>NC_133618.1:267788453-268439703 GCF_048593235.1 Sminthopsis crassicaudata | reverse complement strand
ATTTTAAATTTTTATTTTTTGTGTGTGTCTGTCTTTCTGTCTCTGTCTCTGTCTCTGTCTTTGTCTCTGTCCCTGTCTCTCTTTCTCTCTCTATCTCTATCTCTCTGTCTCTTTCTTTCCTTCTTTGTCTCTGTCTCTCTGTCTCTGCCTGTCTGTCTGTCTCTCTCTGTCTATATCTGTCTATCTCTGTCTCTCAGCATGGCCATGTCATTAAATTCCAACAATGTACAATTTCCTCCTTTGTAAAATGAAAGAATCTCTACCTCTGACACTATAATTCTGAAACTCAAAGAAGTCATTCTTCCTGATGCCATTCCTTTTTGATATCACAAGCATCTGGCATTGCCTTTGACAATACCAAGGCAGAACATACTTATTGCCTTGTAAATATTTCTCTATAACATATTTGTATCTAGAGAAGGTTAAAAAAAAAAAGCCTCATTAATTGGTACCTTGGCTTTATAGGGCTACTTCATTCTTCTGTTGTTTTATTAGTCTGGGGGCAATATTTTCCCCTGAAGTTCTGGACAGTCAAATCTGCTTATGTTTAGCTTTTAGCTAAACACCAGCCCTGCTTTTATAGGTTTGCCAGTCTTGACTGATTACTTAAAGAGTTTAGAGTAAACTTCCACCTGGAAAGGGAGAGAAGAAAGGAAAGTGACTAATAATCCCTGCTAAATGCCAAGTCCTATGCTAAATTATGCTAAATACTTTTTACAATACTTTTTAATCTCATTTGATACTTAACTTTGGAAGGTTGTAGTTATTATTATCCCCATTTTACAGTCATGGAAACTAAGGCAAAAAAAAGGTTATGTGACTTGCTCAGTCTTATACAGTTAATATGTATCTGAGATTGGATTTTAACATAGATCTTCCAGATTCCAAGCAAAGCACTCTTACTGAACCATTAGTTACTTTAAAAACCACTTGAGTTTGAAGTTAGTTCCCAGATTCCTTTGTTTCTGTATTTATTCTTTTACTTCTGATATTTTAAAGCAAGAAGTTCAGTAAATATAAATTGACAAGTCAAAAGATGTGGGTTCAAATTCTCCCTTTGACTTTTGCTACCTCTATGACCTTGATAACACTCTGGATCGAAGTGTCCTCATTTATAAAATGTAAGGAAGTGGAAGGTGACTTCTGAGCTCTGTTCTATATCTAAGATTCTTGGAAGATAATCTGATATTTAATTCCAATGGAGTTTTCCCCTGAAGGCCGCCTTTGGAAGGAGCAATGACATCTGGAGTCACAGTTAGAAATGAGAGGGACTTCAGAGGTCATCTAGAAGGTCAACATCATTACATTCTCTGTTCTGCTCTGATATTTTTGAATGAGTGGAACCTGAACAAACTAAAGAGGATGAAAAACAATCCATTTTCCCAGTCATTCTGGGAAATGCTTAAGTGAGGTGGGTCAATTTCCTATTGTTATTTGAACAGAGATTAATTAATTTAATACTATTTGCCTCAGTTTCCTCATCTGTAAAATGAGCTAGAAAAGAAAATGGAAAAATAATCTAGTATCTCTGCCAAACCCCCCCCCCAAAAAAAAAAAACCCAAGTTGAATTACAAAGAGCCTGATATGATGGAACTACACAATATTTAAACTATATAGAGATAATATTTATAGAGCAGATTTTTTTTGTTTGTTTCTGTTTTTGTTTTGTCATGCTGCTAATCACCTCTGTTACATTTCACCTCTGCCAGGCACTGCAACTCTATTGGTAAAAGGACTGAATTGCAGCTAGCCCTCTGTCTTGTCAGTGTCTGACCCTGAATTCTTTTTTTTTTTTTTTTTTTTTTTTTTTTTTTGGCTGAGGGAATTTTGATTAAGTGACTTGCCCAGGATCACACAACCAGGAAGTATTAAGTGTCTGAGATCAAATTTGAACTCAGGTCCTCCTGACTTCAGGGCTGGTGCTCTATCCACTGTGCCACCTAGTTGCTCCCTGAATTCTTTTTTTTTTTAATGTGTTGGTTTCTCTTCATTAGAATGTGAGTACCTGGATGGAGACTGTCTTGTTTTTCCAGTTGAAACCTAACACTGCTTTGTATGCAGTAAACTTGAATAAGTGCCCATTCATACTTGAGATTGTAGGTTCATTAAATTTTTAAATATGAAAGAGACCTCTGAGATCATTTAATTCTACCTCAAAGAGTTCATAGAATCATATAGAAGGGACCTGAGAGGTCAGTTAGTTCAAAACCTTCCTTTTACAGATGAGTAAAGAGAGTCCTAGACAGGTTAATAGATTTACCCAAATCTTCACAGTAATAAATGGCACTGTGTAGATTTGAATCCACATCCTCTGACTGACTACACCCCCCATCCTCATCTCATTGTACAGATAAGGAAACTGAAGTGCAAAGAAGTATTTCCTCCAAAGTTATACAACAAATTAATGATTAAGTCAGCATTGGAATTCAGAGTTCCTGATTTTCTGCTCAAATTTTTTTTTCACTATACTATTATGCTTCCTAGAGGAGTAGTGGTTGATCCCTTTTGTAGAGACAGTTTTTGAGAATTATTGGTCAGAGGCATGTTATATACCTTGATCACTCCCTTCTTAAAGAAAATAATGCTAATCTCTCTTAAATGTCATCCAGATCAAAGTCACTTGGATGTATCATCTGATAGCAATAAAATTGGTTTGCAGCTGGGCTTCATTAGAAAATCAAAGGGGTTGGGGAAAGAGTTTTAACAAGTCAACTAATGGAATGGACTAAATTCCTGTGGCTCTTAATATTTACAGTACACATGAGAGACTATTGACTTTCTCCTTACAAAGACCATCTGCCTGTTTTATTTACAAAGAAAAAGTACAGGCAATTTTCCAGAGGATAAAAATGGAAATGGAATAGAAGAAATAATTAATATATATGCATATGTATTATATTTTAAAGTATATAAATTGTTTTCTTCTCTGCAGTTCCATGAGGTAGGAATTATAAATATTATAATGCTCATTTTATAAGTGAGGAAAGTGAAACTGAGTAAACCTAATTAAATTGAGAGATGAAATGAACTACCTAGTGTCACACAGTTAGTGAACATGAGAACCATAACTCACATTCAAGATTATCTTATTCACAAGCCCAGTGCTTCATAAAATCTGTCATTTGGCAACTCTTCACATCTCAGTATTTTTTGTGTACTAATTTTGGAAGATACTTTCATATGTATCATTAAATTCTGTTCCCTCTAAATATACAAATTCTACTGCTCTTTCTTGCGTACTAAATGCTTAAAAAAAATATGCATGCAACTTTAATGTCCTGTAGTATTACTAGGATGCTATGTCATGCCAAGGGACTATGTAATTGCTGAGACTGTTTAATAACCAAGTCTTAAAGTTCTTTGAAATCTATCCAAGACAGTCCTCTTTCATTAAAAAAAAAAATCTTTAAGTTATTAGATCACAAAATAGGCAAATTGACAATGCTATTTATATTTACTTGTTCACTGATATCCTCCAGTTGTTCTGATATCTGTGGCTGTATCAATAGGAGGACAACCATTTGAAATACCAAAAAAACCCTGGTGGATTAATTTTGTTTTTCATGTTGCAACCAGTTGTGATGGTGGTACTCTGTTTGGTTGACTTGATTTTCCCCCATTGGATTAACTAGGATTTTCACTGAATGAATTGATGTAACTGATTGTTTGTCAGGGCATATATATACAACTTAAATCACTGTTATGTCTGCAACTGTATTGCCTATCTCAGAATGAGACTTCTCAGAAGATAATCTACTTATGTTGCTTAAGCCATTGTGGAAAACAGACAAGATCAAGCCACTTGAAGGTATGTTAAAATATTTTATCAAAATCATTTTCAATATTTGATTCTTATAATCACCTTTATTTTCAATTATGTGCCTCTTGCCTCCCTTACCCAGTGGCTATCCCTTATAAAATAATCAAAAAGAAAAAAAAAAGTGGCTTAAAAAAAAAAAAAAACTAACACCTCAATTAAGGCTTTACAATTTGCTACCTATTTGTCCACCATGCTCAAAAACTTTCACTTTTTCCTTCCATCCTAGCTCACTATCATCCTGTCTATATCTTTTCTGCCCTTTGTAGCTAAACTTCTCGAAAGGGATGCCTACAATATGTGCTTCCACGTTCTTTCCTCTCCTCTTCTTAATCCCTTTTTTGACTTCCAAACTTATCATTTCACTGAAATTACTGTCTTCAAAATCAACTAATGATCTCTCAGTTGCCACATCCAATGGCTTTTTCTCAGTCCTCATTTTCTTTAACATCACTGAAACTTTTGACACAGTTTAATCAGTCTCTCTCTTCATGATACTCTCTTCTCTCTAAAGTTTCAAGACAACTTTCTCTCCTGGTTTTCCTACTTATGTGAAACACTCCTCTGTCTCCTTTGCTAGATTCTCTTTCATAGTATACCATTTAAAGAAAGAAGTCCCTCAGGATTTTATTCCCTTTTTCTTTTCCTTCTATATTACCCCACTTGATGATCTCATCAGCTTCAATAGATTTAATTACCATATCTATATCACCATCTATCCTTTCACAGTCTCTCTGATGACTTCTAATTTCACATTTCTAACCTCTTTCAGACATCCCAAACTGGATATTAAACTTACCATATACAAAATAGAACTCCTCCTAAACTCTCCCCCTTTCTACTTTCCCTCTTATAGTAGAAGGTAACACAATCCTCCCAGTCCCTCAAATTTACAACATATGAGTCATCCTCTACTTCTCACTGTCTCTCACTTCCTTCCTCCTATATCCAAGCTTTTGCCAAGGTCTATCGATTTCACTTTTGCAATATCTTTGGAATATACCCCCTTCTCTTCTCTGACATTGCAGTCACTCTAATGAAGGTTCTTATCAGCTCATGTCCCCATTACTACAATAGCCTGCTAATGGATCTGCCTGTTTCTAATTTCTCCCCACTTCAATTAATTATCTATTTAGCAATCAAAGTGATTTTCCTAAAATACAGATCTGATCACAAATACCTCCCACCATGATGCCATCTTTCCCTACTCCAAAAACTCCAATGACTTCCTATTACTTCCAGGAGTAATTGCAAAATTCTCTATTTGACATTCAAAGATCTTTATAACATAGCACTCTCCTATCTTTTCAAGTCTTCTTATACCTTAACATAAGCCCTTCACTCCAATGACACTGACTTTCTGGCTGTTTGAAAAAGAAGACACTTCATCTCTAGACTCTATGCATTCTGTCCTCCCATGTTATCCCTCTTCTGCTCCAATTACTGACCTTAAATTCCATTTTGACTCTTCCTTCTCCTTTATTCCCAAACTCAATCAGTTGTCATGTCTTATTGTTCTACATTCCTAATATATATTTGCATCTAATTTCTTCTGTCCACTTAATAGGCCACTACCGTGATTGATGCCTTTATCATCTTTTGAGTGGCTTATTACAATATTCATTTGTTAGGTCTGTGTTTTCCCAGACTTTTCCTCCTCCATTTTATTTTTCAAATGGTTATCAAAATAACCTTCCTTGAGCATAGCTCAAACTAGGTCACATATCTTCTCAAGAGTATTCAAAGTCTCCCTTGCTTCCTCTGAATAAAATAAAAACTCTTAGCATTTAAAGAACTCAATGTTAAGACTCAGGTTTAAACTTCTAGACATTTCACATTATTCTCTTTCAGGCAACTTATCTGTCACCACATTCAATGGCTTTTTTTCTTCAGCCAACTAATCTACCTACTCTTCCTCAAACTTGACATCCTTTTCTCCTACTTCTGGGCCTTTGTAAAAGCCATTTTCCAGATCTGGCAGGTGTTCCTTCTTCTTTGTTTGTGAGAATCTTAAACTTCTTTCAAGATTCAGCTGTGTACTAACTCCTACCAGAAATTTTCTATGATTCTTTTCAAATCATCTTGTTTTTACTTTTCTGTTTGCATGTTGTATTCCCCTAATAGAATGTAAGTTCCTTGAAGGCAGGGACCATTTCATTTTTGTCTGAATGTCCACTGCTAATGACAGTGCTTTACATACATTAGTTAATTATGTTAACCATCTTTGTATTCCCTCACCTCAAGATTAGCATAATGCTCTAAAAATAGAAGACACTTAATAAATATTTGTTGAATTGTATTACTTGCTTATTTAGTGGTAGAGATAAAATTAGAAACTAGGTCTTCTAATTCTTACCCCATGATCTGCCCACCATGCTTTTCATAGTATGTATCCATCCCCCCTGCTTTTTAATTTGTTTGAATAAAACAACTCCACCTCAATCATTATAGCCTTACAATTTTATTTACAAATATTAGTTATTAGGTGCAGTTGCCAATTGGAGTGTAGGCAGCAAATGTACACTTGTATTCACCTATTTTGTCCAAAGAATTTTGAATCCTAGTCCATTTGAAACATAATATGGAAAAAAATTATGAAATTGGATACCCAGACATGTATTAATTCTATTTTAAGGTCAGTGAATTAAACCACAAGAGGAAATGCCAAAGTCTTAGCTCCAAACAAGCTAATTTTTTCACATTTCAAATCCTATATGTGGAGGTGGGAATTTAGTGCCCTATCTAGCAATCCCAAATGCTCCCATGTCCCTCCCAGGTTCATTTGAAACTGACTTAGACCATGGTTCATCCAAATACATATTAGAATGTTTGGAAAGAGCTTGGTTTTTTCAACCATCTTCCACTGTCATAGGCAACCAAGGAGTACAACATAGTCATTCATAGCCAGTGTCTACATGATGCCATGGCAACTGGTCAATTCAGTCAAAACAACGAGTTGGCTTAGGGAAAACAAGATCAGTCCAGTTGGTTGGTTGACTTTAATGCTCAAATGAGTCCAGAGGACGTATTTGATATTTATTTATTTGAGTCCTATCCTTGTTTGTTTTGCTTTCTCTAAATGAAGGTCAATATCCCCTTCCTCCATTATTTCTTCTACAACAGCTCTTGCAATGATCACAAGTAATCTAAATTCCTATAGTACCATGTTTATCTCATAGCAAATGCTGCACCATAGAAAATGCTGTGTCAGGGTTACTTAATTGTTTTAAATAATATTTTTATATTTGTATATCAATACAGTTGGTTTCCTTTGTGATCCTATCAATTGTATTTCATTCATTTGAAAGAATTTTTCTGAGAAGAGAGCCATAGCTTTCACCATATTAACAAAAAGGTCCATAACACAAAAAGTATCTTAGTAGAGCTAAGACCAAACATTGTGCTAGGCAGTGGGGATACATTCAAAAATATGAAATGCTTTCGGTCTTTAGGGAAGGCAAGTGATTCTATCAAAATATTTAATATGTTCAATCAATATTTGTCACCATTAAGGAAATGGAAATTTAATGGATGTCCATCAGTTGGAGAATGGCTGAATAAGTTATGGTATATGATTGTAATGGAATATTATTGTTCTGTAAGAAAAGATAAGCAGGTTGATTTCAGAAAAGCCTGGAAAGACTTACATGAACTAATGCTAAATGAAGTACAAGAGAACATTGTACATAGCAACATTAAGATTATATAATGTTCAACTGTCATGGATTTGGCTCTTCTAAACAGGTGATTCGAGACAATTCCAAAAGACTTGTGATGAAAGAGAGAGACAAATATGGAGACTGAATTTGGATCAAAGCATAGCATTTTCACCTTTTTTATTGTGGTGGTGTTGTGTTTGTTTTTTCATTTTGATATGTTTCTTCTTGTGCATCATGACAAATATGGAAATACGTTTAGAAGAATTACACATGTTTGACCTATATCAAATTGCTTACTATCTTAGAGGGGCAGAGAGGGTGAAAAATTTGGAACACAAGATTTGCAAAGGTGAATGTTGAAAACTAACTTTGCATGTATTTGGAAAAAATGACATTAAAATTAAAAACTACTTGTCACAATTAGTCCTTTTCTGATTGCTTCAGTTAGATTTAATCTTAGAGATTTTTTGACTCTTACTATATGCCATGATTTCCTCCTTTTAGTGAAAGACAGGTGACAAGAGGAATCAAAAAGAACCAAAAAGGAGAAGACAGGGATATAAAGAAAGCAAAAGCCACTCCAAAAGAGGAAAGAATTGAACATCAGGAGTGATATTCCTCATTTGGAATTGCTTTTACTAATAAGATTAGGGAAGAAAGAAGGAAAGCATTTATATAATTTACTTACTATGTGCCAAGCACTGTACTAAGTGCTTTTTTTTATAAATATTATCTCATTTGGGCTTCACCATCATGAGGAGGTATTATTATTATCCTAATTGTATACTTGGGGAAACTGAAGCAAATAGTTTATAAAGCATCTGATGGTAGATTTGAATTCAGATATTGATTCCATTTGCAGCATTTTATCCACTGAGCTACCAAGTTTTTCATTTAACATTTTTACCAAAACAGGGCTCTAAACAGTAGGATTAAGTCCCCTGTCCTGATTGGTGCTGGTTTTAGTCTCCATCAATAATGGTTTGTTCAGATACCATTCTTCTCCTCAGTAAGGGTTCTTAATCAATTGTGTGTGTGTGTGTGTGTGTGTGTGTGTGTGTGTGTGTGTGTGTGTGTGTGTGTGTGATGGATGCTTTGACAGTTAGGCAAAGCTATGGATCATTTCTCAGAAATTTTTTAAAAAAATTCATAATTGAGGGAAATGCTAAATCTTAGTAAGAAGTTAGAGAAAATAAAGTTTTTCCCCATTATGTTCACACACTCCATGAAATCTATCCCAGATATATGAACCCTCTAGGTTAAGAATACCAGTATTTCTGTACCTTGAGGTTGTGATTATTGACACATAGATAGAATATTTCTACCAATTCTAGCATGGACACATTGGGAATGTTGTATATTAAATTCTATGTAATTCCTGAAACTCTTGCTTTTGTCAATTCATTAGATGATACTGATATTCAGTAATTTATGGTATCTCCACAAATCAGGGATTTCCTGACCAGAGTATTCTTTCTGTTTATCAAGAATCAATGGCAATGAAATAATAGTACCATAGATTTTGAGGTGGAATATACCTTAAAGACCATGAAATCCAACCACTTCTTTTTATAGATGAGGGAACCGAGGCACATAAATGTTAAATGACTTGCCACAAGTTATTTAGCTAGTGTCTAAGGATGAGATGTGAACACAGATTTTCTTGCCTTTAAGTCTCATGACTCAAGAGGTGCAACTGAAGATCTGGTTAAATCAATTATGGGGGGGGAATACATGTTTTACTTTATGTCATGGAGTGAAAAAAGGTAACTCTAGTAGATTTTATTCAATATTACTTCTTACCTCTATGAGATGATCCAGGAGACAATTTATCAGAGTACTAACATACTTTGCTTTGTTTCTCATTATGTAGATTCCTCTTTCCAATCTGAACAATTCTTTTCTATATGACTAAAGTCATAGAAGAAGTCAGAACAAAGCTGAGGCATGCATGATGATGTATGGTATATGAAACAAAAAAAATTTAGGTGATTTTGGATATTGTTCTATATGATGAAGCATTTCTGTAGATCATGGCATATGAAGGTATGCACTGAGGTGAAGTTATTCTTTGGGTTTTTCATTAGTAATCTTCATCTTTCAATCAATCTATAAGAATTTATAAAATTCTTACTAAAAATCTTGATCACACCTTCTCACAAGTTCTTCTATTTGTGTGGAAGACTCATGTCAAATCCTTCTGTTGTTTGTATTTTTTTTTCAAAGCAGTCCAAAGAAATCACAAGTGTGATATCTTGACTGTACACGAATTGGATTTTAGTAAGACAGAGCTGTACAAAGTCTGTTTATGTTTTTGGTGTATTTAATGTTTAGGTTTTGATGGCTTAGAATGATTGCAAATAGCAAATGTTTTCTGTTCTGGCCAGAAATTCTGAGGATCTTTCCCTCCCAGATTGATATAATTAAATACTTATCTAGCCTTTAGTCAATGAATGGTTCAGACAAATTAAGAATGGTGAAAGACCTTAAATTATAAAGGCCGAGGTCAGCCACTATGGTCACTCACTAGTTGTCTTGGCCTTTGTAGTTCCACTGGCCTCTGATGACTCTGATTCATTCAAATCCACTTCACTCACAAGGCAAGTCATAATACTCATGGTGTCATTGGTCCTGCTAATGCAAAGAAAGATGAAACCAGTCCCTATCCTCAAGAAGTTCAATATGGTAATGGGGGAGGCAATTTGTATATAAGTAGGTACATACAAGATTCACAGAGAGAAGATGGAAAGTTAATATGAGAGTGAAAAGCCACAGCTTCTAAGAAGACTAAGAGAAACCCCCTGTTTAAAGTACAGTTGAGCTTCCTTGTAAGGAACATAAGGAATTTAAATAGGTAGAGATGAAGAAGTGCAATTTCATATGAAGAATAGGAGGTAAAAAGAAATAGGTAGTAGAGTTCCATGTTGAGGAACAAGTAGGTCAATGTAACTGTCAGAGTGTGGGATCATAGTAAAGATTAAAAAAGAAAAGTAAGAGACCAGTTTTTGGAGAGCTTAGAATGCCAAGCAAATAACTCAGAGACAATATGTGACATTAGTGTTTATTGACCATTTTTATCTTCTGTCCATAATGTCCTTCTGAGAGATTTGGGATCCTTTAGGAATAGCATCTCAGCATAGAGGAATAAGAACTATATTTAGTCAGAGGAACTGAGTTTAATTCTATCTCTACAAGTTGCTGTTTTTTCCAGGAAAAACTGAGGGTCTTTCCCTCCCGGATTGGATTTTTTTCTTTTTTTTTTCTTTTCTTTTTTTTTTTTTTTGTAACTAGATAAAAGAGCCCATTCTTTGCTTCATTTCTTACCTAGCCTTATTCACTAAATCATGTTGCTTCAATCAAACCAAGGCCTCTTAGACACCTTAGCTTAAAAAGGTCAATGTTTCCCACTCTAGGGCCATCTCCAGTTGTTCTTATCTACCTCTTGCCAATGAACTCAGATGACTCTGGAGGAGAAAGTGAGGCAGGTCATCTTGCACAGCCTTTCCTCACTTAATCCATCTCACTTGCATGCCATGCTATCACCTTCCTGATGTCATGGTCCTCTGAGAATAAAGGGCAAACAACATCAAGAAGTAATAGGAGGCCCCCAGAGATTAACACTCAAGGGCCACACAACCAGCTGGCAACCCAGTCAAGATTTTAACCCAGGCTCTTGACCTCTAAGTACAGCACTCCTTCCACTGTTGTAAAAATCATATGAGACATTTTTTGTAAAGAACTAATGTAAATGCTAATTTCCTGTTGCATTTTTTAAACTCAAATCATGTTTGTTTTCTCAATCAGAAAATTAGTCTTTTAAGATTATAAACTCACTTCCCAGAGGTTACTATTGCTTCTGTTACCTCCTCTTTATGTAAACCTATTAAGATGGAAAGAGAAAAAGGGAGTACTCATATTATAGAAAGGACCCTGCAATTAACAACCAAAGATTTGTTTATTTCAACAATCAGAAAAATGCTATTGAAGCTCTTGCATTTGAGGAAGAATCATTATATGCTCATATTTAGGGCAATCAGGGAAGAGGAATGTATTTCCTTCCTTGTGAGAAGAGTGGAATCTAGCCTGGGATTCATACAACTGTAAATCAGAAGACCAGATTGAATTAGGACCAGGGTTTCTTCGGAGTATTATCCATGGGTCAAAGATATGTAGCAAAATAAAAAACAAAAGTAGAGATTCAGGAAGAGATATTAGGGTTGGCTTCCTCTTTGAGATTACCTTCCTTTCACACTGTATCTCTCTTGTATATACTTATGTGACCTCTGAGGATAAGATGCTTCTGTCTCTCTGTCTTATTTCCTGCTCAGCACAGAGAAATTCAGTAAATACTTATGGACTGACTGGTCTGACTCAACCCATCTTACCAAAGAGTCAGTATTTTTTGATTGATGCATGTATTTCCCACCCACACCCCCTTTTTCTATTGTCTGGATAGACTATACAATGTCCTGATTTAGCTGTGCTGTTCAGATTGTGGGTTTGAACAACAGATCCAGTTATCCTGTCAGAGGAAGGAAACAAGGAAGTTCGCAGGAGACATATGCTACAAGGCAAAAATCATAAACAAAAAAATGCTGTTTGAATATATTGGTGAAAAAAATTAGAGAAAGCTACAGAACTCATGACTCCCAAAAGACTGGTGATAACCTTGCCATGCACTTCTTAACAGGTAGGTGATGAACTTGAAGTACAAAATGAAATACAGACTTTTCAGATGTGGTCAATGTGTTGATTTGCTGTGTTTGACTATGAGAAGAAAGGGGAGGGAACAATTTTTAGCAGGTAATTTATGTAAAAAATCAAAGAGATTTCAACATAGCATCCAAACATAAAGACAAGTTCAAAATACAGGATATTTTTAACGTTGAATTTAATATGCACTTAAAATTATTATATGTAACATGTTCAACACATATAATCTTTTTTTTTCTTTCTATACATTTCAAATGTTCATCCTTTCTGATTATTTTTAAGTTCATAAGATTAAAAATAACTGATAAGGAGGGGAAAGACTATTCTTAGAAGCCTAGAATACGAGTGAAATCTGAATTGAGAAATACTGCCCAATATATTTTAAGCAAGGATTACAGCATTAAGCATATTTTAACTAGTTAGCTTGACATTTGTAACAATGAAAAAATATCAGTGATTTATATAAAGTATAGATGACTAGAAATAGATTTGAATAAGAAATGATGAGATGGTTTCAGTAAAACATGGCAAGACCTATATGACCTGGTACAAAGTGAAGTGAGAAGAATCTGGAGATCACTGCACAATAACATCAATGTTATAATAATGTTCAACTGTGAAGATTTAACTATTCTGATCAATATAATGATCCAAAATGATTTAAAAAAACTCATAATAAAAAAGTGCTACCCATCCTCAGAGAAAGAACTGATGAACTCTGAATACAAATTGCACTTTACTTTTCCTTTTTTTTTAAAAAAATGACTAATATGTGCTCTGTGTTATCGCATGTATAATTGATGTCATATTGTTTGGCTTCTTAGGGAATTGTTACCCCTTTAGTGTAGACCTTTATACTGCAATATTTTTCTGGTGAATCTACTTGTCTTAAGAATCTTTCTACTTTAATCTATCCTCCATTCAGTCATCAAAGTGACTTTTCGAAAACATCAGTCTAAACACTTTTGCATTCAATAAATTTCAGTGGTTCCCTATCACCTCCAGAATATATATACACAGATGTGTATGTAAAGATAAAAGGATATGTCCTTTTATCTTTATTATATTTACATACTCCATATACCATACTCCTCTTCACATATTTTTCCCTCCCAGTGACACTATCATCCTTGATATTTCACAAATAAGATACTCTATCATGGCTCCAGACATTTTCTCTGATTTTCCCATGTACCTGGAATACTCTCCACCTCATCTCTGTTTCATGGCTTTCCTGACTTCCTTTAAGTTCCAACTAAAATCTCATATTTTACAGAAAGCTTTTCCCAACCCACATCAATTCTAGTGCCTTCCCTTTATTTATTATTTCCTATTTATCCTGAATATAATCTATTTCCACATATTTGTTAGTTGTCTCCCCCATTAGATTGTAAGTTCTTTGAGGGCAGGGACTAACTTTTGACTCTTTTTATTTCCCCACTGCTTAACAGAGTGCCTGACACTTATTAGACACAATAAATGTTTGTTGACTGACTGCTTGGATTCACCTTGATGGATTCCATCCCAGGAAGAGGAGTCTTGTTCATGTGTCCCTGGGAGAAGAGAGACCTCTGGTGGGAGTACTAAATGGATCTGAATTTGACAATAAGAAAGAAACAGACATCTGGCTTGAATGGGTCAGATTGTCCTAGGAGGTAGTTCTGTCTGCTTTATCTTCTCTGAGGGAACACAGAGGATTGTTACAAATGTTTTAAATTTAACAAGTAATCAAACAAATTGTCACTTTCAGGGATATCTATCTAACTGCAAACCATAAATTAGAGAATAAGGATTCTTTCACTTCTAGGTTAGTGAGATAACAATCTGAAAGATTAAAGATCCGATTTCAGATGTTTCAAGATTTTATATAATCTTTACAATGTAATCTGAAAAGAAAAGGTGGGGATCTAGGTGGTGTAGTGGATAGAGCATGGGGCCTGGAATTAGACTTGAGTTCAATGATAGCCTCAGATTAGCTGGATGGTCATATGCAAGCCACTTAACTTTACCTCGATTTCCTTATCTATAAAATGAGCCAGAAAAGGAATATTAAACCATTCCAGTATTCTTTCCAAAAAATTTTCTAAATGGAATTATGGTTTGTCAGAAATTACTGAAAAACAACTAAACCTATCCATAACCTGAAAAAGAGAATGTCTGGCAAATTTCACTATTTATAATAGAAATAAATGAATTCAGTCTTTAAAAATACTTTGATAATTACATTTCAGAATTGGTTTCCTAAATCGTAATATGAATCTTTTATTTTATTCATTTTATTTTTTTGCTGAGTCAATTGGGGTTAAGTAACTTGCTCAGGGTCCATATCTAGGAAGTATTAAGTGTCTGAAAGTACATTTGAACTCACGTCCTCCTGACTTTAGGGCTGGTGCTCTATCTACTGTGCCACTTAGCTGCCCCATGAACCTTATTTTTGAAAAAATTATTTTGAGAAGGGACTTGTAGGATTTATCAGATGATTTAAAAGAAAATCAGGTAAAAACCCTTGATCTAGAGAAAATCTTTCTTTGATTTGAATTCTGGATTGGATATTTTCTATGACAATAGCAAACAGCTTTGGTGCATATGTCTCTCACAGTTTTATGGTTTCTTTACATGAACAGATGATCATGAAATGAATTAATCTTTTTTTATTTTACAAATATCAAGAATACTGGCATGGTCTTAACATATACATGGAAGACAACAGCTTGACTAAATCAAATCCCTTTTTATATACTTAACTAATAAGCATAGTAGGAGCTGTGGTTTTTTGTTTTTTTAAATAAGTTTGTCAATTGTGTGACTTAAAAGATATTACGTGTTGTAGAATATAATTTGTAAAACCACAATTTTTAATGATTTTCATGAGGAAATGGAAATGACAAAAAGGAGATAAATATGGGAAGAATAGCTAAACAAATATACATGAAAAACATGCTGAAGGTGACAATTTTTAAGACATTGAGAGATCATCTATTCTCAGAATATCTAAAAAAATGATTTTTTTCCCCCCCTGAGGCTGGGGTTAAGTGACTTGCCCAGGGTCACACATCTAGGAAGTGTTAAGTAAAAAAATGATTTGTTTAGATTCACATAACTAATAAGGATTTGAAGCCATATTTGAATTTACATTTGGTGCCACATTTGGTAGGGATAGAATTATGTACCTCCTTATTACCATTGGAACACCATCTTCAATAGTTTCTCCTAGAGAGAATAGGAATACTGCTACTGTATCTTTAAGAGAAGATATAGACTATATAAGCTTATTTAATGAAGAGATTTTAATTGCTATTTTAATGGCTATTCCATAAGGAATTATATATAAAAAAAAGAAACAAACCTAATTTTCTGTCATAGCTAGAAAATTGCAAGAAAAGATGAAGAGAGTATTTTTTTTTTCCCCCTGAGGCTGGGGTTAAGTGACTTGCCCAGGGTCCCACAGCTAAGAAGTGTGAAGTGTCTGAGATCAGATTTGAACTCAGGTCCTTCTGAATTCAAGGCTGGTGCAAGAGAGTATTTTTTGCTTTTGTTTTTGTTTTTAACTTAGAGAACTGTTTTAGATTTTATCTTTAAAAAAGCATGAATAAAATTCTTGGAAAGAGACTTTCATTGGTATTTTTTAAATAACTGAATGGTAGAACTGTACAAAAAAAGTTAATAGCTGTAGTGATACTCAGAGATGATTACAGCCATAATCTTTCTTGCAACTTACACATTGTAAATAATAATTTGTGGATCACAATATAATATTTTCACTTTTTGTTGTTTGCTTGCTTTTTATTTGCTTTCTCATTTTTTTTCTTTAGATCTGATTTTTCTTTTGCAGCAAGGTAATTGTGGGAATATATAAAAAAATTGCACATATTTAACATATATTGGCTCACTTGCTGGCTGGAGTAAGGGTTGGGGGAAGAGAGGGAGAAAAACACTTGGAACACAAGGTATTGTGAGGGTAAATGTTGAAAACTATCTTTGCATATATTTTGGAAATAAAAAGCTTTAAAAATAAAATTTTAAAAAATAATAATAATTTATGTCCATATAATATGTAATAAATTATTATATCAGGCTTAGATATAATAAATTATTTTATTATTAGTCATCTTTTAAATAAATTATATAGCTAATAACTAATGCTATTTAAAATGTTAAAGGCAACTAGGAAGTACGTGGATAAAGTGCCAGGCCTAGATTCAGGAAGACTATTCTTAGTGAGTTCAAATCTGGCTTCAAATCCTTATTAGTTATGTGATCCTAAACAAATCACTTACCTATCTGCCTCAGTTTCCTTATATGTAAAAAATGAGCTGGAAAAGAAAATGGCAGGCCACTCCAGTACTTTGCCAAGAAAATCTCAAATGGGATCATGAAGAATAAGACATGACTGAAATGACTGAACAATAACAGCAATATTTAAGAGATTAGAGTTTTTCTGTGATGAAAGAGAGAGGGGAAAAGAAGAGAGAAAAAGGATAACTGAAAGGCCTTTTAAACTCAACCTCCACATAGTTAATTTATTCAAAAACATTATTCAAAATAATTGATGAATTCACTAATTCCACTAATTAAAAAAAAAAAAGAGATAGAATAATTTAAGATTGTTGATGATCCTCTGTCTTCCTCTACTCTTAGGGATCTGACACTACTTTATTGTCTATTCTGGCCCTGGATATGGAATCTGACCCCAGCTCATAACTTGGATCTTGGGAACTATTTTTTGGAAAGTGTTTTCTGGCCTGGTACCTGCTTTCGTATTTTCAATGGTTTGCATTTTGTTATGTTTGAACCAAACCATTATCCTTCTCCTAGAAAGAATGTCATCCCAGACGCCTTGTGTCCCAAAAGATGGCTACTACCCTTCAGTCAACTGTCCTATAACTATCCCTGACTCTTGGCTGCCCTCCAGTGGCCACTTTTTAACAGAACTCTGAATTATAAACTAACCATTTGTACCAGAACCAGTTGCAGGGTCCCTTCTGCCCCACAAACAATAATGAGTATAACTTAATAGAAACAATATAATGTCATTATTTGTACATTCACTACACCTGCCCAGAGTTCCCTTGATAATAGCAAATGAAAGGAGTTGTTCAGGAAGGGAAGAAAATTTTCATTACTACTCAGAAGAGAAGGGATCAAGAACTAAACATTCTTGTTTTAGATGGAACCACATGTCTCTTAGTGAATTAGATGTTTTATGGAATTTTTAGAGGGTAAGACTGACAGTATGCAGGACAATCTGCAATATATCTTCACTACCTATGGACACAGGGCTGCCTTTAATTTGAAACAGAAGTAGTTGGGAATGGTTGCAAATTCTTACATCTTAAATTTACTTTTAGGGCCGGCAGAATCCGAATGGAGACATTTTGTGGCAAGCATTGGCTTCAGTGCCAAAAGATAAGCTGAAACGATATACTATCAGGCATTTTTCTTGGTGGTTCCCTATTCTTGAAATGTTCCCCTTCTTCATCTCCCCCAGTTGCTTTCCTAGCTTCCTAAGTCCCAACTAAAATCCTATTTTCTAAATGAAGCTTTCCCCAATTCCTCTTCATTTTATCCTCCTCTCTCAATTACTTCCTATTTATCCTATATGTAACTTGTTTGTAGGCCTATTTGTTTGCTAGATAACCCCCCCCCCCCAATTAGATTGTAAGCTCTTTGAGTTCAGGGCCTATTTTTGATTCTTTTTTGTAATCTCAATACTTAGCATAATATTGGATAGTCAGTTCTATGTAAATGATTATTATGATTTATTGACACAACTACAAAAGTCAAAGAAAATTCTGTAAAGTAGATAAGCTTTCACATTTGTATATGCCTTAAGCTTCATAAGGCATATCTCATTTGATCTCTTCACAACAATCCTGAGAAATAGATACAATTAATAAAATAAAATAAATATATAGCCTGTAAGTGTCAAGTTTTAATCTAAGAATTCCTGACTCCAAGTCTTGAATTCTTATCTACTATCATTCTCTTATTCCCATTTTGCAGATGGAAAAAACCTAAACAATCAAAAAAGGAAAGCTCAGAAAATAGTGACTTGGCCCTTAGTTTATCACTACCAAATGACAAAATTAGCACTCAAATCCAGATCTTATTTCCCCTAGGCCAGTTCTATTTCTCCTACAATGTATTTCTACAACAAGAGAATGTGGGGAAATTGTATATTAAGAGAATCACGTCTAGGACTGAAGGAAGACTGGGGGGAATGGTATTAGGAAGGTATAATATGGTTGAAAGAAGAATGGAAATCGCAGGAAAGTGAAATTAAAAACAAACTGAATATAGCTAGATGGTGAAATATTCAAATACCCTCTAGAAAAGAAGTGATTTGAACTTAAAATCATTGCCCATGTCATGTCCACAATGATTAATAACCTTGTATATAATGGTGACTAAGAGAGCAGGTGAGACCTATGTGCTGCCTATGACTTAGAATTCAGATTCTAGCTTATTAGGCTAGCTTATTATGGCACATTAAAAGCCAGAAATTGGTGGGTCAAGCAAGTAATTTTCTGCCCACAGATATTTAATTGATTAGAATTTTCCCAGTAAGAAATTTTTAAAAAAGGCATATTTACTCTGTTTGTGTTTACAAGACATATTGTGACCTTCTCCCAAGGTCATGAAACAAAGGTCAAATCACCAGTTTTAAGTCAGATTGTTTTTGCTCTAATTAGGAGATTTCAGAATCAATAGTTTCCTACAGAATACACCTGTGAGCTGAGCAGAACTAGTTGCCCTGGAAAATAATGAGAAATGTATGAAATCATAAGATCTTTTCAATACCAGCTACAAGTTCTTGTTCCTTTATTTTGTTTTTACTTGTATCTTTTAGCTCTTGCTATAACTTATTATAATCATTTTCTAGCATTCTCCTATTTCTTTAAATGGATGATTATGAAAAGACAGCCAATAGGAAAGATCATATTTGATGTCAAGAATATTACTGTATGAGAAATAAAAATGAAAAAAATACTAGAATTTTTAAAAAATCATAGGAGATATTCTAATCTCTCCTTGCTTTGATCTATCCCCACCTCTTCCCTGAACTTCCCAACTCCCAAATAGAATGTGGCTATAAGAATATTGGAACAGTTAAGAGTAAAATCCAAACATCTGAAATAGGTAGTGTAGAATGCTGAGCCTGGAAACATAAAGACATAAATTTAAATCCTGCCTCAGACATTTACTAGTTGTGTGACTGAGCAAGTTGCTTAAACTCTATTTGTCTGTTTCCTCAACTGTGAAAATGGAATAACAATAGTACCTACCTCACAAGGTTGTTGTTAGGATTAAATAAGAAAATATTTGTAAAAGGTGCTCAGCAGCATGCTGGTTGCTTAAGTTGTGTCCAACCCTTTATGACCCTACTTGGCCTTCCTTGGCAAAGATACTGGAGTAATTTGCCATTTCCTTCTCTAGCTCATTTTACAGGAAAGAAGACTGAGGCAAACCAGATGAAATAAGTTATTCTAAATCACACAATTAATGTTTGAGACGGGATTTGAACTCTGGTTTTCTAGACTCTGACCTGGCACTCTATCCACTGCACACCAACCTATCCTACACATAATAGGTGCTCTATAAATTCTTGCTCTAAATCATAAATTAGACATTGAAGGACTCTCTGAGATCAACTACTGCTATTCATTTTACAATTGATGCACCTGAGACCCAGAAAGGATTTAAGTGATTACTATGTTCCGGTCACTGTACTAAACATTTTGCAAATAATATTCTCATTTGATGTTCACTACAATCCTGGGAGGTAGTGCTATTATCACCCTCAATTTACATTTGAAGAATCAGAGGCAGAGACATTTTGCAAACCTTAGTTATCACCTTTAGATAGACAATGTTCTGATCTTACTAAGATGCCAAGATCTCAACTGGCTTTATTATTAAATGGAAACACATCAAATCAAAATAGCTCATAAACTTCAATTGGGTTATTGGTCTGCAACCAATATTGAGGCCATGTAAATGGCTCTTTGTATTGGCTACCAAGATACTTTGGCTAAGTGAAAGAGCAGGGTTAAGCAACTGGCCTTGAACACAGCTATATCCTCTATGTCTAAGGAAGGATTTGAATTCAGATCTTCCCAGTCCTCTTTGTATTAGGCCCCCAGCTGCCTCTGGCCACAAAGGTAGCAAGTAAAAGAGACAGGATTTGAACCTACATCCTTTATCTTCAAATCAAGCATTCATATTGCTTCCCAAGTTCTAATTTTAAAAAATAAAAGTTACCTCCTTGTCTTCCTCTTCAAATTTCCAGAGGAAATTCAGAGAAATGTCAAGAGTCTGCACAATTCCCATATTTGTCTTTTTTTCTGTTATATCCAAAAGATTTTGTCTTCTAATGAGAATCTCCCTAAAGCTGCAAATTCTATCCATTGATGACATAGGAGGAGAGTCCAAAACTTCCAGCCTTGCCTAAAAATATTGCAGGATCAGAGGAATACTGCCTGCAGTCATCAATCATGGCAAAATCTTGGGTGGCCTGCTGGAAAGTAAAGCTCAGTATCAAGAGTGAAGCTTCACTATGCAAACCTTATTTTTGGCCTTTATGTATGGAATGTGCTGGTCTTATCAGAGAATCAAGATCTCAAATGGTTTTATTATTAAATGGAAACATTCATATCAAGTCAAAAACAGCTCATAAACTTAGTTGGATTATCAGTCTGCAACCAGCATTCAGAGAGGGGCCACATAAAGGGCTATTTATGTTGGCTACCTTGGTGCTTTGGCTGATCAAAAGATGCTCCAAGATGACTGATGTTTCAATGATCTGATTAGTTGTTTTTATAAAAACTGCTCAGATCTTATTGGCATCATGTAGGTATTGCCTTTCTCTCTTTCTGGTTCTGACTTTTTTTTTTTTTTTTTTTTTTTTGATAAATGTGACCTCTTGTCATGGAATTTATGAGACCAGTCCAGGACAGATTTGTTGTGTGGACCTAGGAAAATCATGAAAAGAAGGAAGGAGGGGGACTAGGTGGTAAAGTGAATAGAGCACCAGTCCTAAAGTCAGGAGGATCCCAGTTCAAGAAGATCAGAGTTCAAATCTGGCCTCAGATTCTTAACACTTCCTAGCTGTGTGACCCTGGGCAAGTCACTTAATCCCAATTGCTTCAGGGAAAAAAAGGAAAAAAATAAGCATTTATTAAGTACCATTAACTTATTATGCTAAACACTTTATAAATTGTATATCTTTTGATACTCATAAGTTAGGGGCTATAATTATCTCTATTTTTCAGTTAAGGAAATTAAGACAAATTAAGTCAAAGAAATTAAATGTCTTGTTCAAGGTTATAACATTAGTGTCTGAGGCAGAATTTTGCTCTAGGCCCAGAGTTTTATCCACCATTTCACCCAGCTGCTTCTGAATTTACCTGAGTCTGTTTTCTATATGTAAAACAAGTGAGTTGGAATTGATGGCCCCAAATGGCCTGTAACATTCTCTGACTTTCTGCTACCTTCTAGTTAAAATTGCTAGAATTTTCATAGAACTTTAATTTTTGTAAAGCATTCTACATATATAATCATGCTTGATTTTCACAAAAAAACCTGAAAAAGATTATATTATTATTCCATTTTACATTTAATTGGAAAGGACTACCTTAAAGAGGCAATATTAGGATTAAAAAATTGAGCTTAGAAAGCAGTTTTTAAATTGATAGTTTTTGGTAAGTCTATCCAAGTTGTAGTTAAGCTCAGTTTCCTAAATACAATCTGTTATTCTCACTCATGGTTTTTGCCTGGTCCCTTCCTGGTATTTTCTTTTCAGAATTACCCAGCTTCTATGAAAAAATGATGTTTTTTTTCCTTTCACTCTCCCTTTGAAGGTAACATTTTCCTAGAGTTGAGTTTATATTTTCATCCACATCACAGTCAAAGCTATTTCTTGTAAACAATGACAATCAATTCTAAACCCCAAGAAAACATGTGTATGTTTAGGGAAGAGAGATTCTACACCACTCCTGGGTCACCTCACTACCTAATGTGCCATTTGGACAATATTCATTGATTTCCTTGGCAAAGGGGATGAAATAAAAGGCTTATAGAAACCTGGGTGATGTAAACCCTTTAACCTTTCCTAGGGGTCTATGACAACATGGCCAATGACTCCATTTATTCATTCTTTCCTGTAGAGCAGAACTTGGCTTGAAAGGAAAGCTGGAAAGAGTCCAGAGGCTGGCCTGTCCCTTCAGTAATTTATGTGGTGCTAATTAATATTAAACAGCAGGTAACAGATATCCTCCTCCCTCTCCCCCAATCCATCTCTATACCAAAGACTTTTAATACTGCCAAAGGAAACACAATTCTATTGTTTTTTATTTTTATTTTTAAAAGACATCATTTTTTTTATTTTTTTTTTGTTTGAAAGATATAAAATCTTAAAGATTCAAATTATCCTTCATTTTTTTTCCTGTTCTTTTTCCTATCTCTATTAGCCAAGCTTTTTTATTTGGAACATGGTTATTACTTAAACTTCATAATATTTATAAGAAAAATTTAGACAGATTATTTTCTCATGCTATTCCATATATGTAGAATTTACTCTCCTCTCCTTTATGCATCATCTTTTTTTACCTTAAAAATGTTGCAAATGCTCTCCTGCTATGAAACCTTCTCTGATTCCTCTAGCTGAAAGTGGCTGTTCTTGACACTTCACAGTTTAAGTACTTAATAAACAGTTGTTTTTTTTTTTAATTAAATACATCCCTGAAAGGTTACAAAGTGCCTTTTCCTACCTAGAATCTCATTTTGGTAGACATATAATACTCAGACCTAGGGAATAGAACTGGGAATAATGAGTACATATTGCAAAGAGACAAATTTAGGTTTGAGATGAGGACAAACTCCCAAACACATAGAAAACTGTCCAGATTGTCCAAAAGTACAATGGACTCCCTAGGAAAGCACTGGGGACCTTGACAGCAAGTTTTCAAGTGAAAGTTTATTTTATTTTATTTTATTTTATTTTTTATTATTTTTTTCCCTGAGGCTAGGGATAAGTGACTTGCCCAGAGTCACACAGCTAGGAAGTGTTAAGTGTCTGAGATCAAATTTGAACTCAGGTCCTCCTGAGTTCAAGGCTGGTGCTCTATCCACTGAGCCACCTAGCTGCCCCTCAAGTGAAATTTTAAAAAGTGATTGTGAAGTATGCTGTAGAAGCACATTTTGTTCAGCAATATATTAGGCTAGATGGTCTTTGAGGGCTCCTTACAATTCATAAGTAATAGGATGTTTTAGTTTAAGAACCTGGTTTCAAATTCTTGCTCTGTAATATAGATGGTAGAAAGATAATAGATAGATAGATAGATAGATAGATAGATAGATAGATAGATAGATAGATAGATAAGCAACAACATAGCTTTTTCCCTCTAGGAATTTGCATTCTAATAGAGGAATACAACACATAAAAGGAAAAATGCTGCTTAAAACCTATTTGACTTTGGGGAAATCACTTAAACTCTCTAACCTTTAGTTTCCTTGTCTGTAAAATGAGAGGATTAGAGTATCTTTTATCTAAAATCTCTTATAGTTCTAAATTTTTTTGTTATCAGTTCACTTTAATCTTTCATTTCACTTCATTAGAGGTGAAGCCTATCCTTGCTTTTATGTCACCAACTTCTGGTCATATGAGATGTCTGAGGTGAAGAAGGGAATGTGACTTTCCAAAGTGAAAAGAAGAGGCAAAAGTTAAGGGAGAAAAAAGTTCACTTGGCCTCTTCCAGGTCCAGGTTATTAAGTCTACAGGTAGGCATCCTCTTACAGCATTCCTTTAGGTCATCTTTTATGGCTGTAGATCTGGGAGGTAGTATTATATTTTAAGAAATCTGTCACTACCGAGCCTACATCAACCACACTATCTTCTTGGGGACTTTAGCATCAATTCACTTACTTTTGGCTTTCTTTACAAATGGAGAGTATTAATAAGATACTGATGACTTGAAAATGTCATTTTAAATTCTGGGGCTTACTAGTTTCTCTAAAAGCAAACCATCAAATAAAAATCAGATTCAGTCAAAATCACCTTTGTCCCTTAAAGTTAAACACTTTTATCTCCATGTTAAACGTAGAGATTTCATGGTCTTGAACTCTCATCTACTTCTGGTCATTAGCCAGGTTTGTTGATTATAGGAAAGTAGCAGTTGAGCCCTTCATAGAACTGAAAAAACTAAAGTACACCATGCTAAAAGAGAGGAAAAATAATCTTCAATTTCTAAATTCTCCATTTGGTTTTTCAATTGGTCATAGGGTTTTCCTTCACCTATGTGCTTATTTCTTTACATGCTTATATCCCTTTTTACTTTTCACTTACTAAGTATCTGAGAGATAGAAGAATAGTATGGAGCTATGGAAAGAGCTCTACATTCTAACAGGACCTGCTTTAATATTCTGCCTCTCCCATTTATTCTTGATCAAGTGACTGTACTTCTCTGAAACTCAGTTTCCTCACCTATAAAATGCAAGCATTGAACTAAATCATCTCTAAGACCCCTTTTAGCTCTAAATCCAGGACTTTGTGACCCATTATTATTCTCAGTTCTTCTGATGCTTTTCTTAGTGGGCATTTTAAAAATGAATGTTTGACTCTATCTAATGTGTTCTTCCTAATGAAAAAAGGCATATTAAATGATCCAAAAAATAATTCACTTATTCATAGTTTTTGACTCTTTTTGCCTCTCTACTGAATAAAATATTTGTTGCTTTTTTAACTCTTAATATCTTATTTCTCCAAATATATGTAAATTAATTTACAACATTCTTTGTTTCCAACATTCATTTTTGTAAGACTTTGTGTTCTAATTTTTTTCTCTCCCCCTTTCCTAAGACAGCAAGCAAACTGATACAGATTAAATATGTATGATACTTTTAAACATATTTCCGTATTTGTCATGTTGTACAAGAAAAATCAGATCAAAAGAGGAAAAAAAACATGAAGACAGAAAAGACAAACAAAGAAACAAACATAAAAGGTGAAAATACTATGCTTTTATCTACATTCAGTCTCCATAGTTTTCTCTCTGGATGTGAATGGCTGAATAAAATATTTGCAAGTAAAGAACAGATGTTCATGTGTTCATCAAAATTCCAAGAGCAAAGATATGGCTGTAATTTCTGACCTTTTCATTGGTCAATTCTGTGAATTTATTTTATATCCAACTACTTTACTGAGGAAGAGTAGCATCATAGATAAGGGAGTTGGCCTTGAAGATCTGGTTTAAGTCCTAATAGAAACATAGTAATTGTGTGATGCTGAGTACATTGCTTACCTCTTAGTATGCTAGCCACCCTCTCAGATTATAAATTATAGAGATGGTGCTGATTGGTAGAGGGATTTTCCTCATTTGGGAATTCTCTATTCCCAATGAAAACACACATGCAATGTCTATTTCTTGTTCTGTTAATCTGCATATTTTATTTTTTGTAAATATTTGTCAATTTCATTTATTGATATGTAAATGGTAAAATAATTTATAATAATTTATTTTCATCCATTGTAAATTCACATTTTTCTGTTTTGAGTATGCTCATTTGATTTCTACTCTTAAAAAATTAAATTAGCTAAAATTGTAATCCTTTTGTTACAAATTTTAAAAAAGAAAACTGATTCTTCTCTATGAGTTGTACTAGATGACCTCTATACTTCCATTTAATTCTGACATTCCTGAATGCTCTGCTTTTATAAGTGTATAATGATTTATGTTTAAGATATGAACAGACATTCTGGGAATGACTCGTAGAAGCTCCCAGAATTTGCAAGTATTGGAGTTGGGATAGAAACTTAGGTCTTCTGTTCCTTTAAGTCTTGTACGTAGTTTTATTTACTTCAATAATTTATTTGTTATCAATTTTCTTTGTCTTTCATTTTTTAAATTCCTGTTATTATATTGTAACATTTGTTATTTTTTAAATTGTATGTTTACCTATTCTCACTCTCTTTCCTATTCTTGGTGCTCTAATCAAATAGTTTAACTGCATCCTATCATTATCTTGTAAATATTCTCCACTGACCCCTTATACTGTCATTCTCATTTCTACTCTCAAATAAGCAGTGCTGGATAAATTTACAAAGTTTCTGCTCTCCTTTACTTTTCAACTGAACACTTAATCAAAAGTTATCAACTATCTCTTACTAACAAAAAATGACTTTTAAAAATCTTTTTTGGACCTCTGTGAAACATTTGACACTATTACTTACTCCTGTATAGCTTTTCTACTTGTTTCTTCATTTCTTTCTCCTGATTCTCTACCAACTGTTTGGTAGCTTCTTCACAGATTCCTTTGCATTGCTAAATGATTCAAATCCTACTCTTTATTCATGGATGTGTCCCAAGGCTCTGTTCTTGACTATTTTCATTTCTATCTTTTCATTCTTTCCCTTCATGATCTCATCATTCCCTATAAGTACAGAGATCATTCAGTGAAGATAACTCCAATTTCTAAATATTCATTCCTACTATCAGGCCTACATTACAGATGTTCTATTAGACATTTTCAAATAGATATCCATAGGATTTTCCATCTCAATATGTTCAAATGCATTTATTATCTTTCCCAAAAAATTTTGTTTTCCACTAACTTCTCAGTTTCCATCTAGAGTGTCACCATCCTTCTTTAACAAGGTACAAAACCTTGGAGATATCATTTCATTCTCTTTTTTCCAATGTGCATACTACCTAATTATCTGCCAATTCTTCTTGATTTTGTCTCTACAATATCTTGGTCATCAATTCTTTTTCTCTCTATTCTCAAAACAATCACCATTGTTCATTCTATTGTCATCTCTTTCATGGCTTGTTTTAGTAGCCTCTTAATTGGCTTTCTATCTTTAACCTCTTCAGTTCTTCTTTGAAATGGCTAGTAAATTGCTATGCTTAAAATATAATTCATGCCAGGTTCACTCTTCTGTTCAAAGAATTTCAGAGGTTCCCTATGGCCTCTAGTATAAATATAAGTTCTTGAATTTAGTATTTATTGCCATTCATAATTCATCACTAATAATTTGCTAGAATGATTTCATATTACTTCTTATGAACTAAATACTATATACTTCTGTTGCCTTCTCTGATTCATTCTGTCTCCCTTTCTGGTATCATTGATAAGCTGTCTCTCATGATATTCTGGAAGTATCCTTTCTGCCTCATCTTATTTCCTGACTACCCAGATTGCTTAACTGCTCCCCCACATGGCTGGATTAGGATAGCAATCACGAATTCTATTCTCTCAAGTGAGATGGAAAACCACTGAGCTTTGGCATTTGCCCTTGGCTATATCCTACAGAACTCCAGGACTATCACTGGTTGAAACAGCATAGCCTAAGGATCTCCTAGTTTTGACATTTATCTTACTAATAGAACTTTCAAAGTTTAAAACCTTTCCATTCTCACTCTAGCTAAACTTTCTTTTTAGCTGTTGCTTCTCCAAATAGAGCATGATTTCCTCGAGAGCAGGGAAAATCTCGATTTTCCTATTTTTATCCTCAGCACTCAAGCATTATTTGGTGTATAGGAAGCACTATTTTTCACTAAACATTCATTCTACATCTTTCTTCTTTAGCTCTACTTCCCAGAATCCTTATCTTCCTTTAAGTATTAGCTTAAATCATACTTCCTACATAGAACCTTCCTTTATTTCCCCAATTTTAGTACTCTGTCACTTGGTATTACTTTTTTTATTTGCTTTATAATGAAATTCTTTTGTGCTTCTGATTTTCCCAATATGCATGTTCCTTGAAGATAAGGAAAGTTTGGGAGTTTTTTTGTCTTTGAATGTTCACCACCCAACAAAGGTATCCTGTTTTATGGATAAAAGAAGGAAATAATGAGGGAAGGAAGAAAGGAAGGAAGGATTTTAAGAAATTTAAATTTAAATTAAATTAAGATTCTAGCCTGTTCTTCTCCACTCACCAGAAGAAAAATATTTTATTCCTATATATGCTTTTCAATATGAGGAGGAAGAATAATACAACATAGTTGCTAAGATACAAATTGCAAAGAGAAAGTTAACAATAGGGAATATGTATAGAGGAAGGTTAGGTGATGCCTAATTCTATGTTTACCAGTTAATGAAAAATATGTAGAAAGAAAATATATACATACAATCATACATATATGTGTGTGAGTACATAAATATATATATATATATATATACATATATATATATATATATATATATATATATATATGTCCAAGATAATAATGAAGCAGAATAAATATAAATCTCCTGAAACTTTTCTGAAAAAGTTTTGAAATGCAAATAAAGAAAGAAAAAAAAAAAGGGCAGTAGGAGGGGAATAGAGAGGGGAAAATAACTCTGGAATTTTCTCAGGGCTCTAGATTCTGAACACGAGATTTAGGAAATGGTATAAGGGACAACAAGGTATAGTTTTTAGTTGTCCATTTAGTATTTAATGTTAATGAAATTAAGTCTCTCAGCCCCACTGGCACAGAGAGGAATATGTTCCATGGCCAGACTACATTCTTGACCCCAGTCAGACATGCTCCTTGGCTTAGTTTAGTGTCACCAATCAACACTCCTAGAAAAATAACTCTCTAGAGCTCCATAGGGAAAAGTTGATCAGTGGCAAAGATGAAGTATATTCAACACAGGAAGTACATTTGCTTCATAATCAAAGTTTAGTATATTAAGTATTGACAAATTAAGTGCTGCAAGATATTTCAAACATCATCTGATCCAACCTACACCTCAGCAGGAATGATGATGGTGATGATGATGATGATAATGAAAATGTTAATAATAGCTAACTTTTAAGGTTATTTCATTTTATTTTCATCTCTCTTTAACACAAAAGGAGGAGGTAGAGTCAGGAAGACCTGGATTTGAATATCATATCACATTCAGTGGTTCTATGATCGTGGGTAAATCATCAAATCTCACTCTGAGCCTTAGTTTCTGTATCTATAAAATGAAGGATTTTGACTCATTGTAGAGGAAAACAGCAACCATTAAAAAAGAAAGCATTCCTTCATTAAATGCTTATCACTGTACACCTGAAGGTCCATTCCTAGTTCTAGATCTGCTTTTTGAAAAGGGGTCTTTGAGCTGAAACTGATTGGTTATGAAACATACAACCTCCCATTGTACTTTCAGAAAATTTTAGTATTTTAATGAGTTTTTCAACAATAGCTAGTATTTATATAGCATTTAAAGGGTTTCAAAGCACTTTACGAGATTTATCTTTCATTGTTATCACAACAAACTTGGGTGCTATTATTTTCTTCATTTTGCAGATAAGGAAACTGATACTGTTGAGATAAAATGACTTAATGGAGTCATGTAGCTGCTAATATCAGAGGCTGGATTTTAAATCCTGATTGTAAGGTCAGTTTTCTGCCCACTGCATCAAATTAGCTGCCTCACATTAATTCATCTCTTGTTAATTTCTATTTGCTTCCAATGCTGTCCATAGGAATAAAAGGGGAAAAAAAAGCCATAAAAGATAGATCCTTATCTTTGAGTACTTAAAGAGAGCGATCTACCCTCCATCCCCCACCAAGGTAATTTCTTTTCCACAATAAACACCATACCAGTTCATTCTATGAGTCTGAAACCAGTCTCCTCACCATTATCTTTTCATTCTGTTGGACATATTCTAATTGATCAATTCTTTGACCAAATATAGTACCCAGGATTAAACATTATATTCCCACAACGTCTAAGCAGAACTAAGTACAGAAGAAATATGGCTTTCTCTTGTCCTGCCCTGCTATTGGCTATCATGCCAGAGAAACTGAGGCAAGATAGAGATTAGAGAGTATTTAATAATTTATTAAATGGGAGAGAAAAAATGGATGGACCAAATGGATGGACCATGATTTGGTCCCAGGGCTGAATGAAACTATCATCTCCAAGAATTCAGCCAACAATGTGAATTCTCAATGACTTATATATATATATAGGGTTGAGACTCAGGGGTAGTTTGAAGCAGGGGCAGAGTTAGGGTGCTGAGAAAGGAAATGGGACTGACAATCCAGTTCTGACAAGGCATGGGGAGGCATGGGGGATGGGATGACCTAAGGGGGAGAGGAACCCCAAAGATGGGGAGAGGCATCTTGATAAAACAATATCTGACATTCTGATAGTTTGGGATGGGGAGAGGCATTCTGATATTCTAAAACATAAGATCTTTTATCCTTATCAAATATTCTGATAAAGAGGGAGGGGAGGTTTTGCAGAATTGAGCTTTGAGCCGATTATTATAAACTGAAGCAGAGAAACTGAGTCAGTACTGGGTCAGGATTATTGGGAGACTGAGTCAGGACAATAAAAGAGAATTCCTCTGAAACTTCCAGAGTTTTTAAATATGAACTGTTACCTTAGGGTTTTCCTGTACTGAAGATTAATATTGGTAGAGTATCCTGTATGCTTTTCCCAGTTTTTGTTGTTTTTTTTAACTTTAGTGTAGGACTTCATTATGTTTTTGCCTGTTAAATTTCATCCATTAGCTTCCTTCCATTGTGGTCTGTTGAAATTACTTTGCATCTAGATTTTGTTATCCAATAGGTTAGCACCATCAGCAGATGTTATGAGTATGTCTACCTTTATCTAAATCATTAAAAAATCTTGGAACAACATAGGAACAAGGACAGATGGTCAGGATACACACACCACTAGAGGCTGTTTATGTGGTGAGTACTCTGATCCATATTACGTGAGAACCAGGTATATTATATTTTGTCCTTCTCCTAGGGTTCTCTGATAATTTTAAGAGATTTGGGGATGTTTAAGCAATCTGGCATTGGCTCTAGCCCCCAACAATGTTATCCTTTCAATTATAAGGGATCCCTTGCACAGCAGGTCCATTTAACCACTCAACAGTCATATTAAATTTTACAAAGCAATATTTATAAGTACAAACATATAAACATCAACTCCTAAACCCTGGGGACCATTGTCCTCCCCCCACCCTCCCATTCCATTTCCCCCCCCCCCAGTCTTACCACTTATATTTTGGGGCAGGGAAGGGGATTAGGTTCACTGTAGTTTGATTCCATATAGCACAATTCCACCAAATCCCAAGCCTCTTAGGCTCTAGTCCCAGGCATTTCTGGTTTCTCAGGACTTTTCTGATGAGCTGCCTGGAAACCCAGGAATCCTGATTCCAAGTTTGAAGATTTTACAGGCAGTGCCCAAACCTGAAAAAAAACCACACACACACACACACACACACACACACACACACACAAAACAACAACAACAACAACAAAAAACACAAATGAAACATTCCAGAACAAAACTCTAAGCATATTTCTTGGAGCCCCAAAGCCTAAAAGAAGAGATGAGAAAGTAATCTCCCTCCCCTCCAATTCATTTCATGGTTCCCAGACTGCATGAACAGAACTATCATCTCTTCTACATTCCAGGAAAAGAGATAGTGATCATTTCTGACTTATAATTTTTAAAGATGGATTGTTCCAGCTATGCAGTCAATGGAGAAAAAATGTTGTCACCTATGTGGTAGAAGAACATAAATTGTATTCTCTCAGAAGCAGAATGCCACCATGTTAGATTATTTGGGCAGGTACAACAAAGCCATAGTGACATGTTAATGACTATGTCTTAGGTCCTATCATTTACTAATTTCTAAAATCATTTAAATATATTTTAATCTAATTCATATTTCTCTATATTCTCCAAAGGAGAATTTTGCTTTTATTTCTGGACTCAATTTTTGCAAGAGTGAAAAAATAAAATCAAAGTAATCACTTGTTAAGTAGTTAAAGAAATTGTGGTAAATGAATATTATTGTACCTTATAAAATGATTATTTTGAGGAATGCGGAGAGTCATGGCAGTACTTCTATGAACTGATATGCGATGACAATATTAGAGGTACAGATGTTGTGATCATCTGAACACCTGCAAAGAAGTAAAAAAGTAAAGTCATGAAAAGTAAGTTAACTAAGGAAAATTAATGGAATAAACCCTAATAAAAGGTCAGTGTCTACATCTTTAAGGGACAAGAGGACAAAGTTGAATGAGTTAGAGAGAGAGAAAAAAGTAATAGGAGAGGGTAAAAGGAAAATCAGAATGGTATTCATGAAACTCAAAGGAGGAGAAAATTTCAAGTAGTATCAACAACGCTAAATGCTTAAAAGTTTAAAAAGAGTGAGTAATGATGCAAAGTAGAAAGAACTCCAAAATACTTTGGAGCCAAAGAAGCTACCTTTAAATTCTGGCCTTCCTATTTTTTATTTTGTGGAAACTTGGATAAATCACCTTATCTCTAACCTGGTCCTCAGTCTCTCCATCTGTAAAATGATAGAATATTGTCCATGATCTTCAAGTTTCCTCTGAGCTCTAAATCCTAATGTTGAGGTTGGGAAGGGGACTCCAGAAGTTTGGGGTCATAGACCTGTGTCACAAGGTTTCTTAAAGGAATTTGCAGGCTTGAACCCATTTCCTGATCAAGTAGCTAAGTTTATTGTAATTGTAATGCCAAGTGGGCTGAATGCCAAAAAAAAAAAAAAAATTAGCAAAGTCCTAAGAGGAGACCCCTTTATCCAGCTTTCTATCATTTGTGGCATTTGATAGTTGCCTCCATTTCCCTTGCATACTTTCTTTTCTTTGGATTTATATGACACTATATATCACCCCCCAGCCCCAGTTTTCCTCCCTTTCTGAATTCTAGTCCCTTAATCTATTTTACTGTTTGTTCCCTCATGCCTAGACTGATCTACCGCCTCATGTCTATTTCTTAGAATCCCATATTTCCTGAGACACAGATCAAGCACCACCTTTACTATACTCTCTAGCTGCCAATGTTCTCCTTTTCTAATTATTTTACACACACACACACACACACACACACACACACACACACACACACACACTTGCCATCTTCAAGGATTGCTTCATTTCCTGATTTTGTATCCCAGTGGCTAGCATAGGGTTTGTCATGCAGAAATCACTTAATCCATCCTTCATGATTGACTAATGGGCAAACTTATTCTACAAATAAGGACACTAAAATACAGGGACTTATGGGCCCAGATTAGCAAGAGACTTGGCGCCAGAGGTGGATCAAAGTTTCTAAGCCTCAAGTTTTCTGACTTTTGCTTATGCTTATGTTTTCTGGGCAGAGAACTGAGACCATAAAATGTTCATTATTTATTTAGCATTAGACCAGGTTCTAAGGATGCTTTTTCTGGAGTAATTTTGCAACCACAGAACTGAAAAAAAGAATCAAGATAAATGCTAACCCTGTACCTAGGGCAGTTCCTCATTCTTTCCATTCAGAAGGAGTCAAACCATGGTTGCAAAACATATTTTGTATGGTGTTTTCAAAAAAAACTTTTCCTACTTTTTCTTTCCAACCACTAAAATATGATGGGAATGTTTGAATATACTCCTAGTTTGGAACATTGAAGTGTATATATATATATAATCATAATCACATTCAAAGTAATTAAAACTTTAGTCAATTGTTTTTATATTAATAAGGTAGCTTCATTTATCACATTTCTAATTATAATATGTATTTTTGAAAAATACTGGCATAGGGGCAACTAAGTGGTGCAGAGGATAGAGTACCAGTCTTGAAATTAAGAAAACCTGAGTTCAAATCTGGCCTCAGACACTTAACACTTCCTAGCTGTGTGACTCTGGGCAAGTCACTTAACCCCAATTACCTCAGCAAAAAAAATTGGTCACAGAGAAATCTATCTCATAATTATCTAGGACTGAAATTATACAATTTTTATAGACTGAGACAAAACTGAGTGAGTTTCCAAGATGTCAATACTTTTCCTTCTATTTTTTTTTCAGAATCTAGTCTTTAAAGACTTTAAAGTTTTAAATAACACAAGCAAAAAGCACTATTTTCCTGCTGGACAAAAATATTAAAAATATATTTCTCAATTTAGAATTAAGCTACAGAGATCCTAGAAATTGCATTGTAAAACATACATTTCAGAAAGGTTAATGGATAAGTAGGTAAAAAAATGGAAGCAAAGTATCTTAATAAGTAGATGATGAAACAAATCAAGGTAGATAAATAAAATAGAATATTATCATACCCTAAGAAATGATTAATATGACAAAAGCATAGGAGGACTTGTATGAACTGATGCAAAGCAAAATAATCAGAACAAGGAAAACAACATACACAATAACTCCACCAATGAACATGAAAAGAGCAAGGCAGAATAATGAAATTATAACATGGTAAAATTAGAATGATGAAATTTGGTTCTAAAGAAAAGATATGAAAAGGAACCTTTTCTCCTTTGCAGAAATGGGAAACAACATGATATAATATATGCCTTTAGACTTTTTTCAATATGTTGATTGGTTTTGTTGAACTATTTTAAATATGTTTTAAATTTATTTCCTATAAGCAATTTTTCCTCCAATAGTATGAAAGGGAAGAGACATGTTGAGGAAACATATATGATATTGAAATATATTAATAAAATGTTTAAAGAAAAATGCATATTATGCTTTTAAAATGGAACATAGGCATGTTGACCTATTTTTACTTCCAAGATAATAACATTTTTATTTAAAATATTTGATTACAAAATAATCTTCTAATGCTGAATTCATTTAATATGTGGATAGCAATAAGGACTTATAAAATTTGTCCCCCCAAAAAACTATCCAGAGTATATATTAATAAAGAGAAACTTTATATATAGTTTATATAAGCATATGTTATAAAGCTTTATTTTCTATATAAAGTTTACACATACATATACAGTTTGTATAAATACATATATAGAAAGAATAAAATTATATATTTTTAAATTGAATGAAAACATATCAAAGTAAAGAAACAAAAAAAAGTAAAATTTGTTTAGTGAAAATTTTAAATCCTGAAAAAAAAATTCTTCTCTCTCTCCCTCACATCACACAAAAACACTAGTTTCACATAGGTAACCAAAGGTAAAGAAGGAATAAAAAAGTAAAAATATGATACCAAATTAATTAAGTTATATTAGTTAATATTTATCATAGTACTTTTGTTCAATTTATTTATGCCAAATGGTGTTTGCTGTGGGGCACACAATGGATGGAGTCTCTGATTAAAGAAGACTCACATATCTTCCTGAGTTTAAATCTGATCTGAGACACCTATATGAACCTGGACAAGTCATTTAATCCTGTTTGCCTTGGTACTCCTGTTTGTAAAAGAGCTGGAGAAGGAAAGGGCAAGCACTACAGTATTTTTGTCAAGAAAATCCCAAAGTGGGTCATAGGATTCAGACACAACTAATCAACTAAACAGCAAAATACTTACTGTACGTAAGGGATTCTACAAATCATTTTGTAGATGAGAATTGTTAAATTTATATCATTTATATTAAATTTGGAAAATATTTTAAATGCTACAACAATATCATAGAATTTCTTCCTGTCTGTACCTATAAGAATTCCCTTTCCAACATTCCTAACAAATCTAGCCTTTCCTTAAAGACATCCAGTGATGGCAAAGCCCTTATCTCTGAAGTCAAACCATTCTATTTTGGGATGGTTAATTTCCACTCTATTTCCATCCCTTCAATAATGACCTAAATTTCTAGTTATGCCCCCAGAAGCCAAGATAAACAAGTTTTATACCCCCTTTTTTGTGGCTGTCTTTCAAATACTTGAAGATAGTTATCCCTTCCACCCTAAGGTGAAAAATGAACATTCTTGTTCCAGCATTGATAAATAATGAATCTTCTAAAAGAGTTAAGAGTGGAATCAAAGATGTCACAATAAGGTATAATACAATGGTTCTCAAAATTTTGGATCTCAATATTGAGCTTCACCAGAAGAGTTTTTGTTTATAAAGGTTATATCTATTTGTTAAGTTATTGTTTACTAATTTTTCATTCATTTTCTACTCTTCATGATCCAATTATTTTTAGCATTTCTTAAAAGAATTTTTTTTTTGGAGAGAGGGTGCTTATAAATAAATAAAAAACCAAAATTATTTTGATACTGACTTTTTTTCCCCTGAGGCAATTGGGGTTAAGCAACTTGCTCAGGGTCACACAGCTAGGAAGTGTTAAGTGTCTGAAGCCAGATTTGAATCAGGAAGAGGAGTCTTCATTCTATCCACAGCACTACCTCACTGCCTCACATATTTATTTTTACCATAGTAGACATTGCAATATCTTAATATTATTATGAAAATAGTTTTGGCTTCCTTTATCACCTGAAAGGGTCTTTGGGTCCTTGAGACCATATTTTAAGAACTCCTGGTAGAATAAATCAAGGGATTTGATTTGTTGTATTTGGAGTCCTGAAAAATGTGGGTTCAAATTTTGCCAAAAACACGAGTGTAGTGTTCCTACACATCTGTCAGATTGGCTAGAATGACAGGGAAAGATAATGCTCAATGTTGGAGGGGATGTGGGAAAACAGGGACACTGATACATTGTTGATGAAATTGTGAATATATCCAGCCATCCAAAACAATTTGGAACTATGCTCAAAAAGTTATCCAACTGTGTCCCTTTGAGTCCCTTTGACCCAACAGTGTTACTATTGGGCTTATATTCCAAAGAGATGTTAAAGAAGGGAAAGGGACTTGTATGTGCAAGAATGTTTGTGGCAGCCTCTTTGTAGTGGCCAGAAACTGGAAACTCAGTGGATGCCCATCAATTGGAGAATGGCTGAATAAATTGTGGTATATGAAAGTTATGGAATATTATTGTTCTGTAAGAAATGACCATCAAGATGAATACAGAGGGGTTTGGAGAGACTTACATCAACTGATGTTGAGTGAAATAAGTAGGAGCAGGAGATAATTATACACTTCAACAACAATACTGTATGAGGATGTATTCTGATGGAATGGCCATCTTCAACAATGAGATTAACCAAATCAGTTCCAACAGAGTGATAATGAACTGAACCAGCTACACCCAGGGAAAGAACTCTGGGAGATGACTATGAACCATTATATAGAATTCCCAATCCCTCTAATTTTGTCCACCTGCATTTTTGATTTCCTTCACAGGCTAATTGTACACTATTTCAAAGTCTGATTCTTTTTGTACAGCAAAACAACTGTTTGGACATATATACATATATTGTATTTAATTTACACTCTAACATAGTTAACGTGTATTGGTCAACCTGCCATTTGGGAGGAGGGGGAGAAGGAGGGGAAAAATTAGAACAAAAGGTTTGGCAATTGTCAATGTTGTAAAATTACCCATGCAAATATCTGGTAAATAAAAACTCTTAATTTAAAAAAAAAGAGTGTAATATTCCTGGGCAAATCTGTTGATCTCTGAGATCTTCATTTTTCTCATTTGTAAAACATATGGTAATAGTACCTATCTACTAGGCTGATTGTGAGAATTAAGTAAGATTATGTGTATAAAAGACAAAATCATAAGCAATGACCCACATTTATGTATCATATAAGCATCTTCTGCAACAGATGCTATTATGATCTCATTTATTATATTATTATATTAGGTAAGATTGTTGTGCAGAGGAAATAGTACTTACACTTAAATTAGAAGACTTGAATTTAAATCACACCTCTCGTGCTTACTTTTTTGTGACTTTGAACAAATAGCCAATACTCTCTGGGTTTCTTTTGTTTCCTCATCCATAAAATAATGGAATTGGAATAGATAGTTTCTGGATCTATGAGACATGGTCCTAAAACCATGTGAGATGTTATTACTGTATCATATAACAATAAAAGAGTTTTAGAGCTTAGGTGGTCTCTAAGTGCATTCCCTTCAACACTGTTGCCATATGCTTCTGTTGGGGGTCCATTAGAGAATGATACATAATGACTTGGAATCTACACTTTAGGGAGCTCTTAGATACGTATTCATTTTTTATTCCTCTAAGCACATGTCATAGTTAATCTCTTTGGCAATCCAGTTCTAGTACAAAAGCAGGAATGGGAAAGGACTTTGAGAAACCATTTTTACATTAAAAAAGGCAAATGAACATCTTTTCTATTTTTACAATCCTCTATTGACTAAGGAGTGCATTAGTCCCCTGTATATGGCTGTAACTATAGAATTCTCCCTCTTCACTGCTCTCCCATTTCCCCAGATTAATGTTCATCAGTAACTTTTTTAGGCTTGCTGTACCTTTCCTCCCTCTTTGGGAAGTTTCCTGATCCCCAGTGTTCTCTGTAATTGGGAGGTTTACCCAGCTTCACATCCTTTTCCTTGTTATCTAATAGTACATCTATGTTTTAGTAGTATAAAGGTCATTGAGTCAATGACCTTTAGTACATAGATGTACTATGTTTTATTTATTGACTCATAATATAAAGGGGGGCAATAATAACATGAAAAAGTAATAATTTTCAAAGATTATTAGTGCCTTCTTTCTAAATTATTCAAATAATTGAATAAAATTTTCTTCTCTCTTTCTCCTATCTGGTCTTGACCTAGATATCCAAAGAATAACAAAACCTCAAAGTGAAATGGTATGTTTCAGAGCGGAAATCTCTTCTACAATATGATACAAGTTGTAAGAGATAGTGTCTGCTTGAAGACTTCCAATGAGGCAGAATCCACATTCTACAGAGATAACTCCCTCTCCACTATAATCTGTCTTGGTCAGACCACATCTAAAGTATGGTATTCTATTCTGAATGCCACATTTTAGGGAAGACCAGTTGACAAGATGTAGAAACAGGGAAGAATAATGGTTACATAAAAAAAATTATTTTGCTATTATATTAAAAACCAATTATTAAATTATATTCAAGACATCTTCCTTGTATTTTTAATATCACAAAATATTCCTTTACAGATGCAAATGTTGAATTGATATTGTTCAGTGATTTTCTGATTGTTAATATTGAGGCAACAATGCAAGTAGACTTTTGGTGTATTGTCACAATCATGTACAATATTAATAAGTGCAGCTCCAAAAGGAAAAAGGATACTCTCTCTCTTAAATATATAATTCAAAAATATTTCACTCACTTCTAAATGATAAACTTTTCTTAATACAAGGGATTCTGGGAAGTCCTAGGCAAACAAACAAACAAAGGCCTTGACAAATAAAGATGTTTTAAGTGTAGTGCTTATAATGATCTTGTTTGTAAATAATTTTGCATTCCTGGTACCAAATTCCAAAATGTCATAGAGCCTCCTAATGAGAATCATAGTCTCTCTAAATGGTTTACCCTAATAATTCATATTGGAAAATCCAAACATATGAATTATGACAGTTATCCGACTGTACTGCTATTGAATTGCATGAGCAATAGCAGTAATGATAGTTTATATTTATGTAGTGTTTAGTGATTACAAACAAATTTAAAAATATTAATTGTCATAATATTTTTTGGAGGTAGGTGCTATTATTTTCCCCATTTTATAGATGAGAAAACTGAGTCAGACTTAGGTTGCGATTCATCTAGGTTCATACAGCTAATTGATATCTCAGGTCAGATGTGAACTCTTCCTAACTCTGGATCCATTCTTCTATCCACTGAGCCTCTTAGTTCCCACTGATGAACAATTCATCAAGGTGGTCCATCAGTATTTATAGATTTAGACTGATAGTTTAAAGTTTGTGACTTGAGCAAAATAGTAGATGGGAAATTGATAAAATTGATTTAGGAATTGATGCAAAGCTCTCAAAGACTGTAGCATTCTCTTTAATTCAAACAAACAAATTAAAAATTTTTAATGCTAATATTCTCTCAGTGATACTATGGGATTGAAAATGATGAATCTCAGTAATGAAAGAACTATGATCTTAAATCATACAAAGAGAAACATGTGGTGGGTAGAAGATGGCTATAGTATGTAGCTCATAATAGCATGTATAAGAAGTAGTGGAGAGGACTTCGTAAGAGAAATGTATGGATGTTGCACTACTCACATAATGTTAAAATACCTAGAGAAAAGTACTGAACAAATTAATGTGGCTGCTTATGTACACTTCGTGGCAGAAGATGAGCTAACATCACATTAACTGAAAAGTCTTTTGTGGGTTATAATATGTACTGTTGGAGAGAATTAGGATTAAAACTTATTTGATTGGGAGGACGGCTTGTACAATAGTGATGATCCAGATGAATTATATCCTTGGATATTATAAAAAGGAGAAAGCATGATTTCTGAGCTACTGTCAGTTTATTTGGAAGACGTTGTACAGGGAAGTTACTGTAGAACTGGAGAGGGATAAATGTCCTGATTCTCAAAAATAACATTTATAACACTATATGCTAATGAGCTTGACTGGGAAGAATCTATAACTAATTCTTAAAGAGAGAATCAGGGGAAAATTAGAAAAGGAAATGGGAAATATTGAGGCTTAGCATGGCTTTGTCAAGAATAAGTCATGCCAGGTTAATCTTATTTCTTTTTTGGATGATATATAGACTGATAATACATTTATCTATATACCTACATATACACATATATCTCTATAAAGATATCCACACACATATATACATATATATTGTATGCCTGCTATATATATATATATATATATATATATATATACTTTATATATATAAATACTGCTATATTATACATATATAATGTGTATAATAATATATATATTCACAAATAATTATTAAATAATATTTGTGAATAATATATATATATAACATGCTATATTATATATATGTATAAATATCGCTATATATACATATATATATATATATATATATATATATACTTTATACACAAGCACACATATACACATAGATAGATGGAAAGAGGGATGTTTTTTGTTTGTCACTTTTTATCACCTCTGACTCTTTGTGATCCTATTTAGGGTTTTCTTGGTAAAGATACTAGAGTGCTTTGCCATTTCCTTCTCCAGGTCATTTTACAGATGAGAAAATTGAGGCAAATGGAATTAGGTGACTCGTCCAGCATCACACAACTATAAAGTATCTGAGGTCAAAATTGAAATATGAGTTTTCTAGACCCCAGAATTGGTCATCTATCTACTGTACCACCTAGCTGCCCTACCAATATGTTTTAAGATCTGTAATTTTTTAATCTAGCATGTTATTTTTTTCCTCAGTTTTCTGTCATTTACAAATTTGATAAGTATTCTCTCTATGCCTTCATCTAGTATACTGAAGAAAAATGTTAAATTCCATAGGCTAAGGATAGAATTACTTCATATATGTGTATGGTTGTTTATATATATTCATATACATCACATATGCTAACATACAAACACATGCATATATGGAACAGTCCTGTTCTTAGACTCTGATATTTAAACTGTGCATTCATGTGGACACCCATATGTATATATTTTTAAAATATATAAAGTATATTTATAAATACAGCTATATATGATGGCTAGCTGTGTGAACTAAGCTACACCATTATTTTTTCCAATGAAACCCCAAATGGGATTGAAAAGAGTTGGACACAACTGAAAAATGATTAAATAACAAATAGCTACATATAGTTATATGCTGTATTTATATATATATATATGTACATATATATATATACACACATACATATATGTGTATATATATCCATAGATAGATATACTGCATATATATATTTATTTACATATATTACTAGATTTCAGCCAAGCATATAACACTGTGTCTTAAAAATGAGGAGTGAATGAAAATATAAATTGATAAGAGTATATCCTATTATCTGTTCAAATTATTAGCTCTAAAGTGTTTCTTGGATATAAAGAATTGTTCTGATTTCACCAGTCACTTTTCTTATGGTCTTTTAGAGTTCTTAGAATAAGTCTTTGATGAGAAAAAGGGGAAAAACACCCACACAAAGTATCTGTTTTACATAAACATTCTTTTATATTTCCAAACATAGAGGCAAACAAGAGGGCAAAATGATGTTTCCAGGGCAGTTAAGCGGATGTCTAGAAATTTTGCTGTCTGTCCCTTGGATGGGAATTTATTTTCTCTCAGTCTAAGCCTGAGGCTAACATTCCAACTGTTCACCATTTAGCCTGCAAAGGGATACAGATGTATCTTCCTTCCCATCCATATCCCCAGAGCCTGATGGATAAAACAGCTGTCTCTCAAATGTGGACAAACTATTCTGGTGGCCAGATGATTCTCTTCTGCTGCATACCAATAGATAAATCAATATATATGTTAGAGAAAACTGCAGGGCCTTATGGAACAGACTTTTTTTTTTTAGAGAATGAAAACTGCTTATAAACAAGCCTCTGTTTTCCTAGGGAATATTCTTTTTGGATGGTGATTTTCATTTTAAAAAATTGTGAGCTACATGTTTTAAGCTGCACAAGAATATCCAAAGACTAAAAATATCACTAAAAAGATTTTGCTAAGAAACATCACTATTCTGTGGAATGACCACCATTTTGGAACACTGTTACTTATTGAGATGGCTGCCATCTTGGGATAATTGGGAATTATTCTGAATATTTGTGAAAGCACCAATCTTTTCTGAAATATTCTCTGTTTTCATTATTGAAGCAGCAATTCTTGATGAGATGATGACTTTTCATTACAGAATCATCTATCCTTGATAAGATGGTCTTTTCTGTGTAATAGAAAAAAGGTAATGCACTTTGCCAACAACAATACTAAGATATATAATCTTTAAAGGATACAGTTTTATTAATATCCTGTTAATATATCATTTTTCTTCACTACAAGGAACAATTTGAGTAACAAATAAGGTGATCCAAAATATCTAGCTGTCAATATCTAATTATGTTTCTGCTATTAGAAAATATTTCTTTTGGCTGTTGAAGGTTTTTGTTTTTGTTTTTTTTAATCTTTAAGCATTCTCTCTTACAAATGAAAATGCTTCTTGGAAGGTGGGATAAAGTATGCATAGATGGAAGGAAGGAAGGAAGGAAGGAAGGAAGGAAGGAAGGAAGGAAGGAAGGAAGGAAGGAAGGAAGGAAGGAAGGAAGGAATAGAGGAAGGGAGGGAGAGAGGGAAGGAGGGAGGGAGGAAGAGAGAAAGGGAGGCAGGGAAGGAGGGATGAAGAGAAGGAGAAAGGAAGGGAGGGAAGGAAGAAGGGAGAAAAAAAGGAAGCAAGAAGGAAGGAAGGGGGAGAGAGAGGGTGAAAGGGAGAGTGGGAGAGAGAGATGAAAGGAGAAATGCAAGGAGGGAGGAAGGGAGGGAGAGAGGAAGAATGAGAAGGTGGGAGGGAGGAAGAGAGAAAGGGAGGAGGGGAAGAAGAAAAAAGGAGGGAAACAAGAAGGGAGGAGGAAGGGAGGAAATGAGGAAAGAAGGAAGGAAAGGAAGAGAGGAAGGGAGGAGGAAAGGAGAGAGGGAAGGAATGTAAGGGGCATGATCCAGAAAATCAGAAACAGGGTTGAATGGAAAACGAAAGCAGGCCTGTTCCCCTTCACATTAAAAGGACTTCATCAATGGGAGGAGTATAGGCTTTGTGAGGAAATATTCCAGGGTGAGCAGAATACAGATTAAGAAAAGAGTAAAACAGATTCTATTTTACTTTTTTTTCCTCTATGTATTTCCATTCCTTATGCTTCTGAATATTTTTAAGTTAGACAAGTATATTGAAGGATACTTGGTGCCAGACAGTCATCTGAAAGTGTCCTCTGAAACCATAAATTCAAGTTTCCTGTAATTCTCATTCACAGCACATAATATGTTCATGTGCAAAGTGACTTGTGGCTTCATAAAAACTAATGGAGACTTGGTACAAAGGGTACCCTAAGGGGATAACAAAAAGAATTATGCTACAGTTCTCCAACTGCAGAGAACAAGACCCTAAATGTGGGGTCTGGGGGAACAATGAAGGATAAGGAGAGGTCCCTCGCCATAGGAGAGTTTGTGAGTCATCAGTATGTTTATAGGGCTTCTGTGGCTAAGTGTGTGCCAGTGTGTCAGCTTTAGCGGCTGAGCCAACTGGACAATCATGGTTTCGTTCCACTGGTAGACTCAGTCAGTTTGTTCTCTTCAAATGAAGCCTACAGGATCCTTGGATCTCAAGCTCTCTGGTAGACTTGGCTTTATTTTCTGACATCTAAATTCCAGGAGCTGGGCTGCCCTAGTTCCAAATCCCAGAAGACATTTGGGTCCAGCTGTGTCTGACTATAACTTGAAGTCCAGAAGTGTCAAGTCTGTGTGGCGAGACTCATTTTTGAAATAACTTGCCTGAGACTGCTCATGTCCTCAAAGTTTTATTTCTCTCTTAAATCTATCCCATTCTTCCCTTTAGTGTGTGGTAAGGACCATAGTTGCTAGGAAACTTAGCCCCTGGGGTGGGGAAAAGGAAGATCAGGTGGAGTACAGCCAGCCACTGGTGGGGAAGAGGCACATCCTGGGGTGGTGATTTGTAGCTCTTTAAATTGTGGGACCTTTAGGCAAAGCCCCAGTTGCCCTTTCCTAATTACAACTCTGGCAGAGATTCTCTAGTGAAAATGGAGGGGAAAAGGCTTTTAGTCTTTAGGAATCTCCAACTAAACTATAAACTTAGGAGGGTTTGCCAAGGAATTGCTCTCAGATGGGAAATGTATTTTTTATTGTTGTTATTTGTTTAATATGCGGATGTATCTGTTCACCTGGAAACTGGCCTCAGAGCTCCATTCATTTCCCCTTTCAGGGAAATGGTTGGTGCCAAAAATCCTTCATTACAACATGATTGGCAGACTCTCCAGGACCCATCCATCACATTCAGATTCTTGGAGACAAGTTATCTCTCTTTTCTGAATGCCCCCTGCACATATTAGGCTGATTGTAGGCAGTCCTGGTATCTGACTTGCATTTGTTTGCCTTTTCTCAGAAGTCAATGGCCTTCTCATTCCCAGAGAACTATTTACCCTTTGCTGATTTTGATGCTATAAAACAGAGTTTTCCCATACCATGATGTAGGTATAAAACTTCTTGGGAAAATTCAATCTTAAAGCTCAGAGAAATCTGTAATATCATAACATATTACATATTATAACATAATATATCCATGTATTTCTGGAAGATACTAAGATGTGGTTAAAAAAAAAAAAAAGCTGAATTTATAATCAATGGTCCTAGATACAAATTGAGATCCTGCTACTTAGTACTTATTTGACCTTAAGCATATTACCTACCATTCCTACATTTCAGTTTCCTCAGCTGTAAAATAAAAAAAAGTTAAATCTAGTAATTGCTAACATTTATTTAGTACTTATCATGTGCCAAGTACTAGGCTAAACATTTTACTATTATTACCTCATTTAATACTCACAACAAACCTGGAAGACAAATGTTTTTATCCTGATTTTACAGTAAAGAAAAGTGAGGCAAGAAGGACTAAGTGATTTGCCCAGGGTCACACAGCTAATAAATATCTGAGGCTGGATTTGAACTTACAAAGATGATTCTTTCTGACTCTAGGACCCACACTCTGCCCATTGTGTCACTAGTTGTTATTAATATTCCTTTTTTAGTTTTTCTGGAGGGTACAATCTACACATCCTAATGCTTTTATGTTTTTCTCAACACTTCTCATCAAATTCACTGTGTTATGCTAAGAATTTAGTATACTAATCATTCCAGACGATTATTGTTCATCCTTCATTCTTGAAGAGGACTATTGACATCTGGAAGATGATATCATGACTTGCAAGCGAATTGGATTTAAGTTAGGCAGAGCTATGCAAAATCACCAGCCTCATTCTTTCCTCCAGAGTAATCATAGGAATCCAGTGGCAAGACATAGATCAGGACAACTGGAGGATGCTCCCCATCCCAGCTGTAATTAAATTTTAAAAGAGGACTACATAATAAGGGCAATGCTAAGCCCAAAGGAAGTATTACTTTTGGGGGAATTTTATGTATATATTGGAAAAAGTGGGGGGTTTGCTTGTTAGTATGTTTAGGCTTCCCCTCACTTCACTCTCACAATATGTCATATACATTTGGTGGACCCTGTTTTATTTTTTTACTCAATACCACCCAAAGAATTTCTATTTCTATTGGTAATCTTTGCCTTTGTTCAGGCAGCCAATTCAATCCTTCTCCATCAATATACCTTGTTTACTGCTATCTAGTTCAATACCCAAGTCTACACATCCAGGAGAATAGTATATGGCCTTTGTATTATTTTTTTGATGCATATCAGAGATGGCCACTCTTTCAATCACTCCTTTTCTTTGTTGTTGTCTTATGCAATATCTTCCTCATTAATTTTTTATTATCTTTTTCTATATCAGCTTAATGAGACTAGTTTGCCAGCACTGGGCTTCAACTTCTGGCAATCTTATCTAAGGATTGTTTATTGAACATTTCCATAGATCAGTACTTTCTCCCTTCTTTCAACTTTCACTTTATTTTCATTTTCCATTTTGATTCATTGAACAAATTTGTGTGCATAGGACATCAAATGTTATGTGTATAACCTTTGTAATCTCAATACTCAATGTATTACTTGGCACTTGGTAGGGGCTTAATAGATGAAGAATAAAGGACAAACAATACCACCAATAAATGCTAGTGACTGATTAATTCTGTTCTAGCCTGCCCTCTTCCTTTTCCATTGTTAGTTGGCTTAAGGCAAACTTACCTTGGCCAGAAATGATGACTGATATAAAAGCTTAGTTGATCAGTTCTACAAGTAGATTTCAGGGGTAGCATCTTTTTTCTGGATATTCCATTAAAATAATTATTTTTACATTAGTGGAACTGGTAAGCCTTTTATTTATTTAGTCAGGGAGGCAATGTAATGCTATGAAAAGAGAACTAGATTTCAAGTCTTTAATGTGCTTTAAAACCATTCCGCAGAGTTCTAATATACCCTTAGGATTTTGGAAAGGAGTCTTATCTCTGTCATTGGCTCAAGCTCCCATTCATTATGCTTCCCTAATTTTGAGAGGTCTCCAATGCTCAGTTTCAATTAATCACTTAATTATCAGTGTAGCTTTTACAAAAGCTTACAAAAGAATATTTACATCAATGATTTAGCAAGAACATATACTTTGCCCAAGGGGATATAAGTATCCCTCTAGCCCTTTTGTTTCTGGGGAGCAAAGGAAAATTAGATTCATAGCTTAACTCAATTATTGTAAAGCATTAATCCAACCAAGGCCCAAGTCCAAAACCAACCAAACCCTGGCTTCTCAAGGATTCTCTACTGATCTGATTGCAACATTCAGCCAGAATGTTATAAAGACCCTATGTCTTAAGATTCTGGGTCCTGGAATCCACTCCCTGTCTATATAATTGAAAAGGACAAACAAAACATACCAAAGTCCCAAACCCTTTTTTTTTTTGGGGGGGGGAAACTCAGGAACTAAATGAAAGAAGTTCAAACTGGGTGATAAGGAACTGAGGCAAATGGAGTTCAAATCCAGCCCCAGATACTTACTGGCTGTGTGAACCCTCATAAGTCACTTAACTATGTTAGCCTCAGTTACTCATCATCCAATTTGGAGTTGGAAAGTCAATCAGTAATTATTGATTAAGTAGCCAATACAAAAAAGTACCTACTCTCAAGGAGCTCTAATAACAGAAAAAGCATGTAAACCATCTGTAAAATGAGCCCTCCCGGCTTCATTCTCAGCTCTCTACTCATTGCACCACCCAGCTGCCCCATAGTAGCATATACCTGGTACATAGTAGGGACTTAATAAATGTCAGTTGAATCAATGAATAAAAACATTCTCAATGGAGAAGACAAAGCTATCAGAGGTCCCAAATGCTTCAGCCCAATGTAAGAATAAGAAACTTCTAAGTGGCATCTTTTGAGTTCAGTTAAGCTGGAAAGTCCCCAATAAATGTTATATTTCTATAGATTTCCTCTTTTTTGTTTCAGTGTGAATTGTTTTAATGAGAGTTTTATATTTCAAATGTCTTTGAGTATGTGAGAAATATGGTAGGAAGAAGGGAAAAAAATATAAGACTTATGGATGGCCTAAGAAGTAGGCTTCTTAACATGGTAGGGGTGACTTACTCTATTTGCTTTCCTGTTGTTAAAGAAGAAAAAAAAAACCTTCATTTTGTTAAATATGTGAGTAATATGTTATCATTGTTGTGTTCAAATCAAGTGTCTTCCTTATTCAGTCAAATTCTTACAAAACGTTAACAGAACCAAGAAACGTGCATTTCTCATAGATGGTTTGGCCAAATCTCTAGAAATTCCATCTTTAATAGTTCTAGAGTTGTTTTTGGCATAATGAAACTCTCTGCTTCTTTGACTGCTTATAAATTTGATTGGATAATCTCATGAGAAAGCGACACCACAGGTACAAAAAGTGATATTTCATCAAATACGCCACAAAGAAGTTAGTAGAAAGATAGAACTTCCTTAATGTGGTCCATCATAATCTATCATCCATAAAAAGATGATATGCCATAAATGATGGCATGGTTGATGGAAATGAGGACAAAAGATCTATTTGCAGTTGCCGTTTGAAGAGTTGTCATTGGGAAACTAATTAGCCTTGCTCTCTAGGTCCCAAAGATCAGAAATGGAAGTAATAAAACTGCAAAGAGTTAGAAACAATATTAACTAATTCTTGCTTAATTCCATACCTATAATTCACTTGGATTCTGTTGACCAACAGTTTGCTGTTCTGCTTATTTAGTTTCCTATTCCCCCAGGGGAAATCCAGGGCTAGGATGGGGTGAAAGGACTGTGTTAGAAGGATAACACAGATCTGCATTCTTTATCCTTGATTTTCTGAAATTGCAGTTAAGAATTATTGTGATCAGGGATCTATATTTTTCAAAATTGTTGGTTCCTACAATGTTGTTGCTATAGTACAACTTGTTCTCCTGGTTCTATTAACTTCATTCCACTCTGCATCAGTTTGTATAGGTCTTTCCAGGCATCTTTGACACTTTGACAGAGAGATAATTTTCTGGATTGAAAAACAAAAAAGACCCAGGGGAAGATTCTGGAAAGATGGCAGAGTGGGTCAGAAAATTCCAAGCTCTCCAGATTTCCTTCCTCCAAGGAAAAAAAAAAAAAAAGATCCTCAGAATGGAGACAGAACAATGAAAAACAAATAAGACTTGGGCCAAAAGACAATCCTCCTGAGACCACCTGAGAATTTAGGAAGAAAGAACCCAGGATGGAGGTTTAACCAGTGTGAAATACAAACATCTCCAGGCTAGCTCTACAGAAACAGCAAGCAGGGATCCCTGGGGATAGCTCTTTTTGGAGGTGGCCTCAGTCCAAACCACAGGAACTTTCACCTTTTGGATTGTGTAGGGAGGCAGGGGTCTCAGTCCAGAAAACTGAAAGAACCTCTGCTAATAATGAATGACCAGGCCCAGCTGTGCTGCTGATGTGGCCCTGGGAAGGAAGAACCAGCACACCCCATAGTACAGAAGATGTGGGGTAGGAAAGCTGCTGGCTGCAGGCACTTATGGTAGAATGGAGTTCTTTGTTTCAGATTCCAGGTCAGAGTGAATACAGAGACAGTATCCTCTCTACCCAGAACTAGAGTCCCTTACACTAATAAGTCCTCATTTAAAAAAAAAAAATGAGCAGGTAAAGAAAGAAAAGTTAGGAAGACCTGAGTTCACTTTCAGAGGAGGAAACTGAAGTAAACAAAAAGCTTTTCCTCCCTCAAAGAATAACATTAAGGAGCTTCATTTACAGAAAGAATTTATAAAAGAATTCAAAAAGACTTTAACAATCACATGAGAGAGATTGAGGAAAAACTAAAAAATCAAGAAAAACAATAAGATAACAAAAAGAAAGTCAACTAAGAAGAAAAGGAGATCCAGAGTCTTAAAAAGAAAATAATTATTTGAAAATTAGAATTGTGCAAAGGGACTATAAGAGACCAAAAAATAACAAAACAAAATATAAAGAATGAAAAAATAGAAGAGAATGTGAAACATAAGAAAAATAACAGATCTGGAGAAAAGATTGGGAAGAAAACATAAGAATAATTTAACTACCTGAAAACCATGACCAATAAAAGAACCTTGACATGATAATACAAGAAATAATTAAAGAAAATTGTCCTGAAGTGATAGAATAAGAGGGGAAACAGAAATTAGAAAAAAAAACTCTCTATTTGCCAACTCAAAGAGATCATACAAGGAAAACATATAGAAATATTGTTGTTAAAATTCAAAAACTTCAGATCAAAGACATTTTACAAGAAACAAACAAAAAGCAATTCAAATATGTTGGAGCTATTCTTTGAATTGTACATGATTTAACAGCAGCTAAAATAAAGACTACAGGTCCTGAAATATTATATATTGACAATCAAAATAATTAGACCTGTAATCTTATATTCAGCAAAATTAATTATGATATTGTATGAAAAAAATGAACATTCAATGAACTTTCATATTTTCAGGATTTTATCTCAAACAAACTGGAACTCAATAGAACAATTAACATGTGAGTCAACATTAAAGACTAATTTCAAGAGACTCAACATAGACAAATTATTTATGTTTTTATGTGGAAATGTATGTTATTTATCTAAGACTGACATTAATAACTGGAAAGCCTAAAAAGAAAGACTGGGGCAGAGTGCCCAGCAGATAACAAAAGAAAACCTACTAGGAAGAAGAAAAAAAAAAACATGGATAGCCATGAATATAATGTCTTCTATTATTATATGTGCTTCCTTGAAATGGAAATTTATTGTTACACATTTTGAATTCTCATGATTGTTCTGTTGATGTTCTAATGGGCACAAGACACATTTTTTTTCTTTTTTTTGTCTTTCTTTTTCTATTTTGTTTTATTCTTTTGTATTTAAGTTCTAAATAAATAATTTTTTTATTAATTTTTTTATTTTTATTATATATATATATATATATATATATATATATATATATATATATATATATATATATAATATTATCCCTTGTATTCATTTTTCCAAATTACCCCCCCCCTCCCTCCATTCCCTCCCCGCGATGACAGGCAATCCCATACATTTTACATGTGTTACAATATAACCTAGATACAATACATGTGTGTGAATATCATTTTCTTGTTGCACAATAAGCATTAGATTCCGAAGGTACATGTAACCTGGGCAGACAGATATTAGTGCTAACAATTTACATTCACTTCCCAGTGTTTCTTCTCTGGGTGTAGCTACTTCTGTCCATCATTGATCAACTGGAAGTGAGTTGGCTTTTCTTTATGTTGAAGATTTCCACTTCCATCAGAATACATCCTCATACAGTATTGTTGTTGAAGTGTATAGTGATCTTCTGGTTCTGCTCATTTCACTCAGCATCAGTTAATGTAAGTCTCTCCAGGCCTTTCTGTATTCCTCCTGCTGCTCATTTCTTACAGAGCAATAATATTCCATAACCTTCATATACCATAATTTACCCAACCATTCTCCAACTGATGGACATCCATTCATCTTCCAGTTTCTAGCTACAACAAAAAGAGCTGCCACAAACATTTTGGCACATATATGTCTCTTTCCGCTCTTTAGTATTTCTTTGGGATATAATCCCAATAACAGCAATGCTGGGTCAAAGGGTATGCACAGTTTGATAACTTTTTGGGCATAGTTCCAAATTTCTCTCCAGAATGGCTGGATTCTTTCACAACTCCACCAACAATGCATCAGTGTCCCAGTTTCCCCACATCCCCTCCAACATTCCTGTCATCTTAGCCAATCTGACAGGTGTGTAGTGGTATCTCAGAGTGGTCTTAATTTGCATTTCTCTGATCAGTAGTGATTTGGAACACTCTTTCATGTGAGTGAATATAGTTTCAATTTCTTCATCTGAGAATTGTCTGTTCATATCCTTTGACCATTTATCAATTGGAGAATGGTTCGGTTTCTTATAAATTAGGGTCAGTTCTCTATATATTTTGGAAATGAGACCTTTGTCAGAACCTTTGTTTTTAAAAATATTTTCCAAATTTGTTACTTCCCTTCTAATCTTGTTTGCATTAGTATTATTTGTACAGAAACTTTTTAGTTTGATGTAATCAAAATCTTCTATTTTGTGATCAATAATGATCTCTAGTTCTCCTCTAGTCATAAATTCCTTCCTCCTCCACAAGTCTGAGAGGTAGACTACTCTCTGTTCCTCTAATCTATTTATTATCTCCCTCTTTATGCCTAAATCATGGACCCATTTTGATCTTATCTTGGTATATGGTGTTAAGTGTGGATCCATATGTAATTTCTGCCATATTAATTTCCAGTTTTCCCAACAGTTTTTTCCAAATAATGAATTTTTATCCCTAATGTTGGTATCTTTGGGTTTGTCAAAGATTAGATTGCTATAGATGTACCCTTTTTTGTCCTTTGTATCTAATCTGTTCCACTGATCTACCGGTCTATTTCTTAGCCAATACCAAATGGTTTTGGTGACTGCTGCTATATAATATAGCTTTAGATCAGGTACACTTAGACCACCTTCCTCTGAGTTTTTTTTCATTAGTTCCCTTGCAATTCTTGACCTTTTATTCTTCCATATGAATTTTGTTGTTATTTTTTCTAGGTCATTAAAATAGTTTCTTGGGAGTCTGATTGGTATAGCACTAACTAAATAGATTAGTTTGGGGAGTATTGTCATCTTTATTATATTCGCTCGGCCTATCCAAGAGCACTGAATGTCTTTCCAATTATTTAAATCTGATTTTATTTTTGTGGCAAGTGTTTTGTAATTTTTCTCATATATTTCCTGACTTTTCTTTGGTAGATGGATTCCCAAATATTTTATACTCTCAACATTTGTTTGGAATGGAATTTCTCTTTGTATCTCTTGCTGTTGCATTTTGTTAGTGATATATAAAAATGCCGAGGATTTATGTGGATTTATTTTGTATCCTGCCACTTTGCTGAAATTTTGAATTATTTCTAGTAGCTTTTTAGCAGAGTCTTTGGGGTTCTCTAAGTATACCATCATGTCATCTGCAAAAAGTGATAGTTTGATTTCCTCATTTCCTACTCTAATTCCTTGAATCTCTTTCTCGGCTCTTATTGCCGAGGCTAGCGTTTCTAGTACTATATTGAATAGTAATGGTGATAGTGGGCAACCTTGTTTCACTCCTGATCTTACTGGGAAAGGTTGCAGTTTATTTCTATTGCATATTATGCTTACTGACGGTCTTAAATATATGCTCCTGATTATTCTAAGGAATAGTCCATTTATTCCTATACTCTCAAGAGTTTTTAGTAGGAATGGATGTTGGATTTTGTCAAATGCTTTTTCTGCATCTATTGAAATGATCATATGGTTCTTATTAATTTGATTATTAATATGGTCAATTATATTAATAGTTTTCCTAATATTAAACCAGCCCTGCATTCCTGGAATAAATCCTACTTGATCATAGTGTATTATCCTGGAGATGATTTTCTGAAGTCTTTTTGCTAATATCTTATTTAAGATTTTAGCATCGATATTCATTAAGGAGATTGGTCTATAATTTTCTTTCTCAGTTTTCGATCTACCTGGTTTAGGTATCAGTACCATGTCTGTGTCATAAAAGGAGTTTGGTAGGACTCCTTCATCCCCTATTTTTTCAAATAATTTATATAACATTGGGGCTAATTGTTCTTTAAATGTTTGGTAGAATTCACATGTAAATCCATCTGGCTCTGGGGATTTTTTCCTGGGGAGTTGATTAATAGCTTGTTCTATTTCTTTTTCTGAAATGGGACTATTTAAGCAATTTATCTCCTCCTCTGTTAATCTAGGGAGCCTATATTTTTGGAGGAAGTCATCCATTTCACTTAAGTTATCAAATTTATTGGCATAAAGTTGGGCATAGTAACTCCTTATTATTTCTCTAATTTCCTCTTCATTGGTGGAAAGATCCCCCTTTTCATTTGTAAGACTAACAATTTGATTTTCCTCTTTCTTTTTTCTGATCAAATTTACCAAAGGTTTACCTCTTTTATTGGCTTTTTCATAAAACCAACTCTTGGTTTTATTTATTAATTCAATAGTTTTTTTACTTTCAATATTATTGATTTCTCCTTTTAATTTTTGTATTTCAAGTTTAATTTTTGGTTGGGGGTTTATAATTTGGTCTTTTTCTAGCCTTTTAAGTTGTAAGCCCAATTCGTTAATCTTCTCTTTCTCTATTTTCTTCAAATAAGCCTCTAAAGATATAAAATTTCCCCTTATTACTGCTTTAGCTGCATCCCAAAGATTTTGGTATGATGTCTCATCATTGTCATTATCTTGGGTGAAATTATTAATTGTTTCTATAATTTGCTCTTTCACCCAGTCATTCTTTAAGATGAGATTATTCAGTTTCCAATTACTTTTTGGTCTATTTACCCCTAACTTTTTACTGAATGTAGCTTTTATTGCATTGTGATCTGACAAGAAGGCATTTATTATTTCTGCTTTCCTACATTTAATTTTGAGATTTTTATGTCCTAATATATGGTCTATTTTTGTATAGGATCCATGAACTGCTGAGAAGAAAGTATATTCCTTTCTATTGCCATTCAGTTTTCTCCAAAGGTCTATCATACCTAGTTTTTCTAATGTTCTATTTACTTTTTTAATTTCTTTCTTGTTTGTTTTGCGGTTTGATTTGTCTAAATCTGAGAGTGCAAGGTTGAGATCTCCCACTGTTATAGTTTTACTGTCTATTTCTTCTTGCAATTCTCTGAACTTTTCCTTTAGAAAGTTAGATGCTATACCACTTGGTGCATATATGTTTAGTATTGATATGGCTTCATTATTTATGCTACCTTTCAGCAGGATATAGTTTCCTTCCTTATCTTTTTTAACTAGATCTACTTCTGCTTTTGCTTGATCTGAGATAAGGATAGCTACCCCTGCTTTTTTGGCTTTACCTGAAGCATAATAGGCTCTGTTCCAACCTTTTACCTTTACTCTGTATGTATCTCCCTGCTTTAAGTGTGTTTCCTGCAGACAACATATTGTAGGGTTCTGCTTTTTGATCCAATCTGCTATCCGTCTCCGTTTGATGGGATCGTTCATCCCATTCACATTTACAGTTAAAATGACAAATTCTGTATTTCCTGCCATCATATTATCCCCAGATTATGCTTTTTCCCTTGACCCCCCTGATCCCCCTCCCCGATATTTAATTTACAGACCCCCCCTTGTGACGCACAACCCTCCCCTTTTTTTTAATATCCCTCCCCCCTGGGGGGCGGAGCCAAGATGGCGGAGAAGAAACACACTACTCATTGAACGTCCTCACTCCCTCACAACCAATTAGATAAATTAAGTCTCAAAATTAGCTCAGGACTGATAGATACCACAAGGACTGGAAGCACGACTTACCAGCTGAAGAGAATCTGGAGTTTCAACAGGAAAGGTCAGTTCTCAGGGGAGGAATAAGAAAGACCAGCACAGACGGTGGGGTAGGGGCACACTGCCCCCATTGCGCTGGGAGGGGCTCTGGGATCAGAGAAGCCACTGAGGTAAAGGAATCTGGCACAGGCTGTTAGCTCTTCTCTGCTAATTATTTAGCAGTTCAGAAGAGAAAGCCAAAATATTTTAAAACTCAGATTAGATTTCTCCCCCCCCCCCCACCCTGGGGGTGAATCGGCAGACTGGGCACCAGGGGGTGTGGCCTCAGCTACCTCCTGAGAATAGTTAAGAGACTGACAAGTGGGTGGATACGGCCCAAGGCAACACACACGGCCTAGCTTAGCTGGAGGGAGTGGAACTCAGCTCCAGGAAGTCCCAGAGAAGCGGAACCTTTGAACTAGGGACCGCGGTTTCTGGCAGACACTTCCAGTTTGAGCGCAGGGGCTTCTCACGTCACCTGCTGCAGACATCCACTCCCCACCCGGACACATAGGCTGAGCTTCTTGCTGTCTTCACTATTCTACGCCCTCAAAGCACAGCAGTGCTAATCACCTCTGAGGCACTTCCAGGGAGGGGGTGGGGAACTCTCTCCCGGAGCTCTCTCTTAGCGCGGGCGCAGGGGCCGCTGCATCCATCCGGTCTGGGAGGAAGCTGGTAAAGAAGTAAATAATTTCCTACCCCAGGGACAGACCCCAAAACATTTTTTAAGTATGAGCAAAAAAGCTAGAAAAACTATAGATTCCTTCTATACAGAGAAAGAGCGGGTACCCAACCCCGAGGAAGTTAACAGCAAAGATTCAGAAGATAACAACCTAAAGGGGAACGATTCCTGCCCCCCATCACATAACTCTCTCCTAGAAGAAGCTCTTAAGAAATTGAGGGAGATCGAAGAAAAATGGGGCAAGGAAAGGGAAGTTATGATAGAGAATAACAACGTCCTGAAATTGGAGTTGGAAAAAATAAAGAATTCACAGGAAATGCAGGGAAACAAAATTAGTGAATTAGAAAAGGTTAAAAAAACACAGGAAAGTAGGATTTCTGAATTGGAAAAGATAAAAAAGTCTCAAGAAAATAGAATTTCTGAATTGGAAAAAGAAAATAATTCTCAAAAAAAAAAAATTAGGGAAATGGAAAAAAATTCAATAGAGCAAAATAATTCATTTAAAAACGAAATTGGGCATTTACAAAAAGAACTAAAAACTGTGAAAGAAGAAAATAACTCCTTAAAAGTCAGGATGGAACAAATAGAAATGAATGATTCACAGAGAACCCAAGAATCAGTCAAACAAAACAAAAAAAATGAGAAGCTGGAGAACAATGTCAAATACTTACTGGGAAAATCTATAGACCTGGAAAATAGATCTAGGAGAGATAATCTGCGGATTATTGGACTTCCAGAAAACTATGACCAAAAAAAGAGCCTAGATTCTATTTTACAGGAAATTATCAAAGAGAACTGTCCAGAGATAATAGAAACAGAAGGGAAAGTAGATGTGGAAAGAATTCATCGAACTCCTTCTGAAATAGACCCTAAAAAAAGAACACCACGGAATATTGTGGCTAAGCTGCAGAATTACCACACAAAGGAGAAAATCCTGCAAGCAGCTAGAAAAAAACAATTTAAATACCAAGGTGCCACAATAAGGGTCACCCAAGATCTGGCTGCCTCCACATTAAAAGATAGAAGGGCCTGGAACCTGATATTCCGTAAGGCAAAAGATCAAGGACTGCAACCAAGAATGAACTACCCAGCTAAGTTTAGCATCTTTTTCCATGGAAGAAGATGGTCATTCAATGAAACAGAGGAATTCTATATGTTTCTAAGAAAAAAACCAGACTTAAACAAAAAATTTGATCTACATCCACAAGACTGAAGAGAAACAGAAAAAGGTACACAGAACCCTTGAGAACTGTAACTCTGTTGTGGGTATATAAAAAATACTCAAGGATAATTTGATTTTACTGATATAAAAGAAAAAAAGGGGGGTGTAGTAAAGGGAAGGAGGTCGGTTCAGAAAAAGGGGAAGGAGTGATAAAAAGAGGGAAACTACATCCCAGGAAGAGACATAGAAAATACACCATATCTGAGGGAACTTAGTGAGGGGGAGAATCATTGTGTGAATCTTACTCTCATCAGAAGAGGCTCAAAGAGTAAATAATTAACATATTTGTTTTTCAGAGAATTTTCTCTCACCTCATTAAAAGGGGGGAGAGGAAAAGGGAAAAGGAAAAGGGGAATAAGTGAAGGGACTTGGAGGGAGGGGGGAGGGATCCTAAAAAAAAAAAAAAAAAAAAAAAAAAAAGAGGGAGGGTTGCGCGTCACAAGGGGGGTCTGTAAATTAAATATCGGGGAGGGGGATCAGGGAGGTCAAGGGAAAAAAGCATAATCTGGGGATAATACGATGGCAGGAAATACAGAATTAGTAATTTTAACTGTAAATGTAAATGGGATGAACGATCCCATCAAACGGAGACGGATAGTAGATTGGATCAAAAAGCAGAACCCTACAATATGTTGCCTACAGGAAACACACTTAAAGCAGGGAGATACATACAGAGTAAAGGTAAAAGGTTGGAACAGAGCCTATTATGCTTCAGGTAAAGCCAAAAAAGCAGGGGTAGCTATCCTTATCTCAGATCAAGCAAAAGCAGAAGTAGATCTCGTTAAAAAAGATAAGGAAGGAAACTATATCCTGCTGAAAGGTAGCATAAATAATGAAGCCATATCAATACTAAACATATATGCACCAAGTGGTATAGCATCTAACTTTCTAAAGGAAAAGTTAAGAGAACTGCAAGAAGAAATAGACAGTAAAACTATAATAGTGGGAGATCTCAACCTTGCACTCTCAGATTTAGACAAATCAAACCACAAAACAAACAAGAAAGAAATTAAAAAAGTAAATAGAACATTAGAAAAACTAGGTATGATAGACCTTTGGAGAAAACTGAATGGCAATAGGAAGGAATATACTTTCTTCTCAGCAGTACATGGATCCTATACAAAAATTGACCATATACTAGGACATAAAGATCTCAAAATTAAATGTAGGAAGGCAGAAATAATAAATGCCTTCTTCTCAGATCACAATGCAATAAAAGCTACATTCAGTAAAAAGTTAGGGGTAAATAGACCAAAAAGTAATTGGAAACTGAATAATCTCATCTTAAAGAATGACTGGGTGAAAGAGCAAATTATAGAAACAATTAACAATTTCACCCAAGATAATGATAATGATGAGACATCATATCAAAATCTTTGGGATGCAGCTAAAGCGGTAATAAGGGGAAATTTTATATCTTTAGAGGCCTATTTGAAGAAAATTGAGAAAGAGAAGATTAACGAATTGGGCTTACAACTTAAAAGGCTAGAAAAAGACCAAATTATAAACCCCCAACCAAAAATTAAACTCGAAATACAAAAATTAAAAGGAGAAATCAATAAAATTGAAAGTAAAAAAACTATTGAATTAATAAATAAAACCAAGAGTTGGTTTTATGAAAAAGCCAATAAAATAGATAAACCTTTGGTAAATTTGATCAAAAAAAAGAAAGAGGAAAATCAAATTGATAGTCTTACAAATGAAAAGGGGGATCTTTCCACCAATGAAGAGGAAATTAGAGAAATAATAAGGAGTTACTTTGCCCAACTTTATGCCAATAAATTTGATAACTTAAGTGAAATGGATGACTTCCTCCAAAAATATAGGCTTCCTAGATTAACAGAGGAGGAGATAAATTGCTTAAATAGTCCCATTTCAGAAAAAGAAATAGAACAAGCTATTAATCAACTCCCCAGGAAAAAATCCCCAGGGCCAGATGGATTCACATGTGAATTCTACCAAACATTTAAAGAACAATTAGCCCCAATGTTATATAAATTATTTGAAAAAATAGGGGATGAAGGAGTCCTACCAAATTCCTTTTATGACACAGACATGGTACTGATACCTAAACCTGGTAGATCGAAAACTGAGAAAGAAAATTATAGACCAATCTCCTTAATGAATATTGATGCTAAAATCTTAAATAAGATATTAGCAAAAAGACTTCAGAAAATCATCTCCAAGATAATACACTATGATCAAGTAGGATTTATTCCAGGAATGCAGGGCTGGTTTAATATTAGGAAAACTATTAATATAATTGACCATATTAATAATCAAATTAATAAGAACCATATGATCATCTCAATAGATGCAGAAAAAGCATTTGACAAAATCCAACATCCATTCCTACTAAAAACTCTTGAGAGTATAGGAATAAATGGATTATTCCTTAGAATAATCAGGAGTATATATTTAAGACCGTCAGTAAGCATAATATGCAATAGAAATAAACTGCAACCTTTCCCAGTAAGATCAGGAGTGAAACAAGGTTGCCCACTATCACCATTACTATTCAATATAGTACTAGAAACGCTAGCCTCGGCAATAAGAGCCGAGAAAGAGATTCAAGGAATTAGAGTAGGAAATGAGGAAATCAAACTATCACTTTTTGCAGATGACATGATGGTATACTTAGAGAACCCCAAAGACTCTGCTAAAAAGCTACTAGAAATAATTCAAAATTTCAGCAAAGTGGCAGGATACAAAATAAATCCACATAAATCCTCGGCATTTTTATATATCACTAACAAAATGCAACAGCAAGAGATACAAAGAGAAATTCCATTCCAAACAAATGTTGAGAGTATAAAATATTTGGGAATCCATCTACCAAAGAAAAGTCAGGAATTATATGAGAAAAATTACAAAACACTTGCCACAAAAATAAAATCAGATTTAAATAATTGGAAAGACATTCAGTGCTCTTGGATAGGCCGAGCGAATATAATAAAGATGACAATACTCCCCAAACTAATCTATTTAGTTAGTGCTATACCAATCAGACTCCCAAGAAACTATTTTAATGACCTAGAAAAAATAACAACAAAATTCATATGGAAGAATAAAAGGTCAAGAATTGCAAGGGAACTAATGAAAAAAAACTCAGAGGAAGGTGGTCTAAGTGTACCTGATCTAAAGCTATATTATATAGCAGCAGTCACCAAAACCATTTGGTATTGGCTAAGAAATAGACCGGTAGATCAGTGGAACAGATTAGATACAAAGGACAAAAAAGGGTACATCTATAGCAATCTAATCTTTGACAAACCCAAAGATTCCAACATTAGGGATAAAAATTCATTATTCGGAAAAAACTGTTGGGAAAACTGGAAATTAGTATTGCAGAAATTAGATATGGATCCACACTTAACACCATATACCAAGATAAGATCAAAATGGGTCCATGATTTAGGCATAAAGAGGGAGATAATAAATAGATTAGAGGAACAGAGGATAATCTACCTCTCAGACTTGTGGAGGAGGAAGGAATTTATGACCAGAGGAGAACTAGAGATCATTATTGATCACAAAATAGAAGATTTTGATTACATCAAACTAAAAAGTTTCTGTACAAATAATACTAATGCAAACAAGATTAGAAGGGAAGTAACAAATTGGGAAAATATTTTTAAAAACAAAGGTTCTGACAAAGGTCTCATTTCCAAAATATATAGAGAACTGACCATAATTTATAAGAAACCAAACCATTCTCCAATTGATAAATGGTCAAAGGATATGAACAGACAATTCTCAGAGGAAGAAATTGAAACTATATCCACTCACATGAAAGAGTGTTCCAAATCACTACTGATCAGAGAAATGCAAATTAAGACCACTCTGAGATACCACTACACACCTGTCAGATTGGCTAAGATGACAGGAACAAATAATGACAAATGTTGGAGGGGATGTGGGGAAATTGGGACACTAATACATTGCTGGTGGAGTTGTGAAAGAATCCAGCCATTCTGGAGAGCAATCTGGAATTATGCCCAAAAAGTTATCAAACTGTGCATACCCTTTGACCCAGCAGCGCTACTACTGGGATTATATCCCAAAGAAATACTAAAGAGCGGAAAGAGACATATATGTGCCAAAATGTTTGTGGCAGCTCTTTTTGTTGTAGCTAGAAACTGGAAGATGAATGGATGTCCATCAGTTGGAGAATGGTTGGGTAAATTGTGGTATATGAAAGTTATGGAATATTATTGCTCAGTAAGAAATGACCAGCAGGAGGAATACAGAGAGGGTTGGAGAGACTTAAATCAACTGATGCTGAGTGAAATGAGCAGAACCAGAAGATCACTGTATACTTCAACAACGATACTGTATGAGGATGTATTCTGAAGGAAGTGGAAATCTTCAACATAAAGAAGATCCAACTCACTTCCAGTTGATCAATGATGGACAGAGGTAGATACACCCAGAGAAGAAACACTGGGAGGGGAATGTAAATTGTTAGCACTAATATCTGTCTGCCCAGGTTGCATGTACCTTCGGATTCTAATGTTTATTGTGCAACAAGAAAATGATATTCACACACATGTATTGTACTTAGACTATATTGTAACACATGTAAAATGTATGGTATTGCCTGTCGTCGGGGGGAGGGAATAGGGGAGGGGGGGTGATTTGGAGGGGTGAATACAAGGGATAATATTATAGAATATATATATATATATATATATATATATATATATATATATATAATAAAAAAAATTTAAAAAAAAAAAATTAAAAAAAAAAAAATATATCCCTCCCCCCTCCCTCCAAGTCCCTTCACTTATTCTCCTTTTCCTTTTCCTTTTTCCTCTCCCCCCTTTTAATGAGGTGAGAGAAAATTCTCTGAAAAACAAATATGTTAATTATTTACTCTTTGAGCCTCTCCTGATGAGAGTAAGATTCACACAATGATTCTCCCCCTCACTAAATTCCCTCAGATATGGTGTATTTTCTATGCCTCTTCCTGGGATGTAGTTTCCCTCTTTTTATCATTCCTTCCCCTTTTTCTGAAACGACCTCCTCTTTACTATCCCCCCCTTTTTTTCTTTTATATCAGTAAAATCAAATTATCCTTGAGTACTTTTTATATACCCACAACAGAGTTACAGTTCTTAAAGGTTCTGTGTACCTTTTTCTGTTTCTCTTTAGTCTTGTGGATGTAGATCAAATTTTTTGTTTAAGTCTGGTTTTTTTCTTAGAAACATATAGAATTCCTCTATTTCATTGAATGACCATCTTCTTCCATGGAAAAAGATGCTAAACTTAGCTGGGTAGTTCATTCTTGGTTGCAGTCCTTGATCTTTTGCCTTACGGAATATCAGGTTCCAGGCCCTTCTATCTTTTAATGTGGAGGCAGCCAGATCTTGAGTGACCCTTGTTGTGGCACCTTGGTATTTAAATTGTTTTTTTCTAGCTGCTTGCAGGATTTTCTCCTTTGTGTGGTAATTCTGCAGCTTAGCCACAATATTCCGTGGTGTTCTTTTTTTAGGGTCTGTTTCATAAGGAGTTCGATGAATTCTTTCCACATCTACTTTCCCTTCTGTTTCTATTATCTCTGGACAGTTCTCTTTGATAATTTCCTGTAAAATAGAATCTAGGCTCTTTTTTTGGTCATAGTTTTCTGGAAGTCCAATGATCCGCAGATTATCTCTCCTAGATCTATTTTCCAGGTCTATAGATTTTCCCAGTAAGTATTTGACGTTGTTCTCCAGCTTCTCATTTTTTTTGTTTTGTTTGACTGATTCTTGGGTTCTCTGTAAATCATTCATTTCTCTTTGTTCCATCCTGACTTTTAAGGAGTTATTTTCTTTTTTCACAGTTTTTAGTTCTTTTTGTAAATGCCCAATTTCGTTTTTAAATGAATTATTTTGCTCTATTGAATTTTTTTCCATTTCCCTAATTTTTTTTTGAGAATTATTTTCTTTTTCCAATTCAGAAATTCTATTTTCTTGAGACTTTTTTATCTTCTCCAATTCAGAAATCCTACTTTCCTGTGATTTTTTAACCTTTTCTAATTCACAGATTTTGTTTCCCTGCATCTCCTGTGAATTCTTTATTTTTTCCAACTCCAATTTCAGGACGTTGTTATTCTCTATCATAGCTTCCCTTTCCTTTCCCCATTTTTCTTCAAGCTTTCTTAACTTTTTAATAGTCTCATCTAGGAGAGAGTTATGTGATGGGGGGCAGGAATCGTTCCCCTTTTGGTTGTTATCTGCTGTCTCTCTGCTGTTAACTTCCTCGGGGTTGGATACCCGTTCTTTCTCTGTGTAGAAGGAATCTATGGTTTTTCTGGCTTTTTTGTTCATATTTAATAAATCTTTTGGGGTCTGTCCCTGGGGTAGGAAATTATTTATTTACTTCTTTACCAGCTTCCTCTCAGACCGGATGGATGCAGCGGCTCTTGTGCCTGAGCTAAGATAGAGCTCTGGGAGAGAGTTCCCCACCCCCTCCCTGGAAGTGCCTCAGAGGTGACTAGCACTGCTGTGCCCCGAGGGCGCTGTGTTTTAGTGGCTTCCCTGAGGTTGAGATTGAACAGTAAATATGGCACAAAGCCTAGCCTATGAGTCCCGGTGGGGCATGGATGTCTGCAGCAGGTGACGTGAGAAGCCCCTGTGCTCAAACTGGAAGTGTCTGCCAGAAACCGTGGTCCCTAGTTCAAAGGTTCCGCTTCTCTGGTACTTCCAGATCTGAGTTCCACTCCCTCCAGCTAAGCTAGGCAATGTGTGTTGCCTTGGGCCGTATCCACCCACTTGTTAATCTCTTAACTATTCTCAGGTGGTAGCTGAGGCCACACCCCCTGGTGCTGAGATCTGCTGAGTCACCCCCAGGGTCCTGGTAAATCTAATCTATCTGAGTTTTTTTAAAGTATTATAGCTTTCTCTTCTGAACTGCTATATTATAAGCAGAGAAGAGCTAACGGCCTGTGCCAGATTCCTTTATCTCAGTGGCTTCTCTGATCCCAGAGCCCTTCCCAGCTCGATCGGCACAGTATGCTTGCACACAGCCGTCTGTGCTGGCCTCTCTTCTTCCTCCCCTGGGAACTGACCTTTTCTGTTGAAACTCCAGATTCTCTTCAGCTGGTAAGTCGTGCTTCCAGTCCTTGTGGTATCTATCAGTCCAGGGCTATTTGTGAGGCTGATTTATCTAATTGGTTGTGAGGGAGTGAGGACGTTCACAGAGTCGTGTGTTTCTTCTCTGCCATCTTGGCTCCGCCCCTAAATAAATAAATTTAAAAAGAAAAGAAAAATAAGACATCTTAGAATGTTGTCAACATGGAAACTTGTTTGACTATGCATATTTGTTACAAACTTTTTTTGGTTTATTTCTTTTTTTAGTAGTGTGAGAAGATGGGTGGGAGATACAATGTGTTTAATAAAAACATAATGTTTAAAAAGGGAATCTGGACATGTAGAGAGACTTTGGAAGAAAAAGATTTGATAGGAGTTATGGTTAATCCCTTTTTGTTAATAAAAAACATCCATCCACAGGATTATTCTCTTTGTGCCAAATTAGTTTGCATTTGAAACTTCGGTTTTCTTTTAGGAGGTGATTGGTGGATTCTTTCGGTTTCTATTTTGTTCTCTGGTTGTAGAATATCAGAAGAATTTTCATGGATAATTTCTTGAAAGATGATGTCTAGGCTCTTTTATTTTTCTCTCTTGGATCTATTTCCAGGTCAGTTGTTTTTTCTAATGAGATATTTCACATTGTCTTTTATTTTCCCTCTATTCTTTTGGCTTTGTTTTATTGTTTGTTGATTTCTTGCAAAGTCATTAGCTTCCATTTGTTCAATTCTACTTTTTAAGGAATTATTTCCTTCATTGAGTTTTGTGCTTCCTTTTTCATTTGATCAATTCATTTATTGAGGCATTCTTATATGCATTACCTTTTTTTCTACCTCTTTAACCAATTGGCCTATTCTGTTTTTTAAGGTATTATTTTCTTAAATATTTTTGTATTTTTCCATTACCAAGCTGTTAACTATTTCCCCATGATTTTCTTGCATCACTCTCATTTCTCTTTCCAATTTTTCTTCTACCTCTCTTACTTGATTTTCAAATTTTTTTGAGATTTTCCAGGTTATGACCACAAATTCATATTTTATGTATACTTTAAATGTAGCTTTCACTTTGTTATCTTCTTCCAAATGTAGATTTTGATTTTCCTTGTTGCCATAGTAACTTTCTATTGTCAAAATCTTTTTCTATTGTTTGTCCATTTTTCCAGTCTATTTCTTAACATTTTTGTTTGTTTGTTTGTTTGTTTAAGTGGGGCTATGCTTCTAGTGTAAAGAATGTACTGTCTAAAGCTTTAGTGCTTTTATGCAGTTGTTTTCAGAGTTACTTTTAGGGACCTGTAATGTTTCTTCTAAGATGGTATGATCGAATGAGAGGTGTTTACTACTCTCCTGACCTGTGGTATGGTCTGTGAGTGACCACAAGCAACTTTTTTTCTATGTTGGAATTGTGAGGAGGGTTCCCACATCACTGGGACTGTAAATTCTGGTATATTAGTACTCCTCCTTGCCTTGGGGCTACCACCCCAAATTGCAACCCAGACCTGAGTAACAAAGCAACAAAGTCTTGCCCCCAGAAAAGGGTCTCCTTCTTCAGATCACTTGTTCAACCCCTTTTGTGTTTGTGAATTGAGAGTTTGAGAAGTACATGCTGCTGCTGCTGCTTCATTGACTCCCAAGAACTGATTTGTGGGGATCTAGTCTGCATTATTAAAGCCCATGCTTTTTGCTGACCTTCCAAGTTACCTTTTGGCTGGAAAATTCTCTTACCCTGTCCTTTTGTGAATTCCGCAGCTCTAAGGAATTATTTTGTGGCATTATTTAAAGGTGTTTGGTGGTGTTGGGGAAGAGCTCCAACCTTTTCTTTGCCATCTTCACTTATCCACAAACTCTACTATTCTTGATTCCAAGAAAGTACAATTATATTTCTACACTGTGACTTTCCCCATCCCAGTTACAGTCACAAGTTGACATAAGAAATTAAATTATAGATTTTTTTGAGTTTTGAAGAAGCTGCAGATGACACTTGAAGGCCAAAAGACAACACAAAGATTATGATTAAATATTGTACTGTAAATGCTCTATATGAAAAAAAAGCAAAAAACAAACAAACAAACAAACAAAACCTCATTCTTCTTCTCTGATAGGAAGTGAGAGCCAAATTTCCATATTGGGGAATCAGGCCCCCAACTTCTGAGATGTGTTTTACAAACTTTTTCCTCTTCCCCCTCCTACCTACCTTTAATTTGGTACATTGGAAAGAGCAATATCATTGGAATCAAGAGACAATTCAAAATTCTTGCTCTGGAACTTACTGATTATGTGAGCTTGACAAATCATCCCAACCTCTCCATAGTTTGGTTCCTCCTACATAAAATGAAAGAGGATTAGTAGCAATCTAGTATATATAAGAAAGAAAGATCTGGGGTTCAGTAAGATGATCTGAGTTTTGCCTTGAATATATACTAACTGTGTGACCGGCAATTTCCTAAGGCCCTAAACTTTCTGATCTGAATCAGGAGTTGTAGTTTACTTACATTAATGAAATCATAGATCTATCAAAAAAGTAAAGAAGAGACACTGATACTTTGTATGCATTAAAATGTTATAAAAATATGAGCAATTTTCACGCTGTAGTCCTAAAGACTGATTTTCCTGTTCTTTCATATCTAAATAAAGGTCCTCCTACCATCTTGCTTCCCATGTTCCTCCTCTCAGTGGTTCTTAATAAATCAGAAATCTCTTTTATTTTTGGGAAGGGAATGAACATCTAGTAAACCCCTTTCTCATTTTCCTAGCCCTGGTTCTTTTAAATATATGTAATTGTCTTCCTTTTTAAGTGATGATATAAATATGATACAAAGGGAAGCATGCTGACTTTGGTATTAATGGGGATGTAAATTGAAATCCATCCTTTGCCATTTACCATCTATGTGATGTTAAGGAAGTTAACCTTTCTTGGTCTCAATTTCCTTGGCTACAAATGAAGATACTGGATGATCCCCAAGGCCCACCTTGTTTTAAATATATAATTATTTTTAAATAATGTCTTAAGATGACACAAGCAGAGAATAATTATTTTAGTGTAAGTTTCAAGCTGAGGAATGTTTCTTTTAAATTCAGTTTTTATTTTTTAGGAGAAAAGTGTCCCTCCACTGAAAACCACCTGATGTTTTCAAAACAAGAGTGAAGCAGGCAGATCATTAAGAATGGAAATTTTAGGAAACCTTTAGTGTGTTCTTTAAGAGTCCAGTGGTTTTGCCCTGCTGGAACCCTACCACAAACTGAACCAAATATCAATTTATCTGTTCAAATCCTTCAGGGGCTAAAACACAATGCAAAAAATGTCTACTCATTATTTTTAAAGGATTGACTCCTATAAAGGATGATGATTATCATAGAATTTGAAATCCTAACAATTATAACCTCTCCCACATCCCAACCAGCAATCAACTGTTCCAAACCAAGAGGAAAAATATGCTAAGAACCCCACAGCAGAGAAGGTGGATCACCATCCATGATTCTCAATTCTCCTTCAGAGGAAAGTCAGAACCTGTTGTATGGAACAGTTTGTTTTGTATAAAATCAAGGTTCTTATTTTCCTGCTTGGTTTTGCTTCACTAAGATTAAGAAATTTTTGAGAGGTTACATGACATAATAGCTGGATTTGAAGTTTGGGAAACTTGGCTTCAAGTCCTGTCTCTGACAAATTCCAGTCATGTGACACTTAGTAAGTCTCTCAATATCATAGGCAAGTCTCTAAACTATAGATTATAGAGAAGATGCTTCCCTACAGTTGTAGATAAAATTTTCCATTAGTAAAGGAATCAAGGATCCAGTTCCTATTCTTTAAATCCTCCATTCTTGAATTTAAGAAGACAGCCACCCTCATCTACAACCTAAGAACCTTAGGTGATGATTCATTCATTTTATAAGATTTAATTAAATACTTAATGGATTATGGTCCATTACTATCTTAATTAAGATCTCCAGTGCAAGTGCCTCTAGGGTAGAGTAAATTAGAGTTGCTTTGAGTGGGCAATCTAGTAGATGGTCAATGATTTAAGGATATAAGAAATAGAAGAACAGTTTCAATCAGTTGGCATTTAAAAAAAATGTAATTATACATGATTACACATCAAACTAAAAAGCTAAAAAGCATTCTTTCAGTGTAAGATTCCATTTCCCTAATAGGTCTTTGCTACTATAGAAGTCAATCTCTTAACAAACTGGTTTCTATCCAACAATAAACTTTCATTTTGCAATTAATAATTCGGGAATAAGTGAATTATTTTACTTTAAACCTGTGGCCAATTTGGGTATTTTAACCAATTCTTTTATTGCCACTAACCTCATCACCACTAGGAATTGAGGGGACTCAAACCTCATCAATCATAAGGTTACTTCAACCTTACAGACTATTTCCTTTCTCTTAGTTAATTAATCACCTAGTTCTCTTGGGGAATTTGTTTTTTCCTTTCTAACTCTGCTCTCCCAACTCTTTTTCATATTAACATCCCTGGTATCTATTTTATCCCTTTATTTTTTCTTTAACACTTTCCCCTAAATAAATCTAGCTTTTGTTAAAGAGAATAGCCATTGTGAGTTTTCCATATGTTTATTTTGAACTAGGTATTGCTATCCCACCACACCAATAGGTTTATAGATTTGAAATTAAAAGGGATCTCAGAGTTCCATTTTATAGATGAGGAAATGGGGATCACTTGCCAAGCCTCACCTAGGTAATTAGAAACAAAATCAGATGTTAAAGTCAAAATCTGTAACTCAAAGTCATGCATTCTTAGGTGAATACTGCATTCTTTTTCCAATGGAATCAGTGGGATCAGTTTCCAAGTGGGATCAGTGAAAAAAAGTTCATTCTCAAAAGCCTAGGATTTAGAATGTCAATTTTAGAGATCAATTAATTCAATCTTGTTGTTAAGTAATCCTATTAGTAAATAATGGAGTTGTTTAGGCTATGTGTCCCTAATGGTCATTTAAAGAAGCAGGTCTTAAGTTATTATTCCCTTATTCTTCTATGTGATTCCTTCCAAAAATCAGGTGGCTCCCATAAGCCTGATACACAATGAAGCCAACTTTAAGATGGCTTTGATATGTAAATGAGCCAACCCAAAAATGGATTAGGATGACTACAGCCCCTCTCCTTCTTTACTCTATAAGAATCTCTCTGCTCAGTTCTAATGTAGAGAACAGCACAATTTCCCCACTCCAGTATCCGGAGACCTTGTATCATGTGTTCCCTTGTCATGGTTGAAATTCTGTGTACCTCCTTCCTTCTCTTCACCTCTGTTATCCCAATTTTCCTTCCCCAATTCAGTTACATTATTTTAGAATCTTCAAACTCCATGTCTAAGTACAGCACTTTGGTCCTGAACATAATCTTAGGAGCCCAGGACTCATTCTAATCAAAATATTCTCATTTTACAGATAAGGAAAATGAGGTCCAAAGAGTTTTAATGACTTGCTTAAATTAATACAGTAAGCAATAGGTGGTAAGAAATAGAATTCAAAAGCATGTCCTTTGACTCCAATTTATGTATGTTATACAGAGCTGGGTTAAAACAACGTCATCTATTCTTCCTTTATTCTCTTATTTCAAGAATGAGATGTTTCTATTTCTAGTCAAGGCTAATCCATATTCTTTTATCTTAATCCCATCCCCTCATGTGTACTCATTTTTTTCCTGAGGCAATTAGGATTAAGTGACTTACCCTGGGTCACATAGACAGAAAGTATTAAGTGTGTGAGACCAGATTTGAACTCAGGTCCTCCTGATTTCAGGGCTGGTACTCTATCCAGTACACCAACTAGCTTAGCTGCCCCTTACTTTAACCTTTTCTTTCCTCTGGCTTTTTCCAATCTTGTAGTGATTGGTACAATATTGGTACAATAAATAGAACACTTGACCTGGAATCAGGAAGACCTAAGTTAAAAACTGGCCTCAGGAACTGTGTGCAGCTCTGTGATTTTGGATATGGTTCACTTACCCATGATTTCTTCTTCTCTAAAATAATAGCACCTACCCCCAGGATTCTTTGAAAAATCAAATCTGGCACATAGAAGGTACTACATAAATGCTAGCTATATAATTGACTTGAGGATCAAATGAGATTATTTTTATAAAAATTTTTATAAAAAAAAATTAGTGCCTAGCACATAGTAGGTACTATGTAAATGTTCATTCTCTTCTTTTGCTATTCTCCTCTTCCTCCTCCTCTTTGTTATTATTATATGCCTTCAAATAGACTCAAGCCTAGCTAATCCCAAATAAAAGCAAAACAACAATAGCAACAACATAATTCTTTTTTTGATCTATCCCAATAAATTGATGATCACATTAAAAAACAAACAAACATAGTCAACTTCTAATGTTTAAACAACTTTATCTTACTTACATATTGTAAGTCCGGGTTAGCACCCCTGATGCCATAGAATAAGTCAGAGTCAGGATAGGCAAAAGTCCTTGGTTTTTATTTTTGGTCTTTAGGTATAGAAGTGAAGGAGATGGACACAAGCTCTCCACAACCTCCCTTCTCTTCTTCTACCACAAAAGTGACTCTGGCTTGTCTTACTCCATCCCCTAATCCCTCCTACAATTATCTGTATACACCAAAAGATCCAGCCAGCACAAAATAGCGGGAAGGGCCATTTTCTAAGCATATGCTAATAGAGAATTGTCCAATGGGTAATTAGCCTTAAAGTGCAGTTGTCTGATTCCAGTGCACCTATTCAGAGTTTCAGCCCTTTACAACATATATATTTAATTTGATCCTAATAATAACCTTATCAGGTTACTGGAAACTTCAAGGTAAGATAATTTGATCAAGATCACCAAGCTAATAAGTATCTGAAATAGCATTCAAACTACAGACCTATTCCACTTATTACCTAAAGAAATATCTTCCTGATATTCTATCCAATATTCTTCCTTGTCCAATTTCTCCCCCCACAGATATTTGTCTGTAAATTTTGTTACCCTGCCATTTCTACAGACCAAACTTCCTCAATTTCTTCAAGAGTTCTTTCTTCAACATAGATTTGAATCCCCTTTTCATCCTAATAATTTTTTTTTTCTGGAGAAGATACAACAGATCAACACCCCTCTTAAAAATTTCCATTTAGCTCAGTGCATTTTAAAGTCCTAAGGGAAAGATAACTGAATGTTCATTCTTATGGCTAAATAAAGAAAAAAGAAAAAGAAAGAACTCCATCTTCCTTAGTGGTCTTGAGATTTTTTTCTGTTTAATTTTTCTTTTCATTGAGAAACTGTTACCATTTTTTCTATCAGTTCATTTTTCTCTAGAAGTTTTGACAACCTGGAATTTTGGGAGAAGGTAGTGGTGAAGTTTTTTTGAGGGGGGTTTGCTTTTTTTGGTCTCATTGTATACAAAAAAGGATAGCATTCTGCAGTACTTTATCCAAATGGAAGTCATATGTCATGCTTTATACGTTGCAAAAGTTAGTCTACTTGACATCTGCTACCAAAACATGTAATAAAGCTTTGAAAAAAAATCTTAAGTGTTGTGACCTAAGGGCTATCCCAAAGGTGGGGTTATCAGAAGATGATTTATTTCTTGCAAAACCACTAAGTTAAATCTGGATCCTAAAAAAATATAGTCTAAGTGATGTCTTATGTTAGAAAATAAAATTATTCTCTACAGAAAGAACTTCACCATCTTCAAGTATTTTCAAATATCACTCAATTGCTCAAGCCCTTAAATACATGACTATAAAGAAAAGACAGTGGGATTGCTGCCAAAAGAGGCATTTAAAGTGTCAAACAATGGTAAATCAAAGAACCTGATTTTATTTCCTTCACAATGAGAAAAGAGCTGATTGAGTAAAGTTATGGGGAAGTCGTCTGGGTACTGTGAGAGGCTTGAAATATCTCCCCAAAACTTGGAGTATTGTGTTCCTATCAAAATTTTTATAAAGTATCCCCTTTGCTCTGGGCATTGAGATGAAATGAAAAGTTCTTGCCCTCATAGATATTGCATTCTATTAGCTAAAAATTCAAGATTATACATATCTTTGGTTAATAGACAGAACTATAAAGGACCTTAGAGCCATATAACAGTGCAAATGTTGAATTTGGAATCAAAGGACCTGACTTTGAATCCAGAATATGTCACTTACTATTGATGTGGTCTTAGGCCCATTTCATTTCTCTGACCCAAATGTGCTTATCAGTAAAGTGAGAAAGTTTAACTGAATCAGAGATCCTTAACTTAGTGTCCTTGACCTTTTTTTTTTTTTTAATAAATATTTTGATAACTATTTTAAAATAAAATTGTCCTCTTATGTAATCTTATGTACATAATTTTATGCATTTAAAAGTATTCTGAGGAATCTATAATCTTCATCAGATTTTCAGTGGAGTCCATGATAAGTGTATATATATATATATATATATATATATATATATATATATATATATACACTTATACACATATATAAATATATTCAAAATACCTGGAAAAATTTAGAACTCATTATCTTTAAAAGTAAATATTGAAAACTATCTTTATATGAAATTGGAAAAAAATAAAATATTATTAAGGTAGGGGACTGGATGACTGCCAAAGTCCATTTAAATTCTAAATCTATAATATTCTATGAACCATAAAATTCACTAAGGTTTCTATAGGACTCTCTGATCCAATCATGTTTTAAATTTCTAAGTCTAGCTCCTATTTCATAGGGAGCCAGACATTTTACTATCTATGATAAAACACCAAATTTTTGTTTAACTTTCTTTCACTGGCTTCTGCATTTTGGAGAGGATAGACGACTGTCTTGAAGGGGTTTTGGTTTTGTAAGTGATTGGATATCAGTGTTAAAAAGAATATGCAGTTTATATAATGTACTTCATTCTTTATTGCTTTTTATTGTGATAAGATCTTTGGTGGATAGAGTGTTGGTAGTCAGGAAGCCCTGAGTTCAAATCCAGCCTTTGACACTTACCTACTGTGTGATTCTAGACAAGCCACTTAAGCTTTTGGCCTCATTTCTTTATCTACAAATGAGCTAGAAAAGACATGGCAAACCAATCTGAATTCCTTGCCAAGAAAATTCCAAAAGGGATTATGAAGAGTTGGACATGACTGAAATGACCAAACAATACATTTACTAATTTAATTCAAGTGTCTATTTAAATTATGCTCTTGCATTAGATTGGACAAATTAAACAATATAAAGGGAAGATAAAGTTGTGGCCAAATAGGTGGGGGCCAAGGCAGAGGTTCTTACTCATAAGTCTTTTTCATATGTAATATTCCTAATGTGGTACAGGCTGATAGCAAACGTATATTTTCTCTGTCTAGGATAATCCTAGAATTATTATCCTAGAAAAGAAGAATGGAGGAAAATATAGGGAAATGTTGCTTTCATAGTAAATGGCATGTGTATAATTTTAAAATTAAAAACATATATTCATCATCTTGTTTGATCCTCTTAAAATATCTAGCAGGAAGTTACTATAGGAATTATTATTGATATTTTACAGATGAGGAAAATAAAGCTCAAAGAGTTTGAGTGGCCCACCTATGTAGCTGCTGCAAATTAATTAAATGTAATTAATTAGTTACATGTAATTATTTAGTTAGTTAAATGTAAAAAACAGCATTCAAATTCCTATCTCTCCATCTTATATCTTTTACTCCTCCAAGCTTCCTTCCTCTGATAAGAAAAGGTAAGAAATCAAGAAGAATCAAACAAGAAAAGGTGAAAATCAAGGTCATTGTTCATTAGGGAGCTACTTGGTCCTCCTGTTGCATATATTCTACTGTTGTAAACAGCATTCTTCTTTGGAGTGAGACTGCAATGACAATGGAATCAAGCAAAAAGCATATTGTTGTCTGGGATATATATACTATTTTAATCCATTTGACCAAAAAGACCCACCATCTTTTCTTTTCCAATTCCCTTGATATAGTTAGATTTTTATTTTGATTCTATGCCACCAGTCAAGTACTAAGTTGTTAGGATTACTAAGTGAGAACTCGGGTTGTCTGGACAGTGACAAGGTGAGAATTCAGGTTGGACAATTACAAGGTGAGAACTCAGGTTGACTTGATGGAAGGAGCAGGCTCATTGGCTGAGGTGGTTCTTCCCAGAAGCCCTTGCATTATCCCACGCCCATTCTCTGGGAGAATAAAAGAGAGGACTCCCAGAGAAAAAATTGTCACTATCCAGACAACCCGAGTTCTCACCTAGTAATCCCAACACTAAGTTATTCATTATTTAAAACATCATATAGACACCCAGGGCCTAGTTAGCTGTCAAAACATCATGATATTTTTTGTAGTATGAAAACAGTCTGTTTGCCTATAATCTTACAGTGACCAATGTAGACTGAGATTGATGCTTTAGTTCCAGTTAATGAAAAATAAGAAGCTTATTTCTTAATGTTCCCCAGACAACATCTTCTTGGCTTCAACTTGGTTAGGAAATTCTGGGATCCACTGCAAAGTCATGAGATAATTAGAGTGACACCATTGTCATAACCTTAGACTTAGTTTTCACTCCTGGAAATATATAAACAAGGACTAAAGCTATGATAACAAAAAAGAAAAATTACTAGGGCAGGCTGATCAGTGTTTCCCCTTCAAAGTCTGAATTTATTGAGTGATAATTACTCTTTCAGTCTTTCCCAACATAAAAAAACAAAAAACAAAAACAAACAAACAAACAAACAAAAAACAGAGTTTCGTAACGCTATTTTAAAGAAAAATTAGTTAAATAGCCCGTTGACCTACTTCCAACTTTCCTCTATTCATCAATTCTTCAGAGGTCCTCTAGGAGGAGAATACCCTCCCTCCTCCCTCCTTTCTTAAAAGTAATTATAGCTATATGCCAGTGCTGCCAGAACTGAGTGGCTAGTGCCATGTGATGTTATGTTTAAGCATTAAAAATGCCTCTTCATAAAAAGACAGATGGAAAAGGAACTCAGAAAGTAGGGATCCTGAGGTCAGAGTTGCTGTTCTAATGAAACTTGTACATTTCAAGATACTAAAGTACTTTAGATAGCTCTCTTCATTCTTCTAGTTGCTAAAAACTTCACTCAAGAACTAAAGGTTTTCTGTTCCTCAAAGCACAATGACAACTTTTAAAATTATGTCATGCCACAGGATAAAATGAATTGGTTGGGAAAAGAAAAAGTAAAAAGAAAAAAAAATTTCCTTGGGAAATCTGAGACCTCAAGGAACTTCTAGGAGGATTTTTTTTTCTTCCTAGCCTCCTTTGTTTATTAGATTTGGAGCTTAGCTCTTAAACAAAAATGATACCCAAAAATAAGTTATTTTATGGTTGGAGTTGGTGGAGTCAAATGCAAAACAGCTGGGGCTTTTTTTTTTTTGTTCATGCTTAGTGAATATTCTTGTCACATGGGACTCCAGGAACATTCTTTCATAGATGATACAACATGTGATCTACAAAACAATAAATCTCCTGATTTTTGCTCTTGTGAATTAACTGAGATCTATTCCAGAATCATCAAATTGGGTCAATGGTGAGAACATGATGGAATACTCAAGAGATTGCTATCAAAAATTGGCAGATTTTCTCTATCTTAAATTATTCTATCATGTCTTGTACCTGATGGAGAATGGTTTTACTCTATTTTTACCTTTAAGAAAAGAAATCATAGTTTCATTGATGTAAAGCTTAGAAGCAACCTTAGAGATCATCTAGTTCAAACCTCTTCTTTTACAGCTAAGAAGACATGCATAAAAAGGGTTAGAATTTCTGTTCCAACCTTACACAAGATAAGTGGTAAAGTGAGAATTAGAATTCAAGTCCTGTGATTCCAAGTTTAGAGTTCTTTCCACTTCCTCTCTCTTTATGTATAAAATTTTGACTGAATTTTTAACTTGACAACTATTATTATGATTAACTTATTATTATTATTGCTAACATGTGAAATAGTATGTAAGCATTATATGTCTTAGATGTTGATAACAGTGATAAATGTCAATTTATTGTTTTATAATTACTGTATATAGTAATAGTAATGTTATTTTAAGAATGTCATTAAGTAAATAAGTCATTTTGATTATCAAAATTTCCAAATTAACTGTCTAGGACATGGAAAGACGCTATCTACATCCAGAGAAAAACTGACAAATAGAAATTTGTACACAATAATTTTATACACATATACCTATTTGTATTTAATGATAGGCATTTATAGGGTGGGGAGGGAAGAAAAAATTTACATGATAACTATTATATATTTATAAGGAATAGCAAGTTATATATAATAGATTTATAGTTTTATGTAAATCATATTTTTAAATTATGCAGTTATGAGATGTTTTATTCCAAAAATTAAAAATAAAATGTGAAAAATATTTTTATTCAAAACCAGAATAATCTAGGATATGTTCCAGATGCTGTATCCTGTGAGTATAACTTCCATCCTTCCCCTATACTCCTGGTAGTTATGCTTCCTGCCTCTGTATCTTTTTCCACTTTTTTTCCCAATCTGGTTCTACACTCTTTTGATTGATGTACTTCAGGCCTATTATTCTCCCTCTTCTCATGTATGTCTTTCATCTTTTCTGGATCCCTTGAAATTTCTTCTAAAATTCTACCTTTTACAAGAAGCCTTAACTTATCTGTCTTATTGCCAATACCTTTCCTCTGAGATGATCTTTAATTTATGAACTGAGATGATATTTACAAAGTTTTTAACCCAGAGTATAGCAAATAGTAGGAACTTTATAAATGTTTGTTGCTTTTCCAATTTATCATTTATTTATCTCTAATTTTTTTTTTACTTAATTCTTTAAATTTGACTTTATTTATATAAAGAATGTTTTATAATTATGTTCATGTAGTTTCTGGATTTGTTTAACAGGTAACTCTCAGATTTTTTTTCCCCTACCACATATACTTATTTTATTTTATTTTTTGCTGAGGCAATTAGGATTAAAAGCAACTTGTGCAGAGTCACACAGCTAGGAAGTGTCTGATAGCAGATTTGAACTCAGGTCCTCCTGACTTCAGGGCTGGTGTTCTATCCACTGCAACACCTAGCTGCTGCCACATTTAATTATTTTAAATGGGGTATTTCTTACTATCTCTTATTTCATGGTTTTATTGATGATATACAAAAAATGATGTTAATTTATATAGATTTCTTTTATATCCTACTATGTTGCTAAAATTATTGGGGTTTTTTTTCACTTATAAGAAGCAAAGAATTTGATCTTAATCAATCCCTTATAATTAGTCTTACATATGTACCTAATGTCTCTCCCAGATCTTATTTTTTAAATTTTCCATTGAATTCTGGACTTTTTGTCACAAATACCTAAAACCTTTCAGTTCATAAAAAGTCTTTTTTTTTTTTCCCCTGGCATTATACTCATCTTTTCCAGGTAAATTATTTTTGGTCATAATCCCAATTCTTTTGCTTTTCAAAATATCATATCCCAAGCCCTATAGTCTTTTGATATGAAGCTCCTAGATCATGTGTTACTTTGTAGTTCCAAAGTTGTAGTTTGTTGTTACTGTTATTGTTGTTTTAACTTGTATTGTTGTAATATTTTCTGCTTAACGTGGGAGTTTTGAAACTTTGCTATGAAATTACTTTAAGCTTTATCTGGCAATCTCTTTCAGGTGGTGATTGTTGGAGTTTTTTGTATTTTTACTTTACTGGTTCATTTTAGAACTGCAGGGCACTTTTCCTTAATAATTCCTTGTAATGTTGTACAAAGTTTCATTGTAAACTTCAGGTAACCCAACAATTCTTATGTTGTTTCTCTTTGATCTGTTCTCTAAATCACTTTACTTTTATAATAAGATGCTCACATTCTCCTCTTTTTTATTCTTTTGATTTTGTTTTATTATTTCTTTGTGTCTTCTACTATCATTAGATAGGAGAGGGTTTTTTGAAAGATTGTGTGGGTTGAGATTTGGGAGAAATGGAGGAAACTTGGAGAAGTGGGTGAAGAAGGGGGTGAAAAGGTAGAGAGTAATATAATGAAACAGGGATAGGGTAAAAAGAGAGGTTGAGAAAGAAAATAGTAGGTAAAAATAAGTTGGAGGGAAATTCACAAATAGTAATTATGATTTTAAATGTTAATGGGATGTTTATTGTGACTCTCTTTGCAGTGGCAAAGAATTGGAAGTTGCAGGGATCCCCATTAATTGGGGAAAAGCTGAACAAATTGTTGCATATGGTTGTAATGGGATACCACTGTGCTAGAAGGAATGATGAGCTCATCTTAGAAAGGCATGGAAAAACATTTACAAAATGATGAAATGTTGCTCATGAATGTTGTTTATAATTAGAGTAATGTTTTAAAAACAGCTATGAATGAATATCATTTTGTCTATTATAAATACCCAAATTGATAATAAAGGAAATATAAAGAAAAATATTATCTACATTCAGACGTAGAACTGATAAATAAAAATAGATAAAAATATAGATATAGATATATACTTAATTGTTTCAAAAGGTAACCATCTCTAAGGTGGGAGAAGGGAAGAAAAAATAAATTCATATGATAAATGTATTATGTATTTAAAAGGAATAGCAAGTTGTACATAATAGAGTTGATTTGCAATTTCATGTATAATCACTTTTTAAAAGATTATACTATTCTATGGAAATGCTTGTTTTATTCTACAAATTAAAAGCAAAATAAAGTTTAAAAAATAATGCCATTAGTTTCTACTTACCCAATTCTAGTTTTCAAAGAGTTATTTTCTTTTTTCTTCCAATTAGTTAATTTTCTTTTTATACATTTCTTGGATGGTTCATCCCCCCCCCCCCCAATTGTTCCTTCTTTTCTCTTATTTGATTTTTGAAGTGCTTAATTTTTTTCCAAAAACTCTTGACACTTTTGACCACTTGACATTTTTTAAAAGCAGGAATGGCTTTTTTGACTTCACTATATTCCTCAGAATATGAACCCAGATCTTCTATCCTCATAGTAACTATCTATTGTTGCTTTTTTCTCTTTTGTTTACTCATTTTTATGTTATTTTGATTCACTCTATTTTTAACAACTTATTATTATATTAGATTCTAGTCTTAAGGTGTGGAAAATGGTGCTCCAAGTCTTGGGTCCTCCTTAATATTATATTCTGCCCTCTGTCTCGCTTGTTTTTAAGCATTTTTTCCACTCCTAAGCCAGGACCAAGGCTCCCAGCCGAAAAGTCACCACAAATGTTCCTGCTTCTACTTCAGCTTACCCCTCTGCCCTAGACTGATACTGAATCCAAAAACTTTCTTCTCCTGTTTACCCCAAAGCCAGCAGGGTCCCCCCCAAACTCAGAGCAGGGGTATGCTTACTACTTCTACCCAGAGCCAAAGCCCAAATGGATCTGGTCAGCACAGCTAGGCCAGACATCCTGCCACAACAGATGGTTCTTCATCATCCTCTTCTGATTTATTGATTCAACCGAGTCTGCTTGCAGAGTCTTATCCTTCAATTGGGCCAGACCTCTCTTGCTGGTTGTGTCTTTCCTGAAGTCCTCTCAAGTTGTCTTAGGAGGACAATTACTTTATCCAAACTTTTCTTTGTTTCTGCTGTTCTACTTTCAATGTAAAGTGATTTTCTGAATTGTTTCTAGGAGAAATTTGAAGAGCCTGGAATTTTCTGACCTATTCTGCCTTCTTTCCCAAAACCCCTCTAGCGACATAGATTTAGAACTAGGAAAGACCTTAGAGATATTCTGTTCCAAGTTCTTCACTTTATAGGTAAGGAGACTGTGGTAGTCTATTGTGATTGCTTTCAAACCAATGCCTCTTGCTTCAAGAATCTTTTCCTCTAATCCATCCTATATTCAACTTCCAAAATAATTTTACTAAAACACAAACCCAATCCTTTCATTATGGAATCCACAAATGTTCAGGGGTTCCCTATTACCTTTAAGAGAAAATACAAACTCTGTCAAGCTCTTTCTTGATCAGGGTCTAGACTACAGTTTCAGGTTTATTTCACAATAAGTTCCTCACATTCTACATTATAGACAAATAGGCCTACTTGTTTTTCCTGAATTGTAACATTTCCACAAACTCAGCTACTATGCAGCTATGGCTTTCTCCTAAAAGTCTTTAAAAAACTTTTCGGATTGTTAGTGTTATCTCTCTCTACCCCATCCTCTCTCTCATTATAGACAATTTACTTATTTGTGTAATGTTGAAACTCAAGAATAAAAGAATACAACTATTTTTTTTTTCATTTTTTCCCTTTGTATACTGAAGGTATATAGAAAGGCAACATGGAGTAAGTATAGAAAGCACCTCTCAGAGCTAGGAATAAATGGACAAAAGAAGAAATAAGCATTCACTAAGTACTTTTTATGTGCCTAGGACATGCTAAACACTAAGGACTTAAATACAAGCAAGATAGACCTAACCCTCAAGGAACTTACTTTCTGATGGGAAAACAACACATAAAAAAGGAGTAAGAATTAGAGTGTCATGTTTTGAATAAAAATGTCTGAGATAATAGCAATTGGAGGTATATGGAAATTTATTCATGTGGTCTTTACCTGAAACAGAAGTGGTGTTGCTTTAATTATTGTTCCAAGATTTAGAGTTGGAAGGGTATTAATGAGGATGGGGATGGGGTTGAAGGTTAGGGAGGGAGAAGAGACATGATCATGGAGATATCTTGGAAAGACCTGATATGTTCTGGTCCTGAGATTGGGGGAACACCTATCAATCAGAACTTTGGATCAAAGGTAGAGCTTTCAGTTTAGTCTGAAGGGGAAGGTTGAAATGCAAACAGCTGGAATGGAGATTACTGGGAATTAGGCAAAGTGGGCAGAATAAGATGGGAAGATCTGGAGTTAATTCCTACCTATGACCTATATTATTCTTAGTCAAGTTTATAATCTAGTGGAGGAGGAGTGCCAACATGCAAATAACTATATATAAACCAGATATATTCAGAAAAAATTAGTGATAATAAACAAAAGGAAGGAACTAGTATTAAAGGGAATCAGGAAAGGCTTATTGTAGAAAGTGGGAAGGTAAAAGGTGACATCTAGTTTGCGGTGTCACTTACTACCTATTACCAACTGAGAAGTTGGTAGTGTCCTTGACAGAAAAACAAAAATTAGGAAGAAGGTAGGGTTTAGGGGCAAATATGTTAGGTTCAGTTTTGAACATGTTGAGTTAAAATGTCTATGAGACATTTAGTTTAAGATGTCCAATAGGGAGATAAAAGACTAGAGTTAGGGAGAGAATTAATACTGGATAAGTGGGATCTGGGAATCATCAGCATAGAGTTAATAATTGAATCCATGAGAGTTAATATGATCACATATTAAATAATATACAGGGAAAAAAGAAGAGAAAAGGGTCCAGGATGGAGGGTACCCATTGTTAGCAAGTCTGACCTGAATAAAATCCAGTAAGGAAGAGTGGTAAGATAGATAAAAGAATAACCAGGAAAGAGGAATATTCCCAAAAAGCCAGAGAAAAGAAAATAACAAGAAAAAGAGTGATTGATAATATCAAAAGCTATAAAGAGGTCCAAGAAGGATGAGGATTGAAAAAAGCATATGAAATTTGATGATTAAAATATAATCGGAAACTTTGGAGTAAGAAAACTAGAATACAAAGAACTAAGGAAATAATGAGTTGGGACATATATGTGTTTGTAAGCAGGTGGGAAATATTAAAAAGACAGGGAGAAAATGAAGATTGAAAATAAATTATGGGTGATGATATTGTGCACATTCTAGTGGCAAAAAAAAGTAGAATAGGGTCACTTGTGCATTTAGAGAAGTTAGCTTTTGGATGGACCATTATGTGAGATAGGGATGAAGGAGAATATAGTTATAGAAGGAATGATGTCGTTAAGGAAGGGATAAGAATTCTTGACAAATAGACTCACTTTTATCATGAAAAATCAGGCAAGATTCTCAACTGAAAGGATGAAGCAAAGGGGAATTATGGGAGGTTTGAGGAAAGATGAAAGTCTACTGTGGTGAGGGAGTAGTGAATAGGTTAGGGAGGTATAAAAAGATTTCTTTGCTGCAGTGAATACTTAGTTGAGAGTATGTAATATAAATTTGTAATAAATGTCACTTAATTAAGCCAAAGAGCCAAGACCTGATTGCAGGCTCTCTCACTTGAACTTGTACTCTTTCCAAAGGCCCATGCTTTATTGGTATTGAGATTAGGGTTGGATCACAAGGCAGATGGATATTTGAGGAGTGGCATGGTAAAAAGAAAGGTCCCTAGACTTAAAATAAGAAGTCCTGGGTTCAAATCACTTACTATTCATGTGATCTGGGGCAAGTCAGTTAACCTCTCTGATCCTCAGTTTCCTCATCTGTTAAAATGAGATAGTTGGACTAGATGACTTTTCAGATATATGCTAGTTCTAACTATGTAATCCTGGGTGATGGCTAATGGCATAGCCAGTACTTTTTGCATTTTTCATTAGACAATAACAATCTTTGCCTAAGGGCCTCACATCAAGGTTTTTACCCTAGGTTATTATTGGAAGCTGGAGTTCACCTTCGCTTCTACAGATCCACTCAACTCTCACTACCACAGCTCTGGAGATGATAACCACACTTCCCTGTGAATAAGGAGGTGATCTGAAATAATTATCCACCTCAATGTAGAGTTAGTTCCTCTGAAACAGCTTCTTTGAGTTACATACCTTTGCAACTGGAACACCTGGAGTATTCCCATCAACCACTTCTAATAATAGTAATTCTAAAACACCATGAATAAAAGACAAATGAGCAAGGAACAGGATAACAGACAACCCATAGCAAAGCTTCTGTAGAGCCAAGACCCAAAGCGCATCCAAGAGAGGTGTGACCCTGTTTACCAAGGAGAGTGGCTGCTCCAGCCCTGGCTCCCTACGCCCTGTCTGGCCCATGAAATTTGATCTAAATCACAGGAGGCAAAAACATATTATTCTGACCACAACTCACATTCCGTAGGAGGAGACAGGATTAGGACATTTCTATTCTTGTCCAATGATGCTAAATTTAAAGTCTATTGCTACTGTCTCCCTTCCAAAGACTAATAAAGATGGATGCCTTTTTTTTTTGAGTGAAATCCTTATGAATAAAGCTATTCTGAATGGGGAGATAGTCACAAGGGAAAGGAATAGATGACAAAGAAGTAGAGAAAAATTTCATAAGTACTCAATACTCAGTGTCCAGTTTGCTTTTTTTTTTTTCCAACTGTAGGAATCTCACTTCTTCATCTAAAAGTAGAATCAACTCCTGCTCACCTCTACCATCTGTTATAGGTCATTTCTTTGTACCCTATTTGAAAAAGATCTGGGACACCAGGGAATGTACCCAAAAGTATACTTCAAACAAGCCTACTTGTAGTAATAATGAGGTTGAGAATGAGAATTAATAGGAATAAAGACTAGAATGATGATTTTATCAGTATTAGGAAATTCTTAAAAGAGGAAATTGCTTTGACCAAGGCAGTTTGGCAGCTTTTTTGAAACATTTCATTTTATAGGATACAAGGGGGTGAAATCTAGGTTTGCACAGGGAGAATATTGCAGAGGCGGTACTTCCTAAATCCAAAACCACTCTTTACTTATTATGTTGTGATATTTATTTATTTGGTGCTTTGAAGTTTTTGAAGTGTTATACATATATGACTATGTTTATATATATATATATATATATATATACATAAAGTATTTATATATATGTATATATGCACATTGTATATATAAATGTATACATGTAGCATATATACATGTATATGCATATACGGGTAAGTATTGTACATTATATATACATATGTGTATATGTGCATGTGTGTATATTCCAGTTCAACAAGCCTATAAGGTAGATTCTATTATTATTTCATTTTATAAATGACAAAACTAAAGCTGAGAGAATTGTCTAGAGACATAGTCAATAATTATCTGGATCAGGATTCAAATTAAGTTCTTTCTGCCTCCAAATCCATCATTGTATTTAAAATCCCACCCACCAATCTATCTGTTAGCAGAAATTAGAAAAAAACATTCTATCATACTTAATCATCACATAATCTTGCTATTTCTATATATAATGTTCTTCTGGCATGAGTACATGTAAGTCTTTCTAGGTTTTTCTGAAATCATCCTGCTGATAATTTCTTATAAAATAATAATATTCTATTACATTCATATGACATAACTTAGCCATTTCCCAATTGATAGATATCCACTTAATTTCCAATTCTTTTCTACTACAGAAAGAGATGGTACATTTTTGCACATCAAACCCATTCTGAAGCATGACTGATGAAACTCTTCCTTTTCCACTTATATACCTCTCTTAGCCTTCAGTAAAATTCAGTTCAAATTATAAAAAAAATTCCCTCACTTTTATTTCATACCCTTTAGTTAGTATAAAAGAAACACAATATTAATGTTTAAATTGGTATATATGTTTATTTCTTTGTAAATAGTTCCATTATATACATATATATGCATATAAACAATACATATATATGTATAGATTTCCATATATTTATACACTTAGCTCAATATTAGTTTGCTTCATTATGGTTTAGAGAAGCATTTCTCATTTTTTGACCTCAGAACACCCTTTACATAATTTTTAACTTATTCATTTTTAAAATTAAAGCTTTTTATTTACAAAACATTTGCATGGGTAACTTTTTCAACATCGACACTTGCAAAACATTTTCTTCCGAATTTTTCTCTCCTTCCCCCTTTTCTCTCCCCCAGCTGACAGGCAGTCCAATACATGTTAAATGCAACATATGCATACATATTTATACAGTTATCTTGCTGCACAAGAAAGAAAAGAAAAAGAAAAACTAAGAAAACAAAATGCAAACAAATAGAGAGTGAGAATGTTATATTGTGGTCCACACTCTGTTGTCACGGTTCTCTCTCTGGATGTTGATGGCTTTCTTCATCACTGAACAAATGGAATTGGTTTGAATCATCTCATTGTTGAAGAGAGCCACATCCATCAGAATTGATCATTGTGTTGTCTTGTTGTTGCTGTGTATAATAAACTCCTGGTTCTGCTCATTTCACTTAGCCTCAGTTCATGTAAGTCTCTCCAAGCCTCTCTGAATTCATCTTGCTGGTTGTTTCTTACAGAGCAATAGTATTCCATAGCATTCATATACCATAATTTATTCAGCCATTCTCCAATTGATGGGTATCCACTCAGTTTCTAGTTTCTTGCCAGTTAGAGGGTGCCACAAACATTTTTGCACATATGGTTCCCTTTCCCTTCTTTAAGATCTCTTTGGAATATAATCCCAGTGTAACACTTCTGGATCAAAGGGTATGCACCTTTGATAACTTTTTGAGCATAGTTCCAAATTGCTCTCCAGAATGCTTGGATCCATTCACAATTATGCCAACAATGTATCAGTATCCCAGTTTTCTCACATCCCCTCCAACATTGGTCATCATCATTTCCTGTCATTTTAGACAATCTGAGAGGTATATATCTCGGAGTTGTCTTAATTTGCATTTCTCTGACCAATAGTGACTTGAAGCACCTTTTCATGTGACTACAAATAATTTCAATTTCTTCATCTGTCTATTCATAGCCTTTGACCATTTATCAATTGGAAAATGGCTTGAACTATTATAAATTTGAGCCAATTCTATCTATATTTTAGAAATGAAGCCTTTCTCAGTTTATTGCTTCCCTTCTAATCTTGTCTGAATTACTTTTGTTTGTATAAAAAACTTTATAACTTAATATAATCAAAATTATTTATTTTGTGATCAATAATGATCTCCAGTTCTTCTTTGGTCACAAATTTCTTCTTCCTCCACAAATCTGAGAGGTAAACTATCCTATGTTCTTTATAATTTTATAATTATATATATTTATATTTATGTTTATAATATCATTCCTTATGTCTAGATCATGAACCCATTTTGACCTTATCTTGATATACAGTGTTAGGTGTGGGTCTATATCTAGTTTAGGCCATACTAATTTCCAATTTTTCCAGCAGTTTTTGTCAAATAGTGAATTCTTATTCCAAAAGCTGGGGTCTTTGAGTTTGTCAAATATTGGATTGCTATAATCATTGACTTTTTTTCTGAGAACTTAACCTATTCCACAGATCAACTTCTCTATTTCTTAGCCAGTACCAAATGGTTTTGATGACTGCTGCTTTATAATATAGTTTTAGATCTGGTACAAGTAGACCACTTTCATTTTCTTTTCTCTTCATTAATTCCTTTGAAATTCTTGACCTTTTGTTCTTCCAAATGAATTTTGTTGTTATTTTTTCCTAGGTCAGTAAAGTAGTTTCTTGGGAATTTGATTAGTATAGCAGTAAATAAATAGATTAGTTTAGGTAGTATTGTCATCTTTATTATATTCTCTAGGCCTATCCAAGAGCACTTGGCATTTTTCCAGTTGCTTAGATCTGACTTTATTTGTGTATTGAAAGTGTTTTGTAGTTTTGGTCATATAGTTCCTGACCCTCCCTTACAGAGAGATACCCCAATATTTTATCCTTACAATAGTTATGTTAAATGGAATTTCTCTTTGTATCTCTGGCTGTTGGATTTTGTTAGTGATGTATAAGAATGCTGATGATTTGTGTGGATTTATTTTGTATCCTGCAATTTTGCTAAAGTTGTGGATTACTTTTAATAGTTTTTAGTTGATTCTTTAGGTTCTCTAAGTATTCCATCATATCATCTGCAAAGAGTGATAATTTGATTTCCTCATTACCTAATCTAATTCTTTTAATCTCTTTTTCTTCTCTTATCTCCAAAGCTAGCATTTCTAATACAATATTGAATAGTAATGATGATAGTGTGTAACCTTGTTTCTCCCCCTGATATTATTGAGAATGTTTCCATTTTATCCCCATTACATATGATGGCTGATGATGGTTTTAAATGGATGCTGCTGACTGTTTTAAAGAAAAGTCCATTTATTCTTATATTCCCTAGTGTTTTTAATAGGAACGGGTGTTGGATTTTATGAAATGCATTTTCTGCATCTACTGAGATAATCATATGGCTTTTAATAATTTGTTTATTGATATAGTCAATTATGCTAATAGTTTTCCTAATATTGAACTAGCCCTGCATTCCTGGTAAAAATCCTACTTGGTCATGGTGTATTATTCTGAGGATGATTTTTGTAATTTTTTTTTTTGCTAATATTTTATTTAAGATTTTTGCATCAATATTCATTAGGAAGATTAGTCTAGAATTTTCTTCCTCTGTTTTTGTCCTACCTAGTTTAGGAATCAGTACCATGTCTGTGTCATAAAAGGAATTTGGTACGAGTCCTTCATTCTTTATTTTTTTCAAATACTTTATATAGTATTGAAGTTATTTGTCCTTTAAATGTTTGTTAGAAATCACATGTAAATCCATCTGGTCCTGAGGATTTTTTTCTTAGAAATTTGATGAATAGTTTGTTCTATGTCTTTTTTTCTAAAATGGGAGTATTTAAGTAATTTATTTCCTTTTCTTTTAATCTGGGCAATTTATATTTTTTGTAGATATTCCTCCATTTCACTTAGGTTGTCAAATTTATTGGCATAAAGTTGGGCAAAGTAACTCCTAATTATTGCTCTAATTTCTTCTTCATTGATGGAAAGTTCTCCCTTTTTATTTTTGAGACTAACAATTTGGTTTTCCTCTTTATTTTTTCTAACCAAATTAACTAAAGGTTTATCTATTTTGTTGTTTTTTTCATAAAAACTAACTCAGTTTTATTTATCAATTCAATAGTTTTTTTAACTTTCAGTTTGGTATTTGATTTGGGGTTTTTAATTTTTTTTCCCCCTAGCTCTTTTAGTTGTGAGCCCAATTCATTGATCTTATCTTTCTCTATTTTATGTAAGTAAGCATCTAGAGAAATAAAATTTCCCATTATTATTGCTTTGGCTACATCACACAAATTTAAATGTTGTCTCATTATTGTCATTCTTTTGGACAAAATTATTGATTGTGTCTATGATTTGCTGTTTTACCCATTCATTTTTTAGGATGAGATTATTTAGTTTCCATATACTTTTTGGTCTATTTCCCCTGTCCTTTTATTGAATGTAATTTTTATTGCATCATGATCTGAAAAAAATGCATTTACTATTTCTGTCTTTCTGCATTTTATTTTGAGATCTTTATGTCCTAATATATGGGCAATTTTTTATAGGTATCAGGAACCTAAAAGAAAGTGTACTTCTTTCTGTCTCCATTCAATTTTCTCCAAAGAGCTATTATATTTAGCATTTCTAGTATTCTATTTACCTCTTTAACTTCTTTCTTATTTATATTGTCATTCAATTTATCTAGTTCTGAGAGAGCAAGTTTGAGATCTCCCACTGTTAGAACTTTGCTGTCTATTCTTGCAACTCTCTTAATTTCTCTTTTAGGAATTTAGATGCTACACCACTTGGTGTGACATCAGGCAGTTCTCTTTCATGACTTCCTGAAAAATAGTATCTTGGCTCTTTTTTCCATCATGGTTTTCAGGAAGTCCAATAATTCTTAGATTGTCTCTCCTAGATCTATTTGCCAAGTCAGTTGTCTTCCCAATTAGGTGTTTTATATATTTTCTAGTTTTGCTTGACTGATTCTTGTTGTCTCATTGAGTCATTTATGCCATTTGTTCAGTTCTGAATTATGAATTATTTTCTTCATTTCCTTTTTTTTTTTTTTTACTTCTTTTTGGACTTTTTTTCCATTTCACAAATTCTGTTTTTAAGGAGTTATTTTATTTTTCTGTTTCACAAATTCTGTTTTTCTGAGAGTTGTTTTCTTTATCCATTTTATCAAAACAATCTTTTAATGAGTTATATGCCTTTTCCAAACCTTGAAAATTTTTCATTTCCTTTCCCCATTTTTCTTCTAACTCTCTTTTAAGAGCCTTTTTAATTTCTTCTAGGTGAGCCTTGTGTGATGAGAACCAGGTCATATCACCTTTTGGGGCTTTATCTGGAGATGATCTGTTTTTGGTTTCCTCGAGGTATGAAATCTGCTCTTCTCTTTCACCATAAAAGCTGTGTCAGAGTTTGCTTTACTTATTTACTCTTTTTTTTTTTTTTTTTTTTTTTTTTTTTTTTTTTTTTTTGGGAAAGGGAGGTTTTCCAAGCTTCCTCTACAAACAGCAGCTTCCTCTATCAGTGGCCACAGCTGTGCTGGGTCAGTGCTGGCTGACTCACTCTTGGTGCTGTGTGGGAATGGCCAGGTCCCATGAGATTCTGGCATTTCAGGGTTCATTATTTACCTTTTTGTGTTTGTGTTGGATGTTTTCTAACTTCTCTGCTGATCTACTGGCTTGTGACCAGGGCAGAATGGCCAACACTACTGTAGATTCCTCCCCTTTAGTGTCTCTGCCATGCAGAGTCTGCACTGTCCTGAGACTCTGTGCTGTCTTCGCTGGCATCTGTACTCAGCCTGCTTGCACTTGGCTGCCTCCGTCCCATTTCCAATTGAAATAGCCCTTTTCTGGTGATCTTCAAAATTATCTTCTGCTGGTAATTTGTTACACTCCCAATATTCATGAATTCTGCCAGTCCAGAGCTAATTCAGAGGCTGGATTTGGTAATTAGTCTGAAGGTTGTAAGAGAAGGCCAGAAAGAAATGTATGTCCTCTCTACCATCTTGGCTCCAATCCTGAAGTCCCTTTATATTACTGTTAACAAAATCATTCAAGACCTTTTAAAGAACTTTTTTTCAGGTAAATTTTATCAATTTAAATATTGATAGATATTTAATATATTAGTCATTAAAACATCTCTGTATTATTATGGCAATCATTTTGGCCTTGTGGCCACCTGAAAGGGTCTCAAGGATAACTGGAAGTCCCCAAACTATAGCTTGAAAACTGCTGATTTGCTGGAATAATTCACTACTATTTTTCAAATCATGTCTCTCACCAACAGCTACTATTTGGAGACAGAAATATTTGATTTTAAATTCTGCCAATGCCCTTACCAACTCTGGCACTAATTTGCTTAATCTATCGGGAATCAGTTTCCTTTCTGTAAAATGAAAGGTTTGGACTCTGTGACTTCTATGCTACCTTCCAGGTCTAAATCTATGACTCTGTGACCTTGTGATTCTTGAGTCCTTATGATCACTTTTTCCCCACCCCCAGACTTCCTGCAAATGACTGATCTACCTCTTTTCACCTTTCTCTTCTGGTTAGATTTAGGAATACCACAACTTCATTCCTCTCTAGCCTTAGGACAGTACAAAGAGACTCATCATAAATGGCTTAAACAAACCACTCTTTCCCTTGAGCAGGGGTGGTTTTAATACCTAGAGAACACAGCTGAACAAACTATTAAAAAAACAACAACAGGAAAAGACTGGTGTGGCTGGCATTTGGGCCAGAGAGACCACATCAACCTTATCTTATGAATATAAATAGCCTGATTCTCTACAACTTCCCCTCCAGTGTAGAACCAAGGTCTCAAAGGATACATATAGAAACTGGGCCTATATTTTCATTGGTGTTGGAAACTCCAAGTAAGAAAACTCCCTCTTCCTAGTCAGATTTATGCTTTTTTTGGTATATAGTAAATTCTTCATAAATATACTTTCTCTCTCTCTCTCTCTCTCTCTCTCTCTCTCTCTCTCTCTCTCTCTCTCTCTCTCTCTCTCTCTCTTTCTCTCTCTCTCTCTGTCTCTCTCTCTCTGTCTCTCTATCTCTGTCTCTCTCTGTCTCTATATCTTTCTCCCTCTCTATCTTTGTCTCCCTCTGTATCTCCGTCTCTCTCTTTCCTACCCCTCCTTTCTCTCTCTGACTGCAACTGCCATTTGAAAAAAAAAATGGGAGATTGAGCTCTATTCATTATGTATTTTCTATTCTATGTCCTTTACATCAATATTTCTTAAAATGTGGGTTACAACCATGCAATTGGCTGTGGGATCCCCAAATTGTGATTTATTATCAATAAATGTTTGATTTGTATACTTAATGATATATGTTCCAGGGGTCATATCAAAAGCTTTCAGGTGAAAAAGGGAAAAAGGATCACACAAAAGTAAAAGTTATAAAAGCCCTGTTTTACATTACTAGCCAAACTAGGTTTTTTTTTTTTTTTTTTTTTTTTTTTTTTGTTTGTTTTCTCTGATTCATCAGAGCCTTACCTAGTAATGACTGAGTGATCAATTGTTGGGACATTGTAAAAAGGATTCTTATTCAAGTAAAAGTTGAGTAAAGATGATCACTGGCATAAATTTCAACTCTGAAATTCTAGTCTGTAATACTAATAATAATGCAAGGTTATGTAAGAAGTTCAAGATTTTTTTTTTTTAATGGGATAGTGATTACCTGCATATTTAAGAGTAAGATAGGTAGGTAATGCAGGGTATAGAGAGCAAAACCAAGAGTCAGGAAGACTGCTCTTAGTGAATTCAAATCTGGCCTCAAACACTTAATTATAGCTGTGTCACCGTAGGTAAGTCACTTAACCCTGTTTACCTCAGTTTTTTCATTTGCAAAATGAGTCAAAGAAGAAAAAAGCAAAAAAAAAGAAGGAAGGAAATAGTATCTTTGTCAAGAAAACCCTAAATAGGATCACAAAGATTTAAACACAACTGAAATGAATAAACAGCAAATACTTAAAAAAATCCAGTTTATGAATGATTCACACATATGAATGGGTATCAGATAGTCCAGATATCCAATAATCTATGGGGGATGAGGTTGGGTTTGCTGTGTTATGTGTATCTCCCTATATATGTGCCCATATGAATCATGTGTGTCCACAGATCCAATGTAACTTTCAAAGATAAAATAATACATATCTCTAAGAAAATTTACAAGAAAGCAAAGAAAAAACTGGACAACTTTGAAAAAATGTTTATTATCTATTATATCAGTTTTTAGTGGACATTTATTGCTATATATTAAATCTTCTCTTATGTTCTACTGTGTATATGACAATTTTTCTTTTGTATTTACACTTAAAATAAATTTAAGAACCTATATTTATATACATCCAAAGAGACAGAAACACACACACACACACACACACACACACACACACACAGAGAGAGAGAGAGAGAGAGAGAGAGAGAGAGAGAGAGAGAGAGAGAGAGAGAGAGAGTGTGTGTCATATCTCATCCAAAAGAAAATAACTTTAAGTCTCTAGTCTAGCTGGAAAATAAGGAGAAAAGACAGCCATGATGTGAGAATGACAAAGGTAATATATGTGGTGAAGTGTGGACTAGTCACAGACTTATCCTCTCCAAGCTAAATATTTGCATTCAACAAAAGCAGAAATACCAAAGAAGGAAGACTACCAGAAGACAATGTGAACAGATTAGAAAGCTTCTTCATGAATGAAGTCAGTTGCTAACTTGGAGAGAAAGCTGAGCCAGCATATGGTTGGCAACAATAAAGCAGAAAAGGAGTGGACAGCTTTTAGAGATTTGGTGTACAGCACTGCCTTTAATCATATGGACCAGAACCTACAAACATCAAGATTGATTTGATGGAAATCATGAAGAAATTCTGAAATTGCTGAATGAAAAATGAGAAATCCACAAGGCTTACTAGTGGGATTGTTCATCTGTCTTTAAGAAGATATAAGTTGACTCCATCAAATGCAAAGTATGAGTAAAGCTTAGGGAGATTCAAGATCCTTGATTCAGGAGGGAGGCAGATGAAATTCAGGTTTACATGATAGTAACAATCCAAAGCACTTTTATGATGTCTTATGTATAGACTAAAGACATTTTAAACGACACAGTGTGGAGCCACATCGATTAGTGATAAGGGGTGATCCTGGAGAGATAGGTTGAACAGTTCCATAGGATTCTCAACAGACCATCATTATTCAATGGTGAAACTATTTACTCTTTACCTCAGATTGAAGTCAATGCCCCTCTAGATGAATTTCCAATTGAAGTTTTAAATGCCATGTCTCTTCTTTTGTGACAAAATATCTGGTGCTATTTTTATTGTTTCTTTTCCAGCTGAAATTTATAAAGCAGGAGCCCCATTGATCATACAAAAATTGACAGAAATCTACCAGATTATATGGCAAGAATAGGTTAATCCCACCTCCCCAAGAATTAAAGAATGTATTCACCGCCCAGTTCTATAAAGGTAAAGGAAATAGATTGTCCTGAGACAATCAAAGGGCTTCTCGCTTCTCTCTCGCTTCTCTCTCTCTCTCTCTCTCTCTCTCTCTCTCTCTCTCTCTCTCTCTCTCTCTCTCTCTCTCCCTCTCTCTCTCATTACTAGCAAAATTCTTGCCAGAGACCTCCTTAATAGGCTACTCCTTCAACTGGAAGATGGTCATCTACCTGAGAGCAAGTGTGGCTTCAGAAAGGGCCAAAGAGTAGTCATTATGGTGTTTACTACCCAACAACTCCAGTAGAAATGCCAGGAGCAGAAGAGAGATCTATTCATAATATTCATTGATCTGATCAAGACCTTTGATATTATCAATTGTGATGGCTTGTGTATGTCAAAATTTGGTTGCTTGGAGAAGTTCATCAGTATTGTATGCCAATTTCATAATGGAAAACCAACCCAAGTGCTGGATAATGGATAATGCTTTCAGTTTCCCAGTCACCAATGGAATGAAACAGGACTATATGCATCCATGTTTTTATTTTATTTTATTTTTATTAATTTTAAACATAGATACAATATGAAAAATAAAATAACATTTTCACATACATAGGAGAAAGTAAGAGAGGATTCAATATAAAATAATAAATTTCTATTTCATGAAAGCCTGTGTAATAAATACCAAATGTTTTTTTCAAAGCAATCCAACTTTCCTATGCTTCCTTCTCATTTTTTCTGCTTCGCATATTTTATTTTATCCCCACACACACCTAGAGAAATCTACAATTAAATGTGAATATGCATATATATGTATGTTCATAAACATGTGTGTGTGTATATATATATTATATACATATATATGTGTGTATACATACACCATACTATGTATATTTCTATTTGTTAGTACTTTCTATGGTGGTAGATAGTATCTTTCTTTATAAGTCTATGTCTTCTTGTTTTTCTAAAACAACCAACTCATCATTTCTTATATCATAGCAACATTTAATCACAATCATGTACCACAACTTATTAGCTATTCCCCAATTGAAGAACAGCTATCAATTTAGCCAATGTGGTATGTGTAAAATGATATCTCAAAGTTATTTTAATTTCCATTTTTCTAGTTAATAATGATGTAGAACATTTTCTTATATAATTATATATAGTCTTGATTTCTTTGTTGAAAAACTGCCTGTTCATATCTCTTGACTGTTTGTGATATGAGTCACAGACCTATTAAATATGACAAAGTTCCAAAGGATATGAATAGACAATTTTCAGATTATAAAATTAAACCCATTTATAGTCATATGAAAGTGCTCTAAATCATTAGTAATTAGACAAATACAAATAAAAACAACTCTGAGGTACCATCTCACATTTCTGATTGGAAAATGACAGGAAAATATAATGATAAATGTTTGAGAACAAGTGGGATAACTGGGACACTGATGCATTGTTGGTGGAGTTGTGAAATGATCTAACCATTCTGGAGCTCAATCTGCAACTACATCTTTAGAGCTATCAAATTGTGTATACCTAGCAGTGCCATTACTGGGTCTATATCCCTAGAAAATTATAATAGATAGAAAAGGACCCACATGTGCAAACATGTTTGTAGTAGCTTTTTTGTTGTAGCAAAGAATTGAAAAATGAGTAGATGCCCATTAATTGGGGAATGACTGAAAAAGCTGTGCTATATGAATGTAATGGAATATTGTTTTATAAAAATGATGAATAAACTGATTTTTAAAAGGCCTGGAAAGATTTACATGAACTGATGCTGAATGCAATAAACAGAACCAGGAATATATTGAACACAATAACAGCATGAATGTGCAATGATGATTTATGAAAATCTTAGTTCTTTTCAGTAGTCTAAGGGATCTAAAGCAGTCCTAATAGATTTTGGATAGAAAGTGCCATCTGCATACAGGAAAAGAACTAATGAATCTGAATATAAATCAATATATGTTATGTTCACTTCTTTTTCCTGCTTTTTTAATTTAATAAAATAAATATAAATTATTATATTAGAAATGTTAACATTAAATACAAATACTTTAATAAAATTTCTAATATAATATTGAATAGTAATGGTGATGGGAATAGCTTTGTTTCACCACTGATCTTAGTGGGAATGGCTGTATTTAGTTTATCCCTATCACATATGATGTTTTCTGATGGTTTTAAGTAGCGGCTACTGATCAATTTAAGGGAAACTCCATTTATTCATATACTCTCTAGTGTTTTTAATAGGAATGGGTGTTGGATTTTTTCAAATGTTTTTTTTTACATCTCTAATAATCATATGATTTTAGTTAGTTTAGTTATTGATGTCATCAATTATGCTAATAATTTTCCTAATAATGAATCAGCCAGCCATTCCAGGTTTAAATCCTATTTGTTTATGGTATATTATCCTGATGATAACTAGCTGTAATCTCTTTTATAATATTTTAAGACTTTTGCATCAATATTCATTAGGGAAATTGGTTAATAATTTTTTTTCTCTGTTTTGACCCTACATGGTTTAGGTATTACCACTATATCTGTGTCATAAAAAGAATTTGGTAGGACTCATTGTTACCCTATTTTTTCCAAATAATTTGCATAGTATTGCAATTAATTGTTTTTTTTTTTTAAATACTTGGTAAAATTCACATGTAGATCCATCTTACTCTGGAGAGTTTTTCATAGGGAGCTGGTTCAAAACTTGTTCAATTTCTTTTTCTAAAATGGGACTATTTAAGTAATTTATTTCCTCCTCTTAATCTGAGCAATCTACATTTTAATTAGTATTCATTCATTTCACTTAGATTATCAAATTTATTGGCATTCAGTTGGGTAAAATAGCTCCTAACTATAGCTCTAATTTCGTCTTCATTGGTGGAAAGTTCACTCTTTCAATATTTATACTAACAATTTGATTTTCTTCTTTCCTTTTTCTAATCAAATTAATTAAAAGGTTATCTATTTTGTTAGATTTTTTCATAAAACCAACTTTTAGTTTTGTTTATTAGATCAATAGTTTTCTTACTTTCAATTTTATTAATCTTCGGGGGGCAACTAGGTGGTGCAGTGGATAGAGAGCACCAGCCTTGAATTCAGGAGGACCTGAGTTCAAATCTGATCTCAGACACTTAACACTTCCTAGCTGTGTGACCCTGGACAAGTCACTTAACCCCAGCCTCAAAAGGGAAAAAAAAATTATTAATCTTCCCTTTTGCTTTCAGAATTTCAATTTTTTAAAAATTTAATTGGAGGTTTTTAATTTGGTTTTTTGGGGGGTTTTTTGCTAGCTTTTTTTAGTTGCATGCCCAATTCATTGATCTTCTCTTTCTATATTTTTATGTATGTAAGTATCCAGAGATATAAAACTTTCCCTAAGAACTGCTTTGGTTTCATTCCATAGATTTTTGGTATAGTCTCATTATTGTCATTCTTTTGAATGAGATGATCATTTATGTCTATGATTTGTTTTTTAATCCACTCATTTTTTACAATTAGATTATTTAGATTCCAGTAAATATTTGGTCTATTTTCCCTGGCTCTTTATTGCATGTAATTTTTATTGAATCATGATCTGAAAAAGATGCATTTTTGCCTTTCTGCATTTGATTTTGATGTTTTTATTCCCTAATATATGGTCAATTTTTGTGGAGGTTCTATGTACCATTGAAAAAAGTATATTCCTTTCTGTTGCCATTCAATTTTCCCCAAAGGTCAGTCATATCTACCTTTTCTAAAATTCTATTTGCCTTTCTTATTTATTTTGTGGTTTGATTTATCTAGTTCAGGTTGAGATCTACTAGTATGGTTTTGCTTTCTATTTCTTCTTGCAGTTCTCTTAACTTCTCTAGGAACTTAGATGCTATACTACTTGGTGCATCTATATTTAGTATTATATTACTTCATTATCTATGGTGCTCTTTATCAAGATGTAATTTCCTTCCTTATCTCTTAATTAGATCTAGTTTGCTTTTGCTTTATTTGAGCTCAAGATCACTACTCCTGCCTTTTTGTTTGTTTGTTTGTTTGTTTGTTTTTATTTATTTTTAATTTTTTTTCTTTGGCTGAAGTATAATAGATTCTGCTCCAGCCTTTTACCTTTACTCTGTACATATCAATTTGCTTTAAATGTGTTTCTTGCAAGTAACAAAGTGTAGAATTCTGACTTTTAATCCAGACTGCTACCATGTTATATGGGAGTTCATCCCATTCACCTTCATAGATAAAATTACTAACTCTGTATTTCCTGTCATCTTATTCTCCCCAAGTTATATTTTTCTCTTTCCCCCTTTCCCTCCCTTCGGACCCTCACCTCCCACAATCTTCCTTCTCCTTTTATAGCCCCAACTTTTTTCTTATCCCTTTTCCCTTTTACTTCTGTTCCCCTTCTATTACATCCTCTTTTCCTTTCCTCTTTCTCCTCCTACTTCCCTATGGGATAAGACAAGTTTTTCTATTAAAGTAAATATGTCTGATATTTTCTTTAAGACAAATCCAGTAAGATTAAAGTTCATACAATACTTCTTCATGTGATATAATTTGCTCCATTTTGCCTACCCTTCCCTCTTCTTCAAGTACAATTTTTTCCACCAATAGCTTCTTTTGTATACTATACAGTAACATCAAATTATATCTATACCTTCTAAGGATACCCCTAACAAAGATATAGTTCTCAAGAGTTAAACATGTCATCTTCCCTTATTGGGATGTAAAGATTTTACCCTTTTAAAAAACATCATTTTAAAAATTCCCTTTATACTGTTTTATGCTTCTCTTGAATCCTGCATTCGAAGATCAGATTTTCTGTTCAGTTCTGGTCTTTTCATCCAAAATAAATAAAAACCCTTTATTTCATTGAACTTACTCAATGCCAAAAAACTGAATTGTGTTACAAAGATTCTGAAGATCACCTGGCAAGATAAGGTACTGGATACCAAAGTCCTTTCTTTAACTAAACTGACAAACATTAAAATTCTACTGCAGAGAGCACAGCCCTGAGGGATTGGCCACATTATTCAAATGCCAAACATACATTACTTTTCAGAGAACCCATATAAAGTAAGCATTCACATGGAGGTCAGAAATGATACAAAGATACTCTCAAGGTCTCTCTGAAGAGCTTTGGAGTTGATTGTGTGACATGGGAGACATTGGCAAAAGACCAACTGGTATAATGTGCCTATGTCAAAAAGGCATTGTGTTCTATCAGTGAAGCAATATTATTTCATAAGCAGCTCAAAACAAATGTGAGATGCACACATTTAGAGACAGTTCAACTCCAAATGTTGATTTGGACTATTTTTCACTAATTTGGTAGAGCCATCTACACATGTATTGGTCTAAATGATCACAGTTGGAAATATTATACTTTGACTTCATCATAGTGATGTCATTTTGATCCTCTTCAAGATTGAAGAACAACAATCAACCTATTACATCCATTTTCTATGCCTCTGCCAGAATACATTTGGTCACGTCATTTCTCTGATCCAAATTCTTCATTGCTTTCCTGTGAGTAAAGTACAAAGTATTCAAGGCTCTTCATACTATGCTACCTCTCTATTTTCAAATATAAGTCAATCCATGGTTACCAGATCACTTCTCAAATTAGCAGTGTCTTTATTTGTATTCTTTACTTTTCCAATTGGTGTTTTCTTCCCTGGCATCTTAATTTGAGGAATTCCCCACTGCAAATCATTCTTAATCTACACCCCACGAGATTCCGTTTTGACCTTGCCCCAATGTGGGCATCTTTATTAATCTCTCTCTTGCATGCTACCTTTCCTCATTAGAATGTAAATTATTTGAGGAAAAAGACTGCCTTTTATTTAGCTTACATTTCTATCCTGAGTACTTAGCACAGTCCTTGACTCTGTTGCTTTGCCCAAACTTGAATCCAGGTCATAATCCTTAGAGGTGATTTCAGGGGAGAAGGATCATTGACACACAAGAACTTACAGTCACAAGAGCTGTACTCACAGTTGTAAGGCAAAAGAAAAAAAAAAGTACTTCTGGTCACTCACAGTCTAAAGCACAGGTCAGGACAGTAATAAACATCTTTCGTTAGATCATGCTATCTTGAAAGAAGTGAAAATTTATAGGTTTTAAGCAGTATCTCTAAAAATAGCTGAAAAAACCATGAAGCTTGTAAGAATGAATCCTCTACCCTGGAAGCAGAGTCCCACTTTATCAAAGAGTTAAATTTAAGTCAAGTAATGAGCTGGGGAAATGATCAAACAACAGAAAAAGATTCTGACCATAGAAGATTACAAAAGTGAGAAGGAAGAATAAAACATCCATTTGAATGATAAAAAAAATCAAAGCTCCTGCGTCCAAAGCCTCCAAGAAAAATATAAATTGTCATCTGATCATGAAAAATCTCAAAAAGGATTTTGAAAATCAAATTAGAGAAGTAGAGGAAAATTGGAAAGAGAACTGTGAGTAATGGAAGAAAATCATGAAAAACAAATCAACAACTTGGTAAAGAACACACACACACACACACACACACACACAAATACATACTACAGAAGAAAATAACAAACTTAAAAAAACTAACTAGGACAAATGGTAAAGGAATTATAAAAAGCCAATGAGTAGAAGAATGCCTTAAAAAGCAGAATTGGATAACTGAACAAAATTATTCCTTTTGAAGTAGAATTGGACAAATGGAAAAGAATGTATAAAACCTCAAAAAGAAAATAATTCCTTAAAAATTGAATTCAGCAAATAAAAGCTAATGAGTTTATGAGAAATCAAGAAATCATAAAACAAAGCAAAAAATAAAATAAAAAATAGATGGTGTGAAATATTTCTTTTTTTACTCTTTAAAGCTTTTTATTTTCGAAACATATACATAGATAATTTTTCAATATTGACCCCTGCATACATAGACTTATGTTTCACAAATTCCCCTCCTTCCCTAGATGGTAAGCAATCTAATATGTGTTATACATGTTAAAATATATGTTAAATCCAACATGTGTAAATATATTTTATAATTTTCTTGCTGCACAGAAAAATCAGATCAAAAAGGAAAGAAAATGAGTAAGGAAAAAAATGCAAGTAAACAATAGAGTGAAAATGTTATGTTGCAGCTCACAATTAGCTCCCACAATCCTCTCTCTGGGTGTAGATAGTTCTCTTCATCACAAGGTCATTGGAACTGGCATCAATCATTTCATTGTTGAAAAGAGCCACGTCCATCGGAATTGATCATTGTATAATATTAATTTGCAATGCACAATAATCTCCTAGTTCTGCTCACTTCACTTTGTATCAATTCTCGTAATTATCTCTAGGCCTCTCTAAAATCATCCTTCTGATCATTTCTTATAGAAAAATAATATTTCATAACATTCATATATCATAACTTATTCAGCCAATCTCCCATTGATGAACATCCACTCAGTTTCCAATTTCTTGCTACTACATAAAGGGCTGCCACAAACATTTTTGCACATGTGGATCCCTTTTCCTCCTTTAAGATTGCTTTAAAATACAAGCCCAGTATAAACACTGCTGGATCAAAGGGTATGCACAATTTGTTAAGTTTTTGATTATAGTTCCAAATTGCTTTCCAAAATGACTGGTTCCATTCTCAGTTCCATCAACAATGTATTGGTGTCCCAGTTTTCCCACATCCCCTCCAACATTTGTTATTACCTTTTCCTGTCATCTTAGCCAATCTCAGATTTGTATAGTGGTATCAACTCTGAGATACCACTATATCTCAGAGTTGTCTTAATTTGCATTTTCTGACCAATAGTGATTTAGACCATCTTTTCATATGATTAGAAATTATTTTAATTTCTTCACCTGAAAATTATCTGTTCATATCCTTTGACCATTTATCAATTGGAGAATGGCTTGAATTAATATAAATTTAAGACAATTCTCCATATATTTTAGAAATTAGTTTTGAAAACTGATCTACTGTGTATATCTTTTGATCACTTGGAGAGTGGCTTTTATTTTTATTTTTTTTCTTTTCCCCTACTACCTTTATTTTTTAATTTTTTTATTAATTTTTATAATTATAACATTTTTTGACAGTACATATGCAAAGGTATTTTTTTTTTACAACATTATACCTTGTACTCCCTTTTGTTCCGAATTTTTCCCCTCCTTCCCTCCACTCGCTCCCCTAGATGGCAAGCATTCCCATACATATTAAATATCTTACAGTATATCCTAGGTACAATATATATGTACAGAACCGAATTTTGTTGTTGTTATTGTTGCAAAGGAAGAATTGTATTCGGAAGGTAAAAATAATCTGGGAAGAAAAACAAATGATAATGCTCACAGTTTACACTAATTTCCCAGTGTTCCTTTTCTGGATGTAGCTGATTCTGTCCATCATTGATCAATTGGAATTGGATTAGCTCTTCCCTATGTTGAAGATATCCACTTCCATCAGAATACATCCTCATACAGTATCATTGTTGAAGTGTATAATGATCTTCTAGTTCTGCTCGTTTCACTCAGCATCACTTGATGTAAGTCTCTCCAAGCCTCTCTGTATTCCTCCTGTTGGTCATTTCTTACAGAACAATAATATTCCATAACATTCATATACCATAATTTACCCAACCATTCTCCAATTGATGGGCATCCATTCATTTTCCAGTTTCTAGCCGCTACAAAAAGGGCCACCACAAACATTTTGGCACATACAGGTCCCTTTCCCTTCTTTAGTATTTCCTTGGGATATAAGCCCAGTAGTAGCACTGCTGGGTCAAAGGGTATGCACATTTTGATAACTTTTTGGGCACAATTCCAGATTGCTCTCCAGAATGGTTGGATTCTTTCACAACTCCACCAACAATGCATCAGTGTCCCAGTTTTCCAACAGCCCCTCCAACATTCATCGTTATTTGTTCCTGTCATCTTAGCCAATCTGACAGGTGTGTAATGATATCTCAGAGTTGTCTTAATTTGCATTTCTCTAATCAATAGTGATTTGGAACACTCTTTCATATGAGTGGAAATAGTTTTAATTTCATCATCTGAAAATTGTCTGTTCATATCCTTTGACCATTTATCAGCTGCAGAATGGCTTGATTTCTTATAAATTAAAGTCAATTCTCTGTATATTTTGGAGATGAGACCTTTATCAGAACCTTTAACTGTAAAAATGTTTTCTCAATTTGTTACTTCCCTTCTAATCTTGTTTGCATTAGTTTTGTTTGTGCAGAAACTTTTTAATTTGGTGTAATCAAAATTTTCTATTTTGTGATCAATAATGGTCTCTAGTTCTCCCTTGGACACAAACTCCTTCCTCCTCCACAAGTCTGAGAGGTAAATTATCCTATGTTCCTCTAATTTATTTATGATTTCATTCTTTATGCCTAAATCTTGGACCCATTTTGATTTTATCTTAGTATGTGGTGTTAAATGTGGGTCTATGCCTAGTTTCAGCCATACTAATTTCCAGTTTTCCCAGCAGTTTTTGTCAAATAATGAATTCTTATCCCAAAAGTTGGGGTCTTTGGGTTTGTCAAACACTAGATTGCTATTTTTATTCCCTATCTTGCCCTATGAACCTAACCTATTCCACTGATCAACTAGTCTATTTCTTAGCCAATACCAAATGGTTTTGGCGATTGTTGCTTTATAATATAGTTCTAGATCAGGTACAGCTAGACCACCTTCATTTAATTTTTTTTTTACTTCCCTTGAAATTCTCGACCTTTTGTTGTTCCATATGAATTCCGTTGTTATTTTTTCTAGGTCATTAAAATAGTTTCTTGGGAGACTGATTGGTATAGCACTAAATAAATAGATTAGTTTAGGGAGTATTGTCATCTTAATTATAATCTCTCGGCCAAGAGAACTCAATGTCTTTCCAATTATTTAAATCTGACTTTATTTTTGTGGCAAGTGTTTCATAATTTTGCTCATATAATTCCTGACTTTCTTTTGGTAGATATATTCCCAAGTATTTTATACTATTGACAGTTATTTTGAATGGAATTTCTCTTTGTATCTCTTGCTCTTGGATTGTGTTGGTAATGTATAAAAATGCTGAGGATTTATGTGGATTTATTTTGTATCCTGCAACTTTGCTAAAGTTCTGAATTATTTCTAATAACTTTTTAGCAGAGTCTTTGGGGTTCTCTAAGTATCCATCATGTCATCTGCAAAGAGTGATAGTTTGATTTCCTCATTTCCTACTCTAATTCCTTGAATCTCTTTCTCGGCTCTTATTGCCGAGGCTAGCGTTTCTAGTACTATATTGAATAGTAATGGTGATAGTGGGCAACCTTGTTTCACTCCTGATCTTACAGGGAAAGGTTCCAGTTTATCGCTATTACATATGATGTTTACTGACGATTTTAAATATATGCTCCTTATTATTTTAAGGAATAGTCCATTTATTCCTATACTCTCAAGCGTTTTTAGTAGAAATGGATGTTGGATTTTATCAAATGCTTTTTCCGCATCTATTGAGATGATCATATGATTTTTATTAATTTGATTATTAATATGGTCAATTATGCTAATAGTTTTCTTAATATTAAACCAGCCCTGCATTCCTGGTATAAATCCTACTTGATCATAGTGTATTATCCTGGGGATGATTTTCTGAAGTCTTTTTTGCTAATATCTTATTTAAGATTTTAATATTCATTAAGGAGATTGATCTATAGTTTTCTTTCTCAGTTTTCGATCTACCTGGTTTAGGTATCAGTACCATGTCTGTATCATAAAAGGAATTTGGTAGGACTCCTTCAATCCCTATTTTTTCAAATAGTTTATAGAGCATTGGAGTTAGTTGTTCTTTAAATGTTTGGTAGAATTCACATGTAAATCCATCTGGTACTGGGGATTTTTTCTTAGGGAGTTGGTTAATAGCTTGGTCTATTTCTTTTTCTGAGATGGGACTATTTAGACTACTTACTTCTTCCTCTGTTAATCTGGGCAAGCTATATTTTTGAAGGTATTCTTCCATTTCATTTAAGTTATCGAATTTATTGGCATAAAGTTGAGCAAAGTAGCTCCTAACTATTGTTCTAATTTTCTCTTCATTAGTGGTGAGTTCTCCCTTTTCATTTTCAAGACTAACAATTTGCTTTTTCTCTTTCCTTTTTTTAATCAGGTTTACTAAGGGTTTGTCTATTTTGTTGGTTTTTTCATGGAACCAACTCTTAGTTTTATTAATTAATTCAATAGTTTTTTTACTTTCAATTTTATTAATCTCACCTTTTATTTTTAGAATTTCAAGTTTTGTGTTTGTCTGGGGTTTTTTAATGTGTTCCTTTTCTAGCAATTTTAGTTGTAAGCCCATTTCATTGACCCTCTCTTTCTCTATTTTATGCAAGTAGGCCTGTAGAGATATAAAACTTCCCCTTCTTACTGCTTTGGCTATATCCCACACATTTTGGTATGATGTCTCTTTATTGTCATTTTCTTGGGTGAAATTATTAATTATGTCTATGATTTGATGTTTTACCCAATCATTCTTTAGTATAAGATTATTTAGTTTCCAATTATTTTTGGTCTATTTTCCCCTGGCTTTTTATTAAATGTAATTTTAATTGGATAGTGATCTGAAAAGGATGCATTTACTATTTCTACCTTGCTACATTTGATTTTGAGGTTTTTATGCCCTAGTATATGATCAATTTTTATATAGGTTCCATGAACTGCTAAGAAGAAAGTATACTCCTTTATGTCTCCATTTAGCTTTCACCAAAGATCTATCATATCAAACTTTTCTAGTATTCTATTTACCTCTTTGACTTCTTTCCTATTTATTCTATGGTTTGATTTATCTAATTCTGAGAGTGCAAGGTTGAGATCTCCCACTATTATAGTTTTGCTGTCTATTTCTTCTTGCAGCTCTCTTAATTTCTCTTTTAAGAATTTAGATGCTGCACCACTTGGTGCATATATGTTTAATATTGATACTGCCTCATTATTGATGCTACCCTTTAGCAGGATATAATGCCCATCCTTATCTCTTTTAATTAAATCAATTTTTGTTTTTGCTTGATTTGAGATAAGGATGGCTACCCCTGCTTTTTTGGCTTCACCTGAAGCATAGTTAGATTCTGCTCCACTCTTTTACTTTTAGTTTGAATGTATCACCCTGTTTCAGGTGTGTTTCCTGTAAACAACATATAGTAGGATTCTGACTTTTAATCCAGTCTGCTAACTGCTTCCTCTTTATGAAGGAGTTTATCCCATTCACATTTATGGTTAGAATGACTAATTCTATATTGCTTGCCATCCTGTTAACCCCTGCTTATGCTTTTCCCCTTTCCTTCCCTCTTACCCCCCTACCCAGTATTAAACTTGTGAACACCACTTGCTTTTCTCAGCCATCCCTTTTTAGTATCCCTCCTCCCACCTTAAAGTTCCTCCCCTTATTTTACCCCTTTTCCTCACAATTTCTGTATTCCCTTCCCCTTAGCTTACTCCTTCCCTCTCACTTTTCAATGAAGTGGAAGAAGTTTCACCATAAATAGAATATGTGTATTAATACACACTATGTTCATCTCCCTCCTTTCTTTCTCTCAGATGTAATAGGTAACCTTTGTCTCTTCATGAGATGTAGTACCACCACTTTACCCTTTTTTATGATATAATTTCCTTTCGACCTCTAGTTTCTAGGACAGATTATACATGTGTTCTTTACATATCTTTATAGCAGAAATATAGTTCTCAAGATTCCTTTTTACCTTTTTAGAAATCTCTTGAGATTTCTATTTGAAGATCAAACATTTTGTGTAGGTCTGTTTTTTTCATCAAGAATAGATGGAATTCATTTATTTCATTAAATGTCCAAATTCTTCCCTGGAAAATGATGCTCATTTTTGCTGGGTAAGTTATTCTTGGCTGCATACCAAGTTCCTTAGCCTTTCAGAATATCATGTTCCAGGCCCTTTGTTCTTTTAATGTGGATGCTGCTAGATCCTGGGTTATCCTTATTGTGGATCCTCCATATCTGAATTGTTTTTTTCTAGCATCTTCCAATATCTTTTCCTTTGTCTGATGGTTCTTGAACTTGGCCAATATATTTCTTGGTGTTTTGATTTTTGGGTCCCTTTCAGTAGGTGATTGATGAATTTTTTCAATGTCTATTTTACCCTCTGTTTCCAAAACGTCTGGGCAGTTCTCTTTGATAATTTCCTGGAAAATAGTGTCCAGGCTTTTTTTTCCTCACATTTTTCAGGGAGTCTAATTATTCTCAAATTGTCTCTCCTGCATCTGTTTTCCAGGTCTGTTGTCTTTCTAATAAGGTACTTGACATTCTTTTCAATTGTTTCATTTTTTCTGGTTTTGCTTGATTACTTCTTGGATTTTCCTTGAGTCATTCATTTCTACTTGTTTGAGTCTAATTTTCAATGATGTGTTTTCTTCACTCACTTTTTAAATATCTTTTTGTAATTGTCCAATTGAGTTTTTATCTTCTATGGAATTTTTTTCCACTTTATCCATTTTATTTTTTAGAGAGCTGTTTTCTTTTTCTATCTCACTAATCCTGTTTTCCTTGGAGTTGTTTACCTTTTCTAATTCACTAATTTGATTTCTCAATGATTTGATCTCTTTATCTACTCTGGATAACTTCTCCAGGCTCTCTTGACAAGCTTCCCTTTCCTTTTCCCATTTCTCTTCTAGCTCTCTTGTGAGAGCCTTTTTGATTTCCTCTATGAGTCTTATGTATTGAGGAGCAGCTCATATCCCCCTTAGGGGATTCCTCTCAGGACAATCTGCTTTTAGTGTCCTCAGTATTTGAAGTCTGCTCTCTCTCCATACAGAAGCTGTCAATGGTTAGAGCCCTTTTACATTTTTTGTTCATTTTGTCAGAGCAGGAATGGAAAAAAACAAATTAACAAGGGAAAGAATTGGTCTGTGTCTGGGGAGGGGAGGATGGGACTGGATGGTGTTGCCAGGTTTCCTCTACAGATTGAGGGAGACAGCAGCAAGGCACTAACAGGACCTTGATGGCTGTGCTGCATCTGTGCTCTGAGGCTCTGGGAACTCGCTGAGTCACTCCGGGGGGGGGGGGTCGCGGGGGCCCCGAGAGACGCTGGCTTTCTGGGGTTTTATTCTTCTCTTCCGGTATTTACACCCTCTCTGCTGCTCCTGGCTTGCTGTCAAGACAGAATGTCCACACTGGGGTAAAAGTCTTTTCACAGAAATGGAAGAGATCGTTCCCCTCCTCCCTCCGGTCTGAGTTGTGTGAGCTGCCTGTCTCCCTCTGGCTTGCCTGCCCTCGGTCTGTGCCCAGTCTGTTCGACCCTCCCCCGAGCCAACACAGACCTTCTCTGGAGAATTTCAAAAATGTCTTCTGTTGGTGATTATTTGTGGGTTTCTTTTCTGGTCAAGCATTAACTCAGAGGCTTGTCATGAAGTAAGTCCTGAGAGAAAACACGAAGCTCAAGCAGCTGTCTGCTTCCACGCCACCATCTTGGCTGGAAGTGGCTTTTATTTTTATAAATTTGATTCAGTGCTCTCTGTTTCAGGCCTTTACTAGAGAAATTTGCTTCAATCTATTTTTTCACAATTACTCTTGTATTTACCCCCTGTTTATTCTATTCTCTCTCTCTCTCTCTCTCTCTCTCTCTCTCTCTCTCTCTCTCTCTCTCTCTCTCTCTCTCTTTCTCTTCACCCTCCTTCCTCAAAAATGTTTTGTTTCTATCATTTCTCTATTCTGCCCTCTCTTCTATCATCTCTTCACACACATCTTATCTCTTTCCCTCCTACTTTCTGTAAGATAGAATAGATTTTTATATAAAATTTAGTGTGCATGTATATTATTCTCTCTTTAAGCCACTGATTCTCTCTTTAAGCCACTTACTCTCTGATGAAAGTAAGGTTCACTCACTCCCCTTTTTCTTCCTTCTTTTTCCCTCCACTGAAAAAGTTTTTTTCTTGCCTCTTTCATGTATGGCAATTTACCCCATTCTATGTCTCCTTTTCTCCTTATTCCTCCATCTTTCTCTCTCACCCCTTAATTTCATTTTTTAGATATTATCCATTCCCATTAAACTTATATCCATGCCTTTCATCTATATATACTCCTAATTATCATAACAATGAGAAAGTTTTTATGAGTTACAAATATCATCATCCCATGGAGGATTATACATAGTTTAACCTCATTAAGTACTATATGATTTCCCTCTCGTATTTGCTTTTTTATGTTCTCCAGACTCTTGTATTTAAAAGTAAAATTTTCTATTCAGTGCTGGTCTTTTCATCAAAAATGATTCAAAATTCTCTATTGCATTGAATTTTCATTTTCCCCCTGAAATATTACTTTCAAGGTTGTTGGGTAGGTGACTGTTGGTTATAATTCTAGCTCATTTGCTCTCTGGAATATCATATTTCAAGCCTTCCAATCCTTTAATGGAGAAATTGTTAACTCTTCTGTTATAATGACTATGGCATCATGACACTTGAATTGTTTCTCTGTTTGCAATATTTTCTGTTTGACCTGAAAGGTGTGAAATTTGGCTATCATATCCCTGAGAGTTTTCATTTTGAAAAAGCATTTCCTAATTCTCTAATATTAATGACCTTATCATCTTAATTCACATACTACTATGTCTTTAAATTATGTATCATCCACATAATGTACCTTTTACTTCTCTATGTTTTTGCCACATTTCTTGTCTAGACTGTAAGTTTTGGGAGGGCAAGTAGTATATCTTATATATACTTTTTATTTCCCTAGTACCTAACATGGAATTGTCTACACATTAGATACTTAAGAAATATTTGCATAATGAATGAACTACAAAACATCAAATAAATGTCAGGTATTATGATTTTGGTTTTTGCTGCAGAGCTGTGATTTCAATGGTTTACTGGATTGTCAATGAGGGAATTCCCTCTTTCATTGATTTATAGTTATCAGTCTCATAGAGTTGTTTGGGTTCAGTAAAGAATGAAATGACTTGCCCAAATCACATATAGAACAGATTTCTGATATCCTTCTAAGTGACCTTCTCTGATAGTACTGTCAACTCATGGTCATGGTATGCTGTTACACCCACTTGTTTCAAATAAGCCATTGGACGAAGCTCTTAGATGGTTAGTAATTAGTTAGCCTGCCACAGGGAGGATGCTTGGGTAGGAAGTTCTTCAACTGTGAACCCCAAGAAAAGAGTCACTTTGACCTACTAAAAGCTTATTCATTTTTAACTCAACCCTACAGCCCAAATCTGAAAATAAACACAACTCTTCATCCATTCTGTGGCATGAAGCCCTATAATTTTCATCTTATTCAGGTCTAGTTTGGTTTCTAAAAAGAAAAGTGGCCTCCCCACTGACCAGCATAAGTAGGGTAAGCCAGTTGAGTGGTGCAAAGATCTGGCTCTAAACCCAGCCACCTAAACTGAACCCACACCTAAGGAAAGTGGGTGAAAAGACGGGTTCCGTGTACACTCACTTTGTTGACACATGTTTGTTCCCACTTCCCAGATTCTTCAGAACCAGATGAGTTGGTTTTTACCCTAACTGGGAACAAGCCCTCAGGAATTTCAAGACATGCTTCCTCCTGCTCATCTAAGATTGCCAGCCTTACCTACAAAGGAAATAATTGATTGCTGTTCAGCAGAGCTCTGAATGCAAGCCACACAAGGATTGATTGAGATGCCATGAATAATAAGGCTGACCTCATGACCTAGTGATTTTGATCTCATTCACAATGTGGTGTAGTGAAAAGAGTCTTGGAAAAGGAAAGAAGGATTTGATTAGAAATTCTGTTACTTCCTTCCCAAATGAACTTATTAGGTGCCTAATATGTGATAAGCACATATTATATGAAGCATTTTGAACATATCATCTCATTTGGTTCTTACAACAACCTAGGAAGTATATATTATTATAATCCCTATTTTACAGTTGAGGAAGATGAGGCAGGCAAAGGTCAAATTACTTCACAAGAATAACCCAACTTGTAAGTATCTAAGGCCAGATTTGAACTGATTATTTCCTGACTCTGGGCATAATGCTCTATCCATTTTGACACCTACCTGCCTCTGAGAGAGAAATAGGAGAGGCAGGAAAGGAGGAAAGGGAGGGAAAGAGAGAGAAGGAGAGGGGGAAGGAGAGAGGGAGAGAGATGGAAAGAGAGAAGAGAGGTAGAGGCAGAAAGACATATATAGATATATTTATATATAGACATACATTATATATATATACATATATATGAATATGGGGGCAAGGATAACTATTTCAATATAATTAATTTCTTTGTGAGGTATATGTTTTACTTTATACATTTAAAAACATTATTCTGAGAAGCCATCTATAGGCTTCACTAAACTCCTAAGATATCCATTATACTTAAAAAAAAAAAAAAGGCTAAGAACCCCTGGATGATATTTAAGGCCCCTTCAAGGATTAAAGCCTGTAATTCTATACTGCCTTCCCTTTTCTTTCTCTCTTTCCCTTTCTTTAGCCTATGTTGATGTAATTTACAATTTGGGAATCTCAACCATACCTTCCTTATATGATCATTGGCTACCACTGGCTATTCTATCTCCTACCAAACAAAATAAAAAACAAAAACCAGGAACCTATAATAAATCAAAAGAAATGAAGCCAATTAAACCAACCAACCAACCAACCAAATCAAGTACCACCATAAATACAACTGCCCAGAAAACTAAATATTTAGAATTCTTTGGAAAGGGAGCTAAAGTAACAGATGAAGCCATGATTCTCCCAAGTCTTGAATGGCAACAACAGGAAAATCAGAAAGCCTGGAATTGTCAACATATTCATACCCACATAGAGTCAGCTGCTCATTAATCAAAAGTCAACGTTAAAAATTTTCTGTAGCTACCAAGACAAATGGTTGACTATTGTTGGGTGCTAATTTTGCCAATGAACTACTCAATAATTTATAGAGATTACCTTATCCAGAAGATGGCTAGTACTTGTCTTTTAAGTTATTTCCTTAAGGATTTATAGATTTGCATTAATAGACTTCTGGGGATTAAAAACTTAGACAGGAATTTAAAATATGAAGGGGAAGAAGAAAATAAATAATCTGTTTTTCCATGACACATGGATGGGGAAATGGATATGAGAATCAATAGTTTTTAAAAAGTCATTTTATATAGTTATTGCAATTAAATTTGTTTTTCTTTAATTTTTTCAGATATATGCAAAGATAGTTTTTGACATTCATCTTTGCAAAATCTTGTGTTTTAATTTTTTCTCCTTCTCTCCCCCTGCCCAAGACAGCAAGCAATATGATATAGGTTAAACATGTGAGGTTCTTCTAAATATATTTCCATATTCATCATATTGAGCAAGAAATATCAGATCAAAAGGGGAAAAAAATGAGAAAGGAAACAACACCAACAACAAAAAGGTGAAAATGCTATACTCTGATCCACATTTAGTCTCCATGGTTCTCTCTGGATGGAGAAGATGGCACTTTCCATCCAAAGTATATTGGATTTGCCTTGAATCACCTCACTGTTGAGAAGAGCCAAGTCCATAACAGTTGATCACCATATAAACGTGTCATTGTGTACAATATTCTCTTGATTCTGTTCACTGTAGTCAGCATCAGTTCATATAAGTCTTTTCAAGCTTTTTGAAATTAGTTTTCTCATCATTTCTTATAGAACAATAGCATTCCATTATATTCATATACCACTACTTATTTAGACATTTCCCAACTGATGGGCATGTACTCCACTATAAATGAACTGCCATAAACAGTATAATCCTTTCTCCTCATTTATGATTTCTTTGGGATACAAACCCAAAAGAGACACTTCTGGATCAAAAAGTATGCACAGTGTAACTAAATATGTGAAATAAAAAGCAGAAAAAGAAATATTCATCAATTAAGGACCTATTATGTATCCAAACTCATTTCTCCTCATAAGAACCCTGTAGGGTAGACATTAGCTACATTTTTACTTATGAGAAAACTGAACTCATATTAATATTATAATTCCTTAAAAGCTAACAAACATGGGGAAAATAGGATATTAAAAGAATTGTTCCCAGAAGCCAGGATTTTTTTTTGAAGTTTTACAGATATGTATTATAGGATTGAATTTCATTTTACCATTATCTATTATTGAAATTTGGTAACTAAAAAAATCCCTTGATGAATGCAATCTTGCCTCAGCTTCCATTGAATGCTTAAATGAAACTGCATCCCTCCATTTCAATATTAGGCAGACTAGGTTTAAACATTGATTTGTTGTCAAAAATATGTTGCTTTTCCTCCAAAGTTCCTTCTAAAGCATCTGATGGTATGGAAAGTTCATAGAGAATAAAAGTTTGACTTCAGCAACCTCAGGGTTTTAGATGTTGATGATGTAATATGCGTTTGTTAGGTTGTTTATAGTACAAAAGATCATTACTTTTTCTTCCCTTACCCCTCAGGAAGAAATTGAAGGTAATTTGGGGATGGTTTCAACAGAAATAAATTGAGTACATGATGAGGTTGAGAAGCCACCTAATAAGATAAGACTTCAGTGCGATTTTGAAGGAGCTAAGTAGCACAATAAATAGAGCCCTGGGTTCCAAGGTCAGGAAAACCTGAGTTCAAATATGGTACCAGACACTTACTAGCTATTTAATCCCAGGCAAATCACTTAACTGTTGTCTACTTCACTTTCCTAAACGGGTCATTAAAATTGATGCTATATTATTAGCTTAATTTTACAGATGAGGAAAGGCTATATAAATTTCCCAAAGTTATGTAGATCATGGGTGTCAAAGTTAAAATACAAACTCAAGGTCATACTAACTTCACGTTCAGAACACATGGTATCATGGTCCAAAAGAAATTCTTTCATCAATAAGTGAGCTAGACTAAATGACCTCTCAATTTTCTTACAACTCTGATATGCTGTGATGTGCTGCCTTCTACTGGAAATGGTTTGAAGTTAATAGACTATTGATATTATTGTTATTTTGATACTTCAAAGGTTTTGTGATTTCACTGGCATTCAAGCTCCCTCCTCTGGAATAGGCTATAACCTCTTTATGAAGGTTTTATGGGTTAATCTAGCTTATAATGATATCACTTGGCAGCCAATCTTCTTGTGGTGAACCTTCATAAATAACACAAGTCTCATCTTCAAGTGAGATTCACAGTCCCTAATGAAACCCACATTTAAAGATTTCATAAATTGGTAGGACCTGAAAGAATTTACATTCTATTGGCATAACTTTCAAGTATCCTGGTTCCACTCCATTTCATGATGTGGCAATAGAGTAGAGGATCAATATATTTAATATGCCTGTATATGGCACTATACTCATAAAAACAAAGCAGAACCATGCCATGACTTTCCTAGGATTAATACCATCATACCATATGACTGATAACTCAGAGACATTATGAGATATGAGATCCAAGTTCCATTTGTGTTTCAGAGAAACTGAACATGAGGGCAGGGAGAAATACATTCTTTTTAAGGCATTTGGGGGAAAAGGTTAGATTGGAAAAAAATATATTTCCCTGGAATCTCTTCTCCAATTCCATGTTGAAATATTTAGTTTTATTTCTAACTGCTTATATATTGTGAATAGTGATGACATGAATTACTCTCTTAACCACAGAATAACATGAGGATGTCATAATGTTTATAGAATAACTGTCTACATCATTTTTCAGGATAGGCCAGCCTAGTGGTTATTCCATATTTGCAAATATCTCAAGTTGTCTTTCAGCAACCTTCATAAAATCACCCCAAATCCTCATCATATGTCTACATTTTGAAACATTTGGTCCATATGCTCCTAGTTTATGTATAAGCAACTCACTCAAATGGGGCTCTGAAGTAGTGGACTGATGCCCAAGAAACCACAGGCATGTGTTAATAAGTCTTCCTTGGTTGCTCGCCTGTACTGGAATGAAGGTCCTCAAACCTCAGGAAGTCAGAGCTCAGTGCAAAACTTGACAAAATAATCTGTTTCTGACCCAGCTTCAATCCTATTAGAAACTCAATGCCTTGCAGAATAAGCTTTCTATTTCTCATTTCTCTGGTATTAAGGATGCTGTTACTTGCTTGGTTTGCAGCTAAAATAAATTCTAAACTCAGGGTCTTTGGCAGTTCTGATGATGAAGTTGCATTAAACATTCTAAGTTTATGGTTTACAAGGAAATTTCAGCACATTAGTTTTATATCAATCTGACATATAGTACAGAACTAAAGTTGTTCTCTCTGTGTGTCATTCTCAATTTTTAGTTGAAAAAGATATGGAACATGGATGACCATCCATGGGGCAATATCAGGAATGTGTTGAGGTCTTCATGGTTCTTGCCTCTACTCAAAGACTTTCTCTCTTGGTTAAATTCTCCCTGAATAAGTTCAGATTGCCAATTAATAGACCAGTTCAAACATTCTAAGAAGAAGAAAAACCATGCTTTAGGGGATTGAGCCCTGGAGTTAAAAAAAGGCACTTTCTAAGTCATAAACTAGTTGAGAGGAAGCAGTTCACAAATTCAGAATTGATATGTTATTATACCATGGATAATATAGAAGTACATTTTACATGATTGCATATATATATATATACATATATATGTATATATATATATATATATATATATATATATAATCTGAATTAAATTGCTTACTCTCTTTGGGGAGAGAGAGAAAATTTGGAACACCAAATTTTATTTAAAAATGAATGTTAAAAACTGTCTTTACATGTAATTGGAAAAAAGAAAATAACATTAAAAATAAAAAGGAATGATTTTTTTTTCTGGCACAGACCCCAGAATCTCCTGGGATCCATGTGACCTTTTGTTCAGATAGGCATTTTCAGGGATGAAGTTAGCTTGTAGGGGAGAGCTGACAATAACAATTTTAGTGTGAGTCTTTACACTTTAAAACTGGCAAATGTTTTAAGTCATAGATTGATTTATTATTTTATTGCTTGTCAATACAATAAAATAATGGGGAAATATCAATAATGAAGGTTAACTCTAAAAGTGTGATGTGAGCACATTGGTGGGAAGTAATTGTTAAACATTTAACATCACATAATCATCACCCTGATTATTTGTGTTGTCAAAAAAGAAGTATAAAGCAACAAGGTTAGACTTTGGCTATCAATCTACCCCTTTCAATAAAATTCATTTCAAGTCAGTTTCATTCAACAAGCGCTTGAGAACCTGCTATATGCCATGATGAATTGTAAGTACTTGATAAATACTTACTTACTGATTGGCTATATTCCCCTGAAAGAATGAAAGCTTCTTAAGGACATTAATTTTTTTTTCCTATTTATTTATTTATTTATTCTTTTATTTATTTATTTATTTATTTATTTATTTATTTATTTATTTATTTATTTGCTTATTTATTTGCTTACTTACTTACTTACTAATTTATTTATTTATTTATTTATTTGTTTATTTATTTATTTATTCATCTATCTATCTATCTATTTATTTATTTGTTTGTTTATTCATTCATTCATTTATTCACTTATTTATTCATTCATTCATTTATTTATCTATTTAGTTATTCATTTATTTATTTATTCATTTATCTATCTATCTATTCATTCATCTATCTATCTATCTATCTATCTATCTATCTATCTATCTATTTATTTATGCCCTTCCCTTTCCAGCTCCTTGTACATGATAGATCCTTTGTAAATGCTAATTGATTGATTGCAGGTCAAAGACAAAGTTAAAAACATCCCTGATTTCAAAAGACTTGCATTGTATTGTTCATATTAGCACATACCAGATAATTGGAGGAGAAGAAAATGGTAAATGTTGGTGATGATGATGATGATGATGATGATGATGATGATGGTGGTGGTGGTGGTGGTGGTAGTGGTGATAGTGGTCGTGGTGGTACTGATAGAAATAAAAAAGAGATTTTATAGTTACATTGTATTTTAGAATAAGTAGTAAGAGGTCACTCCTGGTTTGAATGTTAATCATCCTTCTTCAGTGAAAGATGAATTTCCTTGTAGATTGAAGAAAAAAGGAAGAAATCTTTTAAAGAAAATGAACACACTTATTCTTTATGAATGTAGTTACTCTTCTTCAGTCCAAACAAAAGATGTCTAGCAATCTTTTCAGAGGTTTCTTTGCAACTCTGCCAAATATATTCCATCAATCTTACCCCACAAAATTTCTGAAACCTTTTCATTGGTGTTTATATAATATCCACCTCATACCAGGATGAGTGAAATCATTGCTCATCCTTGGAAAATGCAACATAAAATGAATAACTTACGGATTTTTGTGGTTGCATTTTCTCTGTGAAATATTTTCCTATTACTTATTGTTAACTTTACTGATCAGAAGAAAGCAAGATTCATCCATGCACTAGGAAAAAATGGACAGACATTTCAAATTGTTCTGGTTACGCTGACTTTCTAAATATCCTCCATTCTTTTAAACCTTTAATAAAACATTAAAAATGGAAGGTGTGGGCTTTTAATTCTATTTATCGAATACGTTTAAATAATTTTAAACAAGTAGAAAAAATATCTAGAGTTCTCAATCTTTAAAATACTTTAAAATAAATTTAAAATAAGATAAAAATATCTTAATAATAAAAGCAACAGTATTTAGGAAAGAATCCTTTTTTAAATTATACTTAAGAATGACTCACTGGGAATTTCATTTCTTACATTCCCCTGCTAAAATACAAATGTTGTATCTGAGGTTTATCTGTTTCTGTGAAACTGGGGTTCACACAGTCGTGCAAAAATACAGGATTCTATAAAAGTTCATATACATTACTGAACCAATTTCCTTATTTATATAGAAGCAGCTAGGTAATAAAGTGGAGAGAGTGCTGACTCCAAAGTCAGGAAGATTCATATTGCTGAATTTAAATCTGGCTTCAAATAATTTACTAGCTGTTTGACCTGGGTCAAGTCACTTAATCCTGTTTGCCTCAATTTCCTTATCTATAAAATGAGCTGGAGAAAGAGATGGCAAATCATTCTAATATTTCTGACAAGAAAACCCCAAATGGAGTCATGAATAGTTGGACATAGAGAAATGATTGAACAACAAGACTTTACTGAACATTGTAAGTCTGAAAGATGAACTTTACATCATAGAAATCTGAATTCATATCGTGCTCCCTGTGTAATCTTGGGAAATCACTAAGCCTCCTTAGTCCTCAGATCCCCCAGAAAGTTAGAGTGACTGGATGATTCTTCATGTTCCTTCAAGTTATGTCTATGATTCAATTAATCTGGATGTATATAGATGTGGGAAAGTCATGATGGAAAAAAGCAAAAAAAATTCTAAATACCTCTAATCTTCTTCAACAGAATGGACTAAAGCTGAAAAAAAAATAATCCCTCTGTAAGAGATGGGAAGGACAATGACCATTCTAATTCCAATGTTTAACCCATTATATAACTATTCATCAAAACAGATAAATCTGTATGTCTTGGACCATAGTCTACCCCTTGTAAAAGCCCAGAACACTGTTGGATAGAGTAGCCCACATTCAATTCACTAAAGTGTAAAATGGAAGCCCTAGCTTCATTTACTGTATAATATAAAGAAGACCATTTTGACATTCTAAGATTATGGGTTTTAGATGAGTAGCCAATTTATGCCAGCAGAAGCCATAACATACCAGTGAGTTCTCTACACAGATCACAAATATGGCAGAGGGTGAAACAGAGAAAGCAATGCTCGGATTTAGAGATAAACAAGGTAACAGCTACCTGAAATTAGGTTTCGGATAAAACAGTTCTGAAGTACTACCTCATACCTATTAAATTGACTAATAAAACAGAAAAAGAAAATAACCCATATTTGAGAGGATGTGGGGAAAATGAGACATTAATGAACTGTTGGTGGAGTTGTGACTTGATTTGACCATTCTGTAGAGCAATTTGGAACTGTGTCTAAAGGACTATAAAACCAAGCATATCAAATGCTATGCACAGTTTTATAGACCTTTGGGCATACCTACAAATTAGTAACACTACTGCCAGGTCTATATCCAAAGAGGTTTAAAAAAAAGAAAAAGACTTATTTGTGCAAAAATATTTATAGTAGCCCTTTTCTGGTGGCAGAGATTTGGAAAGTGAGGGGATGCCCATTAATTGGGAGAATGGCTGAACACATGATATGTGATTGTGATGGGATATTATTGTGCTATTAAAAAAATTATAAGTAGAATACTGAAAAGACACACATAATCTGATGCGAAGTAAAATGTACTATGTACAAAGAATCAGCAATATTATAAGATTAATTATATATCTTATATTGATATTGATATAAATATACTTATACACACACACACACACACACACACATATATATATATATATATATATATATATATATATATATATATATATATATATATGTAAATGACAGCTATTCTCAGCAGGTCCTTTATAATTCTAAGACTACTTGAGGGAAAAGATGTTGTAACTGTTTTTCATTCTTTGTTTTCAAAAAGAACCAATGACATTATGGGGTGATATTTTGACTTGCATAGGAATTAGATTTAAATGAGACACAGTTGCAGTCCTCATCATCATTCTGTCTTCCATAGTCATTGAAGACAAAAGTCAAGAAAATTGGCAATGCCCCAGGATGCAGTGGATAACTTTGACATCTTCCATGTCTGACCATCCCTATGAATTCCACAGCATCTACGTTCGCCACTTTCATGATTAATGGTACAAATTGTAATCATCCACCCATCCCTATAACTTACCGATGTTTTGAGGTCCAAAGGTTACCCTCAACCTGGTTTGGCTTGTTTTACTGACATATAGCCCCTGAACATAATGTAGCTTCATTGAACCACAAGGGAAAGTTGAGTGAAAGATAGATACCAAAGGTGCTTAAGCAGATCTGAAAAGGGTTCAGTAAGCTTTTATATCAGAGGTGTTAGACTTCCCTGAAACTCCCATATATCCTGAGATAAAAAGATACTCACTCTCCACTGAATGGTTATAGTAAGATCTCTAATATTCCTTGTACTGGAACTGAGAGCTTCTTAGCCATATCCATCCTTCTTACTTTTACCATTGGGCTGCAGATATCTACCCACAGAGGTATAAATGTTTCAAACATTCCATGGAACTAACAAGATAAATGGTAGTAATCCAGTAAACATGTAAGGAAAAACAAATCATAGATCTGTGCCTCTAACTTGCAACATAAAAGTATGAAGGTAAGACCCAGAAAGATAGAACAACACAATACTGTGTGGAAAGAGTTATGTACTTTTTGGTATTAGTTACACTTGCCAATGGATTCTGTCTTCTATTATGTTCTTACTTGTTTTCAAACAGACATGTTAAATTCCTCATGTGGCAATTTCAGTGATATATGGAATTGTGAGGTGATTCCAGATTCATATGAGTAAACATAACCCCTATACACCATGAAACAATGCCAGCCAAAGTACAATGCTTCTAAACCTTCATTTGGGCTTGTTAAATTTTTTGTTAGATCTACCTGAAGTCATGGAATGCTTCTTTTTTCTTCTTCTTCTTTGTTTTCTCATCACTTAGCACAATTCCTGACACCCAGTAATCACTTAGAAAATGCAAGTTAAAATGACTTGTTGATGTCTCTCAGAAAACTGTAGAAACACTATCAACTAAGCCTCTTGGAAATCATATTTTTTTCCTTTTTTAAAATTTGTATTATTTTTTCAATAATCAGGCATTTTTCAAAATATTAATCTATTTTTCAATTAATATTCTTTTCTCTTGCTTTTCCTCTCAGATCTACGTATACTGAGAAGGTGCAAAAAAGAGAAGAGGAAGGAGAAAATGGAAGGAAGGAAAGAAGGAAGAAAGGAAGAAAGGAAGGAAGGAAGGAAGGGAGGGAGGGAGGAAGGAAGCGAGGGATGGATGCAGGGAGGGAGGGAGGGAGAGAGAGAGGAAGGAAGGAAGAAAGGAAGAGAGAGATGGAGGGAGGGTGGGAGGAAGGAAGGGAAGGAGAGAGGGAGGAAGAAGGGAGAGAGAGAGAGAGAGAGAGAGAGAGAGAGAGAGAGAGAGAGAGAGAGAGAGAGAGAGAGAGAGAGAATATTTTATCATAAAAATGTATAATCAAAAAAGAATCCCCATTTTACAGAGACTGGTCATGTTGTGTGAACAAAATAACCTGCATGTGCTCCATGTGTTCCATTGATAGTCTATTCATTCAAAGACCATCATTTTCCAATTCAAATTATGTTTGAAAAAACAAAACAGCAAATGAAAGTCTTTTCTTTCCCTCTTTCTGAGCAGGAGAAATTGGGATTATTTTAGAAAGAAGTTTGACCAGTCCAGTAGATCTTCCCTGAGAATGTCCTCTTTGACCTTTGGAGGCCAATGAAAATCAGGAGATTTTTTTGGTGGGGACTGATTCATTAAAATCAAATGAATTCTGCATCTGGATAGCTTATTACCAATTGCTATTTGTAGCAAGATGGACACAGAATGCTCAGAAGACATTGCTGCTCTCACACCAATGTTTTGCTGGGGTTTTTTTCCCTTTTTGTCTTTTCTTCCTTGGGGTCATATGTAAAGTTCATAGAATCTATGGGTCTAGAAAGGGAGGAAAATGTCATAGATCTTGAACTAATATGGCCTCAGGATCTTCATTTTACAAATGGAAAAACTGAGAGGATACACACCAGAGTTAACATGAGATAAAGTCTAGAACATTCAAAGTCTGAAAGATGTGGGTTCAAATTCTACATTTGGCACTACCTGGCCTGGCCTCCTCTTTTTTTCCCCTCTTCCCTTCCTTTCCACTTATGAAAACATAGGGAATAGGGATAGGGACTAGATTGGTAATTCATTAGTACCAAGGAACTCTTAGGTGAGATTCTCTTTATCAATGCATATTGTTTTCTGTGCCTTACAGTTAAGTTACAGTCAAGTTAATTAACTTATAGTTAAGGTGATTAAGGTGACAAGAAATTAAATATATCATTTATCCATTCTGTACCTGTTTCCTCACCAGTAAAGGAAGCAGGTTAGATTTGATAACTTTTGGGTTCCCTCCTAACTCTATATCTGTGACTCTATGACCTTCTTCAATTCCCCTTTACCAAAATCTCTCTCCAAAGGCTACTGTTCTCTCTTTCCTGAATCTTACTGATACCAAATCCAAAAAGAAATGCTCTTCTCCCTCTTCCAAACTGAAGTCTTTCTGCCTTAATTCTATGGTGCCAAAGGCAACATGGTTAGAACATTTCTATTCACTTATTATTGGTCCCCATCTGATCATTCTTAAATGAATAGCTCCTCAGGTTCAAAACAATGCTAGCTATTTAGATAAGATCTAGATAACACACAGCTGCAGATCAAATCAGTTTGATCAGAACATGGAAGGTGAGACAGAGAGAGAGAGAAAAAGAGAGAGAGAGAGACAGAAGAGAGAGAGAGAGACAGAGAGAGAGAGAGACAGAGAGAGAGACAGAGAGAGAGACAGAGAGAGAGAGAGAGACAGAGAGACAGAGAGAGAGAGAGACAGAGACAGAGAGAGAGAGACAGAGACAGAGAGAAAAAGAGAGAGAGCAAGCTGAGAGGGATTAGGCAGCCTTACAAAAATGTCAGTTACAGCAATGTGGGGCAATGGAACAAAAGCATGAATAAGAGTCCAAAGAGCTGGGTTCAGATATGGTTTCTTCAGCTGTCTGTTTGCATGACCTTGGACAAATCATTTTAATGTTTATAAAATAAGAAAAATAATTGGTGTGAACTAAATAACCATAAGGTCTGGTTTTAAATCTATGCTTTTCATGTCCCAGGCTTCCAAACAATCTCAACTGTACTAAGCTTTCCCCAGTCTTCCTTAATTTTAATGTCTTCCCTTTGAGACTATGGCCTATCTATTTTGTATTATATTTTGTTTGTTTAGCACATAGTTGTTGCATGTTGTTCCTGCATTGGACCGTGAGCTCCTCAAAAGCAGATTCTGTTTTTTTGTCCTTCTTTGTATCCTCAGTACTTAGCACTAGCACATAGTAGACACTTTATAATTGTTCATTTATAACTGTTACTATAACTACAAGCATGGATAATATTATGCACCTGTGATATCATAAAAATATCATATATGAGAATGGTCCAAAAAAAATCTTTCCTCTACTTGGAAGTTCTTTAACATGGTAATAGCCATTCACTGAGGCAGTGACTCAAGGGGAAGAAGAGTTCATGGATATTCACTAGTTTTTGTTGTTCAGTTATTTCTGCTTCTTTGTGAATCCATTTGGAGCTTTCTTGGTAAAGATACTGTAGTAGTTTGCCATTTCCTTCTCCAGCTTATTTTACAAATGAAGAAACTGAGGGAAACAGATTAATGTGACTTATCCCAGGTCACATAGCTAGGAAGCATCTGAGGCCACATTTGAACTCAGGAAAATTAATCTTCTTGATTCCAAGCCCGTCACTCTACTTTCTACCTAACTGAAGGTATAAATACTAAGTATTGTTATTAATGTTAGAAACATACTGAACCTTAAAATCAGGAAGAACAGGGTCCAAATCCTGCCTTTGATTCTTCCTACCTATGTGAACCTAAGGAACTCACTTGGCATCTGTGATCCTCAGTTTCCTCTTCTATAAAATAGGATAATCACAATATTCAAAGTACCTGTCTTAAAGGTGGTTGTGAAGTATACATGAAATTAGCAAAGGCAAGGTGATCTGCAGAGTTTAAATATCCATTACTTCAAAATAATTACAAAAACTTTTATGAAAAGCTTGATTTGTCAATGGCATTATGAAGCTCAGCAACACATAGTTCTCCTATAGGCCCTTTGCGTTCAATCTCTTTCTACCTTTTTAATCATGGAGCATCTCTGTTCAACTAAAGCCTCAGTTGTTTATTTAGCATTTGCACTCCCTATAACAATTTGCCTTTTTTGTGCCTTCTGAATTCCATGCAAAATAATATATCTACCTGAGAATTCAGAAAAGTTTAAATTGTCCAGTGTGTACAATTAAAATGCAGTACAAAATAGATTAATGTGCCCAGGAAGTCTGAACATTTTTTTAACAATGTATTTCTCACTTCCCAACCTTTCTTTTGTCAAGGAAAATGCCCTGGGTTTTAGGGAAAACTAGGAAGCTAAGTAATCAGAATATTTGTCTAGCTTATTATTAGGCTTGGGTAGGGAATGTCCTTGAGCATAACAAGGACTGTGGAATCCTCAAACCAAAAATATATTTTCTGTCCTGAGTCCACATTTGCAATAGAAGAAAATAAGACATGATCCAAGATCCCTATTAGTGACAGTACAAGGATCCACACACCACATACTACAATTCATTTCTTTATACTTCATTAGCCAAGAAACACTATTATAGATATATTTTATACCAAATAATGCTTTAATTCAATAAATTATTTCTCCCCCCAAAGCCATAAATGCTTTATAAACTCAGCAAAAACTGACCAGTAACATTTGGGAGAGATGGTCTTGTTAATTACACTCTGATCAAATGACTAAGAAAATAGCCGCAAAAAACAACTTTTTTACTGAGATTTTTCCATGTGTGTCTCTCTATGATTGCTAGATTTTAGTTTAAGACTATGAGGTATATTCTGCCAAGGAGGAAGTAAAGGAGGAGTAGATTCTATGCAGGCAGTTGTTTACAGTGACTGAAATACACAAAACCATCAAATGTCCTGATGTGGTTGATAATGGTAACAGAATTTTTTTTCCTGAATCATATTTATTTATTTTTCTTTTACCCCCTCTTAAAAATGAAAAGTAGAAAAATTTGGCAAGTCTTAAATGGCATGGTGTACTACTGAAAAAGAGGAAAATCAAAGCCTGTATCTGTTGTTTATCTGTAAAATGAAAGTATTGCACTACAAACATCTGAGCATCCTTCCAGCCTAAATTTACGCCAGGAGTTAGATTGATAGTTCCCATAGGACAAATATGTATTGACAGAAATAAAGAAGTATTTCAGGAAAAACATCATTCAAGGAATGGTTACATATCATTTGAGATGAGACAGTGAGTAGTTTATTCACCCTCCTACAGAGAGAGAGACAGAGACAGACACAGACACAGAGAAACAAAGACACAGAGACAGAGAGACACAGAGACAGAGAAAGAGAAGAGACACAGAGAAAAAGAGACAAAGAGAGACAGAGAGGGAGAGAGAAAGAGGGTGGGAGGGAGGGAGAGTCAAAGTCATTGAAGGATAATAAGCATGTCATTTTTCATCTTTATGTCACCAGATAGCACAGCATCATGTACATGGAAAGTGCTTAATGAACAAATATTGAATTTAATTAAATTCTGCTGAGAACTTGAGAGGAGAAATAAGAGTAGAAATTATAGAAACACATATTTCAGTATCAGGAAAATTGTTTCTTAAAAAACAGAATTAATAGAATGAACTACCTTTATGAATAATAAATGTAAATGTCCTCAACAAAAAGAAAATAGATGATTGCATAATGGGAACGTTGAGGTAGTCAATGATTTTAATAGAGAGTTGGATTAGAAGATCTTTGAAATCTTTTCAGATCTTAACCTTCTACAAATTGATTTTTGAAGCCAGTGTGAGAGACAGATTAAACTAGATGGTCCATGGAACTATTACAATATGATACATCCTATAGGCTTAGGAGAAAGAAAAACAAAAACTTCCCCTACTTGCTCACTACAGTCATCACTCTCTCACTATTTAAGGATTTGCCAATAAGGTCATAAGGCAATAATTAGAGACTTCAGGAAAATAAAGGCTTTGGACAAGCTTACAACTTAAGTTATATCTTCTCAGCACTTTACAAATGTTCTCCTGTCTGGGAGGCATATTTCCCCCATCTAAATACTGAAGCCCACATATTTAATTAATTTCAAATTAATTATTTAATTATTTTATTACTTACATTTATATTTATAATATTTAATTATATTATTACTTTAATTATTTCAAATAATTGCTGTTTCTCATCAATCCACCCAAGGATGCACACAAAAATGCTCTTTGCCATTTTTTCTTGTTGTTCAATTATGTGTGACTGTCCATATCTTTATAGACCACAGCATGCTAGATCCATCTGTCCTTCACTATCTCCCAAAATCTATCCAGGATCTTATTCACTGTTTCCATAACATTATTTTATCCTCTACCATCCATTTCTCCTTTTCCCTTCAATCTTTCCCAATATCAGGGTCTTTTCTAATCTGTCCTGTCTTCTCATTATGTGAGCAAACTATTTAATCGTTAGTTCCAGCATTTGTCCTTCCAATGAGTACTCTGAATTAATTTCATTAATGGGTAGCTACATGGTGTAGTGGATAGAGTACTAGGACTAGAAGCAGTAAAACTGGGTTTGCAAGTCATTTCATCCCATTTGCCTCAGCTTTCTCATCTATAAAATGAATAGAAAAAAGAAATGGCAAACCAGTCCAGTATCTTTGCCAAGAAAACCCCAAATGGGGTCCTAAAGAGTTGAACAAGATTGAAATGACTGAACAACAACAAACATTCTACAAGTATTGTCTGATTCCATCTTCAAGGGACTCAAAAATCTTCTGAATCACCACAATTTGAAAGTGTTTCAATTCTGTAGCACTCAGGTTTCCTTGTAGCCCAACTCTCACAGGCATAGAGAAAAAAGATAGCTTTAATTATATAGATCTTTATCAGCAAGGTGATGGCTCTGTTTTTTACTATGTTGTCCAGATTTGTCCTTCATGGCTACCATATGCAATGATCTTTGAGTTCAAGAATATAAAATCTCACTTTGCTTTCTTCCTCTATATACCAGGAAATGGTAAGACCAGTTACCATGATCTAAGGTTGTTGTTGTTTTTTTTAATGCTAAGCTTCAAGCCAGATTTTGCACACTCTATTTTCATCTTCATCAAGGGGCTTCTTAATTCTCCATTTTCTGCCATCAGAATGGAATTGTTTGAATATCTGAGATTGTCAATAGTTCTCCTAGAAACCTTAATTCTGGGTTTTAATTCATCTAGCCTGGCATTTTGCATGATATGTTTTGTATATGTTAAATAAGTAAGGTTGTATTTCATTCCTAATTTTAATCATATTAAGTTCTAAGTGTAGCTTCTTGATTCAAAGACAGGTTCCTTAGGAGAAAAGGAAGATGATCTGGTACTACCATCTTCTTGAGGACTTGCCACAATAAAATATTTTAATGTATTGCAAGGAAGCATGGATTTTTTTTGTTTCTTTGGTCTTAGTTTTGGTTAATAGAATTTTTTGTTTGTTTGTTTGTTTTTGTTTTTGTTTGTTTGTTTTTGTTTTTGTTTTTTTTCTCCCTTGATTTCTCTATAGTCAGTGAAAGTTGGCAATTCAGACTCTAGTTCTTCTGACACTTCTGGTAATTCTTGGTATTGCTAAAGCCTAGCTTGCAGATTCTTAAGCATAATCTTGTTGGCATATGAAATGAGTACAATTGGTAATTTGAACAATTTTTAGCATTGCCCCTTTTTGGGAGTGGGAAATAAATGGATCTTTTCAAGTATAGTGGCCAATGTTGAGCCTTCTAAATTCACTGGCATACTGAATGCAACATTTTAACAGCATCATCTTTTTGGATTTTAAATAGTTCAGCTGGAATTCCATCATCTTCACTAGATTAAATTAAATTCACCCATTCCTATCCGTTTAAGTTCACTGACTCTTAAGATGCCATTGCTTAAATTTTTCATCTCCTCTTTGACTACTAACAGCTTACCGTGGTTCATAAATCTTTCATTCTAGGTTATTATGCAATACTGTTCTTTGCAGCATAGGACTTTGCTTTTGTCACCAGACACTTTCATATATATATACATATACATATATATACATATATATGTATATATATATATATATACATATACATACACACACACACACATATATATGTGTGTGTGTGTGTGTGTGTGTGTGTGTGTGTGTGTGTGTGTGTGTGTGTGTTTTCTGGAGCTATTTGTAGCCATCTTCCCTTTTCCAGTACTGTGTTGGACACATTCTCACCTGAAAGGCTCATCTTCCAATGTCAGCTCTTTTACCATTTAGTACTATCTATGAAGTTTTCTTGGCAAAGTTACTGGAATAGTTTTTCATTTTCTTCTTCAGTGGATCTGAACTCTTCACTGTGACCTGTCTATTTGGGATAATTGTGCACGGCACAACTCATAGTTTCACTGAGCTACACAAGCCCCTTCACCTTGATAAGGCAATGATCCCAGAGGATCTGCCATGTTTGCTACTTTGGACTCCTGTATTTCTTTACATAAGAATATCCTCTCAACAAAAGAATATTATGTATCTGGCTCAAAGTAGGTGCTTAATGAAGCTCTCTTGATTAACTTAGGAATTTGTTTTAAAATCCAGTGTAGATCCTTCCTTCACATATCTAAACTATAACTTCTTTATATCTTATAAATTATCAATGTGATTAACTAGTTGGAAAATTATTTCTGTGGACACCTTGTGACAATCCTCTCTAAACTTAGTCAGAAAGTCCAAATATAACAGACATGGAAGACACCGTCAGTTTTGCCTTCAAGAATCACCCATCACCTCTATGTTACAACAAGGCATCAATAAAGGATGTTAGCAAAGGCTTTTATAAATTAACAATGAAAAATTATTCTGGGTCTCAACTTTCTCATCTATCAAATGAGAGTTTTGGACTAGACAACTTGCTTAGGTCCTTGACATCTCCAAAATTGTGCCTTCTATGATCCATCCTACATTCTTCCATAACATCTGGTAGTGAAATGAATATGATTTTTCTAATGTTGCTAGTCAAAAGAACTTATCCATATTTATCATAATTACATAATTACACTAACTGTTGTATTACTGTACTATCTTTTAGCAATATCAAATTTTGATTTGGAGATAAAAACCATGTTCCTATTTAAGTATATTGAGGGTAGAGAGGGTCCAAGATGCATTAGTTGAAGTACAGATGCTTTATGTATCCCAACATATGAAATAAGAAGTGAATCAGTCCCATAATTTCCATCATATCATGCTTTAAGACAGCTAAGTCTCGTCAACTTTAAAGGCAGCTTTAAATGGCCAACTGCCCGCATTTTCTATTTGCCCAACATAAATTGTAATTCATCCTAGGCAAGTAAGTAAGTGATTATTTCTGAGCTATAAACTGAGCCTCCTGTGCTGCCCAGATCTAAACCCCCAAATGGACGAAATGGTGCCTAATGAATGCCTAAGCTTACATGGAATTTCCTCTCTGAAGACCACAGGCTTTTACCATCCAATGATGGCTGCATACTTGTGAGATGTAGGAAATCTATGCCTTCTCTCCATGTGGCTTTACAAATAAAACACTCCATAGAAAAATACACAGCTGTTCTGTGGTCCTACATGCTCTTCCACAACACATTGGGATGGAAGAGCTGGGAGCCTGTGTTTATTATGAAGAGCTACAGAAGTATGGGGTTATTTCTCATTGTTCTATCCTCCAACAAAAACCTATTAAGAAGATAAAAGAAAATTATAAGAAGAATGTGAAGCTGGAATTACAAAAGCCAGAAGTTTCTGGCAACAAGGGCCATAGGTTCTGGATATTGCAGATAATTCTGAAAATAGTGAAGGTTGTAAAATTGCTGGATTCAGAAATTTGGAAATGATTTAATATGCTCTGAAAGTATTTACATTTGCAATGTCCTTAGTTTTGTGGTTTGTTGTATTGTTTGCATTTTCTGAGAGGGTTTACGGTGATGAAACAAGAGTAATAAACTTGAAACCCACAGACCCTAAATTCAAAATCTAGCTCTTCTATTTGACTTCCATCAAACCACTTTACCTCTATGAGGCTCAGTTTCCTCCTTTTTGAACTGAGGGGACTGGACTCCATGATCTCTAAAGTTGCATCCATCTGCAAATTCTATGAAAAATTTTGGGTTGGAGTTTGGAGCCCAAACCTGTGATTTCATTGGTGAATAGAACACCCAATGAAAAAACACACTTTCCTAGTGTACCTACTCTGCAGTTTGGAGTCTTGGAGAGTTATTTGAGGCACTAAAAGATTAAACAACTTGTTCAGGTTCTTATATACAGTATGTGTCATAGGAAGGGTTTTAATACTAGTCCTCAACTCAAAGGTCAACTTTGTAGTTACTTTACCATAAAAAGAGTAGACATATAAAATGTCACTTTAGTTATCACCAAAAAAGTGTTATTGATTTATAAACTAATGAAAACATTTTTAATTACATGTTGGTATTGTCAAAAATGTATTTTCTCTTTTTCTCAAACCTCTGCCACTAAAAAAAGAAAGACAAAGAAAAAGAAGAGAAAAGAGAAAAAAGAGAAAATGACAGAAGAGAAGAGAAAAAAAGAGGAGAAAAACACTTTATTTAAATGGATTAAAGCTATCTGTGAATATAAAATGAGGTGAGAGGACAAATTAAAGGTTTTTATAAATACGGAGATGAATTATACAAGATGAAAAATAATGGCGGGGGAGGGAGAGAATCCCAACATGATTTTGTGTACAGAATAGCCATGTTCATTTTTATCCCTAATAAATTCCATCATCTAAATAAGTAAATATATAAAAAAGAGACTCAACAAATCAATAAGCATTAATTAAGTGCCTACTGTGTGCTACATAATATGTTGGGTGATGGCAGTTCAAAGAAAAAAATGTGAGAGTCCTTGCCTTCAAGGAGCTGACATATAAATACCCCCAAATTATAATTCAAGCTGTTTTGGTGCCCATAGTGAGCAGTGGGGAATGAGCTAACTTTATACTTCAAGCTACAAAATTAATGTAAAAAGTAATATTTTTGACCAATTCATTTGAGCAAGATGGAGGATTAGTTATTAAAGTAGTTCATATATAGGTGTTATTAGCAACAATCTGGTTACTTCTAATCTTGCCTAATTATTCTCATTAACCATTGTCAAGCTCAATTTTGTGTAAAGGGATATATGTGTAAAATTATGGCATCTAACAAAGCTTGTTCCACTCTCAATTGCTCTTAATGTTCATTTATTTCAGCAACCATCTATTAAGTCCCTGTTGAATGACAGAAACTATGCTAAACACGAATACAAAAATAAAAGCTATGTCTTCAGAGAGCTTCATCTTTTTTGTACCATGTATATGATGGGTAGTTTGGTGAACCCTATGGATTACTGCTCAAAATAATGTTTTTTTTTTTAATGTATGAAATATAATATAAAATTACAAAGGAAACTAAAGGATAGCAAAATGGAGATATATATTTTTTCCATAAAAGTTCATGGACTCCCTTACATCTGTGAACATCAGCTCTAAAATCCTGGAGGAGATGCAGAAAAATAGGTTTGCCAATGAATTGTTGGTGAAGTTGTGGACTGGCCCAATCATTATGGAGAACATTATGTCCTAAGAGCTATAAAACTGTGTATATCTCTTCACCTAGTAGTATCACTACTAGATTTATATCTATATCCTAGAGATCAAAGGAAAGGGAAAAGAACCTACATGTTCAAAATATTTTATGGTGCAAATCAAGACGATGTCTACCAATTGAGGAATATCTGAGCAAGCTGTGTTATAAGAAATAATGACAGAATGAAGCTGAAAATTGCCATCTACCTCTAGGGATAGAACTGATAAACTATGAATGCAAATTGAAGAATTATTGTTTTTCATTTTAAGTTTCTTATTTTTTACAACATAGCTAATGAGGAAATGCTTTGTATGATTTCATATACATACCTATACATATATATTATATATAATATGTATTGTATTTCTTGACTTTCTTGACTAAGAAGAGTAGGGAAGGGAAAGAATTTGGAATTAAAAATAAAAAAATTAGAAATAGGACACTAATATTCAGAATAACCTAAAAAGAACCCCTGGGCCACATGAAGCCTGAGGCAGATAATGACATAGGAAATAGAATACTAGGTTTAAAATCTTGAAGACGAGTTCAAATTCAGTCTTAGAAACTTATTAGCTATGGGCAGGTCAGTTAACCTCTGTTTATCTCAGTTTCCACAAATATAAAATGGGAATAATAATAGCATCTGCTTTTAGAGTTGTTTTGCAAATCAGATGGGATAATAGTTTTTTTTTTTATTATTATAGTTTTTATTTACCAGATATATGCATGGATAATTTTACAGCTTTGACAATTGCCAAACCTTTTGTTCCAATTTTTCCCCTCATTCCTCCCACTCCTCCTCCCCCAGATGGCAGGTTGACCAATACATGTTAAATATGTTAAAGTATAAGTTAAGTACAATATACATATACATGTCCAAACAGTTATTTTGCTGTACAAAAAGAATCAGACTTTGAAATAGTGTACAATTAGTCTGTGAAGGAAATTAAAAATGCAGGTGGACAAAAGTAAAGGGATTGGGAATTCTATGTAGTTGTTCATAGTCATCTTCCAGAGTTATTTTGCTGAGTATAACTGGTTCAGTTCATTACTGCTCTATTGGAATTGATTTGGTTTATCTTATTGTTGAAGAGGGCCACATCCATCAGAATTGATCATCATATAGTATTGTTGTTGAAGTATATAATGATCTTCTGGTCCTCCTCATTTCACTCAGCATCAGTTCATGTAAGTCTCTCCAGGCCTTTCTGAAATCCTCCTGTTGGTCATTTCTTACGGAACAATAATATTCCATAATATTCACATACCACAATTTATTCAGCCATTCTCCAATTGATGGGTATCCACTTAGTTTCCAGTTTCTGGCCACTACAAAGAGGGCTGCCACAAACATTCTTGCACATACAGGTCCCTTTCCCTTCTTTAAGATTTTTTTGGGATATAAGCCCAGTGGTAACACTGCTGGGTCAAAGGGTATGCACAGTTTGATAACTTTTCACTTCCAAAATTTATTATTCTCTTTTGAATATCCTTCCTTCAAACAGCAATAGTGATGAAAAACCAGGAGATTACACTAAGCTTTTCAGTATTTTTTTTCTCAAGAGTTCCATAAACCTTAGCAGTGATGTCTAGTTTCTTGATGATGTTATCATTGGACCCACATGAATCACCACAACTCAGTAGTAATCATTAGATTTGATAAGTCTCAAGACACTTTTTATTACATCTTGGACATGATGCGCTAGATAAAAACTAGAGGGGACTACACAATTACAGACTTGGACTATTTGGAGAACTATCACAAAAAGTATCACAAAAATTTAGTAATAGAATTTATGGGAAAAGAAAAATAGAAAGGAAATGTAGTACTAAAGGGTGAATTAAAAATAGATGTAGGAAGCCAAAGATAAACCAGGAATTCTGGTCCTGGAAGCAAATTCAATTTGAAGTAGAAGAGGTAGTAAGTTCTAAGTGTCACTGTTATTATTGATGGTTGAAGAAAGCCTGAAATAGGAGGGAAAGAAGAGGAGATGAAGAAATTGGGAGAACGGAGTTTTTTTTAAAAAGCAGCTGGGATGTGAGGGTTAAAATTAGAACAACAACTACTGAACTTACAGAGGAAGAGAGAAAATAAATTTGAAGTCCAAGAGTTGAAAGTAGCATGGATATGATAAGAATAGAGAAAATTGAAGAATGAGTAGTGGCAAGTGGATGAAGGTGCCAGAAGAAGATTCTGAAAGTGGCTCTGAGAAGTAACAAACATGTAAACTTCTCCTTCTGATTTTTCATGTCTATCAAAGAGAATGAGAGCAGACAATTTTGGGCAAAGTGTTATTTTGGGTTCATTATAAATATATGTTATCTAATCTCAACTGGGCTCTCAAAATATAACAAGTACTCCTGCTCTTCTCTAATTGATTCCATTTCCCTAGTCATCACAGTGGCTATTCCATTCCTTCTCTTCACTCCTATACTTTAAAAGAAACTCTAAACTCTGCACTTGAACTCCACCACTGGAGACTTCAAAAATACAAATAGACACAGAGAGAAACATTCATAGAGACAGGGAGATGCTTTGAAGAGGAGACTTCAAAAAAATCTTGTGTAGGACCATATTTGACATAAAATGCTTCCATTTGCCCTTGGAACTGAGAAAGTTTCCCAGAATGTTTAAGCCTCTGTCTGTCCCACCTCAGACAATAGTTGTTAACATGGTAACTGTGTGGTTTTTTGTTTTTTTTGTTTTTGTCCACAGAAGACAGGTAGGAAAGGACATGTCAGCAATTTCCTGGAATGGCTAAATGCTTTGGAAATTTCAAATAAACTAACATAACTATTAGTCTCTTCCATCCCCAGAAACATTCCAGACTTAGTGGGAGAACTTTTGGGGCCAAAAACTTAAACAAACAAGTCTAGAGTAGGTGTGAACTGGAACATCCTAGATTTTTCCTCCAGGAACATCCACTCTCTTTTAATCTATATACATTGTCATTATTAGAATGAATGGCCCCTAGCCAACATTCTTGGCATACAATCCCTGATGAGACAGGAGGAAATGTATAAATCTCTGTTCATTGGAGCAATATGAAAAGTCAAAGCATAACATATTGAGTACACTGGCATATTGTTTTCCTATTTTTTGGAGATCAGTATCATTTGAACCTATAGGCCTATTCTTTTTAAAAGGAATAGGTATTATCTGATCCTAAAGAAAGCATTTCCTTTATAATCACATATTTTTCCTAACAAACCCCTATCAGGCCACACAAAACATAACTTTATACAAATCTGTCTATTTGTCTCTCAAAGTCTCTCTGTGTATCTCTGTGACTCTGTCTCTCTGAAAACAGATCTCCATCCCTTATTTAGTGAAAATTTCTGTCATTCATGTTAATGATAGTAGGTGACAGTTTTAAAGCCCTTGGGAGTTGCTAAATTCTTTCTATGAATTTTTTTCCTCTAAATTCCCACAACAATCTTGAGAAGTAAGATCTATAGGTAGGTCCCCATTTTATGGATGAAGAAATTAAAGCTGAGAGAAATTAAGTTATTTGCCAAAGTATGCCTAGTAATATAATAAATATGCAAACCCAAGTTCTCCTGACTAGAACCTAAAAGTCTAGCTTGACCTATTCTGAGTCATGCTACTCTGTGCTATTACTGGCTTCTTAGAACTCAGTGTTATTCATTACTCCCCCATTTTCATTCCCTGCATTAGCATTCTCATTCTTTTTGTACATTAGTTATTCTATTTCTTATTTTTCCATAAGCCTTCAATTTTTTTGTCTTATTCTTCCATCCTCCCTTTCCCCTCTCCCTCTCTTTTCCTCTCTTTCTCCCTTCCTCCCCCCTCTTTGTCTCTCTCTCTCTCTGTGTCTCTCTCTATGTCTCTGTCTGTCTCTGTCTCTGTTTCTCTATCTCTCTCTCCATATTTCTATCTCTGTCTTTGTTTTGTCTGTCTTTGCCTCTCCCTGTCTCTATGAATGTTTCTCTCTGTGTCTATCTGTATCAATCAGTGTCTGTCTATCTGCCTGTCTCTGTCTGTCTCTATCTCTCTATGTGTCTCTCTTTAACTGCCTCTGACTATCTCTCTCTGTATGTCTCTGTGTCTTTCTGTCTTTGTATATTCCTGTCTCTCTGTCTCTGTCTCATTCTCTCCTTCCCTCCCTCTTCTCCTCTCTCTCCCAACTTCTTTTTTTTTCTCTTACTCTTTCTCTCTCTGTACACAAATACAATTTATAATAATAAATATAAACATATCTATATGCAAAGAACAAAAATATTGTTGTGAAAATTTTTAATAAATATTTTATGTATTTCTTTTATAGCTCTTTTCTCATTAGTCTACTTCCAATCTCAGTACAGCCATTTCTTGAACAAAGAATCATAGATAAGCAAAACAACCAAAACATTTCCTATGTCTGATAATTTTTGAATGAACAAATGAATGAATAATTGAATGGATTAATGAATTAATTGATGAGTGAATGGATGCATGTGATCATATTTGTTAAATACTTACTATATCCCAGGCAATAATGCTAAGTTCTAAGGATGAAAATATAAGCTAAAAAAACTTCCCTTGTTTTCAACAAGGCTATCTCCTCTTTAAGAACAAAGGACAAATAATATCCTAATGAAAAAATAACATAGAAAATGGAGCTAGAAAAGGGATACTTAAAGGATGGTGGACTGGGAAGGAAGATAACACAGAGGCCTGGTTTTGAGCTAAATAAAGTGAAGTCTCACCTACTAAAGCTCTCTGACAGGGCAAGAGTCCAGAGAGTCAGTACCTAGTATGCTAAATTTAAAATCAGGAGACCTGAGTTTGAAATATGTCATAGACACTTAGCTGTGTGACCCCAGGAATGTAACTTAAACTCTCTGTGCTTCAATTTACTCTCCTGTTGTCAAGGTCTGGGCTAGCTCCTCTGAAGCGCTCAGAATCAGTCCTTGCCCCACACTGGGGACCAAAAATGTAAAGTCCTGATTGTCTTTCAGTTATAATCCTTCTCTGAGAGGAAGTTTCTTTTCTGTATGAATCCTTTTCTCTGTGAGCAGGTTTCTTGGGAAGCTTCTGGAGCCTCCAGCCAGAGCGAAGGTAGAATCTTGAATCCTCTTCTACCTGAATCTTGGCTCTGAATCTCCTTCAGCTCTTGTCCTTCCCCAATCCAGACTCTCTCCTTCCAGACGGCCGTCTAAACTCAATCCCAGTCTAGACTTTCCTAGCCCGCCTGCCCTCCTCTTTTATCCTAGAAGAGATTGGACTAGTGAGAACTCTGGGCCTGTGGGAAATACTTCAACCAATGAACTTGCTCCTCTTAAAGGTACAAACTCTTTTAAACATGTAAACTCCCCCACAGAAGTCCAAAGGTGCAAACTCCTTTCAAAGGCCTGAACCAAAGGTGTGAATTCTGAGCTAGAAAATTGTTTAGACAACCTGAGTTATCACCTTGTAATCCTAACACCTCCCCCTTTCTTTTGATTTAGAACATAGGGTGGTCATAGCCTTGAAACAAATCCATCAATATGGTAGGTATTACTCATAATTACATAAATTACATAAACACATAGTAACATAATACATGCTAGAAGTGATATAACAAATAACATGATCAAATAATCATAAATTGAGAATTTATACATGTCCATAAGTCCATTGTCCATTAGTCTCATCTTGTGTTAGGAAATCCATTAATTCCTTTCTTCCTCTAGGAAGTAAATGGGCACATTTCAGCATCAATCCTCTGGAATCACAAGTGGTTCCAACATTGATCTTCCAAGCCACAGAAGACACATTTTCATTTTATTAGAAACCTTTCATGAAAAAGGAAGGGGTGAATACTAGGCAATGCTGATCATGTGCCAGGCCAAATGGAGGAAGCATTCAGTGAAAGAAGTGGGGCAAGACTATGACAAGACTCATTAATGCCTTCAAAATGTAGTTAAGTGCCTGCTACTGCTGGGTGTTCGAGTCAGCTCTAAACCTGTTTCCAATAGCCAGTTATTAAATTTTCAGCCTAAGTATTTACACCTCAAAATTTGGTGAACATTACACTACAAATCAGTTTGATTTATCACATTCTCTCCTGGTAAAAGGCTTTGGTCCTGCATCTTTAGAAAGATTCAAACGTGAAAATAATTTACATTTGAGACAAGATTGCATCATAAGCTCGTAAATCTTCACAGATACCCATCATGGATTATATATTAGTTCTATAAGGGATAACTACTGATTGCAAACTGTGTATAGAAGAGAGAAGATGAAATATAAAGAAGTAAGCTGACTTTCTAATGGTTACACAACTATTTAGTGTCAGAATTGGAGCTAAAAGTTAGATTTCTTGACTACTCTGACTCCATGCTGCACAATGACACCCTTGCCATTTTAGGCTCTACAAATGTGTTGGCATTAGATTATAGAAATAAATATGTTGCATATATCTATTCAGCACATGGCTTTCCTTTACATTTTTACATCCTTCTATTAAAAAAAAATAAAGCCTCCATGCAAATATCCAGAAGTGCCATTACATTCTGAATAACTGTAAAGGGCCTCATGGTATGCAATTGCCGGTGTGCCAGAATTACTTGTAAGAATTATTCACTCCATGACCCTCCTTGGCTGTCATTTCTTGATATTTCTTACAAAAAAGTCTCTAAGCCCCTCAGTTGACTATAGGGAATAAAGGAGGTTTTGTGCAAACCATCTCTGTAAAAATGTTGTGAAAGTCCCCAAACTGTATATAGCTAATCTACCTAGTGTGTTTGGGAAAGTTTTCAGTTTCCTTCACTTGATCAGAGCAAAGAGGTGTTTTATTCAACCCACCTAATCTTTCTTGCCTTTCTGGCCAGTTGTACAAACATGTTTCTCAGGATTTCAAGCCACTGGAATGGAAAAAAATAGATCAAGGTTTGGAATCTCATCATCTGCTCATTCATTGCGCCTTGATAGATTGATCAGAAAAGAGGTGATAGCCTTTTTTGTTGTTGTTTTTTGCTTGATTGTTTTTTTCTTTCTCATTTTTCCCCCTTTAATATGATTTTTCTTGTACAGCATGCTAAATGTGGAATATGTTTAAAAGAATTGCACATGTTTATCAATTCTTGGTAAATCCAATATAGGATTATTGGATTACTTGCTTAGGGAAGGAGGAAAAGGGGAAAGGAGGGAGAAAAATTTGGAACACAAGCTTGCAAGGCTGAATGTTGAAATTATCTTTGTATGTACTTTGAAAGATAAAATGCTATTATTATAAAAATGTGACAAAAAAAAAAGAGGTGATAGGCATCTCTTCTGTTAAATTATCATGACTTTTCATATTCATAAGACTCAATCTCCATCAAATCTCTTTTTCTTAAATATATGTAGAGAATCATAAAGACCACGTAATGAAAAGACCAATGGACTTAAAAGTCAGAAGACAGAGGTTCAGTGACTCGTCCACTTTTTAGCAATATGAATTTAAGCATGTCATTTATTCTCCCTGAGTCTCAGTTCCCACAACTATAATATTGGAGTGAATATATCTACAATAGTTCACAGGGCTTTTGTGAGAGTCAAATTAAATAATGTGACATTTCTTGGTTACTCTAAATTTCTGTTGAATTGGAATTTTTATCATTAGAACTGATGGGAATAGCCTCAGAAGTTATCTAGTCCAATCCCCTCATTTAACAACTTATCACAGCCTATCTTCTTTTAAAGTTAGACTTCAATCTTGGTTTCCCAAAAATGGATAATGAAATATGATTCCTTCCTTTCAGAGAATATAGAGGAACATTATGGATGATGAATGAATATTCTATTGAAAGACATGTTCTTTATATTGTCCATTTTATTTAAAAATTAAACAATTTACATCCCTAAATGTGAAAATCATATTTGTTATTCTTGAGAACTGTACCTAATTACTAAGGCAGAGAGAGGGGGGCATCACATGGATGGAGGATGAGGTTGTTAATGGACTCTAATGTGATGATATCAAAGAAAAAGACATTAAGGGGTAAAAAAAAGGCCTGTACTGGAAAATTAGGAAAGGGGGGTATAATGGGACAAATTAGGTCACATGAAGTGACACAAAAGACCAATTGCAATCGAGAGAAAGAAGGGAGAGGTATGAGCATTGTCCAATGTTAGGTTCTTACTGGGTGATATGTCAGTACTTAACAATTCTCTAGTTCAGAGTTCACACCTTTAGTTCACAGCTTTAAAGGAGTTTACACCTTTAGACTTCTGAAAAGGATTTTGCACTTTTAAAGGAATTTGCACCTTTGGAATACCCACAAGCCCATTCTCTGGGAGGTTATAAGGAGCCACCAAGGCTGCCTCCTGGGACATTGAATTTGGAAGGCAGTCTGAAAGGAGTCAGTTCTGAATTGGGTCAAGGAGAAGACATCCCGTGGATTTGCAAGTCCAGCAATTCCACACTTTTGGAGGAGAAGAAGAGGATTCCAGAAGCCTCCCAAGAAACCTGCTTACAGAGCAAAAGATTTTACAGAAAAGAAACCTCCTGCCAGAGAAGGATTACAACTGAGAGAGGACAGGACATAACAGTCTGAAATTTTTATCAGTTTTGGTTAAAAGAGGATATAACTGATTCATTCAGTTATATATAGAAATGTACTTAACCCTATTAAAAAGTAGAAGGAGGAAGAAGAAAGAAAAGGGAGGGATTGGAAAGAAGAGAGAACAGAAACACTAGTGGAAAAAATGGTAAGAGAAGAGGGGGGGTGATAGAAGATAAAGCAGTACTTGATTCAAAAAAAAAAAAAAAGCAAAACACTACTAAGGACAGGGTGGAAAGAGAACAATCAAGTATATACAGGAGAGAAAATGGGATAGAAAGAAATACAGAATTAGTAATCATTACTGTGAATGTGAATGGGATGAACTCTTCCATAAAACAGAAGTGAATAGCAGAGTTTACAAATGTTGTTTACAAGAAAGACATTTGATACAGCAAGACATATACAGAGTAAAGGTAAAGGACTGGAACAAAAGTTATTATGCTTCAGCAGAAGTAAAATAAGCAAGGGTAGCAATTCTAATATTAGATGAAGCAAAAGCAAAAGTAGATCTAATTAAAAGAGATAAGGAAGGAAGTACATCTTGTAAAAGGGTAAGGTAAACAAAGAAGAAGTAATGGTATTGAATGTATATGCACCAACAGAAATCATATGATAATCTCAATAGATGCAAAAAAACCTTTTGAAAAAATAAACACCATTCCTATTAAAAACACTAGAAAGCATAGAGATAAAGGGAACCTTCCTTAAAATAATAAGCAGTATCTATCTAAAACCAAAAGCCAAGCATTATTTATAATGGAAAGAAGCTAGATGCATTCCCAATAAAATAGGGATAAAAAAAGGATACCCAATATTACCATTATTATTCAACCTTGTACTAGAAATGTTAACTAGAAAGAGAAATTCCAATTAAAACAATAGTAGACAAAATAAAATATTTGGAGCTCCAGCTCCCAAGATAAACCCAGGAACTATATGAACACAATTACAAAACACTTTTCACACAAATAGTCACATATAAGCAATTGGAAAAATATCAATCACTCATGGGTAGGCTGACCTAATATAATAAAAACGACAACTCTGCTTAAATTGGCCTACTCTTGCAGTGCCATACCAACCAAACTGGAAAACATTATTTTATAGAACTAGAAAAAAATAACAAAATTCATTTAGAAGAACAAAATGTCAAGAATATTAAAGGAATTAATGAAAAAATACAAAGGATAGTGGCTTAGCAGTACTAAACTTAAAACTATATTATAAAGCAGCAGTCATCAAAACCATTCAGTACTGGCTAAGAAAGAGAGTGGTAGATCAGTGGAATAAATTAGACCCACATATCACAATTATCAAGGCTATAGTAATCTAGTATTTGATAAACTCCCAAACTCCAGCTTCTGAAATAAGAACTCACTGATTGACAACAATTACTGAGGAAACTCAAAAATAATATGTCAGAAACTCAGTATAGACCTAAATCTCACATCCCATACCAAAATAAGATCAAAATGGGTACTTGATTTAGGCATAAAGGATGCCATTAATAAATTAAGAGAGCAAAGTACAATTTACCCATTAAATCTTTGGGAAAGGGAGTAATTTATAATAAAAGAAAAACTAGAGAATATTATGAAAGGCAAAATAGACAACTTTAATTACATTAAAATAAAGTTTTGCACAAACAAAAAACAACAGAAACAAGATTAAAAGGGAAGTACAGAGCTGGGAAAAAAATCTTTACAACCAGCATTTTCTGATAAAGGTCTCATTTCTAAAATATATAAAGAACTGTGCCAAATTTATAAGAATATAAGTCATTCCCCAATTGATAAATGGTCAAAAGATATGAATTGAAAATTTTCAGATGAAGAAATTCAAGCCATCTAGAGTTTATGAAAAAATTCTCTGAATCACTATTGATCAGAGAAGTGCAAATTAAAATAATTCTGAGGTACTACTTTACACTTCTCAGATTGGCTAAGATGACAGGAAAAGATAAAGATAAATGTTGAATGGAATGTGGGAAAACTGGTTCACTAATATTTTGTTGGTGAAATTGTGAAATGATCATTAGATCATTAGAAGGATTACCTTCTGGAGAACAATCTGGAACTATGCCCAAAGGGCTATAAAAACTGCATACCCTTTAACCCAGCAGTGCTTCTGGGACTGTATCCCAAGGAAATCATAAAGGAGAGAAAAGAACCCATATGTGGAAAAATATTTGTAGCAGCTCTTTTTTGTGGTATCAAAGAATTGGAAAATAAGTAGATGCTCATCAATTGGGGAAAGGACTGAAAAAGTTGTCGTATATGAAGATAATGAAATATTTAAAATTTTAGAAAGTACTGAAAAGATTTATATGATGCTGAGTAAAGCAAGCAGAACCAGTAACACATTGTATGTGATAACAAGAAGAATATATGATGATCAACTATGAAAGATTTGGTTCTTCTTAGTGGTTTAATATTGTAAGGCAGTCCCAATAGGCTTTGACTAGAAAATGCCATCTGCATCCAAGAAAAGAACAATGATGATTTAATGTAAATCAGCACACGCTACGTTCACTTCTTTTTTCTGTGCATTTTTCCCTCTCCTATGGTTTTTCTCTTTTGTTTTGATTTTTCTCTCCCAACGTGATTCATAAAGCAATATGTATTAAAAAAATAAATTTTTTTTAGAAAAGAAAGAAATATTTGCCCTTTACCATAGCATTTAAAGGACAGAACCAGGATCAGAATCAATATTCTCTGACTTCAAATCAATCTCAATCAATGAACATCATTGATGAAATCTACTCTAGTTTCAAATATAACTTAATTTAAGGTCTTCTAAGATCTGGGATTTTAATCATTCTACTTCTTTTCCCCCAAAAGAGCCTGTGATAGAAGTCAGATGGCAATAAAACAAAAGAAAAAACAGCAGATCTGTTACTAAGAAAACTGATTGTGGGAAGATAAATTTTTTTATTAAAAAGGAATGTTAGGTTGAAAAAGAGAATTTCTTTAAAGGAAAGACTTTTTTGGTAATTGGGAAATTATAATCACAATGAAATAAAATTGACAAATGTAAAGAGTAGGGGGCTAGAATTTTTTTTATTTCTGTTTTTGCCCATGGAAACCAGAAATTTGTTTCAGGCATTTCAAGACCTTAAAAATCTAAGCAAGATACACAAAAATGGGTTGAGGTCTTTTCCTTGGATTAATTTTTTACTTGTTTATCTTCATTGTTGGACCTCTTCAAGTAAAATAGAATATGGGTAGAGCTAAGGGTGAATCAGTTGATTTGACTAATCATCAGAGAATGGGAAAGATCTACTGAGGAAGACTGTATGGAATTAAGCCTGATAATGGACCTTAAATGGTGGGCAAAATATGAAAATGAGTTAAAAACATGTTTTTGATGACCTCCAGACTGTGGTCAGATAGAAGAACTTAAAATCAGGAAGAACTAAATTTGAACCCTGACTGAGACATTTATTAGCTTTGTGATCCTGGGTAAGGCACTTAAGCTCTCAAACTCATCTGTAAATGAATTTCCTCATCTGTAAAATAGGGATAATAATATCTTACTGAGTTGTAATAAAGATTAAATAAGTCAACATATGTAAAGTATATGTAAGTATTAAAACTTAATATAAGGGCTAGTTAATATTAATATTCTAGACTATACACACCTCTCATTGCATCAGAGAATATTAGAACTTTATGACTATGTGGAGTCTCTATTTCCTACATAAAAATGCTTTTTTTCCCATGCAGGAATGGTTTTAAGGAAACTCTTTGCAACACTAGGAAAATATAAGTTGTTAAGGGACCCTAAATGTCATCTGGTCTAATCCTTTCATTTTATAAATGAAGAAACTGATGCTCTAAAAAAATTTTTCCAAGTTAGTAGCAGGATCAAGACTTCAGTGCAGGTCTCTTGCCATGAGCAGAGAATAAGGGAAAGGGGGAATAAATTCTGGAGAAAGTGGATTGCTAAATGGGATAGTTATCCCCTGAAAGAACTAAATAGTTTTCAAGGTCTTTTCACAAAACAAGGATTAATTAGATACCAGAAAGAAAATACATAATAAGTCAATATGCCATTTGGACTTTGGACTTCTTAACTTTTTATGGTAAGAAATGCCATGTGCTGAAAAACAGGATTCAGGAGGTAGACCCAGCTAAGACAAGTTTTATGTTCTTTGGATACTACTTTTGGCATAATTTCTCTTCAAGCATCAACACAAGGAAAAGGGCAACCAGAACATTCCTATTCAGCTTCAGATAAAATAAAATGACTGTGTACCTGGCATCTCTTAGAAATGAAAGATGTTCATGGTTCTTTCTTGAGAGTACCTCCTGAAAACAACAAATGCAGGGCTAGTCCTTTATCTTTCTCTGCAGGTTATGACAACAAAGATAAAAAGCCAATGGCTTCATGTACTAGAGTAGTCATGCTTCCTGTTGCTTCTTTACAACCTTATTAGTCTGCAGTACTTCCCTTCACAAACATTAAAGCATAGTCAAATTGTCCTTGTTGCTCCTCACACTTAATATTGTACCTCCCAACTCTTGGCAAAGATGAGGCAGCACTGGCTGTCCCCCAGACCTAAAGCTAACTCTTTTTTGACTTCTGCTTCTTAGACACCTTTGTTTACTTCAAAACTCAGCTCAAGTACTACTTTATACCTTAAGCTTTGCCTGAACCCCACAACTGCTAATTTTTCATCTTCTCCCTCTCCAAGTTACTATGTATTTTTTTTATATAGCTCTGTATGCAATGTAATTTGTAGTGTTTGTAGATTCTGGATTTACTCTTCCAAACAAAAATGGTGGGTCCACAGAGAATGGGTAGCTAATTCTTTTAGAATTCTTGCAGTAATCCTAAGATTTGGGATATTTCCTCTCATACTAATAGTCACAAATCCCCATTCTGTATATTTATGCTCATAACTTTTCAAATTAATATTTCCCCAACATCATTTAAACAGTGATTACTGTCATTATATAATATTGACCAATTGACCTCTTCTCAATATCAATTAGACCAATAATCACTATGCAATATCAATTACTAAGCAACATTAAAACTAGCTTTTACAAAGGGATATTTACTGAGAGACCATGGCAAGGATAGAAATAAAAATACATCCTCTTGAATACAATCTCCTATACTCCTATATACACTCAGTACTTGGGAAAATAATCTCAAACTGAAAGAATTTGCTATATAGAATCCTTCTCCCTCCAGCACTACCATTATTTCACTTCTAGAAGTGAAAAACTGGTGAATAAGTTACTCACTTGCTTTCAGTATGTGATATTTTAGCTGCCTGGTTAATTCATTGATGTCCTGGGTCATGCGGGGCATTCCTTTTTTTTTTATAATTTATTTTTTTAATTTTATAATTATAAAATTTTTGACAGTATATATGCATGAGTAATTTTTATAACATTATCCCTTGTATTCATTTTTACAAATTTTCCCCTCCCTCCCTTTACTCCCTTCCCTAGATGACAGGCAATCCCATACATTTTACATGTGTTACAGTATAACCTAGATATAATATATGTTTGTAAATCCAATTTTCTTGTTGCACGTTAAGTATTAGATTCCGAAGGTATAAGTAACCTGGGTAGATAGACAGTAGTGCTAACAATTTACATTCATTTCCCAGTGTTCTTTCTCTGGATGTAGTTGTTTCTGTCCATCATTGATCAACTGGAAGTGAGTTGGATCTTCTCTATGTTGAAGATATCCATTTCCATCAGAATACATCTTCATACAGAATTGTTGTTGAAGTGTACAGCAATCTTCTGGTTCTGCTCATTTCACTCAGCATCAGTTCATGTAAGTCTTTCCAAACCTTTCTGAATTCATCCTGCTGATCATTTCTTACAGAGCAATAATATTCCATAACCTTCATATACCATAATTTACCTAACCATTCTCCAATTGATGGACATCCATTCATCTTCCAGTATGAAAAGGGCTACATTTTTGGCACATACAGGTCCCTTTCCCCTCTTTAGTATTTCTTTGGGATATAAGCCCAATAGCAGCAATGCTGGATCAAAGGGTATGCACAGTTTGATAACTTTTTGGGCATAGTTCCAAATTGCTCTCCAGAATGGCCGGATTCTTTCACAGCTCCACCAACAATGTATTAGTGTCCCAGTTTTCCCACATCCCCTCCAACATTCATCATTATTTGTTCCTGTCATCTTAGCCAATCATGCAGATCATTCCTTAAGGTTGCCATCTCACTGAATTAACTGGGAGCAGCTACCAATGCAGGTTGCAGATAGGAACTTTAAAATCCCTTAAAATCATTACCCAATTCATTCTATCTCTGACACTTATTCACTGAAGAACAAGTGGGAAAAAAGGAACACAATAAAGGCAGGGGAAAAAAGCAACACCATGAGTTCATGGCCACATGTTTACCAGGAAGGAGAAAGATTTACAGTGTTTCTTCCTTTGATATGTAAATCAGTATGAGACAAAGTAGAGCAAGAAAACTACATGTCAATATATGTATTAAACACAAAAATAAAAATGTTAAATTTAGCTACATTGGTCATCAGCCCATGAGCCTACTGTCAATTGCTAGACAAAATTCAGAGTTTTAGAGAAACATTAGAAAGATTGTTCAGTTTGTAGTCAAAGATTGTTTATTGCTGTTGTTTATTTGATCAATCTTGTCTGATTCTTTGTGACCCTATAGATCATATTTTGGCAGGTCCTTCTATCTTCTACTATCTCCCAAGCTCATATTCATTATTTCCATGACACAATCTATCCATCTCATCCTCTGCTATCCCCTTTTCATTTTGACTTCAATCTTTCCCAATAAGGGTCTTTTCCAATGTGTCCTGTCTTCCTATTATGTCAACAAAGAATTTAAGCCTTAGCTTAAACTAATGGTGTTCATTGATGAAATAATATTGCAAATCTTTTTGTTTTCATAAGATCATTTATTCTCTTCCTCAGATCAGAGGTAGTTAAATGGTATAATGAAGCACAAAGATTAGAGTCAAGAAAGCTAGAGTCCAAATCTTATCTCAGACACTTACAAGCTATGAGACCCTGATCAAGTCATTTAATTTCTATTTGCCTCAGTTGCCACAATTGCAAAAATAATAATCCATGTCACAAAGTTATTATAAAAATTAAATGAGATGGTGTTTGTAAAACTGCTTAGTGTAGTGCTAACACATAATAGGTATTTAATAAATTCTTCTTTTCTTCTTTTAGTTTCCTCATCAATATGAAGAAACAGATGAAAGGGTCAGACTAAATGATCTCTATCAGTCTATAAAGGTGAAATTTAATATCAGTGGTGTCTTTTTGGCTGTTAGGATCAAGGGACAAATGTGAGCATAGAACTAACTCATATATATTAGTGTGTGTATGTATGTATTACATGTGTACTTTAAGTGTTTATGTATAAGACAAGACTTCCTCATTGTGGGGAATTCTTGTTTATGGAAACTCCACTGATACAGATTCACAATGTACCTGTAATTTAGAGTTGTAATGGGGCAGATTGTGACATGTCCCCATTCTCAGTCAAGTAGCCAAATTATAATTTGAATACACATCTTTTGGACTTAACTGTTCCTTCTTTCACATATATTTCTGCCTCTTGTGTGTGTGTGTGTGTATCTTGTATGCATGTATACATAAATGAAAGTTGTCATTTATCAAGCAGTTGAAAGTTTGCAACATGCTTTTCTTGCTCTGTGTATTTAATGAATAAAATATAATAAATGATGAATATATTCTGATAATTCTGCCAAGGATGTACCTCATCAGTTCATGTAGAGATGATGAGTGCTTTTTCTACTATGTCTGATAAACCATCCCTCTCATAGCCTGAAATTGAAATTGTTACTTACAGGGCTTGCTGCTATTTGAGTCTCCTTCTTAGACTCACCCTATTCAATTCCCTTTCTTGAAGGAAAAAAAAATCATTTTTTGAGGGGGAATTCTCATATTCCAACAGTCTAATCTCTAAGCCACTCCCTGTTTTCCAACAGGTCCCCACATCTCTGCTACAAAGATGATGGTCAAAGGCCATTGCTACACAGTTTGGTTCTAAATGAAGAAATGTTTCTTTTCTGTGACCAGTCGCCTGCTTAAAATGCAATCCTCACCCTCTCCTTTTCCCAAAGCAATTTGGAAGAAGTTTACTTAACTTATAAAGCACTTTTCTGAATTTCCAAGGAAAAAGTGAATTTGATATCAAACCAAAGTAAAGTTTGGAGGAATATGGCCAAGAATCTGGGGAGTAAATTATCAAAGGTTGATGGACTAGGTTCAATGTAATATTTAAGGTAAGGCATTTTATTATTTAAATGTATAAATATTTGTGTAAAAAAGTGGTGTACGTGCACACATATGCATTATATGCTTGTAAAGTATATTTGAAAAGTATTATATGCATGTATGGATATATATATTATATATTGTGTATTTGTATGCATATACATAAATGTATTCCAAATACTCATGCATATATACATCTTGAATATATATGTATGCATTTATGCATACACATGTGCATGCATTGCATATTGGGTATTTTATATTCATATAAATATATACATGCATAAAATATGTATATGTATCTTAATATTCTATGTGTATACTTTATGCATGCATACATATTTGCATATTTATATGTATATGCATGTGTGTATACTGAGAAATTGTGGGAAGGACAAAATTACAAATACACGTTCTTTAATTGGGGCGCCTTTGTTTTTATACATACACATTCAATTCCTGGGAAAATGGGCTCAAGCTTAAAACAGTTGCTATACAGCATTTGCTTTCACCAATTTCATTTCTATATATGATACTGTTGATGCAAAAAATATGTGCATGACATATGACTTTGGGGGTTAAACATACATATGTTTAAATATGTGCATAAATACATAACATATAAAGATTTACAAAACCTTGCACACACAAAGACATGTATTGCATGTATATATATATATGTTCAATATATGTGTAAATATACATACCTGTGTTTTATATAGGTTAAAACTGCCCTAAGATTTTAGAGATACCTGTGTGTATATCTGTAAATTTGTTTATGTGTATGCATGTTTATAAAACCTTGGGTATTTGAAACCAATGCTGGCCATAGATTTAGTATTTCTCTAAAGTAATAATGATAATAACAATATATATTTAATAGTATTTTAAAGCACTTACTATACATTCTCCCCTTTTGAATTTTATAGTAGAAATAGGTATTTTATGATCTTCCCCATACAGATGTGGAAACTAGAGCTAAAGAGAAGTTAAATGACTATTATCTCATAATCAGTGATTATTTTTTTTTAATTTTGAATAAGCCATTGTGCTAGCTATTAGAGATACAAACAAAAAAATAAAAGTCTCTGCTCTCAAAGAATTTATATTCTATTTAAGAGATGGGGTATGCAAATACATGAGCATATATGGCATAACTTGCTGAGAGGGGAAAAAAGTTAAGAGAAATTTGGAACTTGAAAAATATCTTTAACTAGAACCAAAAAGGGAAAAAAAATGAAACTTAGGACTCACATAATTGAGTACCTAGTAAACATGGCTGGTTTTCCTAAATTCCCTGAAACCACAGCTCCATAGCATATACTTCAGTGTAAGAATGCGTTTACATGATGCTGAAATAAAAGATCATTTCAGTCAAATTAGTGAAAAGAGTAGTCATAGAAAGCGACTGATTGATGATGCTGTTTTTAGCATCCTGAAGATTAGCTTCTAAGAATGCAAATTTACAACTGCCAAGGAGGCCAAGCCTTTTCTCCAGCATGTAGTATGTAGGAAAAGTGAGAACTTAGAATTACAGAGGCTTGGTTCAAATTCTTCCCTAAATGAGTTTTGTGAGTTTGGAGGAGTCATTTTTTAACTCCCCCAGGCCTTGGTTTCCCTGTCTGTAAAATAAGAGAGTTGGACAAGATCATCTCTAAGGTTACTTCAGCTCAAGGTGTATGTTTATTTGATTCAGTGCATGTTAAATATACCAAATTATGCCATTTGATCCTGAATAAATATTTAATTTTTAAAAACTATATTATGTTTAATTTAGGGGAATCACCGAACTACATAATTCTATAGCTAGAAGACACCTTAGAAACAATCTAATTTTTTCCTGGACTATTCTGAATTTAGAGTTTCTCAAAGGAAGTAGAGAGAAAGGAGGAAGGAATTGCAGGTTTGGAGAAAAACTATGCTGTCACAGAGGTGTAGAGACAGAATACAGAATTAGGGGAATGGCAAGTAATCCATTTTGGCTTAAAGAGAGTTTGAGAACCAATCAATAAATAACAAACATATGCCTACCATGTGCAATACATTTAGAAATGATGTAGACTTACTCCCTTATGTTATAAACAAGGAAACTGAGAAATTTAGTAATAATTGTCCAGTTACATACAGTCAATACTCAGGACAGGATTTGAGCCAAGTCTCTAGATGCTGGGGATATAGAGACAACAAAAAGGTTAATGTGCAATAAGTTCTGGAAAAGTGAACTACAGTCAGATTATGGTTTCTGTAAATGTCAAGCTTCCTGATATGACTTTAGCCTTTTGTCCTTCTGGTTGAATCAGACATAAATTTTACATCAAAATTTTCCTAGAATTTTAATAGACAGGCCAAATGTAAGGAAATGTTATCACACTGACAATAAATTCCAAAATTAGAAGATATCCTGTAAAATGCCTTTGTTTAAAAATTTAAATGCAGAATATTTTGCTGTTTGTATTTCTTCAATGCATTAATTGTATGGTCACCCCAGACTTTCACTGTAGGGATCACTGGCTGGTATTAATAGAAAAACATCCAGAAATCTGCTTTAAAGAAAACATGCTATTAACCAAACAGGTTCAGAAAGTGGCTGTGAAATCTTACAACCTGCCTATCTGCAGGAGATTGAAAACCTAAAGGAGAGTAAATAGAGCATGTCTGCCAAGATGGAATGTATGGAACAACATCAACAGAACTCACCAGAGTATAACGGAATCCTTTATTGTCTGCAAGCATGAAATTTTATACAGCTCAGTGTTTGATCCTACAGTTATTAATAAGTTTGGCTCTAGTAAAGAGCAGACAAACTGGGCTTGTGGTCAGTGAATCCATAAGTATCCATTGAATGTGTCAAGATCTATAACTTTTAATGAACTAAACAGTTATTTGATTGATATGTTACCACTAAAATCAGTGCCAAGGGAATGCTGAGTCCAAGGCACACATTCTATATCAAGAAGGTTTGCTTTTTCATCTCAGAGGTTTGGAAAACCTTGCCCAGGTTGGTGAGCAAGTTTCTCCAATACCATGCAGAGATGAATTAACCTTTTGAATAACAGCAATATAATCATTTACATATATTATCTATTTCATTCTTAATACTTGGATTAGAATTGTAGGGGAATAAGGAAAATAATAGTAGCCATTATCTCTGGCCTCAAAAGGCATGTAATCTGGTGGACTAAAGAAAACTAATATACATGTGGATGAATCTCTGTAAAGGATCATAGTTTGAGAACTGAAAGAAATCTTAGAGGACATTTAGTCAAAACTCATTCTTTTGTTTTATAGATAGGGAAATTAAAAGAAGGGTCACATAGTTAGTAAGAATCAGAACAAAGATTTAAACTGCAATGCTTTATCTATAGCAACGTGCTGTATCTAGTGAAATACAAAATAAGAAGTTCTGAGGTTAATCATTCTTTTAATAGCAGATTATAATGTGCATCATTGAATTTCAAATACAGAAATTGTAATAAGATTTTCTCAATGCCCTAATGCTACTATCTATAATGTGATTTGATTACTAGGAAGAAAATTCAGAATATTTCAAGGCTTCAGACTCATGTGTAAAAATGCTAATTCAGAAAGATTCTGAGTTGATAGGATCAATATACTGTTAGTAACATTGTTCATTACCACATGAATCAAGGAAAGCAACCTAAGGTTCTTTGTGGAAGGTTCTGTCTAATGAGGAAGGATTCAGGTATAGGCTCACAGCATCAGACCCGTCATGGGTAGAAAGTCATCATCAGTGAGATTACCATGTAGTGATTACATTTCTCAGCTTATGTACAACTCAAGATCATCATTTAAGGCAGAAAACTTAAACACAAAACTCTCAAATGATATTAAAACCAAATTAAAACATAACTGAGAAATATTTAACAAAATATAAAAATATATAAAACATAAATAATGTTATTTTTTAAAGCTTAGTCAACTTTAGTAGCAAATTTGAGTTTGACATCACCAATCTAAGGTATTAAAAGTATATGAGAAAGATACCAATTAAGGTACAATGGATAAAGCAATATCTACAAAATAGACAAAAACTAAAATGAATTTTAAGGATGGTATAGCAGAAAAAGTCCTCATTTTGGAGTCAGAGAACTGGGTTCAAATTCTGACTGCCAAGTTACTACTTGAATAACCTCGAGCAAATTACTTAATGCTTGTGGGGAGGGCTCAGCTTCCTCATCTTTTAAAATGGTAGTATTGGAATAAATGACCTCTAAGATGTCTTTCAGGTCTCAATCTATATTTTGTAACATCTCTTCCTCCCCATCCAAAGAAACCGAGCATATGCCTTTCCTCATAGCTACTCTGTTTCTGTTTATATGTGTGACCACCATATAGACTTGATACTTTGAATTTTTGATTCTTCATTTTTCTTTGTACCACATTCATCTTTCCCTTATTCTATTATTTGGGTCTTCCTCAAGTCAACTAAAAGCTCTCTTTACTTATTATTCCCTTTCATATGCATGCCTTCCATATATTTCTAGATTAGAAATTCTATGAGAGCATTAAATTGATATTAGAACCTAACTCCAGCAGGTGGGCCATTAAATGACAATGGTCCATGAAACTAACATTTATTAGCTACTTAATAATTTACAAAGTGTTTTTCTTACTCTCATTCTATGAGGGAGAAAGTATAAAACTTACTATCCCCATTTTACATATTAGGAAACTTAAAACCCAGCAGGTCTAATAACTTGACTTCATTCATACAAGTAGAATGGCAAAACTGGTACTTGCTCTCAAATTCTGAGTTCAGATTTACTGTTCCATACCACACGTCCCAGTGCTCTACTCTTCAGTTAAAAAAGAGCCAAGTGACTGGAAAATATCCTTTCTAATGAATTGCTCTCAGAAAGGAAAGTCCTTACTTCTATAATTTCAGGATAAAATCCAAAATGGCTAAGGTGTTTGTGACTTTATTACTATATTTGTCAAATTATTGACAGTGGTTTACATTATAATGTTGCCATTTGGAACTTCTAGATCTGGTATTTTATAAGGAGGAAAATAATCCCATAAATTAAGTCCAGGAATCAGGAACACCATTCACTGATGGTCACATGGTTTCATTAAAGAGGCATATTTGTAACATAGAGTAAAATCACATCCCTCAATATGAATATTTTTCAATCCTTAGGAACTATCCAAAGGAAGGAAATAGCTTGATTTAGTAGACTAAAAATCTAGTGGAAAAAAAAAGACCATAATCCTATTACTCACAAGTCCTATAACACAATATTCAATACTGAACAAGTTCTACAAGTTAATCCAACAATGGATGATAGCCTTTCCTTATTCAGAACAGGAATAACAGCCTACTCTTAAGATTAACAAATGAACTAACAGATACCTGGATTGAAGTTCCTTAGTACTTACTTTGCCATTGAGAAGAAAGATTATAACTAACATGACAAAGACATAATCTATAGATGACCTATCATTGGAATCCAGATGGTGGATTATTGTCAAATGTCTTTAATGAGGACAAACATGGAATCAAAGTCAGCTGCCATACTGATGGTAAATTTCTTCAACTTGAGAAAGCTACATGCCAAAACTAAAGTGAAGGAAGTGTTGGTGCATGATTTTTTTTTTTGGATGATTGTGCACTCAATGAAGCCTCCAAATCAGAGATGCAACAAAGTATGGATCTATTTTTTTTGCTACTTGTGCTAATTTTGGCCTAACAATTAAGGTCAAGAAAACATAGGTGTTCTATCAGCCAGGACCACACCATCCATATGTGGAACCATCAGTTACAGTAAGTGATGAAGTTCTGAAAGTTATGGATTAGTTCTCTTACCTTGACAGTAGACTTTCCAGGGATGTCCACATTAATAACGAGATTGATACATGCATTAACAGAGCTATCTCAATGTTTGAGAGGCTCTGAAGGAAAGAATGAGAGAGGAAAGATATTAGACCCACTTCCAAACTAAAGATCTACAGAGCCACTGTGTTGACTTCATTGTTTATTGAATGCCTGTAAAACCTGGATAGCATACTAGTGCCATGACAGGAAACTGACTTGCTTCCATTGAATTATCTCAGGAAGATTCTGAAGATCACTTGGCAGGATGATATAGACACTGAGGCCCTTTCTTGAAGCATTCCAATTCTACTGCAGAAAGCACAACTCCTTTGGGCTGGTCACATTGTTCAACTGTCAAATGTATGCTTGCCCCCAAAAAAAAAAATATGAAGAACAGGATAAGTGCTCAGAAATAGTGATACAAGGATATTCTCAAGGTTTCTCTTAAAAACTTTAGGATTGATTGCATGACATGGGAGACACTTGCACAGGACTACCCAGCATGGTGTGTCTTTATCAAAGGTACTGTGCTGTATAAGGAAAACAGAACTTAATTAGCCCAAAAGAAATATAAGATGCACAAAATAGAAGCTGTCCTAAATGTTCATATAGACTATTTGGGTCCAACCTGTTCCAAGCTCCTACTGATCTGAGCAGAGATCTGATCTGACACACTGTAATTAGACTCTAACATAGTGATATCATTTTGGTAATCTTCAAGAATGAAGTACAACAACAACAAGGCAGACCTGATGCCATGGAGATTTAGATTCAAATCCTGCTTCTAGAATTTTTGAGCTATGATCTGGGCAAGCCACTTCTCTAAGGATTATTTTCCTTATCTGCAAAATAGGAGGTTGAAAAGATAATCATAATAATATGCATTGGTAGCAACAATAGTATGCATTAGCATTTACATAACACTTTAGGGTTTGCAAAGCACTTTTACATGTTTTGTTGTTTGACTTCACAACAAGTATAGTAGGTAAATGAGATTATTAGGTACATTTTATGACTAAGGATACTGATGCAGAAAGAAGATAAATAACTTGCCAAGTATTACATATCTTGTCAGTGTTTGTAACTAGATTTGAATTCAAGTCTTTCTGACTCTGACTCACAACTCTTTCTACTTTAGCATCTAGCTTCCTATACCATATGGAAATGCAAAATCATGTCATCTCAAGTTGCTTGACAATATATTTGATAAGAAAGAAAAAGCTCTTGTCTTTTTCTTGTAGGAACTCTGATTATCTCTATGGAAGATATAAACAAAACCTGTTTTTTCCCACCAGTCTATGAGGATACATATATACACAGTGTCCCAGAAGTTCCAAGTTTTATTTAAGTAAAATCTTTATGTTAAATAAAGCTTAAAACTACACTAAGATTAATAAGAGAGCAAGTATTAAAATTTATTCAATCATTTTCACTTTTTACAAAAAAATAATACTTTTGTTATCCAAAACAAAAAAAAAAAAATAAACAAGAAACTCTTAAATTGGTTTGAAAAATTAGCTAGACAACAGTTGGGTTATAAGTACCAACTTATTTTACATTTATTCAATGAGATAACACTGGCCTATTTATTTATTCTGTTTGAAAAATCAGTAGTAAAATTGGTCTAGGATTTTTTAAGGATTATAGTAGTTATTCTTTATGGGTCTAGATTCCAAACAAAAATATTTCCTTTAGGTTCTTTTTTTTTAAATTTGAGAAATGTTTTCTTCAGTTGAGTTCGAACAAATACCATTTTTAAAATGTATAAATCTGCAAGGCTAGGAAGTGTAAGAAAAAAAAAAGGAGGAAATTACCTCAGCTTGGCAGGAGACACAATGTGACTTTCTTTAAATAAAATGCATCCCCTGTCCATACCAACTTCATTCAGTCCAATTGAACATTCATTGTATTCTGTCACTTAGCCTTGCCAGACAGAGGAGACAACTGATACCAACATATGGGGTTTACAAAGAGCCTGTGTGTGCCTGCATCATTTTTAACTCTCCCTTAGAGGTTAGTGGAGAGAGTTGAGTGTTATTTTTGTTTAAGTCCCATCACAACCATTTTTTTGCCTGGAGCCCAAAAGGCTTGAACAAGAGCATTAGTTTGATGGCAAAGGCACCACTTCTCTCAAAAGATGACAGCTCTCTCTCTGGATTTCAAATGTCATGTCTTAAAGAACCTAGTTAACAGTAAAAAGGCAGCTTTTGTAAAATCCTGGATTTCTACCAATGTACAAATGTTTATTAAATACCTACTATGCCAGGGGTAGAGATATAGGTATGACGTGAGACAGTTCCTGTCCAATTTTACTAGATAGATGGATACAATGTATTCATAAGTAAGTAGGTATGTGTATATATATATATATATATATATATATATATATATCCCTCTAAAATGCATGTATATGCATATATATTTTGTGTGAGGTTAAGTCATGTCAATCATGTCTGACTGTTAACATCACTTTGGTTTTCTTGGCAAAAATACTAGAATAGTTTGCTGTTTCCTCCTCCAGTTTATTTTAGAGATGAGGAAACTGAGGCAAGCAAGTTTAAGTGACTTGTCCAAGGTAATATGGCTAGTAAATGCCTGAGAACAAATTTGAATTCAGGTTTCCTGACTTCATGTCTAACATCCTATATACTCTACTACCTGGTTGCTCATATGTTTTGTATATGTATATATATAAGTATTATATTTACCAATGTGAGACAAGTTTTTGTTGAGGTCCTCCTGAATGTGTCTTGGTTTCTGTGGGGGAGGCAGGAGGACCACCACCATGGTCTCTGTCTTTCAGTTCTGTTTCTGGCTGATTTTGTCTGAGCTTATATGCTCTCTTATAGGTGTGAATTTTGTGGAACTATAGTAAGTACTAAGTACATGTACTGAACTAGAGAATGGAATTGGTACTTTAAGAGACCTAGGTATTCTAAGGGACTGAGGTAAGGAAGAAGAACATTTCAGAAATGAGGGATAAACTATGAAAAGACACAGAGGTGAAAGATAGAACATCCTGAACAAGAGACAACATGCAAATTACTTTTGCTAGAATAGAATATATGGGAGCAGTAATAGTAACATGTTTATGTTATAACTATAAAGGTAACAAGGAATCTTTGAATTTTCCTGAGCAAGGGAGTGACAGGATTGGACATGCACATGAGGAATGTCAGTTTGTCAAATTTATGGACAATAGATTGAAGGGGGAAGAAACTGGATCTAGGGAGACTAGTGAGGAGACTATCTCAATAGCCTGTGATCAGTAAGACTGTTACATTTCATAACCTTGATTGAAAGTCATGATTGGATGAGACGCAAGGATACTACTTATCATCCAGAAAGAATCTTATTATCCAGAAATGGATAAGTAGTATCCATTGCATCTCATCCAAAGGTTGTAACTTTGAGGATTAAATACTAGAATAGTTTCATGTCATGTCAACAAATCATCTATTCTCAAAACTATTATAGATTTTGTGGAGAACACAAAAAATGTGTTCAGGGACAGGGGAAATATCTGCCTGAGGTAATCTGCAATTTAGTAAGATGTCATGGCCTCCTATTTTAATAATTGAAAAGAACTATAATTCCATTAATAGGGATGCCACTTACCCAATTACTCTACAATCAATACAGACTGTAACACATTGTAAGAAAGAGAGTTAACCTCAGGATATCAATATCAAGGCATGTAATCTTTCTCCTTACTTCTGTTGGTCCTGAAACATCTCCCCCCCATCCCTATATCTTGTATCTAGTGTTCTTCCACCAAAATGGTTTGCTATACATTTTTACCTTCTCATACTGCCTCTTACTGTTTTTTTTTTATCAATGCCTTCATCAATCCCAAAATGATAAATCTATCCCAACCACCCCAATCTCCTCTTCCCCTGCAAAGATTATCTTTACAAGTTGCCATGGCAAAAGTATAAGGAAGAATTGTTCAATGTTCCCATCCCATCCGGATCCCCTCCTCATTTGGTTTTGCAGTTACTCACTTCTGAGAATTCCTCACTGGGTGGCCTTCTACCAATACTCATATATTCTCCCTATTTCCTCATCTTGGTTTTTACTATTTTCTGAAGATAGATCAAGAACATACAACTTTCCCTTCCAGCTTACCCTTATCTGTGGTAAAGTTGTAACTGCAAAGGGGAGAGGGAGTGGGGAGCAGTATTTTGGAAGGAGTACCTCAGACCCCTACCAATAAGATCAAAAGACTACCCTATATAGATAATAAAAGATAGTCGCTGCCCTCAATGTATCCACAATCTATCAGAGGATACAACATGCAAATGACTGTGTGTAAACAAGATTGAACAGAAACAAAGTAGATGACCAAAAATTGTGAAAGGACAAAACAAAGATCATGCATCTTCATCCAGATCACATCTATTGTTGTTCCATTGGTGTGTCTGTCTTAAGATTCTCTTCTTCTCCCTCTATATTATTTCACTTGATATGCACATGAGCTCTCATAGATTCAATTATAATTTCTATACTCATAATTTCACAATATTCTTATACATTTCTAACCTTTCTCTACCTCCAATTTTCAAATTTCCAGCTATTAGACATCTCATACTAGATGTTCTAAAAACACTTAAATTAAAGATATCCAAAGTTGAACTCATTAAGTTTTCCCAAAGCCCTCCCCTCTTCCAAAATTTCCTATTACTTTCAAGGGTAACTTTATATTCCTAATCCCTTAAGTTTGGAACCTAAGTGTTATCCTTAACACCTCATTCTCTTTCTCATTCCTCTCCATATCCAGTCTGTTGATAAATCTTATTGATATAACATCTCTCATAGATGCCTCCTCTTCTCTGAAAGATTCCACTTTGGTTCAGGTATTCATGACATCAAATGAGGACTACCCATTGTAATCCATCTTACATACAGCCAACAAAATGACTTCTCAAAATATATTTCTGGCCATGCCAGCTCCATTACTCAGTAAACTCCAATGTATCACCTATGAACAATCTTTAGAATAAAATATAAAATCTATTTGTCATTGAAAGCCAATCATAACTTATTGTTTCCACTTTCTACTTCTTGTTACACCTTACTTCTCCCCTCCATATACATACTGCAATATGCTCCCATAAGACACTCCTTCTGATTCTGGACATTTTCACTGGCTGCCTTTCACATCTAGAATTCTTGCCCTTTTCATCTCTACCTTCAGTCCTCTCTCAAGTCACAACAAAAATACAACTCTTATGAAATTATTTTTTATGATCTCCTTTAGAGCTAGGCTAGTACCTTTTCTTGATTGATTATTTCCATTTCCACTTTATTTTATATATAATCTGTTAGTATACAGGCATTTGTATGTTACCCCCCACTTTAGGCTATGAATTCTTTGAGGGAGAAATTGTATTTTGCTTTTCTTTGTATTTTCAATGTTTAGCACAACATTTAGAACATATTTGGCATTTATAAACATCCTGAACATGATGTAAAATACAATGACTAGACATGATCCCAAAGGAGAGATGAAGACATGTCCCTGCTTTTCTTCTTGGTAGAACTGGAGGATGATAAGTATTATGACATTATGTCAGATTCAGTTGATGATTCAGTTTTATCAGTATTCTACCTCTCCACTTTTCTTATTTATATATTCTTTGTTAAACAGATTATTTGCTAGAGAAGAGACATATTCAGAAATGAAACCCATGTAAAATATCAATAAAAATGAATTTTTTTCCCAAACATCTTATAAAGTACCCCTTTAAATTAAATTTTCTACTGAAACCCATGCAATATAAGATATATAAGAATATTTACAACATGATAGAATCCTTTGGGCAAGACATATAGGAGAACATGGCCATAGAATAATATTGAGACTAGAATAACATAGAATGAGAATAGTAGGTTGGTTGGAATTTAGATCAGTGAAGAGGATACTCATATAAGCGAGATAAAGAACCTGATTTTCTCCCTCCAACACCTTCCTTGGCCAAGCTTTGGGTTCAGTGGCAGAAAATCCCATAGGTTGATCAAAGGCCAGAATTCAACTGCTTTCCTCACACCTGGACTGGATATAATGCCCCATTTCCTCCTGTCCTCTTGGATGACTTGATGTTGTTCCCTATATAATACCTAAGTTTAATAGTTCTCATCAGCTGGGTTCTTAAGTTTGTGTATATTGCTGGCAATGGAGAAGGACGATGAGAGGAGTAAAGATGAAGACAAGAGAGGGAGAAGAAAGAATGAGAATCTGGGAAAGAAAGGAAAGAGAAAAAGAAGAAAGAGAAGAGATTAAAGAAGAAAAGGAAGGGTGTCAAGGAAGATCTTTACAATGTTTGTGATAAGAATATCAGTCCAGTTCAACAATTTTTGCTATTCTGATATATGGGTTATGTTAAATGTTTTTTTTTTAATTTTGGTTCTTGTTCAATCGTTTCAGTTGTGTCTTTTTGTGACCCCATTTTGGGTTTTCTTGGCAAAGATGCTAGACCCGTTTGCCATGTCCTTCTCCAGCCCATTTTATACATGAGGAAACTGAAGCAAACAGGATTAAGTGACTTGCCCAAGGTCACCAAATTTGAACAAAGGAAGATGTCTTCCTGACTCTAAGCCTAGCACTCTGTACACTATGGAGCCATCTAGCTGCCCTAAAAGGCTATACAAAAAAGAGAGGCAAGATGGCATCCCAGAAGGAAGATTGGACCTTGACTTAGGAAACCTGGATTCAACTTCTGACTTTTATATTTACAGTACTAGATTTTTGATTTAAGTAGGTCCTTGATCTTCCTCTGAGCTCAGTTTTCTCATCTCCAAAATAAGGTTAAAATTGTTTTTTACAAACTTACCTCACAGGTCTTTGATGAAGAAAGCTTGATGGTAAGCTCCTCTAAATATGGAGACTGGTTCTCGTGGTTTTATTGATGAAGAGAGCATATAATTGAAAAAATCCTTCTCAATGCAGGTCATCACCTCTTCTGCAAATTCATAGTAGGCATGCTCCTTTAGCCCTGAAAATTTGATTACCTCAGATTCACATAGTCAGTGGCTGTATCAGAAGTAAGATTTGGACCTTTGTTTTTCCATCTCAAAGACCGCACTATGGTATATTATTGTTGCTCCAAATAATATCTTATATTGAGAGATAAGATATACCCACGTGAAATAGCAAATTACCAATCCAAAGTCATACATGACTAAGTGAGGTGACCAATCATGAACATGGGCTAGCCATATAAAAAGTTAAAGCTGAAAAACACTTTTATGTTGGTTGCAGTTTGAACTGGATCCTGAAGAATGAGCTTTGAGGGAAGAAGGGAATAAGCATTGGCTAAGCACTTGCTATGTTCCAAGAACTGTGCAAATATTTCACAAATATCTCATTTGATACAACATCTCTGAGAAGTAGATGCTATTATAATTCCCATTTTATAGTTGAGGAAACTGAGGCAGACAGAGGCTAAGTGACTTGTTTGGGATCACATGGTTTGTAAATATTTAATGCCAAATTTAAACTCAGGTTTTTCTAAGTCCAAGCCCAGCACTTTATATCACCTAGTTACCTAGATAAGCATAAAGGCAATGCTAGAGCCAGCTCTAACCAGCGTGAAAGAACTGATTATTAAATTTTCAACATGATCATCTCCACTTTAGAGATTGTTCAGTACTACATACCAGGGTTTGCTCTATTTTTTTTTCTTGAACATCTAGACTTCAAAAAGTTAGGAAGAAATATAATGCAAATTAAAATTAACTTTTTTTTTTTTCAGGAGCCTTCTGTTAAACATTTATTAGCACATTCCTGAAAGCATAGGTAATATAATCAAGAAAGACCTAGAAGGAATTTAAGAGGCTATCTAGTTAAAATGGTATATTTTTTAGATGAGAAAGCTAAAGCCTGGAGATATTATTCCTAAATTGTCTCAGATTACAAAACTGTTAAGTGTCTATATCAGAATTTGAACTCAAATTTCCATCTCCAAAGCATGTATTCTATCTCCTACATTATGCCAGCTCTCAAAATTATGAGTCTGTGATCTCTGAGTAAAGAAGCTACACTCTAATCAAAAGAAATAGAATTCAGAGCCTGTGTAGAAAAGGCAAGACTTGGAAGACAGCTTTCTAAATCTTCAAGCCTAGTGGTTATGCTCATCATTGGTGATAATTACATCATTGTTTCATTTTATTAAATGTATTTTTAACAAAATTTTCTCATCTACCAGATGGAAGTTGAGTTGTCATAAATCTCTAGATTTTTTCAAAAGAAGAAACGGGAGTTATTATTTAATGTTACTAAACCTAGGACATTTTGCCCCATACCAAATATAGAGGAAAGGGCTTCTTTTTGCTTTTACCACCTAGAAGTATCCTATTTCTGGTTCATGCCTTAGAGTTGGAAATGTACCAGAAACTATGTTCCAGTGACCGCATTGGAAAATGGGAACAGTCGTGTGGAAAATTTTTATAGGAGCCCTGCAGGTGAAAAATTATTTTCCTGTCCATTGCCCATCATCCAGGAGCTAAAATTCTGCCCCCACCTCCAATAAGAGTGCTGGACTTTGATTCAGGAAGACTACATTTGGAATCCTGCCTCAGTTATTTGCTAGCTGTATAAAGCCTGGGCAAATAATTTAACTTCTCTCATCCTCAGTTTCCCCTACTTTAAAAAGAGGATAATAATAAAACCTTTAACCCAGGATTATTGTGATGAACAAATGAGAAAATACATTTAAAGTGCTTTTCAAATTTTAAACACTTTCTATATGTAGCTATCATTATCATCTCACCACCACCACTACCACTAGCAACAGCAGCATCACCATCATTTAACAACAATGTGATCTTTAAATCTCCTCCTGGTATTTTCTACAAAGTTACCTGCAAAATTTCCCCAATATCTATTTTCTGAGTAAATTATCAAAAGAAAGAAAAAAATGAATGAATGAATGAAAATATACAATGAGTATCTTCATTAGTTATTTCACTGATATTCTACATATCTCTGATACTGGTTGCTCCTATTTTATATTTTTAAAAAACTGAGAAAGAAACCAAGCAAAACTCAATCTATTTACACTTCATGATTTGTCCATTAGAATATTGCCAGGCATCTATCATCCCATATATCACTAAAATAATGATAACAATTCAGCTTATTATTTTCCTGTGGATAAACCAATCATTTGGAGGGGGGAGGGTAAAAACCATCATATTCCTTTTATTTCCCTTGAGACTTGCCTTTTGAATTGTGAGGTCCTTCACTTTAACATACCCTAGATAGCCTACTTCTCTGCTGACTGTGGTTAAACTAATTTCATCTCATTTTTTTTTTTTTTTAGATTTTTGCACCCTGGATAGCAATCTCTTGAGAAGTTAACATTCCCCTAGTGAAACATTGATTCTTAAGCCTCTTATCACTACACCCTTTGTATTCTGACTCCCAGTCTTGTGGGCACCACAGAAGCTATGAAAACAGGCTGGCTGGCTGCATCAGGTATGGTGTGTGCCTAATGAGCTGGCTCCTACCCTGTAAATCAAGTCAAGCACATACAGTCAAGGCTTTCATCAGGTGAGTCCGAGTCAGCAATCCCTTTGAAGGCTGGGGGCCCCATGGGTTGCCCAGGCTGCCGGTTGCCCAGACAAATAGCCCATCTCAAAGATGTTGTTCTTTTCTGCAGACAGGCATGTCGTTACTGAGAGGAAATGCTTTGGACTGCCAAGCCTGCTCCTGGCTGATTTGTCTAGGAATCCAAAGAAAGGAAACATATATACACACTCACACACACACATACACAACACCCGGACTCAAGTGCTTTGGGAGACACTGGAAAAACAGAAGGCACCAAAAGCTGCTGTCATCTGAGATTTATCACCCAGGGATCTGCCAGTGTTAGTGAGCCAGGAGAGCCATCATCCACATGTCCATGATAGAATCAGTCATAGAGACCCCAATTTCCATGTGTTTTTTGATCGATGGATCATGCAGAGGAAGCAAGAAGTCAGACAAGAAGATGATTCTAACTTAAGTTCTTCACACTATAAACACAGGACAGAAGAATAAATAAGGCCTAAAGACTGTGTGTGTATGTGTGTGTGTGTGTGTGTGTGTGTAAGAGAGGATAAAAACTGCTTAGATCATAGAATAATATATCAAGAACTGTAAGGGATCTTAGGACTCATGTAGTCCAACACCTACATTGTACAGATGGGGAAACTATTGTCCTTAGAAAGTAGGTGATTTACTCAAGATAATACACAGGTACATACACGATAGAGTAATCTGATTGTAAGAGAAAGAGTCCCACATTTAGTGTCAGAGGACCAGAATTCAAATTTCAAGTTTGCCTCCTACTTACTACCTGCAAGATTTGGGCAAGTGAATTAATCTAACTGAATCTCAGCTTCCATGTTTTTAAAAAATGATGGAATAGGACTAGATCAGGAGAGCTAAGTGGAATGGTGGATAGAGGTACCAAGGCCTGATATCAGGAATAACTAAATTCAAATCCAGTCTCAGACACTTACTAGCTGTGTAACATTAGGCAAAGCACTTAATCCAGTTTGCCTCCATTTCTTTAATTGTAAAATGAGCTGGAGAAGGAAACAGCAAATCATCTTAGTATCTTTGTTAAGAAAACTCTCAAAAGGAATCATGAAGAGGTGGATGATTCAGATGACTGAATAACAATAAAGACTAAATCAGGGCCATTACTGATTTAAAAAAGAAAAAAACATTCTTATATTGCATGCCATACTAAAAAAATACAAACATCCAAACAAACAAAATATATATTGGATTTGACCGGTTGACACTAGTTTTATGACCCCTGAACTAGATGATCTCATAATACATTTCTATCTCAAAGCCTATGCTCCTATTATCTTTCTCTCCTTCCATTCATGATAATCTACCAACATGGAGACTCATGCTGGAAATAAACAAATTATAGAGTATTACTAATACTGAACTGTATACAAGTAGTTTTAAGGGTGTTATTAAACACTTGTGAAAATGAACAAGAAAGTGGTTTAATCACCTAGAAAAAGAAAGGGATAGAAAATGAGTAATCCAGGTAATGCAAAGTCTTGTTCAAAATATAATGGAAAAAATGTAATGAAGGTAGATCAGATGACCAAGGTGGCCCAGTAAGAGGATCCTCTTCTATCAATCTGTTGGTTTGAGAAAGTGACATCCAGGTACTATTAGACCCTCAATGCCTAAGGGTATATTATTAAAAATTAAGATTTAAATGCATGATTTAACATTTTTTCTAAGTTTTTTTTAAAGATATGACTCTATCCTGGTTCTCCTCCTATGTGCCTGATCATGTCTTCTCAATCTCTCTTGTTGTATCTTTACTAGATAGACCTTCTATTCTTCCTTTCTAATTTTTTGTCTGTTCTATTTCACTTAGTGATTTCATAATTTTTAATGGATTCAATTATTATATCTATGTTGATGATTCTGAGATCTACTTATCAAGCTCTAAACTTTCTACAGACTTCCAGTCTTGCATCTCCAATTCTCTATTGGATTTTTTTTTTTTTAGGCTGGGGTTAAGTGACTTGCCCAGGGTCACACAGCTAAGAAGTGTTAAGTGTCTGAGACTAGATTTGAACTCAGATCCTCCTGAATTCAAGGCTAGTGCTCTATCCACTGCACCACCTAACTGCCCCTTCTCTATTGGATTTTGAACTGTATACCACATAGACTTCTTTTTTTTTCTTAAGCAATTGGCATTAAGTGACTTTCCCAGGGTCATACAGCTAGGAAGTGTTAAGAGTCAGAGGCCAGATTTGAACTTTGATCCTCCTGACTTCAGGACTGGAGTTCTACCTACTGTGCCACCTGGCTGCCCCCCCCCCCCCACATAGACTTCTTGAAGTCAACTAAACTTATGTTTTCCTCACAATCTTCCCTTCTTATATTCTCTTTTGTTGTCAAGGACATCATCTTAGTCCCAGTCACCTGGATCAAAAGCAAGGTGTTATCTTCAACTCCTCAATCACTGTCACCTTCCATTTCAATCTGTGGCTAAACCCTCATAATTCTAATTTATAAAGTTCTCCTTCAGGGTCTCTCTGCTCCCAGACCCTGTTACCATTCTGTACAGCCTACTAGCTCTTCTCCCTGACTTAAATCTCTCCCCATTCCTCTCCACCCTTCACCTAGCTATCAAAGTGATTGTTCTAAAGCACAATCTATCCATGTTGTTGCCTAATTTTAAAAATGCCAGGACCATCCTGTTATCTCTAGAATCAACTATAAACTTCTCTGTTTGACTTTTAAAGCACTGCCTTGCTTTACCTTTTCTAATCTTCTAGTTGTTTTCAATGTTGTTTCCCCACATCAGATTGAGAGCTCCTCTGTATCCCTATTACTTAGCATGGTGTTTTAATATTATAGCATACTCTTATATAATTGCTTCTTGATAACAATAAGTGACTTACTTACATAACAGGCGATTCCTTGATAAAAATATGAAAAAAGGCTTTCATTAATAATGTTCCATAGTAGACCAATATTTTTATAGCTATGTAATCTTGACTCAAAAGTGTAGAGATTATAAAAATTTACTCTGTTTATTTTTTGTTTATTGTTGTTATAGTGTTCAACACTCTCTGAAAGAGTGAATTGGGTAGACAAGGTTGAATAACTTATCATGTAGAAGGAGTTGGTTTTTGATCCTTAAAGATTTCTTGGGATTTTTTCAGCAGGGGTTGTTTTTTATCATCCTGGTCAAGGAAATGTCATCATGTTCTGGGAGGCCCTACTTCCTCTCTCCTTACAAAACAACTCTTTGCTGGACTTTCTGAGTCCCGCTTCTGTTCCTTGGCCATACAGTCAGGAAGTGTGATATAAATGATGAGACAGCAATGAAAACTAAGAAGGAGTGATCAAACACCTAAAAGACAGATGGACTAAATGAAAGGAGGTGGAAGAAGGAGAAAGAGAGAGAGAGAGAGAGAGAGAGAGAGAGAGAGAGAGAGAGAGAGAGAGAGAGAGAGAGAGAGAGAGAGAGAGAGGCGGGGGGAAGGGAAGGAGGGAGGGAAGGAGGTAGGCAGGGAAGCAGGAGTTTGTGTTTTTGTACACATACATATATACACAAAGATATTTGAACTACTTCCTTTTATTTAAAAAAGACAAAAGTAAAAATCTAAATCTGATGAGATCTAGATAAGGGGTACCTAAATGAAATTATGGTTAATTGAGGTCTAGTGGAAAGTTCGGGGTACAGGAAATCAAATGGAGTTCCCCTGCAACCCCTTTGGATTCGGTGCAAGGATACAGAATTAAATGAGTTCTAGTGGCGGCACAGAGTGCCCTGTAAAGGAATTTACAGGCCCGAAAACCTAGATTGATTAAAAAAATAATAATAATAAGGTTTATTGTAGGATTTGGAAGCAAGGCTAAAGTCTGGTTAGTAAAAGGTGTTAGATAAAGAGAGAAATATACCAGAAAGTCTGGTGGACAGAGTGTCTGTGTAGCAAAGCATAGTGCAAGTATGTTTTGACCCTCTTCAAAGAGATGATTCCAGCTTGGCTCTTTTATTTGATTAAAGGGGCCTATGGGTGAAGTCCCAGGTTGGTTCCTTGCTGGGTTTCAGGAGGGCTAGAATTTGCTAGGTGGGGGTTGGGAACCTTGAGCAGATCATTAGAATGGGGGCTGGGACAGCCCAAGTTAGCTCAGATCAGATGGGGGTTGGGAGAGCCCGGATATCTCTCATTGGTAATTCAAAAGGATGATTTTGACCAGGACTTGTGAATCAAAGGTCAGTCATGGGGATTGGAAATCAGAAAGGAATCTTAAAGGGACAACAGCCTGCATCAAATCTAAAAACAACAGAAAAAATATTGGAAAGGGACCCTCTTAAATAGAAGCATTTCAATACAAATAAGTGTAAAGAATTTAGAAGAAAGGGATTGGGGTTCAAACTCCATCTATGATACTGCTTTGTGACATGAGGTAAATCTTATTTGGTTTCAGTTTCCCTAGTTAAAAAATTAGAGTTCTCTGAGGTGTCCTTCAGCTCTGTATCTATAATCTTAATGTCTAAAAGGAAGAAAAATGTTTTGTTTCCAAAAGAAACTAATGAAGTATATTTCTTATGCTTTATAAATACATATTTTAGATTGCTACAAGATAGAAACTATTATATAGTAGAGTTTTAAAATCAAATTCTATTAATTCAATAATTATGTGAAGCAAATAGAAATTTGTCAGTGCCTTTAACTTCACAAAAAGAACAGGAATCTGAAATTTCCTGTGCTGCTACCATACTGACTCAATGAGCCTTAAAATCCAGCTGCACTTTTAGTAGTGACCCAAGTTATTTCTGAATAACTTCATTGAATTTTCTGTTTATATTGGCTCTCAAGAATGTTGACTTCCATTCTTTAACATAGCAAGAAGAAATCAGACTAAAACATTATATTCATTAAGCAATTTTGTTAATTAGAGAATAGTAAACACAAGCCCCTTATCTGTGGGGACCTGTATTCTTTCCTTTAAATGAGTTAAAACAAATGAACAAAGAAGAATGTTTACTTAGGATTGCTTTAGCTCTTCCAACACAGACTTAAATGGAAAGGCTTTATAAATTTTTAAAGTAATCTCAATGTCCAATGCCATCTATGGAACCTTTTTCAAAATTAAGTTTTTAAATGATTAAAATGAAATACATGGATCACAAAGGAAACTAATCATACTGAAATAGTTATAAAAATGTTTTTAATTCAAGGAAGCTGAATTAAGAACTTCTGAATTAGAACTTTCCCAGCTGTAGAATGTGATTCAATTTAGTTCAGCTCCAGAGACAGTGTAGCACTATCCCCTCTGTCTCCTCATGGGATTACCTTCCTAATTCAGGCCTTAATCACATCTCACTTGGACTATTGTAATTGTCTCCTAACTAGTCTTTCTACTTGTCTCTCCCTTCTCTAATCCATCCTCTATCCAACTGCCAAAATAACACTTAATCTTGAAGTTAGGGGACTAGCCCAGTCATCCGAATTCATAATCTGAAAGTTATTTTCATCCTCTGTGTTTCCTATATCTTCCTCCCTCATTCTAATACCCAGCCAGTTGCCATCTCATCATTCCTCCTTATGCAACAGTTCTCACATCTATTTCCTCTTTCTCCTCATAGGATTACCTCCCTAATTCAGGTCCCCCTCATATATCCCTTGGATTATATAGTAATAGTCTCCTAACCAGTCTTTCTACTTGAAGCTTCCCCCTTCTCTAATCCATCCTCTACCCAATTGCCAAAATGACTTTTTAAAAATGCATTCTTATTAGGTCATTTTGAATTTCCTCTTTCCAGATTATACCTTCTAACTCTAAGGGTCCCTTGAGACTCTATCCTGGGATCCTTTTCTCTTTTCCCTCTATAGTACTTCAATTGGGTATCTTAATCATTCCCATGAATTTATTTTTATTTTATTTTTTTTTTTGAGGCTGGGGTTAAATGACTTGCCCAGGGTCACACAGCTAGGAAGTGTTAAGTATCTGAGACTAGATTTGAACTCAGGTTCTCCTGAATTCAAGGCTGGTGCTCTATCCACTGCGTCACCTAGATGCCCCCATTCCCACGAATTTAAATGCCATCTCTATGCTGAAGATTCTCAAATGCAGTTTTCCTAATCTAACCTCTCTGCCAATCTCTAATCTGCTTTTCAAATATCTCAAATCAGATGTCTGACATCTTAAATTCAACATGTCTAAAACAAACGTTATTATCTTTTCCCAAAATCTTATAGCCCCTCCTAACCATTCCCTGCACCCTGCACCCTCACAACCTAGGTTTCATCCTGAACTTCTATCCCTTACCCCCTATATCCAGGCTGTTACCAAAGTCTATGATTTCATCTTTGCAGTATGTCTGAAATACACCCCCTTTTTTCTTTTGGCAACTCAAACACTGTAAGTAAAAATGAAGACATCAGTGTCTGATGGGAAAAGAAGTTACCCACTGAGAGCTCACTATACCAGAGGAATCATAGATCTGTTTCTGTTTTGTTTTGTTTTTAAGGGACATAAGAATATACTCATTATGAGAACTGGGATGATTTTGACTTGTCATGATATTATTATTATTGAGGTTTTTGTTATATTTTAAGTTTGAAACTGTCTCTCTTTCTATCCAAAAAGGTCGGAATTTGAGAAAGACAGAGAGAGAGAGAGAGAAAGAGAGACAGTCATACAGACAGAAACAGACAAACTGGGAGAGAGAAACAGAGAGACAAAGACAGAGAGATAAAGAGACAGAGATAGAGACACAGAGAGAAACACAGAGAAAGAGACAGAGACAGAGATAGAGACAGATAAAGAAATAGAGACAGAGAGAGAAAGAGAGAAAACATATTTCTATTTATCAGTCTTTCTCTGGAGACAGATAGATAGCTCTTCCTTTATAGATCCTTTGTGATTGATTTGAATATTTATAATACTCAGAATAACTTGCTTGTATACAATATTTTTATATTGTATTGCATGCAATATTTGAACAATATTGAACAATACTGTATATAAAGGGCTCTTGGTTCTGCTCATTTTACTCTTCATTATTTCATTTTTCTCTAAAATCAACTAACTCATCCTTTTTTACAAGACAGAAATATTGCAATACTATACTAGATGTTACTATTATTGAATGTTGAATGTATGTTGTTTCTTTTCTTTAAATCTTCAAGCACATTGTGAGTTACATATACATTTGAAAGTGAAGATTTAGAACTGATTTACTAGGTTGTCCAAGAGAGAATTCTTCTCAGGTTTCTGGATGGGGGCTTGAACTAAGAAAAGCATGATATTCTCCTCCACCTAAAATAAAATAAAATAAAATAAAAATCTGCCACGAGAAATTCAAATATAGGAGTTGTGTAGATATAAGTGGCTCAGTGGAAAGAGCCCTAGACCTACATTTGGGAAGATTTGAGTTCAAATAGCTTTCTAGTTATGTACCCTAAGATGAGATCAAATTCTGCCTTATATACTTATTAGCTATGTAATCTTGGGCAAGTCAATTAACTCCTATTTGTTTTAATTTCCATAAGCATAAAATGAGGAAAATAATAGTATCTACCTCCCAGGGATATTGTGAGTAGATAATAAGATAATAGTTATAAAGGACTCTGTATCCTTTAAAGCAAGTGCTATATAAATACTAGATATTATTATTAACCATCAGTATAGTATATACAACACTGTCCCTTTGTCTCCTTTGTGATATACTCTGAAGAAGGCTGAATGTGTTTAGAAATATATTTTGCAGTAAAAAATAAAATTTCACAGAAAACTAAATATGAAGGATAAGACATATTTTTGGACACGGTTAATAGGAGATTTTCTTTCCTTGAACATGAACATATTCGTTTGATATGAAGTTTTTTTTTTCATTTTTCCCCCAATGGTGGGAGAGAGAAGATAAGGTAGAGAAAAAAAATTTGTAAAAATAATAATATTAAAAATTTTTATATGTACATATATGTATGTATGTATACATGTGTGTAGGTATATAATATGTATAAGTATATGTATATGTATGTATTATAGCCATTATTTAGTCTATAGGAGGCTTGGGAACAAAACACCATAGATGTAAAGATTGAAGATACTTCATAAGCTACCCAGTCTAATCCCTTCCTTTTAAAGATAAGAAATTGAGGAAAGGAACCTAAATGTTACATAGGAAGTAGACAGAAGCGCGAGAATTTGAAAATCGGCATTAGCTAATCTCTCTTCAATGGATTTCATGTTTCTGACTGGATTTATAGACATCCTATTCCAACCTACTGAGCTAAAAGTCCAAACTTACCCCAGAACAAATGCAATGTTATTACATGCTCCATTTCACCCCAACCTCTTTTTTAGGCATAAAACAAAGGAAATAAACTTCGAGTCAAGTAAATTGAAGAATAAATATTGTTTTTCTCCAGGGCTGTTGTAGGATGAAAAAAGTCCTTTGAAGAAATAGTCAGCTCTTGTGTGGCAAACCATCAGCTATGATAACCTCCACTCCCACACCTTCCTATCAGAAATAAGTGAGTATTTTTGTCTTAGAAGGTAAAGTTGGCATTAAGTAGAAGCTCTTTTGAACTTACAGAAGGCAGATAATAAAAAAAAATCAAGCTTCACAGCTTAAAAATAAATAACAAACAGACAATTGATGTTGAAAAATCCTTTGACAAGAGTTGAATTTTCAGTCCTTTTTTTTCTTTAAAGAAACTTTTTTTTTTTTTTTACTATCATCTCTTAGCTATTGAACTTTATGGTATTTTCCTAGAAACACTCTCAGGATACTATAAATGGCATAATAAAAATGGAAAGAATGCTGATTATGATCTATTGGATTCAAAAACAGCAGGACATCAAAACAGTATGGATGGCAAACATTCAGGATGAACCCTGTGGGCTGGAAGAAGAAAACAGCTAGGTCATTTTTGTCTTTTGAGGAAGAGAAGTTGTTTGATTTTCCCAAGTCATTTGTAGGGAACAAGAAAGAATCTACACATAGTCAGCAGGCTAGGAATTTAAAACATTTTGTCCTGGGGACTCTCCTTATTAAATGAGTATTTTACCTCAGAGATTGGTTTATAGTAGATATGTGTACTTCCAAGTAGAAATTCAGATGGAATGGAAAATAAAAATGTCAGCAATTATTCTCGCCTTCTTTCTCCCCATGAAGATTTATAGATAACATATGGATATAAGGAGGAAAGTGTTGAACTTGAAATCCAAAGATTCTTCCCATGTATGCTAGTCTTGGGCAAATACATTTACCAGTCAAAACCCAGTTTCATCATATGTAAAATGAAGGAATTGGACTTTAGGAGCTTAAATACTTCAAAATGTAATGATCTGTTATTCTTTTTTTTTTTAATAATTTTTATTATATATTTTTATATAATATTATCCCTTGTATTCATTTTTCCAAATTATCCCCCCTCCGTCTACTCCCTCCCCCGATGACAGGCAATCCCATACATTTTACATGTGTTACATTATAACCTAGATACAATACATGTGTGTAAATACCATTTTCTTGTTGCACAATAAGCATTAGATTCCGAAGGTACATGTAACCTGGGCAGACAGATATTAGTGCTAACAATTTACATTCACTTCCCAGTGTTTCTTCTCTGGGTGTAGCTACCTCTGTCCATCATTGATCAACTGGAAGTGAGTTGGCTCTTCTTTATGTTGAAGATTTCCACTTCCATCAGAATATATCCTCATACAGTATTGTTGATGAAGTGTACAGTGATCTTCTGGTTCTGCTCATTTCACTCAGCATCAGTTGATGTAAGTCTCTCCAGGCCTCTCTGTATTCCTCCTGCTGGTCATTTCTTACAGAGCAATAATATTCCATAACCTTCATATACCACAATTTACCCAACCATTCTCCAACTGATGGACATCCATTCATCTTCCAGTTTCTAGCTACAACAAAAAGAGCTGCCACAAACATTTTGGCACATATAGGTCTCTTTCTGCTCTTTAGTATTTCTTTGGGATATAAGCCCAGTAGTTGATCTGTTATTCTTTAAGGAAGATCTCAGTAGTAGTTCAGCAGTTTTGTTTTAAAATTTTTGAATTAATAATTTCATCTTAAAAATATCTAATGTTTTTCTGATGTTTTTCAATCATGTCTGGCAGATGAGAAAATGGAGGCAAGCAAAAATTACTTGCTTAGGGTCAAATATATGGTAAGGATCTAAGGCAGGATTTAAACTCATGAAGACTAGTCTTCCAAGCCTTGTGATCTAACCAGTACACTTATGATTGCCCTATAGAATGAATATTACTGATACCAAAGCAACTCAATAGAAAGATCCCTGAATTTGGATTTAGTTGCTCGGGGATCTCTGAGCTACTATTCACTATCTCTAGGCTTTGGAGAAATCAATTAACTTCTCTGAACCTCAGTTTTGTATGGGGTGAAAGAGAAAGTTTGGAGAGGAAGTGGGGAATGAGGGTGAACTATATGACTTTCCTTCTATAAATATAAAACGCTAGGATACATTGCTCCCAGAAATCTGACAATGGTTCACAAAACAAAACACAAGAAGAAAAAATAAAACTTTAAAACCCAAACACAACAGCTAAGGGTTGGAGGCATCTGTAAAGGTATTGCTTCAGCTGTTCTTAATGGCTTTGATCCTACACAAAATACAAAAGGGAATGTGGTAAAGTGGAAACACCAGTGATTTGGGAAAGAGATAACTTGAGCTCAAATTCTGACTTTGTCATTAAACTATTGTATGTCTTTGAGCAAGTCACAGTTGCCTTCTGCCTCAGTTTCTTCATTTGTAAAATGTATGAGTTCTAGTAAGTGAACTTCTAGTTCTAAATCTATGATTCTAAGAAATGTTCATAGCATGAATTTGTGACTCTCAGTGTTGATATACTGCTTCAATTCACTGTGATGTATTTGTTCAATTATACTTGAGAAAGCCTTAAAAACTACAACTAACAGCTCCAAGTGTACTAAGATATTTAAATAATCACCTCAATACCAAGAATGGATCATTGTTTATTATTGTTCATGGTTTTAGTTGTGTCCAATTTTTTGTGATCTCATTTTTGATATACACTGGAGAGGTCTGAATTTCCTTCTTCAGCTCAATTTATAGATGAGGAAATTGAGGCAAAATTAAGTGACTTGCCCAAAGTCATACAGCTAGTAAGTGCCTGAGTCCCAATTTGAATTCAGATCTTCCTGATTCCAGGGCTAGAACTCTATCCCCTATGCCATCTAGCTGCAGAATAGACCATACTTAGACTAAAAATTGGACTTTTTTATGTCCTGCTCAATTAGCCTTTACTCTGTACCTGGGGGGAAAATCCTTTAATTTTCTGTGTCTTTGTTTTCAAATCTGGAAACCTGGGTTTATTGTGATCCAGCTAACAACTCCTACACTATAGAATTGATATCCTGAGTTCAGTCAGCTCTTATCTGTTTCCCAAGAACCAACTGTTAAATTTTCAGGGTGAGTATTTTCACATCAGAAATTGGCAAACACTATAGAGCATAGCTTGGTTTATTATCTTGTAGACTTTCCAGAAAATTAAGAAAATGATGGGAGATAATGCTGATAATGCAGATTAAACTAAAAGTGCATCCTGTCTAATTTTTTTTTCAGTATAATGGTTTGTTTAAGATTTACTAGCACACCCTTGCATAGAAGAAAACATAGAAAAAATAAAATAAAAGATAAAATGACCTGAGTGAAGATACAAATGCCCAGGAGTTAGACAATAGTGAGCCATATATAAGAAGAAAAAAAATTCCAGTGGAGAAGGAAGAAAGCCTCAAAGTGAAGGGCATATAGATGCAGAATTTTATTTACATTTTAGCCAGTGACTTAAATACTTCAGAAGTAAAGGCATTTCAAGTTTAAAATAAAAAAAAAAACCTTCCTGTAGACAATTTTGTACGTGCTATAAAGAAATCAAGAGTGTAAGCCAAGGAAGTTGGTTTAGAGGTCTTTGGAGGCCTGTTTTAATAACTGCTCTAATATAAATTCTATCTGCCAAAAAATAGATATATCTGCCTGACTAAAGCATTCAGCATTGATCTGGAGAGAAATTCTAAAATTGGTGACTCTCCTACAGACTATTTTCATAGTCTTGAATAAGGGCAGAGAAACTTATTATTTCCTTCTGTAGGTTGTCAAAATATGGAAAGAAATGACTGAAGCCTTGGAAGGAGAACTGTAGGATAACTGAGTTAATTCCCAGGCTTATAAACAAGAATAGAATGAGAACTATCTTGAGGACATTTCTTGCTATTTTATCCAATGCTAAGTACCAGGGTCCTTTTGACATAGTGAAGAAGGGAATTGGCTCTGACATGGGTATCCAGCAATCATCTAGCCATAATCCCACAGATTTACCTTTCAAATCTGATGGTCTCTCTGGGAAGCTTTGGAGAATCTTGTAGAAGTGACCTTCCAAACTACCTCATGGCCCATTGTAACTTATTTATTCTCTTTCTAAAGCTTACTTAAATATATTGCTTCAAGCAATATATAATCAGCATAGTCCATGATCATACCTTTTAGCTTTCACATCATTTAAATTGAAATTATATATTTACTGTATTATAAATATATGTATTTTACCATAAATCCAATTTAACTAATCTATCTAATCATTTAAAAACTAATTTAGACACAGCATTGTTTTTACAACTCTCAGCACAGTTACAAGTATATAGTAGATACTTGATAAATTCTATTTAACTTCAGATTCAAGGAAGATACCACTAAGAGAGATGACATTTGTACTTTTTGTAGCTGGGTGGTGTCATAGAGAGTGCTGGGCCTGAAGTTAAGAACTAAGTTCAAATTTGGCTTCATTTTTATTATGTGATCCTGATGGGGGTTGAGGTACTTTTAAGCACCCTTTTTGAATTCCAATGATAATCGAGCTTTCCCAGCTCCCACCGGATCTGAGCTAATTTGGGCTTTCCCAGCCCCCTACTATCTGTTCAGGTTTCCCCAACCCTCACAAACAGCTTCTTCCTTATCTAAAAACCCATTGAATTCTATTTAATGGTAACCCTGGCTGAAACCAGCCAGGAGCCTGGGACTCCACCCACCTTCAAGATCACCAAGAGCCCCCATTATAAAAAGGGGCAAATCTTGAGTCCACTCTTTGCAGAGGTCCCAAACATGGCATCCTTACACTGGTCATGTCAAAGATTTCTGCCCACAGGAGCCACACTGGCTCTGGTGTTTTCCTACCTTTTAATCTTACTTCCAAACTCTACAATAAGCCTTTTTTTTTTTTTTTTTTTTTAAATCAATCTAGGTTTTCGGGCCTATAAATTCCTTTACAGGGGACTCCGTGCCGTCACTAGGCTATCCTTGCGCCGAACCAAAAGAGGTTCCCCTTTTCCTAACTCTCATCAATCCTGGTATGTCCTTAACCTGTTTACTTCAGTTCTCTCTCCCTTCCTCCCTCTCTCCCTCTTTCCCTCTCTCTCTCTCTCCCTTTCTCGCCCCCCTCTCTCTTTCTATCTCTGTATGTATGTGTCTGTCTCACTGTTTCTCACTATCTCTCTCTCTGTCTCTTTCCTTCCCTCCCTCCCTCACTCCGTTCCATATTCAAATCAGTTCCCAAGTCTTGATAATTTTACCTACTAAAAACCTTTCATATACCACCTCTCCATTTCTGTCCTCTGACTTTGACATTATTCTGGTAATGGGAAGCAATTTGAATTTATTAAATAGGGGGACATTAAGATGATCAGACCTACATTTTAGGAAGATCATTTTAACAGCTGGGTGGAAGATGGACTGGAGTGGACAGAGATGAAGCAGGGAGAATAACCAGGAGGCTATTGCAATATTCTAAATGTACAATGATAGTGTGGTTATGAATGAAGTATATACATATACATATAGATAGATAGATAGATAGATAGATAGATAGATAGATAGATAGATAGATATAGATAGATACATATATAGATAGATAGATAGATAGATAGATATCACTAATGAGAGAGAATATATAGCAAGATACACAATTTTGTAATAGATTAAAGAGATTTAGTGGGCAAAGATGATACCAAGTTTTAAATTTGGGTGACTAGGAAGAGGTGACCTGTACTGTTCATTCTAATCACAGTGGCCAACAAGCAATTCTGGTCATATAATATGCCATCTTTTTCTTTCATGTTCTTATATAACTAGTCTCCTGTGCATTGATGAACTCCATCTATACTTCTTTATAAAATCCCTCGTTTTCTCAATATTCAGCTCAAGTGCCATCTTTCTTAAAGTCATTTCTGTTTACTCCAGTGATAAAGTGTCGTTTAACTCTTAAAACTTTGCTTTACTTTGTATATTCTTTGTATCTACCTACCTGAGTAAATAATACCTTCCCCCACAGTATGTAAGCTCTTTGAAGGCAGGCATAGCTTGAAGTTTCATTTACTACTAAGAATGCTTTCCAAAACTGGCACATGGCAGGCACTTATTAAATGTTTGTTGGACAACTAGATTCTATTTAGTGTGAATAATGAATCTACTAAATGCTTAAATATTCAACTTCATATTTTTAAAATTAAAATTAAGTAAAATATGGTAATCGGTTATAGCCAATGAAAATATCTAGTAGGAATTTAAAAGATATGACTACTTCAGGAGATTCATTATTAATTAGAATCTAGCTATATTCTATTCTAAGTCATTTTGAAACATCCTTTAAAACTTGAGTTTTATTTCAATGTTATGTTTATTTCTCCTACACTACTCGCTGAGCAGGGAACATTTCTACAGAATTTACATAGATACATAAAGTTCTTTTATTGGCATATTGCTAATGGTTGCTGTTTTTTCCCTGGAGTCTCAACTGCAGGGCAGAGACTAGCCCTTGTAGTCATGCCAAATCATGGATACTGCTTTTCCTCTGAAGGACTGACTTTTGAAGGGATCATAGCACACACCCCAATGTCTCTGTTTGCTTACCTAGGAAATAGGTTCATTACCATATTCCACATGCAAGAGGCATCTGCTTTATGTCAAAGTCCTCCAAAATACAGGCTGTTTCATTTGTGTCTTGCCATCATCCACTCCTCTTCCTCCCTCCTAAGTTCCCTCCATCTCAGTAATATGGAAATTTATTTGACCACCTTAAGAACCCACCAAAACCTCTGGGATTCTGGATTTCAAGCCAAATATAAATCTTTTGAGGTTCAATTTTGCCTTCTGGCAGCCAAGGAGACTTTCCAGGTTCATAAGAAAAAAGGAGGAAAAGACTTTCTTCAGTTGCTTGAATAGTAATCATTTCTTCAGAGCAACATTTTGCTGAGTAAAATGGAAACAAATTAGCAATATACAGATGACAATGAATTCCCTTTAAGTACACAAGAGGGAATTCAAGAGAGATCTGAAAAGCTAGCTCCCAATTTAATTTGGGAGAAAAAAGCTAATAATAAAAGGTATAAGTAATTACTCGTTAACAACAAAGAAGATAACAAATAATATCTGATTGCTATTTTTTCTTTGTTATGAAAGAAGAGTCTGTGAAGACTAGTCTAATGATAAATGATAGCAGCATAAAAATCACTTAAATTTTAAAACAAAAATGTAAATAAATAATTAGGTTAACAAATGTGAAAGAAAAAAAAACAAGAGAAAAAGGGAAAAGGAAAAAATGAAGGAAGGATGGAAGGGAGGAAGGAAGAGAGGGAGGAAAAAAGAGAGGGAAGGAAGGGAGGAAAACTCAAGAAGTGGAGGAAATGATAATAATTTCTATTTATAAAGTCTTCAAGGTTTGCAAAGAGTTTTATGTATGTAACAGAGGGAGTTTCATTTCTCCTCCCTTCCTTTCACAAATGATAATTGGTCCAATCCTAAATGGGCCTGAATATAGTTTTTGTAAGGAAGAAAGTTTTCATTTCCCACTTCAACTGATATAGTCACAAAAATGATTACAAAGTAGTAGATGTTAAGGACTTTAAAAAAATGAGGTCACAGAGGTTTGCATGGTCTTGGCTTGTGGATGCAAATGATACCACACAGAAAATACCCTGTGACTGGCAAGACAAATCAGTCATGTTCCTAGGTTTTTAAATTAAACAATCAAATCAAGTTCATATATGTTTGCAGGTGAGTGGTAGAAGAGTTCATCAATTCAGAAATTGGAGCTAGAAGTAGAGGAAGCAACAACTGGAGAGGTAATTGATCTTGGATGTGAAGGAACAAACTTTCTTTCCTCTCTCCCCCTTTAATCACTACATCATCAGACAGACCAGATCAGTACAAGATAATACATCTTTTAAGACAAAGAGATATATACCAAGGACCGATGGATTCTGAGAAACTTCCACCTGAAAGAGGAAAGAGATTAATGGAATATGATTCTTTGTGGCACAGAGGAGTTCCAACTATGAATTCAAGGAAGAAACAGATTCTAGAAGACCAATGAAGCCACGCACTCGGCAGGGTATATACAACATGAGCTGTGTGAAGATTCTTTGGAAAGAAAAAGGATGTTCAAGATCTGAAGCACCTGGAAATTTGAGTCACCTTTTGCCATGTGTTTATCTTATGCTATGTCTCATTACTATTACATGTTCTTCCTATGCACCCTGTGTGTACATAGATGTGTACACTTCTGTCTTTGGGAAATTAATAATAGCAACTTTCTATGAAGTATTTTAGTAAATGTCTTTGCTAGAAACTAACTAATTCTTCTGAGTCATTGATGAGAGCTCATAAGCAGTGTTAGGAGGAGCAAACCACAGGGACATCCTTAAAAAAGTAGCAACCAACACTCTGGGGACCTAATCTGTAAGTATGACTAAATTGGATTGAGTCGTTTCAAAAGAGGTATTATTTATGAAATATCTCATATGATTCACACAACAGCCTTGTGAAATAGGTAGTCTAATTATCTCTTATTTATAGAGAAATAACTTATAGCCATGGGGCCCAAGTGACAAAGCCTGGGTTCAAATTTCAAGTATTTTGGGAATGCCTGGGAAGCTAGGTAGCACAGTGGATAGAATACCAGGATTGTAATCAGGAAGAATAAAGTTCAAATCAAGCCTTAGACACTTACTACCTATATGAGTCACAAAGTATCAAATATGATTGAAAATAACTAAATAACAAATACCATTCTAAATGCAGATCCATATTCTTTGGTTTTGCCCCTTCAAGTTATCAAGTTAAAGGACTTGAGACTTTTAGCTATTTTAAAGAGCATGTAGTTATTGATTTTCCCGAGGTCTGAGTCAATGCAAAAAAAAAAAAAAAATAGACTCTTAGTCTATTTTGGACGAAACACAATATATTGAGCTGAAGCTAAAATCAGAGACCTGATTTCAAAATCTGACTCTGGGATTTACCTATAACCTTGGGCAAGTTCCTTAATCTCTCTGAAATTCATCTTTCTCATTTATAAAAAGAAAGTGGGAATAGGAAAATTAGATTATCTGTAAGATCCCTTTCAGCTCTAGATTTTATGAGGCAAAAAGAACAATCTCTCTCCTCCTTCCATGATCACACCTATTAGCACCAGCCCTGGGCACACAGAACACCAGGCTAGTATGTCTGCTTAGCTCTTAACTGTTTACATATGTATTTTCCAAGCCCATGCAGACCTGGAAGGAGTAGACGGCATATGGGATTGACTTACAAAACTGTCATCTACACAACTTCCTTTCCCAGGCTTCTTCAGAAGCTAAAACGAGCACAAATAGTACTCCTTCATTCAGTCATGTACTCTGTGAATTCTTGTTTCTTTGGCATTTCTTACCTTCCAATCAGATAAAGTAGAGGAGAAGGAGTTTTGTTTTTGTTCATTGCTGGAAATTAATGAGTTCTTGTGAAGGGAGTTCCAGAGCTTAGATGGCAGGGGAAACATTGCTATAAAAATGAAAATGGCACCTTAACATTTCCCAGATGCCAGAAGTGAGACTTAAAGAGAAGCAAATATACTTATGGAAAAACATGTGCCTTGCCCAGAGACAACATAACATCAGATCTGATCCTGATTGGATAACTTGGAATTGGCCTTATTTTCTGCAAACAAGGCTGTTTTCCCTTGTTGGAATAGAGTTTACGATGCGCAGTCTTTATGGTATCTTGCCAATTGTAATTTTCAGTAGGGCCAAAGTGATTGTACAAGGCTGATAGGTAAGATGAAAAACATTGAGAGGCAATACATCTCTCCCTGCCTCAGAAACCAAATATTAAATGGAGTCAATGGAAAATAAATTTCATTTTTAATCATGGTTGCCCTTGAAAAGTAGTAAAAAAGGCAATTCATTTATTGTCATTGGTCTAATTAATTTAATGTACCAAGTATATTATTGAAAATTTGTTATCATATTATGGAAGAAAAACTCCCCTTAAAAACAAAAAAAAAAGTTTGCTGGAAGTAGACATGTAGCAAAGACCACTAAATGAAAAATGGTTGTTATCTGTATACCTCAAAGGCAGTAGAACCCATCAGAAATTCTCAGGAACAGTAGGAATGGGAATAAAATGAGTAGATATTTTGTGCATGAGAAAAATTATAAAAGTGCAGTAGTGACTAAATTCACATTTTTAATCTGGTTGTGGCTTCCTTTGAAATTTTAAAATCTAAATCAGAAAGGACTTTTTTTTTTTTTTTTAAATCAGAAGGTGATATAAAGGGTGATTTGTCCAAGGTGGAGGTGTTTTTTTTTTTTTTTAATGAACATGAAATGTAATGAAAGACATTCTTGGTAAGACTTGAAAGCAAGGAGAAAAGAGGAGGTAGGCAGGGACTAAGGAGGATTTCATGGAGACAGGCCATATTGCCTTTAGCAGGAGGCACACAGACCACATAAGCCCCTCCCTAAGGTAGGTTATGAAGAGACACTTCACTGGATTTCTGCTCTGCTTTAAAGATTAATTTCACAGTAGATAGGCCCTGCATGAAAAATTTTGAAATTATACTGTGCTTTCCTGATTTCAGGATATGAGCTTTCAGCTAATGCTCCTTAAGAAAGGTAAAGAAGGAGACTAAAAATAGACAGAGGAGGAAGGTAGGTTGAGTTCAAAGATGACCTCAGACATTACTAGCTATGTGACCCTGAGCAAGTCACTGAACCCTGTTTGCCTCAGTTCCTCAACACTAAAATGAGCTAGAGATGGACATGGCAAATTGTTCCTGAATCTTGGCCAAGAGAATCCCAAGTGTGGTCACAAAGAGTCGAACTCAACTGAAACAAGAAAACAACAACAAAAGATGTATTTCTGTGTGTGTATTTCCTCTAATTTTTGATGGCTGTTTTGCTTGATATTTGCAATGTTTGATTCTTTTTGTGTAACTAACATTTAATGGAGAGGGGTTAAGCTGACAAGTGAAACCTAAGGACTAGCAACTAAGGAAGGATCTTTTATTTTAAATCTGTTGTACTCCTAGTCTAGTAATATAAGAGGGAGGAAAAACAAATATAAATTAGATAAAATTTTTGTTGTTCAGTCATACCACTTGTATCCCATTCTTCATGACACCATTTGGAATTTTCTTGGCAGAGATACCACCTAGTTACTCCAAGTTAATTTAAAAGAGAAAACATCCATCTATAACTCTTTTTCTTTCAAAGCCAAAGTATCTCCTTTGGAGAGAAACATCTCATTTCTCACCTGGTTTCATTACTTTGGGACTTATCAAACTGAGTTCTCCCCCAAACCTCAGGAAGCTTATTTTGGGGATAATCTTCTCATCTCACAATATCTCATCAGCCTTGGTACTTCACCTTATCATTATCCTCTGCCTCTGTGATTAAAGGATGGGAGCATGAACTCTAAAACTCCACTTTAAAAAGAGTTTGACTCATATATCTTATTTGTATCCTTGGGATATTTAGCATAGCTCCTGGCACATAGTAGGTGCTTAATAAGTGTTTATTGAGTGATGTCTCCTAGAGAAGGGAAGGTCAGATTCCAAAGATATCAGCAACATCTCTTCATGTCTTCCATAAGATATATTCATATATATTTAGACAGCCCATTTGTCTTACATGGATACATATATAGAAGAGGTATTGTGGTATAGGAGACAGACAGCTCACCTGAAATCAGTAAAATTTGGGACTAAGTCTTATCACTGACACATACTGATTGTGTGACTAAAGAAGTCACTGAAACTCTCCCTGACATAGTTAACTCTCTAAGAGAATCAATTGCAGAAAAGCTGCCAGTTTGCATTGATAGAGTAAGTTTCTCAACTTGGAGTTCTTTATTTACAGTTGCAATGCATGTATATGTACATGTACATGTAGATGTGTACTGTGTATTCATGTGATTATGTATATGTGTGTATTTTTCTTTTGTTACTGTTGATAATGACATATAATTCCAATAAAGTTACCAAGTCACAAATGAGTCACTCTATTGCATGTTTTAATTTTTAAGCTTAAACTCAGCCTGAACTAAGGAATAGACATCTTTCTAAGGCAGCTAGGTGGTTCAGTGAATAGAGCACTGGCTCTGAAATCAGAAAGTCCTGAATTCAAATCTGGACTCAGACATTTATTGGCTATATGATCCTGTTAACTTCTGATTGTCTTAATCCATTGGACAAGGAAATAACAACCCACTCCAGTATTTTTTGCCATGAAAACCCTAACAATCACTGACATGGTGCAGTGCATGGGGGTCATCAACAGTAAGATACAACCAGACAACTGAGCAACAACACATCTCTCCGATGTGAATTTTTTTTTCACTTGAGTTTGTTAAAAAGAAAAGATTTATCTTATAGCCCGCCCTTCTCTTTTCTTCTTCCATCTTCCCATAATTTCCTTCCTCAGATAGTTTGAATTATAGCAATTTGAACTCAGTGACATAATAAATCAATGCACAATACTTTTGCAAGTCAATTCAGTTCTGTTTTGTCCAATTACAGATGGCTAATTGTTATGATGCATAAAATAATTTTCTTGTCTTTTTTTCAAATCCTAGGGGAAATTAGATGGCATAAGGGAGAGAACATCTGTCTTAGAGTCAGGAGGACCTCCGTTCAAAACCAGCTTCAGATATTTAATAGTTTGTGTGGTCCTGGGCAAGTCACTTAACCCCAACTGCTTACAAAAAAACTCTAAAAATAACCTATTTCAAAATTGAAACTGAATTGTTTTTCCTTTTTTCTCTTTTAGTTATTTTGGGGTAGTTATACAAAACTTTATATGTGTGTATGTACATATACACATATGTTTATTATTTGTACATAAATGTATAATACTAGACTTAGGATCTGAATTCAAGACCCACTTCTGCTGCTTATATCACTTTTATAACTTTGAGTAATCTCCTTGGGCTTCAGTTTCTTTATCTGTAAAGTGAGATTAGACTAGATGGCCTTTGAAGTCTCTTCTATCTTGAGATGTATGATCCAAAGAAATCTTCCCTATGACACTTATTACATGACCTTGGACAAAAGACTAAACTTCTGTGCACTTAAGGTCACTCTGTAAGACTTTAAGTTATGGACAATTATGTTCTAGAGGATGTTTTCCATGCAAACAAAGTTCTTCGTCCTTGGCATATATCTTTAGGTGTTTGTATCTACATCATGCATGCTTCTACTTATTGGTTTAAGGATATATTTGCTTTCATCATCTTTATTTTCTCTTTTTTGATGGTAAGGCTCTGACAGGCTAGGACTACACCTTCTCTATATTCAGGAAGCACATCCTCCCCCTGGTATAATGAATGCAGCAGGTAAGATATAAGCAGGAGTATATACTGATCTTCCTGACTAGAAAAGAGAAATGAAAGCTGTAAGTCTGATTTTATCTCTCTCCCTCTTTTTTCCCCTCTGTGGCTTAACATATATCCCCTTCAAGGCTTGTTCTCCTTATGCTTACATTCAGCACACAGGCCATTGCCCATATTGCTTTGGGGCTCTGTGTGGAATTTGTAATAACAGGATAAAGAAATATATAGTCTCTCAGTGCTCAGAATGGCACTGTGTCATGTGGCTTGGGAAGGTATGTCTGGGAGTATCATATGGCCGTTACTCAACCTGGACACAGAAGCACATTGTACGAATGGCCTTTCTGGCAGTACAGTCCCAAACACAGATGTACAGAAGAGCTGGCTCAGACCGACAGCCACATATTTCAATCAGGGCCATAAGAGCATTTTTTAAAATTACAAAACATCCCCCCACTTTTTTTATTCTAAAAGGAAAACAGAACTTCTCTCTTGTCTTAATACAAGGTACTAAGAAGACTTTCTGTTCTTTGGGACACAAGTTCAAGCCTTGGTCATACTGCTCCTATAACCCAAGGTGCTAAGGAATTTTTGCAAATATGTTCTCATTATAGAGTTTATAGGGTGTTGACTCCTACAGGGAAAGCCAACGTTGTACCAATTTCCTTCATAAGTATTGTTCATTTTTGCAGAAAGTCAACAAAGAAAACCATTGGTATCATGTATCAATCAATAAGCATTTATTAAGTGTATACTGTATGCCAGGCACAATTCTAAAAACTGGACTCATAATCTCATGGACTGCCTCTAGTCTACCTTTCCAGGCTCCTTATACATTATTCTCCCTTATGGATTTTACATACCAGCCAAACTGGCCTGCTTGCTACTCCATGGACATGATTTTCTATCACCAATTCTTATGCCTTTGCATAGGCTGTTTTCCATTACTGGAAGACACTTCCTCCTCATGACTACTTCATAAAATCCCAAGCTTCCTTCAAAGCTCAAGAGTTACTAGTACTAAAGGAAACTTAGTTTTTACTTAATTTCTGCAGACTTTGTTGTTATTTCTCACTTTCTTCCCAATCAGTTTCTTTTATCTATTTCATATAAATTTTGAATTCACTTTTTTATACATACATACATACATACATACATGTGATTTTCCTCCAAAAGTATGTAAGCTCATTGAGGGCAGGACTATTCCATTTTTTTGGTATGCCCAATGCCTTGCCCAGTGTCTCACATACAATAAGATTTCAATGAATGCTTCTTGCTTTGTTGATGGTTCTGGGAAATCCAAGTGTCATTACAAGAAAGAGAAAAGCAAAAATATTTTCAGGGTTTGTTGTGTAGATTTGGAATTAGCAAATCCATGGGAAACTTAATGAAAATAATCAGGAACATAATCAGAAATTGATAGCCAGGAGAATGAAGGGACCAAATACCTTGTATGAATTGAGTAACTGAGGGTGCTTGGTCTCTGGAATAGAAGATTTGGGGTTGAAGAAAAGGAGATAATTTTGTTGTTTACTTGTGTCCAACACTTCATAACAACATTTGGGATTTCTTTTGGCAAAAATGTAGAAGTGATTTGTCTTTTTACAGATGAAAAAATTGAGGCAAATTGTTGTTATTTGCAGAGTCACATAGCTAGTAAATTACTGAGGACAAATTTAAATTCAGAAAAAAATGTCTTTCTGACTTCAGACCAATACTGCATCCAATATACTATTTAGCTATCCTAAAGGATATAATAGATGTCTTTTAAAAAGTCATGTGAAACAATGTAGCTTGTATTTTGATTTTTCTTATTTTTTTTCTTTTTGATCTGATTTTTCTTGTGCAGTATAATAATTGTTCAAATGCATATATATGTATATATATATATATATATATATATATATATATACATATATTGGATTTAACTTATATTTTAACATGTTTGGCATATATTGGATTGCTTTACCATCTAGAGGAGGAGGTGCAGATAAGGGAGAGGAAATTTGGAACACAGGGTTTTGCAGGAGTCAATGTTGAAAAATTATCCTTGCATTTGCTTTGAAAATAAAAAGCTTTAATAAAAAAAAGCCACGAGAAAGAAGAATCAGTCTTGTTCTGCTTAGCAAGAAGAAACATGAGCAGCATGGTATTCATGTTGCAGTGAGGCAGATTTTGGCTCAATACAAGAGGAGAAAAAACAAACTGCCTATCAATTGACACTTTCCCAGAGTGCAAAGTACTGCCTTGGGAGGGAATAGGTTCACAATTACTGGAGATCTTAGCAGCAAAACAGGATGACCACTGGCTGGGGATGGTGTAAGTAGGATTCCTATCTTAGGTTGAACCAACTGGTCTCAAAGTTCCCTTCCAATCTACAATTCTGAAATCCAATTTCCAACAGGTTAAAGTGATTAAGGAGGCAAGATAGAGGAATAGAAAGAATGCTTAGTCTAAAATTAGGAAGACTGAGTTTCAATCCCACCTCAGACACTACTCCTATGATACTGGGCAAACCACTTAAACTCTCTGTTCTTCAGTTTCCTCATTTGTCAAATTAGGTACTTGGAATTCATGGTCCCTAAGACTTCTTCCAACTCTATAATCTTATGAACTTTTCATTAAGATAACAATTCTTTCTTTTCATTTTTTTTTTAAAGAGAAACTTTTAGGTTATATGGATTTTCTAAAAAAAGGTTGAAGGAAGAGTGAGAGGAGAAGCAATAGCATGTCAGCCATCCAGAAACAAGGGGAAGAACAATCCAAAAACTGAAATTAGTTTACAAATGAGATTACTTTGATCACTAAAACATTTTTCTTGAATTTATATTATAAAATGGCATCCTTCTCCATAAAGAAAGGGCATCAGGCATCCTATCTTCATTAGGTTCTAAATGACTCTAAACTTATTAATTATATTATGATTCCATGAACTCAGTTCCATCCATAACTCTGTACCCCAACCTGAATTGCTCTTGTCCAAATTTATATGTATTAGTTTCCCAACATTTATCAACTTTGGTGTTTTGGTTTTTTTGTTTTTGTTTTTTTTTTTTTTTTTGCCTGAACTTGTAATAGAAGTTACATAAAAGATTCCTTGGTTAACCTCTTGGTACTTCCTGTTTTGTACCAATATGACCACTTTTCCCCTCAAAATCAAGTGGTAGCTACAGTATTTCATTACCACATTCCTATATGATATAATCAGAAAAAACATCAAAAACAGCTTCCAGGTGGTCCCAAATCTAGATCCTGATTATTTATATCCATAAGCCTTATATTTAATCTGGTCTGTTTCATAGTGAATATACAAATAATCATAATGAATATTTGGGACCACCCAACAACCTATCTTTATCTTCCCAACAGTATATATCCATTAAATACATATGTATATGTTTGTGTATATTCATGGGTATGTATGTATAAATTGTTATTGTCCTGCATATTCAAGAAAGATACTGTTAATGGTGTTGTCTCCATGGGAAAGTGTGACTGAAAAGCCCAAAGCATGACCTAGAGTGCTGTGGATATATAGACAATGCTTCCCTGACTGTCGATATAGTTCAGCTGTGTCTTTAGAATGTGCATTCTGCCTGCCCTTTTTGTGCTGATCTGCCTGATTTTTTTTTTAATAGCCAGGAGACTTGGATTGGTCTTTAGCACTAACCTAAGATAACATTGTAGAGAAAATTTGGTTTTACTTGCTCTGGGAACTTCATCATCCTCCTTGGATAATGGAGCCTCCTTGCACTCTTGCTGCCAAAGAATTCTATAGAAGCACCTCCTCTAGGTCTGTACAACCTGGCTTCACTATATGCTATTCTTGTATCGTATCATTTTTTGCTTTTGCATAGGCTAGCCATCCTGTTTGGAATGTTCTCCTTCCACACCTCCACTTCTTAGAATTCCTTGCTTGATGGAAGTATCATCCACACAAGAACTTTTTCCAGTCTTCTCCATCTCCATCCCCAAATAGATCTTGTGAGGATAGATATTATAAAATAGTTTGGTTTTTTTTTTTTTTGAGGGGAGTGGGAGGTGTAGGGGGAAACAGAAGCTTAGAAACAGAATCAAACATCTTTAGGAATCCGTGACCTTGAAGAAGTCAAACAATGTGCAACTAGGCATGAGCACCAGTCTACTAGAAATTTTCTCCTAATTTTTTTTTCTTATATGGATCTGCTATACAGGTACTTTCTTCCTCCCATGGCACAAATACACACTAAACCACAAAGTGTAGTACATTCCTCTTGCTATAACTGAAAATGTTTTTTTAGGAAAAAAGAATAAAAAAACCTTTGGATTCAAAATGCAGAAGCTATCAGGACTTTTTAAAGTCATAAATATGCCTGGAGAAATTAACCACCTTGAGAAATCACTTTCTTTGAACTCTGGTCTTCAACAGAAACTAGAATGTTCCATACAATGAAAAGTTCCATTCCTATAAAATCAAAAATACCTTTCTTGATTCATTTCATATTAGAGAGCAATAAGGTTTATAAATGTTTTTGTGAAGTCTGAGTGTAATAAAATTTAGCTATAAACTGTCTCATATGCTAGTCTCTTATGCTGGTCACAGGCTGATCCTGGCTAGAAAGATCTCCCTTTATAGGCTTACTTCATCATCAACAGCAAGAAACATAAAAGGGTATAACAAACTGTAAAGTATACAAATCCAAACATCAAAGAACATTTTTTTAAAACCCCTGTTCCAGATCTTACTGAAGCTACCTAATATTCACTACTTCTAATGCCCAACTTACTTTCATAGAAAGTTCTCATAACTTTGTCCCAATGGGGTATTTAAGATTCAATCCATGTTTGGATCTATCATCCAGTAGTTAATTGATGTACGTCAAAAGATTGAGCATCAATTTCCTATTTAAAAATTCAGGTTGGTTGTTTTGGGAATGAGGAAGATAAGGTATTAAAACCTATTCAAAACTATTCATTTGGGTCTGAATCTTTTAGCTACAGAGATGTGTCTCGATAGCTCTCTCTGAATAAGATAGCACTTTATTGAAATAATTTCACTTATTGCACACAGAATAAGCATCAATGTAAATTTAAAGGTCAAGCCTGCAAGATAAATTTTATTGATTGGGACAGATCAATTTACAAAGTGGCCATGTTATGTAGAGCAGGGATCTTTCTCTATCAATGTGTTATGTGTTGGGGATACAAAGATAGATAGATAGATAGATAGATAGATAGATAGATAGATAGATAGATAATTGAAAGAAAGGAAAGCAGGAAGGAAGGAAGGAGGAAAGCAGGAAGGAGGGAACAAAGAAAGGAAGGAAGGAAGGATGGAAGGAAGGAAGGAAGGGAAAAAGGAAGGAAGGAAGGAAGGAAGGAAGGAAGGAAGGAAGGAAGGAAGGAAGGAAGGAAGGAAGGAAGGAAGGAAAGAAGGAAACATTTATTAGGCATATACTATGTACCAGGTAGTATGCTAGGTTCTATGTACATATTATCTCATTTGATTCTCACAACATTCCTGGGAGATAGGTGCTGTTATCCTTTTTTTTTACAGCTAATGAAACTGAGGCAAATGCATATAAAATGGCTTGCCCAGGGTCTTAGCAATAGTAAATGTCTGAGGCTGTATTTCAACTTATGTTTTCCTGACTCCAGACCTAGAACTCTATTGTATCTGAGACACAGAGCCCGCCTCAATGATCTTCTTAAAAAGTGGCAGCCAGACCTGAACATAGTGATCCAAGTGTGGTTGGACCAAAGCAGAGTACAGAAAAACTGTAATCTTCTTATCCTCGTTGTAGTGTTCCCAAGATCACATTAGCTTTTTTTGGCTGCTAAATCACACTACTGACTCATATTGAATTTGCAATATACTAAAATTTCCAGATTTTTTAAAAGAAAACTTTTGTCTCATCAGGTCTGACCTGAAGACTTGAATCCAGAAATGGTTGCTTCAAGCGGTCCCCCATTATGCCATTTCAGGAAAACCATTGTGTAGGAGATGGAAGACTGAAAGCCATGCTCAAACTTCTGTTAGAAATGAATTGAAGGATCTTGAATGGAACCCATGATTCCTACCTATACAGACCACCATAGCAGGATGGAAATAATGTGATGTCATTGTCTTACCATATCTACTCCTTTGTCATGAAATATATAGTTGATCAGAAGTCATTCCTAGAAAGTCACAGGTCATTTTAACAGCCACATTATAGCTACAAAATAGCCTCTGAAACTTCTAATTCTAGATTGAGGATTCTATTCATGACAAGATTCTAAATGATTATATTACAGATTAAAGAGTAGTTACTGTTCTTACTTTCAGGAAGTTTACAATCTAATGGGGAAACTAGGTCAAAATACAACCCAAATAATATGCTTATGACTACATAAAAGATGAATGGATTGGGAGATCAAGAAAATATGGGTTGTAATCTATTTTTTTTTAAATTTGTATTTATTTATTTGGTTTTTGCTGAGGAATTGGGATTAAGTGACTTGCTCAGGGACACACAGATTGGAAGTGTTTAATGTTTGAAGCCATATTTGAATTCTGGTCCTCCTGACTTCAGAGTTGATGCTCTATCCACTGAGCAACCTAGCTGCCCGTGTGTGCTACTTTTTTGGAGAGAGAGAATCCTTTTGAATAGCTGAATATGCATCTAAAAAATGGGAGGGTATAGGTAAGCTGCAATCTGTACCATAGGAGGGATAATTTATATCGGTGAGATTCTAATTCCATCAAATAATAAAGGAAGATTTCTAGAACATGCTGGTATATTGAGGTAGAGAAGGGATAGAAATTTCCAATCAATGCACACCTTCAGTTTGTTAAATGCTTCTGGAATTATCAGCTTGCCTTCAAGTTGACACAGATCCCTTACCAGGCAAATAGGAAGCAAGTTAACTATGGAAAGTCAGGGTTAATAAAGTTCTTTGCTGGCCCAATGATGCTGAAGTGTTCTTCCCTCATATAGGTTCTAATATGGCTCAGTTGAAGACCAAGTGAAAACTAATTTATGCTCTTTGCAGTCATCCATCTATCCATCTAGCCACCCCTACCACGTTCCAAAGCAACCATTTCATAGTTAATGTTTAGCTAAGTCCAGCAAAATTTACTATCTTGAAAGTTACTAAAGGGAAATTTTGAAAAGTCTAATTTACTCGTGTTTATAAAAAGAAGGACAAGCAGTGAAACAGAATAGTAAACATCTCTGACAATGTGCGGTCTCCCCAAGAAAGGAATTCCAGACATCCTGGCATAATGGCTTTCACTCAATCTGACAATCATCAGAAGAATTTAACTAGGGTTTAATTGTAGCTCCGAAATGTCCACAGAGAAGGAAAGAAATAACTTTTCCCTACTATTTTTTCAAGCTATTTACCTTCATGTCCCCTGGAACTCTTTAAATAATATGCCTTGCAAAACCAGCCAGCATGCTGCTCTTGGCTCCAAGAATCGTTAAAGAATTTATAAGCTGTTTTCTCTCCTATCCCTGGAGCCATTGCCTGGGGAAGCAAAATCCAGACATTTGCAACTCAACACCCCAGAGCAAAGAAGCTGATCTGATCGATGGTGTCAAGGCAGCAGTCTCTAAAATGTGATAGGTGTGACCCCTGGCTATGCCCAGCTGTGAATTGGGCCACCAGGGAATAAATACCCCTTTAAAGGTGGTGATTTCTGCTACTGGGCCACCCTGGTGGGGCAATGGCCTATAAAATATAAAGAGTCTAAGAATCAGGTCCAGTCCATGCAAACCAGATTTCTCCAGGCAATTCTAGAAAGCTGAGGCACATTTTAGGAATTTCATGATCATGTACAAACTGAGATAATATGGTAGCAATGGCTTGGTGGGTCTCCTTAGGGATCAGGGAAGAGTTTTGAGAAGTCCCAAGGAAGTGCTCAGATTTGGTCATAACCTGTTAGTGATTGTGATGCTTGGTCCACCATCATAAACCATGTTTTTTGGTTTGTTTTTTGTTTTTAAAGGCTCTTCTGTCAAAGCCTTTCAGGAAGCTGCTATAAAAGGCAGTATGTTATGATATAATACAGCATTGAACGTTGAGACAGAAAAAAACCTGTATTCAATTCTTTTTTCATGAGTTTATTAAGTGTATAAACTTAGATGAGCCATTTCACCTCACTGAGTCTCAGTTTCTTTATCTGTACCTGAGAGGATCAGATATGATAATTTCTATTTTTTTATTATATCTTTTTTATTTTCCAGACATATGCATGGGTAATTTTTCAGTATTCACAGTTGCAAAACCTTTTGTTCCAATTTTTCCCCTCCCTCCCTCCACCCCCTCCCCCAGATGGCAGGTAGACCAATACATGTTAAATATGTTAAAGTATATGTTAAATACAATATATGCATACATGTCCATACAGTTATTAGACCTGATTATTTCTAAGGTCCCTTCCAGTTGTAAGTCTATGACTCTTTGATCTGAAATTTAGTTCAACCTATACCAACCTAAGAGCTAATATGGCCAAGTAGACAGAGTGTTCTTCTTGTGTAACCAAGAGTTTAAATTTGCCTAAGATTCTCTTTACTAGTGAAGAGAATAATTCCTCAAAACTGCTTGCCTGGGTATATGATAGAGATGTCACAAGAACTTGAGAAAAAAGAGTTCTTCATCTTCCTTTCTGCCTTAAATTAGGTCATATGTGAATACAGACTCTGGGGAGAAATTCTAGGGAAAAGAAAGACTTTGAAAGAAAGGTCTGGGTTTAAAGGCTTTGAAAGCACTGCAGGGTCAAAGGGTATACACAGTTTGATAGTCCTTTGGGTGTAGTTTCATATTGTTCTCCAGAATGATTGGATCATATCATAACTCCACCAACCATGCATTAGGGTCCCAGTTTTCCCACATCCCCTCCAACATATATCATTATCTTTTCCTGTAGTACCTTAAAGTTGTTTGAATTTATATTTCTCTATAATAATATAATATCTATAATACTTTATAATATATAATATTTATTTATATGATATATATAATATATATCATATTTATATTATTTATAATAATATAATATCTATAATAATTTAGAACATTTTTTCATATGACTATAGATGGGTTAAATTTCATCATCTGAAAATTATCTTTTCATATCCTTTGACTATTTTTACAATTGGGGAATGACTTGTATTCTTATAAATTGGACACACTTCTTTATATACATATAAATGAGATCTTATAAGGAAAACTGGCTGTAAAGATTTTTCCCAGTTTTGTACTTTCCTTTTAATCTTGTTTCTGTTGGTTTTCTTTGTGCAAAATCTTTTTAATTTAATGTAATAAAATTATCTATTTTGACTTTCAGAATGTTCTTTAGTTCTTCTTGGGTCATGAATTCCTCCCTTCTCCAAAGATCTGATATCGTTTCCTTTCCTAATTTGTTTATGGTATCATCCTTTTTGTCCAAATAATGTATCCATTTGAAGCTTATTTTGGTATGGGATATGATATGTAGGTCTATGCTGAATTTTTGACATATTATTTTTCAATTTTCCCAGCAATTGTTGTCAATTAATGAGTTCTTATTCCAGAAATAAGAGTTTTGGGGGGTTATTAAATACTAGATTACTATAGGCCTTAATCATTGTGTCCTGTTTATCTAATCTATTCCACTGATCTACCATTCTATTTTCTTAGCCACTACAAATTGGTTTTGATTGCTGCTGCTTTATAATATAGTTTCAGGTTTGGTACTGCTAAGCTACCATCCTTTGTATTTTTTTTTTCATTAATTCTCTTGATATTCTTGAACTTTTGTTCTTCCAGATGAATTTTGTTACTATTTTTCTAGTTCTATAAAATATTTTTTGGTAATTTGATTGGTATGGCACTGAACAAATAGATCAATGTAGTCAGAATTGTCATAATGTAGTGGCACAGTTCCTTTTAATTGTCATGCCTCAGTTTCCCTAATTGCGCTGCCTCAGTTTCTGTAATGGTCCTGCCTCAGTTTCCCTAAATTGTTCTGTCTCAGTTTCCCTGAATTGTTCTGCCTCAATCTCCTTGGCTGCAACCCCCCCCGCCCCCTTCGGTTCATTAAGACTGATATAACTCAGCACTACTTACTCTAAGGTTATAAATTGTCAATGTGTGAACTCAAGATAGGGGAAGTTCAGACTTCCTGGCTCCTAACTCCTCCTAAGTCATCAAGAGTTTATGGTCCTACCCCACTACCTGACAGAACTGGATTGATGGTTCCTGACTGGAGATTCCCACTCACCAGAGTTTGGACTCCACCGCCTGCCTTTGTTTAGCTACTATGCATAAATGTGTCATTGATAACACACATTCCCTGCTGGATACTTTGGACATCAGCCCTGGGAGCAGCATGCCCCCAGCACAATCTCTGTTTTTCAAATAAAATATTAAAAACTCTCTAATCTCTATCTTGACTCAGTTTCTCTGGCATTAGAATTTTTATTATATTACTTCAACCTACTTATGAATGTTGATATTTTTCCAATTGTTTAGATCTGACTTTATTTGTGTGAGAAGCATTTTGTAATTTTGTTCATATATTTCTTAGGTTTGACTTGGCAGGTAGACCCTCAAATATTTTATTTTGTCTTCATTTATTTTAAATATAATTTCTCTTTCTATCTCGGTGATGGGCTTTGTCAGTAATATATAGATATTTTGATGATTTGTGTGAGCTTATTTTATATCTTGCAACTTTGCTAAAGCTGTAAATTATTTCCAGTAGATTTTTGGATGATTTTCTAGGATTCTCTAAATATATCATCATATCATCTGCAAACCATGATAGTTTTATTTCCTCGTTGCCTATTCTAATTCCCTTAATTTCTTTTTCTTTTCTTATTGCTAAAGCCAACATTTCTAGTACAATGTTGAATAATAATGGTGATAATGGTCATTCTTATTTCACCCTGATCTCATTGGGAATGCATCCAGCTTTAGAGTCAACTGTTAAATTTTTAGTATCAGCCTTTACACCTTACTAATTTTAAAAGACCAAATCAGGGCTTGATTTATTGTTTTGTTCATTGCTAGACTTAGCAAGTGATGGATTGATGGATGGACTGAACTTCAAAGTCTATTGGAAAACTTGTTACAACCTATCCCTGGTCACAGATTATAAAGATATGAGGCCTGATTTGAATTGAGATTTTCCTGACTCCAGGATCAGTTCTAGAGTCAGTAAGAAGTATTTACTAGTGTATCAAGTACTGCATTAAACATTGCAAACTTAAACACAAAAATAGTGACATTGCTTGCCTTCAAGGAACTAACACTCTAATAGGGAGAAACAAGACACCTAAGGAATTGCTGTCCAGGGAGGAAAAACTTAGTAATGAATGTCACAAGAATGGTGAGTGGGAATAGTGGGAAATAGACCAGCACACATTTTTCAGGAACAAAAGCAGAGTTGATTTGTCTATGATTCCAAAATTAGTGAGGAAGTAGGGAGGAACAGAAATAAAGCGTAGGGAATTGGGGTAGTTTTGCTAGTGAGACTTCCAAGAAGTAGGGAGTAGGATATAAGTGAAGCATGTATGGAGTCTGCCTAAAATAATATGCCATGTGTGATAGAATACTTAAAACAACTAGATAGTATTAAGTTAAAAATTGCTGTGGTACAGCAAGAACAAGACTAACCAACGATCAATTCTGATGGATGTGACTCTTTTCAACAATGAGATGATTCAAACCAGTTCTACTTGTGCAATTACAAACAAAGCCATCTACACCCAGAGAGAAGGCTGTGAGAACAGAGTGTAGAACACAATATAAGCATTTTCACACTTTCTGTTGATGTTTGCTGGCATTTGTTTTCTTTCTCAGTTTTTCTTTTTCTTCCTTGATCTGATTTTTCTTGTGCAGCAAGATAACTGTATAAATATGTATGCATATATTGGATTTCACGTGTATTTTTAACATATTTAACATGTATTGGACTACCTGCCAGCTAGGGGAGGGGGTGGGGGAAAGGAGAGGAAAATTTGAAACAAAAGGTTTTACAAGGGTCAATGTTATAAAAATTACCCATGCATGTGTTTTGTAAATAAAAGGCTTTAATAAAAAAAATCCAAAAAACAAAAGAATATTGCTGTGGTATAAGAAATGATGAGTTGGTAGGTTTAGAAAAATATGGAAAGACATGGACCTAAAAGGATGATGCAATCCATCTTCAGAGAAACAGAAAATAAACAGGCATGCTATAAACTTATGTGTGTGTGTGTCTGTGTGATTATATATGTGTGTGTATGATTTTATATATATATATATATATATATACACATATATATGTATATGCATGTGTATATCATGTATTGTGTATATGTGTTTGCATGTATGAATATAAAAATATATCCATGCTTAACTATATAGCCTGTTTAGGGGTGGGGAGAGAAAAGGAGTAAAAAAAAAATACAGTAAAAAACAGAAAACAAACAAACAAAAAAAAAACCCTTGCAAAGTAGCAAAGAAAAGGACAGTTCTGAACACAACATGTAGTATTTGTTATAGATACTTTCTTGAAATGAAAATTAATCATTTCATATTTTGATTATGTTCTCTTGTGCACATGACAATGTTTTGTTTTATTTTTCTGTTTAATAAACACTTAAAAGAAAAAAAAAACAGTGATAGGTTATAATCAGTCCTAATATAGAAAAGACCCATATTGATATAAACATTTTTCATAATGGCTTATCATAAATATTATATAAGTGTCTTGTATCTTCTCTCTCCTACCCCCACAAAATGAAAGAAAGCAAAAAAGACTGTCATATGAGTTTGGCAGAATAAAAAGAATACTGAATTTGGACTCAGAAGCTTTGAACTAAAATCTCATCTCTGCCATTTACCATCTGTGCGACCTCAGAAGGTCGTTTAACATTTCTGGGGCTGTTTTTTCTTCTGTAAAAAGGGAGAGAGTTTATTATTTTGTTGTTGTTCAATCATTTCAGTCATGTACACTCTTTGTGATCCCATTTGGAATTTTCTTGGCACACAGGATCACACAACCAGCAAGTATTGGAGGCTAGATTTGAACTCATGAAGATGAGTATTCCTGCTTTATCCACTCTGCTACCTAAGTGCCCCTACATTAGATGATCTTTAAAGTTTCATTCCAGTTTAATATTTATGATCTTGTGAATGGCAAAAGGAAGTGCTTTTTTATCTCCCCGGCAGCAGGTATAAATTATAATCATGGGCAATTTATTTAACCTTCAAAGGTCTCAATCTCTAAAAAAGAAAATAAAAATGAAGGAGAATAGCCCATAACATGAGTCAGTACATGAAGAATCACCTTCCCAAGATTAGACAGTTCTCTGAGACAGTTTAAGTGCAGTCCTGGAAACAGGGGTTTGGAGTACAAGATTAAATATGAATACAGGAAAATGAAAAATGAAGTGTAAATGGGGCTGAGAGTTTAAGAAGCATGAGTGGCTTGTCTCTAGAGAGCATTTCAATTCCATGGCTCTGTAAGAGAAGCATTTGTGTCATCTGAGACCAGGTTTCCCCTCTTTAACCACAAAGTGGAAGGATGCTGTCTGACTCATACAGGGAAAGAGAGACAAAACTGAAAAAATCCATAATTTTTAATCTTTTCTCTTCAGAGCTTTATGCTTCCAAAAGGCATTTTCAGAACTTCCTTGAAAGAATGTGAAGGGAATTCAATGAAGGGTCAAGCTTGGAAAATGTAAAATCTACTGGGGCAATGAAAATTGGGAAGACCAAGAGAAGCCATTGACACTCAGCTTGTTTTAAAGGTTTAAGGACACCTGGGCCAAAAGCCAAAAGTAATCCACATTAATGGAAAATAGTTCAGGTTTCCCCACCACATTGGGCGCCAGGAAGGAATATCTCCACCCATAGTTGTTACAAAGAATGACAGCAGGCAGGATAGATTGAAGCAAAAAAAAAAAAAAAAAAAAAAAAAAAAAAAAAAAAAATTAGACAATCATTGAGACTACAAGCTTATTCCTGTCATGAAGGCATTTATTCTCACTCTGCTTTGGTCACAGCATAAACATAAAGTAGAAAAAGGAAGCTACAGAATTAATCATCTTCCAATTGAAATCAATCCAACAAACATTTACCTACTACATACTTACTATGTGCAAAGTAATGTGTTAGGTGCTATAGATAGGAAGACAAGTGGAAAGATAACCCCAGACCTCAAGGATATTCCATTCTCTTAGTTTAAGTGAAGGAAATTTTAGTTTATTTAAGTTTATTCCCAATATTGAAATAATGAGTATTTAGACATCCTTAATGAGTAAGCCATTTATTTCTGCCATTCTGTGGGTGGAAAAGGAAATAGAACAATGAATAAATAAATTTTAAAGTGGTTTAAAAAGAAATGATTACAAAGATGTCAACTTCTATTAATAGGACTTCTGTATTGAACAGAATGTTGAATAGATAAATTGAAAGACTGAGTAGACAAACAAATAATGATAGGGTAAAATGGAACAGTGTAAAGAGTAACACAGATGAGATCTCCCAACATACCCCTCTTAAAAAGGCTTAAATAATTCCTCAATCAAATTTTGAATCATCAGAACAAAAAAAAAGTCATTTTTAAGCCAGCTACAAATTAGGAGACTGACAGGAGAGATCTGTGAAACTAGAGTGGGAGTTAGCCACATGGAAGTGGTCACGAAAGTGGCAGCAGGAGCATCTTGAGGAACTCTCAGACTAGAGATGGTAAGATGGTCAAACAACTGGCCAGAAAAAGATGACAGGGAACTCTTTGTTGGTATTGGGTGCAGCTAACCCTTAAGGACAACTTTATTACTATGTTCAGTTCTAAATGCCAACTCCAGGACAGTCCCAAGGGATTTATGTAAATTCCAAGGTAGAAAGTTGTGAGCTCACTAACAAAGCCTTGCAACAAGAGATAGAAACAGAAATTCCATTTAAAAGAACCACAGGGAGTATAAAATACTTAGGAGTCAACTAGGAATTTTATGAACACAACTAACAAAGCATTTTTCATACATTTAGAACTATATAATAAAAATATCAATTGTAACTTATATTACAAAAATCTACAGTTCTACCTAAATTAACTTATTCAGCATCATCACACTCAAATGCAAAGGAAGATGGCTTAGCCATACCACACCTAATTGCCAATCATCCAGACTTTTTTTACTGGCTAAGAAATAGAGTAGATAAGTGGAATAGTTTAGGGACACAAATGACTAAAGTAATCTACTATTTGATAAACATGAAGGGTCCAACTTCTGGAATAAGAACTCACTATTTGACAAAAACTGCTGAAAAAAACTGGAAAATAGTATGGCAGAAACAAGGCATAGATCAACCCCATAACAAAATAAATTTAAAATGGGTTCTTGATTTAGGTATACAGGGTTACACTATAAACAAATAAGGAAAGCAAGGAATAGTTTACTTGTCTGGGAAGAATGTATGACCAACCAAGATATGAGACCATTATGAAATGTAAAATGGATCATTTTGATTATATTAAGCTAAAAAAGTTTTGCAAAACAAATGCAACCAAAATTAAAAGAAAAGGAAATCTGAGAAAAAATTTATAGTCAGCATTTCTGATAAAGGTCTCATTTCAAAAATATATAGAGAAAGGACTCAAACTTATGTGACTACAAGTCATTCCCTAATTGATAAATGGTCAGAGGATATGAACAGATAAAAATATTGAAGTTATTTATAGTGATACAAAAATGCTCTGAATCACTATTAGTTAGAAAAATACAAATTAAAACAATTTTAAGGTACCACTTTACACCTATAAAAATTGGCAAAAGCTGGACAGAATGCTTCTAATAAACTGTTAGTGGAATTGTAAACTGATCCATTTATCTTGGAGAATAATTTAGAACTATGCCAAAAAGGCTTTAAATATATATCTACCCTTTGACCCAGTATTATCAGTAGTAGATTGGTACTCCAAAGAAAGCAAAGAAAAATGAAAAGAACATTTATGTACAAACTTTTATAGAAGCTTTTTGTGGTGGCAAAGAATTGGAAAATAAGGGAATGCTCATCAACTTGGAAATGACTAACAAGTTGTGGCACATGGTTATGATGGAATATTATTTGGGTTATAAGAAATGACAAAAGAGATAGTTTCGGAAAAAATGTTGGGACTTATGGAACTAATGCAAAGTGAAGTTAGAAGAACCAGGAAACCATTGTGGATATTGTAAAAGAAACATCTGTTCATGCACAGGTTGGATTAGAAGACCTCAGAGATCCTTTCTGTGGTTTTTGCAAATAATGATGAGTGCAATAAAAGAGCATTCTATTCACATGCAGCCTGGTTATGCTTGGAGATATATGGGGATGGGTCTTCAGGTGGGGCTGACTAGGTAGATTCTACAGTTATGTCATAGCACAATGAGCCATCAGGCACATGCTTAGAGCATGGACAATATTCAATGTCTGTTCTCAATCCATACAGAGGCTTGGTAAATCTAGAAATAAATGAAAGGGAAGACTTTCCCCACTCCAGAAGAGGCACAGATATATTGATTTTTTTTATCATTTTTTTCTGTGATAAAATGAGCTTTTTAATTGGCTTCCTCAGAATTATTCATGTATAAAAGGTTTATTTAAAAGAATTCTCTTTCTCTTCTTTGATGGTTTCTGAGGAGAAATAACTCCCTGTACACTTGGGAGAGGGGGTCTCCCCACCACCTCCACTGACAATAGTGGTATATATAACATTTCTGTTCTTTTTGACTCTCTTACCTTAATTCTTTCCTGAAATAATCTCTGAGGACTGAACTTGCTGTATCTATCCCAGGAATAAATGAATCCCAATGATTAAGATATTATATTCTGCAGACAAGTGACTTATCCATTAGTTATGCTGGATTCAAAAGTAACTTTGATAAGGTAATATTTTGTAAGGAGAACATTAAATGTGAGTGCATTCTCCTCAGGGATCAAGCATTGTAGAACACTTAGAGCTTAGTTAAGCATTGAAGATATTGAGTCAGCTCCTGTACCCTGGACCACGGTCAGTCATTCTGACTTATGCCTTGCCAGTGGATTTCAATGACTCTGGGAGAGAAAATGAAACTGAAGACTTTGGTAATTCTGCCTTAGTTAAGATATCATTCTATTATTTCATTAGTCCTCTTTAAAAACAAAGGATGAATAACAAGGAGAGTAGAGGAAAGAACACCCAATGATTTAATGGGATATTGCTATACTTTATTTCCTGCTATAGTTTTTCAGTGAATGTTGCTTTGTAAAAGATAAATGATATGAATTAGTTTATTGATATTGGAGAAATGTTAATATATTTATTGCTATTTGGGTGAGGGTTTGTGAATAATAGTATTAGATATCCCTCAGGCCTGAGAGGAGCAGTAGCAAACAACTTTCTAGGGTCTAATATGATCTCACCTACCAGTAAATTGGGCTGACTCACATGAAAGACTATGGGATTAAAAATTTTTAGAACTGAAAAGGATCTCAGACATCATTCAATACAAACCTTTCATTTTGTAGTTGAGGAAATTAAAGCACAAATAGATTAAGTGACTGTCAACCAAACACAAATTTTCCTTGAATGATCAGACCAATTTTATAGGCAAAATTTGTTTTATTGAGAATATTAGCCTAGAAAAGAAAAAAAAATCTATTGGGCATGTTTAGGGGCAAGATAAATAATGAAATCATAGAAAGTTGCTTCCTCCCTCCACACCTTTTTTTTACCTAGAAAAATGTGATATCTCATTGTGCTTTGGAATTTGTTTTGCAAAATTGTACCAAGGCAAACTGGGAAAATTGTCTTTTGGGAGGAAAAGGATAGCAATAAATAATCTGGTTCTGAAATATGCCTTTGGCCTTTTAGACACAGCCCAGCCTATTTCCTTTTCATGTAATTTTCAAACAAAATTATTTCATAAAATATCAAACCAGACTCAGCCCTGGTCAAAACTATAAAGTCTACAAAGATTTGCTCTTAGCTTGAAGGAATTAATCAAGGTGTTAATAAGTATTAACTGTCTAATGTTACTTTGACAAGGTGTAAGGAAGGAAAAAAGGAACAGCCTTTTTATTAATCACTTTATTCTAGAGACTGTGCCAATTGATTTACAAATATCTCTTTTAAGTATTTTATCTCTAAAGGTTAATTTAACCCATTAACCATTGAATAGAAATTATTAAAAGATTTATTCCTAAGAAAACAAGCAAGAAGAGCTAATGAATGAAATAGAGAAGAATCAAACCAACTTTTCTGAGAAGCTAGTTGAGGCAGTTGATAAAACAAGGGTTTTATAGAATCAAGAAGATTCCTCTTTTTGAGTTCAAATTTGGTCTCAAACACCTGCAACTGTGTGATTGTGAGAAGTCACTTAAATCTACCTTAGTTTCTTTATCTGTAAAATGAGGTGGAGAAGAAAATGGCAAACCACTCCAGCATTTTTTTTTGCCAAGAAAACTCATATTGGGATCATTGACAGCCTGAAACAACAAACAATAAACTTTAGCACACATAATGCTTTGAACAAAAATTAAAGCTTATATAATCCACAGCTACTATAATCGCCAAAGTGGACAAACCAGGGCTCATGACTCTTGTACATTTTATCATCTAAATATATGCTTAAAATAGGAATGATTTAATGAAAACTAATTAGGAAGTGGTAGCAAAGATTTTGAAAAAGTATTAAAAATTCTTAACACCCATCCCCAACTGACAGCCATTAATGCATCCTTCAGGAAACTCAGCTCTCAATTCATTACTCTATATCTTTAGGATAGCAAGAGGAAGAGGTATGAAGTACTTTCACAAAGTTGGGAGAACCAGATTTCTGAATGTGGTATGTGCTTTTCATCATTATGGAAAGCTCAGATTCTCTGTGCACCTAGCTCCTCAAGGCTGGCTCAATGAAGCTGAATTTATAAGCTGGTGTCTCATGACCACCATCTTTTTTTTTTTTTTTTTTTTTTTTTTTGCATCTCCCTTTCCCTGTTTCATTTAGTTATTTATTAATACCTGATCTTTCATAAGAATTTCCACAATCTTTTAAAAATCTTCCATTCTCAAAGCTTCATCACATTATAAACTCACATACTCACAGCTTTCTTGGGAATGTTATGAAAAAAGGAACATGGCATATAAGGCAGACATATCTCTTTTCACTTTAGGAGAACATATTAAATAGGAAAAAATGGTGAAATACAGCAATTATATCATCAACTGTCTTGATATACCAACATTTATGTAGCTTCTTGGAAGTATTTTATCACATAATTTAGCTTTAGATGTTTTGTTAGAAATTATTAAAAGTATACAACCTTGAGGAAAGTTCAGCCTCCTGGCTCCACAGAGATTTTCATAGTTATATAAGCTTTCTTAATTGTTTGAATAGAATACAATAAAAGATCAATAAATGGCTTCCCAAAACAACTTCCAATCTGAACATTACTGAAATTTACCTCCCTGATCTCCTTAGCACCAGCACAATAGTTATTTCCAGGTCACTGCTCCCATAGTTTTCTAGCTGTGACCTCTCCTGGTCCCCATTTTCCCCAAAGTGCCTAAGAAATTAAATTTCAGATTTTCTGGAGACTAAGTCACTCCATCTCTTTGTATAATTGTAACTTCACAGTCTCCAGTGTCATTGATGCTCTCTTCACCTCATTGTACCAACCTCTACAATAGTTCCCCCTTCTTCTGGGTTATCTTATGCAAACATATATTCCAATTATTTCCTCTCCAGATTAAAAAAATACCAAAAAATCTTCAATGTGAGTTTAATACTATTCTTCAAGTCTTAAAAATAGATGTTCAACTCCTATTTATGTGACTGAGTAAAATAAAACTCTACTTCAAGTCTTTAAGAATTTCCAAGTGCCCAAGTCTTTTATATTTCTTCCACAAATTGACTCAAGCAACTTTAATGAGTCACTGGGGAAAGACACTGATTTTTTTTCCTGAATTATCCCTTATCTAATTTATGTTCATCTTTATGTAATCATTTTTCAGAAATATATTTTGAATTATATAAAAAAAGCATCCATATCATCCTTGCTGGTTGTGAAGATGTTCTGAAGATGACAGGCAAAATATCAGAAATATTTTATATTAGATGTAATGGTAGTTTGTGAAAATTGAGGCTCTACTTGAGTGGTAGTTCCTATGGTAGGAGATACATTGGTTCTGTGTTTTTGTGAGCACAGTAACAAGTAGGGTATTGAAGAGTTCTTGTTAGGAAGGAGAATGCCTGTGACCTATGCATTGGTGAGAGTTGTGTTCATATGCTAGCTTTGCCAATAAGAGATGAAAAAGAAATTAAAGGAATTAGAGTAGGTAATAGGAAACCAAATTATCATTCTTTGCAGATGATATGATGTATACTTGGAGAACCCCAGAGAATCAACTAAAAAGCTATTAGAAATAATCCACAATTTTAGCAAAGTTGTAGGATACAAAATAAATCCATAAAAATCATCAGCATTCTTATACATCACTAACAAAATCCAACAGCAAGAGATACAAAGAGAAATTACATTCAAAATAACTGTTGACAGTATAAAATATTTGGGAATCTATCTGCCAAGGGAAAGTCAGGAACTATATAAGCAAAACCACTAACACTTTCCACACAAATAAAATCAGATCTAAACAATTGGAAAAATATCATACGCTCTTGGATAGGTTGAGCAAATATAATAAAGATGACAATACTACCTAAACTAATCTATTTATTTAGTGCTATACCACTCAGACTCCAAGAAATTATTTTATTGACCTAGAAAGAATAACAAAAAAATTCACTTGGAAGAACAAAAGGTCAAGAATGTCAAGGGAACTAATGAAAAAAAAAAATCAAATAAAGGTGACCTAGCAGCACCAGATCTAAAACTATATTATAAAGCAGTAATCACCAAAACCATTTGGTATTGGCTAAGAAATAGACTAGTTGATCAGTGGAATAGGTTAGGTTCACAGGATAAAATAGTCAATCATGATAGCAATCTAGGGTTTGACAAACCAAAGACCCCAGCTTTTGGGATAAGAATTCACTATTTGATGAAAACTGATGGGAAAACTGGAAACTAGTATGGCAGAAACTAGGCACTGACCCACACTTAACACCATATACTAAGATAAAGTCAAAATGAGTTCATGATCTAGGCATAAAGAATAATATTATAAATAAATTAGAAGAATATAAGATAATTTACCTCTGAGACCTCTGGAGAAGAAGGAATTTGTGATCAAAGAAGAACTAGAGATAATTGTTGATCACAAAATAAATAATTTTGATTATATTAAATTTAAAAAAAATTTGTACAAACAAAACTAATGCAGACAATATTAGAAGGGAAGCAATAAACTTGGAAAATATTTTTTACACTCAAGGGTTATGATACAGGCCTTATTTCTAAAACATATAGAGACCTGACTCAGTTTTATAAGAAATCAATCCATTCTCCAATTGATAAATGGTCAAAGGATATGAACAGACAATTTTCAGAGGAAGGAAGTGAAACTATTTTTAGTCATATGAAAAGATGCTCCAAATCAGTATTGATCAGGGAAACACAAATTATGACAACTCTGACATACCACTACATACCTGTCAGATTGGCTAAGGTTACAGGAAAAGATAATGATGAATGTTGGAGGGGATGTGGGAAAACTGGGACACTAATGCATTGTTGGTGGATCTGTGAATAAATCTAACCATTTTATGGGGAGCAATTTGGAACTATGCTCAAAAAGTTATCAAACTGTGCATACTCTTTTACCCAGCAGTGTTACTACTGGACTTATATTCCAAAGACATCTTGAAGGAGGGAAAGGGACTCACATGTGCAAAAAATGTTTGTTGCAGCCCTTTTTGCAGTGGCTAGAAACTAGAAAGTAAATGAATGCCCATCAGTTGGAGAATGGCTGAATAAATGATGGTATATAAATGTTATGGAATATTATTGTTTTGTAAGAAACAACCATCAGGATGATTTCAGAGAAGCCTGGAGAGACTTACATGAACTGATGCTGAGTGAAATGAGCAGAATCAGGAGGTCATTATATACTTCAACAACAATACTATATGATGATCAATTCTGATGGACATGGCTCTCCTCAACAATGAGTTGATTCAAACCAGTTCCAATTGTTCAGTAATAAGAGAATCATTTACACCCAGAGAGAAGACTATGGGAACTGAGTATGGACCACAACATAGAATTTTCATTCTTTCTGGTATTGTTTGCTTGCGTTTTTTGTTTTCCTTCCCAAGTTTTTTTTTGTTTTTTGTTTTTTTTTTTCTAGATCCGATTTTTTCTTGTACAGCAATATATCTATATAAATAAATAAAAATATATATACACATATATTTTAGTATATTTAATTTAACGTATATTTTAATAATTTAACACATATTGGAGTACCTGCCATCTAAGGGAGGGGTGAGGGGAAGAAAGGGAAAATTTGGAACAGAAGGTTTTGCAAGGGTCAATGTTGGAAAACTTACCCATGCATATGTTTTGTAAATAAAAAGCTAAAATAAAACATAAAAAGAGAGAGTTGTGTTCATGCCCTCCTAATACGATCCCTTTCTCCCTCTTTTTTTTTTTTTCTCTTATTTAGTTATTTCAGTTGTGTCCAATGCTTCATGTCCCCATGTGAAACTTTCTTGGCAAAAACACTGAATTTGTTTGTCATTTGCTTCTCCAGTTCATTTAACAGATGTGGAAACACAGCAAACAGAATTAAGTGCCTTGCCCAATGACATAGTAAATGTCTGAGGCTAGATTTGAACTTAAGGGGATGAGTTTACTGACTCCAGGCCTGGTACTCTGTGTACTTATAGTGTCACTTAGCTGTTCTTCCCCTTTCTATGTATGCCCTATCCTTTCCCTTCCCCTTTATCCTGAATGGCTCTACTCAAGACTTTATATAACTAGATCATAACTCAGGCATCACATAGACTAAGCTTTTCTTTTTTTCAAATCAATTTTATAATTATAAATTTTTTGATAGTACATATGCATGAGTAATTTTTTTTTATAACATTATCCCTTGTATTCATTTTTCCAAATTTTCCCCTTCTTCCCTCTACTACCTCCCCTAGATGACAGCGCAATCCCATACATTTTACATGTGTTACAGTATAACCTAGATACAATATATGTGTGTAAATCCAATTTTCTTGTTGCACGTTAAGAATTGGATTCCAAAGGTATAAGTGACCTGGGTAGAAAGACAGTAGTTAAGCTATTTTATTAAGTATCAGAGAATTACCATTTTTGTTGTGTACCCCACTTAAGACAAAAGTCCTAGACTAACCAGGTGTGCTTATATACTGGGTAGTATATAAATATATAATGATCTGGTGTATCATTGAGTTCAGGAGGTCTGGACTGATTCAATACCTACTCACATTAAGTCCAGTAGCAAAAGAAGAAATTCCATTTTGAGAGTTAGGGGTCAGCAAGGTTGTGCAAGATGACACTGATGGGGGTTGAGGTCCCTTTAAGATTCCTTTCTAATTGCACAACCCATGGCTGACCTTGATTCACAAAACCTGGTCAAAGGCACCCTTTGAATATCCAGGCCCAGCCCCACTATCCGCTCAGCTTCCCCCAGCCCTCACCTGATCTGAGCTAATTGAAAAGCCCACCAAGAACTTGGAACTGCCCACAATCTTTTGGGTATTAAAGAGGTGAGCTGGAACTCCCTCTTCACAGGAGCCCTCCCACCAACACATGGTATCCTTCCAGCCATGTAAGGGTTCCTGCCCGCTCAGCAGCCACCTCTGGCCCTGGTATTTTTCTAACTGAGCTTTACTTCCAAATTTCTACAATAAACCTTCTATTTATCAATCTAGGTTTTCGGGCCTGTAAATTCATTTTACAGGGAACACTACCCCTCATGGGATTATCTATTATCTGTGTGCTGAGAAATGGGGTTCCCCCTTTACTTTCCCTCATTAGTTGGTGGCCCTCATGGGGACCCCAAAAATTGTTACCCTGAAAACTAACCTTAACCTTTTCAGTTCTCTCAGAACCAACCTTTGTCCTTAGCAGCTCAAGCAGCTTCTGGGAAGAATATCTGTGTTCCTACTCTCTAAAACATAGGGCACCCAGACCAGGTTTGGGCTTCGAGCAAAAAGTGTCCTGTGGAGACTACTTGCTTTTCAAGAAAAAGCCCTCCTTTTGTCTCACTCTGTCTCTAAAGGCTGCTTCTTCTAGAGACAAAAGACCTTTTCCAAGGCATTTCTAATCCCTTTATCTCGCCAGAAAAGCCTGCCCTCAGGCCACAACTCCTACACAGGGGAGAGTGTCTCTTCATCCCTCCCCCCACCACGTGGCCATCCCTCTCAGGTTCCAGGCCAGCAGTCTCTTTGATCTCTTCTGGGGGAGAAATCTGTGTTTGAGTCCCTCTCACACTTCACCATAGTGGTAGCTATGAGGAGAAAAAGTTTGGATTGGGGAGAACTTGAACTGGAGATGTGTCTCTACCCAACTTCGTGAGCCTTAACTTCGACACTGGAGAAGCACTGGGTAAGATAACATCTCTCCCTTCCCCCATCCTCTCTTTTCCAACCTCTTCAAGATCTCTAGAAATGCACCTCCCATAGCTTCTACCTGGCTCTTAAAGGAGTCAAGGCTTCCAGTGCTCTCAGAGAACTACCTTGTCCCATACATTTTAAAACAGGACTCAGTTTCCTGATTTAGTCATCCTGCATTAGAACACGCTCTCTAGGCTGGATATAGGATTTTAAAACTGCCCATTTTTTCCTAAGCCTCAGGGCACACTTACCTGCTGTCTACAGCCTAGACAGAGAATTTAAACTGTTCAAGCCTTTCTCTCTCTCTAGAAGCTTCTAGTGCACTCTCCTATTTCTCTGGATTGGCATCCTATGCCCCCTATGCCAATAATTAAAGGCTTCTTTTCTTAAGTGCAGCTTTGGCCACACTGTCATTTCAGACAGCTTGTGGCTGGGAAACAAATTCCAAATCCAGGCAAATTAATTGTTAAGAGAGTGAGAATAGTTCTTTTATCTTTCCCTCATCCTGACTGCAGTGGGAGGAGAATTAAGAGACTGAATCTATTAAAACACTCCTTAACTACTTTTAATTTGGCACCTCGCTAGAATCTTTCTCTGTTCTGGTGTGCGACAGTTCTGTTTTACTGCCTCAGTTTCCTTAAACTGTCTCTCTCTTGCTTCAATTTCTCTGGCTTCAGTCCAGGAAGCCAGGGAGATAGAAAGAACAGATTCTCCCTCAAGCTGCCTTTTAGAGAATGGCTAAATTAACACCTGAATTCTATGTAGAGTTCCAATCTCTCTCTACTCATCCAACCTCCAACTTTCTTTTCAGGAGTTGCGGATCTCCAATTAGGGTCTGACTTTTCTAAATGCTGCAAATGCCGCCACACCCTACACACTAAAAGATGGTTGGGGGTGGGTTTTTTTGTCTTCAACTCAACCACTATTCTCTGCATTAAGAACTGGTAGCCTCAGGTAAATGCTAGATGCCTTCCCCTCCCTCTGCCTCTTCTAACTGAGTTGGGAGGGGATTTTTCTTCTGCAAAGAAGGTTTTGAGATGGTCCCGCTCCTTAAAACTGGGGGACTTGCTAAAACTGTTTGACTATTGTTCTGTATGAGAAAAAACTTTTAACTATTGCTGCATAAAACTATAACTATTGCTGTTTCAAGAAATTTACTAGTATGTTATGTATAATCTGATAATTTCTATAAACAGGGGAGGAAGGAAACTGAGATTTCAGCTGGTCAGGAAATTGGGAAAAACTGATGTCTTAAGTTCAGGCTAAATTGGAAAGTATTTTACTCTTTGCTTAAAATTTGCTAGTCTATGATTTGCTGAGTTATGTTTTAACTTTGAAATCCCTTATTCAGTCTTTGGGATTATTCTTTAGAAACAACAAAAAATCAGATACCTGTTCAAGGACTGGCAGTCTCTCTGATCTGTTTCTCCCCTCCTGTTACCCCAGTTCCTTAATTATTTCAGCATTTCAATATCAGGACTCTAATGATTTGGGGTGGCCTGTCTTGGTCTAATTGCATAATTTACTCAGAAATCTGTCCTCCCGAGAGAGACAGAGAGAGAGAGAGAGAGAGAGAGAGAGAGAGAGAGAGAGAGAGAGAGAGAGAGAGAGAGAGAATGAAGCTCTCAAACTCCATTTTTTTGTCTCTCTTTTGAAGCCCCTGACTTGGGGTGTCTTCTCAGGGCAGCAGGACTGCCTTGAGCACTGCTACACAGCAGAGGCTGAGTTAAATGCACAAATGACCACAGACCTAAAGACTGTCCATCTCTGGCTGAGATGCCCCCCAACTGCAGAGATTCAAACAGGGAGGCATGTGTCTCTCTGAATAAGGAGTACTGTTCTATGCTAATAATTCTGGGGTTATTGGGGAGAAATTGGTCCTTGCATTTTCTAGTTTTAGTCTGGTTTATTTGTTTTATTGTCCTGACTCAGTTTCCCTAATTATCCCGACTCATTCCTGCCTCAGTTTCCCTGCCTCTTAGTTCTGCAAAACGTCCCCCTGCCTCTTTATTAGAATACTTGATAAGATCAAGATCTTATGTTTCAGAATAGCAGAATGCCTCTCCTACCCCAAGCTTGGGAATCTCTTATCAAGATGCTGTCTCCCCTATGTCATCTCTCTAGAAACCTACTCCAATATTGCTCTCACCTCTATTTCAGTCTTCCTGTTCATGAGGTAAGACAAACCCCACCTCTATCAGCAAGGTGGGACAGCTCAATTTCCCGGGACTTGAATGATGCTGTCTGGAGCTCTATGCTCAAGCCAAGCATTGTCATTGAGAAGTCATGGAACATGCTCTGGTGAAATTATCTCTCTCTCTTAGGGACTCCTAAAGGGAATGAAAGCTATAGAGTTCAGATTACTGCCTCTCAATAAACTCCACTGAACAGATTAACTAATCTATCTCCACCCACCTTGACTGTGCTTCCCTGCTGCTAGACACACCTAGCAAAGCTAGCCCCTTTGAATCAAAAAGGGTTGGGAAAGAGCGATAATCAAACTTTGCCTGATTTCTGTGAATGTCATATGATTGAATTTGCATTGGGTATTTTTAAAGGAAACTGATTTATATAAATAATGTTCCCTTATGAAATATCTACTTGGATATGAACTTATTGGGATAAATTCCTTATTGTTATCAACATAATGTTATGGTAAATATTTGTTTAGAATTTATATCCTTGTATTTTTTTCCTCAGGTAACTGATTTTAAGATCAAAGCAATAGTCAATAGAAATTGTTAATGCAATTCAATTATGTCATACCTTGCTGTTTCCAGCCTGATTATATATAATTATTGTATCCTAAATGCTTGGCCAAATAAGTATTTAGCCTGGTCATCTGTCTGCTACTGGACCACTAATAGAGATCTGTAAGACCAAAACTGATTTCTAACACCTGTTAGTTTCCTTTTATCTCGCTAACCTAAGACTCTCAGTTCTCTTCTCAGGGCAACTCCTGCCTCCAGACACTCAGAAAGAAACAGAGGTGCCCTTTTAATGCAAATATCTTCTAGACTTAAGCTGCCCTGAATTCGAGCAGGAGGAGCTACCTTCTCACCACCACAGCAAACACTCTCAAGGGTTGACCTGGCCCCCCAGCGTCCTGCTCCTTGGTAGGAATTTGAGGTCTGGCCCTGTTTCCCTTTTATCTCAGGACAGCCTGAACTGGGGTAGGCTATGCTGATACTTTTCACCCCTCCTCCATAAACAGTGGGGAAACTAGGAAGGAAAAGATTCAAGATCTTTGCTTATTGAATAACTAACTCTCTTCAAGAAAAACAGCAGTTTTTCCAACATTTCCAAGAGCTTAAACCACATTCTTCTCTTGATCTGCAGCTCTGACAATGGGGGATACATACCCATCCCTAGACCCTGCCTTATAAAAGAGCAGTGGTTCATTAAATCTACTAGATATCTAGGCCTCTTGTCTCCCCTGACTTCTGAGTCCACACCCTTAATCCCAATCCCAGGAGAAATTAGCTTTCCTGGAAATTAAGGGTGAAAGAGCTAGGCTACAAATAATCTTTTCTTAGCATTTTCTCCTATTTTTCTTTGATAATTAGATAGGCCACCAGACAAGCAGCCCACAGAAGGGACCTGATGCAGTTCTTGCTAAAGACCCCATTCTCCTGAATGTCACCATCTCCACCCTGGATGACATCCCACTTTTAATCTGTTTCTGAGATCTGTTTTCTCTAGGCTTCACACTTTGGATTCTCATCTGGCCTTTCAGCCTAGAGAACATTGACTGGGGATAAATGACCGGGACACCCCCTAGATGCCCTGCTGCCATCCACCACACCTCACGCCTCTCCTCCTCTCATGAAAGCCCAAATCTCTACGACCCTTGTCAGCTCGAAGCAGTTAAGAGGAGATTGACTCCTCTTTTCCCACATGCATTTGGAAGCGATGGTTTGAGGGGGGAACAAGATGAGGGGACCCCGTTACTCTGAAGATCTTTGGAGAAAATTTTCAATCTTACCTTAAATGAAGGACACTTCCCCAATTTTTCTTTTTTTTTAAATGAATTTAAGTCTCAACTGTTTAAGGGGGGGAACTGATGGGGATTGAGGTCCCTTTAAGATTCCTTTCTAATTGCCCAAACCATGGCTGACCTTGATTCACAAATCCTGGTCTAAGGCACCCTTTGAATATCTGGGCCCAGCTTCCCCCAGCCCTTACCTGATCTGAGCTAACTGAAAATCCCACCAAGAACTTGAAGCCACCCACAATCTTTTGGGTATAAAAGAGGTGAGCCAGAACTCCCTCTTTGCAGGAGCCCTCCCACCAACACATGGTATCCTTCCAGCCATGTAAGGGTCCCTGTCCGCCAACGGCCACCTTTGGCCCTGGCGTCTTTCTAACTGAGCTTTACTTCCAAATTTCCACGATAAACCTTTTATTTATCGATCTAGGTTTTCAGGCCTGTAAATTCATTTACAGGAGACACTGCGCCTCATGGGATTATCTATTATCTATGCGCTGAGAAATGGGGTTTTCCCTTTTCCTTTCCCTTTTTAAGATGAACTAGAACAGGTCCTAAAAAGGCAGGTCAAAAATTCTGTACCAATCAGCAATGGAATGAGCCCATGAGTGACCATTGTACTTCTAGCCTGAATGGGATAGAGATTCAGTCAAGAGGAGGCAAGAAGGAAGAGAGAAGAGGGGAAAGAAAAAGCTTATATAAAGAGGTATTCTGGGGTTCCAATTGCCTGCAGGTTTCTTTCCTGAGCTCCTTAATTGGTGACTGGAACAGGGTATAGCATTTTATAGACTATTAACTTTAGAGTATGTTCTTTTAATTCCTAATTATTAAAGTGGTTTTTAATTGGATTTTATGGTCCACAAATGCTTATTGCTCTGAACCAGTCATACTCTGGCTTACTTCCCACTCTCTGGAATCATTTTTCCTTAACTAGAAAAGAGTACTTAACTGTATTACTCTTGCTGTTTGTAAAGATATGTTCAAGATGAATTGATGTTTTAATATGGGTAAAATAATACAGACTTAAACCCAATGAAATTGTCTGATTTAAACATGACCCAAAATAATCTATAAAACTTATAAATTAGGACAGTGAACTTCTAGAAAATGATCCCATCTTCTTTCACTGAAGAATATTCTACAGTCCATCATACAATAATCTTTTTTTTTTTTTTTTTTTTTTTTGCATGTTGATGCTGAGGACAACTTGTAGCACAGTTAGTCTGAACCATGAGAGATGAAATGTAGGAATGACAGTTCCCCTTCTCAAATATTGAGAATTTCTCCCATAAAACATTTTCTAAGCAATGTTGAACCTTGTTAGTTTTCACCATTACAAACTGTATACCTGAGCTGACTATGGGAGATCCTTCCAAAGATTACTTGTCTTAAAGACAAGAGTAGGCAGGCTATAACTAATGTACCCAAAGTAGAAACATCCCTGGAACTTCTAAAAAAGGAAGTGGTGTGTGGTACTACCCTCAACATAATTCCATTTAACAAATCTCTATTAAATGTTTATTGTGTGCCATGTTAAGTGACAGGGAAACAAAATTGGAAAGAGTATCTGCCCTCAGAAAGCTCATATTCATTAAAGAACTTAAATTCAATGCAAAATTAAGTAAATATGAAATTCAAGGACAGAAGAATCATTAAATAATTTTGAGCAATAGTGTGACACAGCTGGATATTTTATGAAGAATTTTTTGAACACTGGCTGAAGAATGGATTAGAAAGGAGAGTAACTGGAAACAAGGGCAATCTTTAGGGAGATATTATAATAATCTAGGCAAGAAGGGATGAGCTCTCTTATTTGGTATTCTGTCCAGGTTGAAAGTATCTGAGTATCGATGATTCCAACTGATGGGGGTTGAGGTCCCTTTAAGCTAGGATTTTTTGATTCACAAATCCTGGTCAAAAAGCACCTTTTTGAATTCTAGTGATATCCAGGCTTTCCCCAGCCCCCACCAGATCTGAGGTAACTTGGGTTTTCCCAACTACCACAGTTTCTTCCTTACCTGAAAAACCCTTTGAATTCTATTCAATGCTGACCCTGGCTGAAAACTCGCCAGGAGCCTGGGACTCCACCTACCTTCAAGATAACCAAGAGCCTCCATTATAAAAGGGGCTACTTTGGAGTCCACATTTTGCAGAAGTCCTAAGCATGGCATCCTTATGTCAGTCATGCCAAAGGTTTCTGGAATCGGACCTTTATCTGGTGTCCTTTTATCTCTACCCTCAACTTTACTAACTTTACTTCCAAATCCCTACAATAAACCTTTTTTTATCAATCTAGGTTTTCAGGTCTGTAAATTTCTTTGCAGGGGACTCTGCGCCATCACAGGACTATCCTTTCACCAATCCAAAAGGGGTTCCCCATTTCCCAACTCTCATCACAACCTTGTAGTTCAGGAAGGTGACAAGAAATTGAGGTTAAGTGACTTGCCCCAAATCACAAAGCCTGTATGTGTTAGAATCTGGACATATACTCAGGTCTTTTTGACTCCTAGATACCATCTATTAATTTGGTCAGAGTGAGTTAATTATGTTTTAATCATGTTATCCATTTATGTTAATTGTGCTAACAAGATGTTATAGTAGTACTTTTGTTAATTGATTATGTTGATTATTCTTCTCTTAGAATAGGGACTGTTTTTTGCTTCCCTTTTTATTTCCAGGTTGGTATAGTGACTGGCACATAGTAGGCACTTAATAAATGCTTGTTGAGTGACTATTATTCCTGGAGTGCCACCTTCCCAGATATATAGCTTTCAGAATATCTACCCCTGGTACAAAAAATTTATGGGTACATATCTATGTGATGGAGTAATATGCAAGCCCCCATTGATGTATTTAATTTACCTTTCATTAACAAGAAGACACAATTAGTTTAAAGCAAAAATGTTTAAAGAAATACTTTCATAAGAATTTTTCTCACACAACAAGGTACATTCTCTCACAAATATACAAGAGGGTAGAGAGAGTAGAGATCTACATGAGGGACTCACATATCATCTACAAAAAGGCAACTTGCACTTCTGATACTGTCAAGCTGATTTCTCAATGATCAATGGTCAACAATCATTTGTTAGGTACTTGCTGCATTGCAGTATAAGTGGTGGAAATACAAATATAAGTAGAATGATAGCCCTTGACCTCAAGGAACTTATATTCTAATGGGGAAAGACAGCATATAAAAGAAAGGGAGGAGAAAGGACTAGATAGTAAAGGGGGAAGTGGAAGGAGCCATGAAGAATGAGACATGGTTTTCTTCAAATTGAAGTTCTGGAAGGAACCATCCTATCAGAGGGAGAGATCTCAGCACATTGAGTACTTCCTTCCAATAAGCACTGGATTAGAATTCTATGGCTCCTACATGGTCTGTAGGATTTCTGCTAGGCCAAAAACCAATCTGGGAAAGTTACTCTATTGGGTTCACTGGACCTGCTCTTTGTGGAGTACATATCTGGCTTGCTGGACCTATTATTCACTAAATTGGTATCTCTGTTTTACTCTTTTTTACTCTTGGACTCTCTTGGATCTACCATGAAGATCTGTGCTTCTTCTGTGACATAATTAAGTTTGTCATTATTGTTTTAAAAGAACATAAATTATTCCCAATATATATCTGCACATTTTATAAAGAAAAGTAACTTTTTTTTCCATTTTGAGGTGGAGTTACATTTTTTAAATATCTATTATCTCATATGATGCTTGAAATTTTGGAAGATAGTGTTATTATGATTTCAATTTTACAATTGAGGAAAATGAAACAGACAGACATTAAATGATTTGACCAGGATCACAAATCTAGTCATCTAGGGCCATGTCTGAACTCAAGCCTTCCTGACTCCAGGCCTAATACTCTATCCTTGACTATGTTTTGGAGCCATTTCTTAATTTATATCATAATAATTAATATTTATACAGTGCTTAATATGTAGTATGTACTATGTTAGTACAGTGTACAATTATTATTATTTGATGCACAATTATTATAATCTCATTTGACCCCCACAACAACCTGGGTGCTATTGTCATACCCATTTTACATTTGGGGAAGCTGAGGCAGACAGAGGTTAAGTGACTTAAAAAAGGTAAAAGTTAGAAAACTGAAAAGCATATAGAAAACTGAAAATATATGCAATATACCACATTTGTAAAACTCCTACCCATGCACAGGACTGAGGTGGGAGAGTTTTTTTTTCCATATCTCTTCTTTGGAGTCTTTTTCCTGATAATTTTGAAGCATTCACTTTTGATTTATGTATTTGTCACTTGCAGAATTATTACATAGTCATTGAATATATTTTTCCTTGATTCTGCTCACTTCAATCTGCATCAGTTCCTATAAATCTTTTTCATGTTTCCCTATATTCATCATATTCATCATTTCCTACAGTACAACAATAATTCAATGCATTTATATGCCAAAATTTGCTTAGATGTTCCCCAGTCAATGGGTATTTAATTTATTTTCAAATCTTTTCAATTACCCTCCCCCCCAAAATTTAAGTTTTCTATAATTTTTTTCTATGCTTATGAGAATTTTCTTCCTGTCAATGACTTCCTTGAAGACAAGCCCCACAGTCTACTAGGGAAATAAAATTGGCAATTACATATAAACAACACAAATATAAAGTAAATTAAATATCCAAAGGAGCCGAAACCAGGGTAATTCTAGAGGGAAAGTGCTAGCAGATGGGAGGGGGGAATGGGAGATGCCTAGAAAGATTTTTTGTATAAGGTGCTGCTTGTTACATTTTAAAAGAGAAGAATTATGTGAGGTGAATATGAGGAAAGAGTTCAATCTAACTATAGGGAGAGAGCCAATTCTAAAGAATGGCGATAGGAAATGGAGTGTCCTATGTGCAGAAAAAGAGAAAAGGCCTGTTTGTAAGATTGCCGAGTGTGGGAGAAAAAAGTTTTGTAAATAAGACTGCAAAGATAGATTTGAGTCAAATTGTGAAAGGTTTTAAAACAAAGAAGTTTATATTTTATCCTAGAGACAATGGGAAGCCCATAGAGTTGATTGAACAGGGGAGTTATGAGGTCAGAGTTTGCTTAAGAAAAATTTCTGTGATAGCAGTGTGTGGGATGGACTGAAGTGGTAAGAGACAAGGAAGAGTGAAGGTTCCAATAGATGTAAAGTACCATCCACATCCACATCCAGAAAGAACTATAGAGACCTAATGTGGATGAAAGCATAGCATTTTCACCTTTTTTGTTGTTTGTTTGCTTGTTTTTTTTTTTTTCTTTCTTTCTTAGGTTTCTTTTTTTTTTTTTTTTCTTGTGCAGCATGATGAATATGGAAATATGTTTAAAAGCATTGACTGTGTTTAAGCTATATCAGAGAGTGGGGAGAGGGAATAGAAGAAGAAAAATTTGGAACATTGTATTTGGAATATTATAAATAAAAAAGAAAAGAGTTAGGGTCTAAACAGTGTGGGTGGAGAGCTCCCAGTTCAGATAAGATCTTAGTTTGACTCCTGTATCTAGGATCACAGACTCTTCCATATCTTATTCCCCAAATCCTCTCTAGCTTGGGAACAAATTAATTTTAGTAAGGACTAAAAGTAATCAAAAGAGGCAAGAAGTGGATGATTTCTTTCTACCTGTCTAGCATTTATCTCTTTATTAAACATATCAATTGAGGTATGAGTGCTCAATGAGAAATTGGACTATGGTGTGAGAGTTTACCAAGCCCTTTTCATGACTGCTCATCTGCCCTTTGGTATCCACTTGACATTCAACTCTTACCTGTGGATTCAAGAAGCTGTAGCATGTGCAGGTCCATCTCCTATAAACAAGATTGGCAGATAGGCTGAGCCAGATTAAGGGTAACTTAGAGTTCTTAAACTCATTAGGGGGACGTCGACCCCAAATATGTGAAGACTTCCTTACTGCAGAATGCTCAGATGAAAACAATTTATTCTACCAGCCATGAAGGTGACTGAAATAGGCATTGTGAATCACTTAGAGCTTGGTTGACCATCAAAGACACCAAGGTCATCCACTGCATCTCAGGCCATTGCTGGTCATCTTGATATTTGTCTTGACTATAGAATTCAATGGCTCTAGAAGAGAGAGTGAGACTGATGACTGTGCAGTACTGTCTCACTTAAATCCAATTCATGTGCAAGTCAAGACATCACCTTGTGATGTCATTGGTCCTCTTGGAAACAAAGAATAAAAAATAACAACACATATCAATCAGCATCAAAGTCCAGTTGTTCTGATGCTATAATTTGCCTAGTTTAAAAAGATCAGTTTTCCTACTTAAAAGACCCTTTTCTGGCTCATCTAAAAGAAATAACATAGCTCTGATTTTTTTTTAGCAAATAATAGATGAAAGAAAGACAAAAGAAGATGTCTTGGACAAGAAAACAAAAACAGATTTTTTTTTTCATTTGAAGTTAAGAAAGGAACAGACATTTCATTTTAGTTTTTGGTGAGGTGTTTTTTGAGTAGAAAGAGGGAATTGGAAAGACATTGCTTGATAAGGAAAATCTAGCTGAGATCCTGAAACTAAGCAATTTAGAACTAAAAAACTTCTCAGAGAGACTAGTCAGTATTCTGAATTTGGAATAAGTGTGGGCCAAGAAACCTAAGAACTGCCTTCTAAGCTTGAAACAGTTGAATGTCTATTCCATGATTTCTGACCCATATAAACTTTGTAGTGTTAGATTTCTACCCTCATGCCCTTAGAAAGGTAGGTTTTTATTGTTGGTTTGTTAGTTGCTTTCTTGGCTTCAGGCATAGCTTATTAGGTATTGCTATGTGAGTAACTCTCAATAAGGAACACAAGGAAGGATGTAATTCTACCTCAGTGATCACAAACTAGCAATAGTAGAAGAAAGAAGATTCAAAAATTCCAACAACTTAGTCCCTGTCTTAGTCATGGAGCACCTTTGCATTTCCCAAGAGACATTTCCCTGGCATAACCCCCAGTTCTGATTCAGCCTATCAAGCCCAACAAAAGGAGAGTATTACAACTAATTCAACTGGACATCTCTGATTTGGGTGTCTCATACTGCCTCATTTTCCACAAATCAGTTGCCAGTTCAGAAAGGACAAACCATATTTTCCAAATGCCTTTCAAAGTGTCTACATGGCAAGGCATCATTGTTTGACTGCTGGAACAGCTAGTAAGTGACAGATCCAGTGGAGACTTCCTAAATGAGTTGAATCTCAGAGGAAATGATGGTGTTAAATGGTAAAAGGGAATCATTGGAAGTAGTCAAGTTGACCCATGGGTAAACCCCAAGCCTTAGAACAAGCATCATCCTAGGTGTGTCATTTACCAAAATGTCAATTGATCTCCAACTTTGTTTTGTTTTTTTATAGATTGGGTCTCCTTATCTTGCCCAGTCTGGAAGTACAGGAGGTACTGATGGAACCATCCCACCATTGATCAAGATAAGAACTAATTTGGTCTCCTCAATTTTTGACCTGAACTGGTTTGCCCTTACTTACGCAACTTGGTTGTCTTCTACTTCATGAGGCTTACCCACTAATGCTGGACTTAGTGTAAACACCCAATAACCATAGTCCATTTCAGCTTAGAACTTCTGAACGCAAAAGGTACACCAGTCCCAGGCTCTCTATAGGAGTGAGTTATGATGCCAGGCCTCCAGCTTTACATGTACATTATACATGAGTGTATGGCCAGCTCCAGACACACTGGGAATTGTATAAAATTTGCTCTCTAGAAATTCTAAGTGTTCAACTATCTTCTTGCTGCCTACTGTCTTCACAGGAGGTAGGAGTGACTGCAAACTAGATAATTATCCTTGTGTTTCTCTCTGGATACCAGACTGTCAGACAGAACTCCCTAGGAAAAAACTCTTAGGCTCTGGAATTTCTATACCCATGTCAGAACTTTCCTGTATGAACTTCTTTTAGATAGTGATGATTTAGCTGAAAAACTAATTCCTACTGAAGGTTAAGAATTGTTATAATATTCCAAGTAAGGTTTGCTTATTGTAATATATTTTCCTGAAATTTCAGGGAAAATTATACATATGTCAATAAAAATCATGCAATTATACTAATAGAAGAAAAAGCATCAACCAAAACACATCACACATTTATCTTAAAAAGTTATGGTCAAATTATAAATAATCTTGAATGTAAGATTAAAAACTGCAAAACAAAATATAGCTATAATTTATTATTATACTTGATAATGGGAAAGCATTGAAGATTTTGGAACAGGAGAGTAATGCCATCATAGGAAGGTTGGCCTAATAATATGTGTATAGAAAAGATTGGAGCTGGAGAGTCTTCCAAGGTAACAAATTATTTTATCAGAACATGAACTAAGAAAACAACAGTAAGAATGAAGAGAAAAAGAGAGAAAATAATAGTAATGTGCTACCAATAGCCTTGTCCTTGATACTATAACTAAACTGTTTGCAAAATATTCATAGACTCTAAAATTGAAAGAAAGGAAACAGAACACCCAATTCAACCTCAACATTTTAGAGATGAGAAAAATGAGACTCAGGATGGTTAGTTACCTCAACAAGAGATTCTATAAGTAGCATATAAATAGGGTCTGGTTTTGAGCTTTGTTGCTTTGACTAGTTGCCCTTATTCATGCTTTTCTCCTATGAAGACAGTCAATAGGAATAATAATAATAATAACAATAATAATAATAATAATAATAATAATAATAAATAATGATAACTAATCTTTATAAACACTTTGAGGTTTGCAAAGCACTTTATATTTTATCTCATTTGATCCTCACAACAACTTTGTGAGGTTTATGCTATTACTATCCTCATTTCACAGATGAAAAAACAGGCTGAAAAAAGTTAGTTAAGTTAAAATTATATAGGTAGCAAGTATCTAAAATTGCATTTTAATTTAGATCTTTCTGATTCCATGTTTGACACTAGAGCCACTGTGCCAATAAACTGCCTTTATGTAACTGTGTACCTTAATAGATGCAGTATATACACCATTTATAAACCATAGAAAAAATGATATCCCCAAAGTTTATACTATTTGTCCAATGTCACACAATAAAATCAATGATAGCAGATTGATGAGTCAGAGTTCCTTGTCTGTGACATATAAGGGATTCAGTTACCCATCTTTAATTCACAGGACAGCATTCTGTCTATTCCCTCATTTCCACCAGTCCTAGAAGGGTTTGATGGATTTACCCATATGGTATTGACTTGTATGAACTATGACAGTCTAAGCATAAAATAATCAAATCAGTGGAAATCATTCTCAAATTTATAACATTTATGTTGTATTCTCCTTTGGGACTCAATTACTCATAGAATATCCCTCAGAAATTAAACTTACCAAGCTTTTATATGCCATCCCAATATCCTCATCCAACTCACATATAGATGAGTGGAAAAGAATCCCTATTCACTATATGTCTAATGTTTGTGTGTCAAATGGATGTGGTGTCCAGTTTGGCTTCTGAGAATATTTGTATTATGGCAGCTCTATATCCTATCCCCATCCCCTGTTGAACCCAGTGATTTTACTAAAGTCTATTCTCTTTGACTAGATAATGAGGGCAATATGAAACCTTCAGAAAGCTAAACACCCTGAAAAACTTAACATTTAAATGTATAATGAAGCTTAATGGAACACACATAAGCAGCCCCTAAAATAATATCAGGATCCAATATTCTCCATCCAGTAAGTATTACCAGCCCAAAGACAACACAGTAAACTTAAGTCTGAAAAATAAGATGAAATTCTTCCAGAAAACTTTGCAGAGTACAAAAATTCTAAAAACAGTCTTCCTTTCAGAAAAATAAGCTGTTGGTCAATATCATACTCTTCTCCTCCATCCCATTCTTATCTGCATCTTCTATTTCATTCTTATACCTTCCTCCAACTGTAGATGTCCAAGTTCAGTCCTCAGTCCATTTCTCTTTTCACACCCTCTCTTATTATCTCCTCAATTCCAATGAGGTTCAGTCATCATTCTAAGCAGATGTCTACCACAACAATACAATTTGACTCTATTGGGCCCTAGTTCCATATCTCCAACTGCCTACAGGACATTTTGAACTGGAGATCCCATAAGCATTTCAAACTCAACATGTCAGATCCCATAAGCATTTAAACGTCAACATGTCCAAAACAAAATTAATTATTTTCCTTGTACTATCCCATCCTACACTTTTCCCAAACTTCCCTATTGCTATTAAAACAAAGCCATTCTACTAAATACTTGGATTCCCAACTTTGGTGTCATCTCCAACTCATACTCACCATTTCCACAGATTTAATCCATAGATTGAATCCATTAATTTAATCTTCCCTGATATTTTAACTGAATAAGTCATATTGTTTTAAATGTATATAGATTCCATTACTTTATTTTTAACATCAACTTTTTAAAAATTTAAATCTTAAATCTCACATTCCCCCAAACATTAAGAAAGCAAGCAAAATATGATATCAATTATGTATGTGAGCAAACAACATAATATCAGTTATACAAGTGAAATTATGAAAGACATTTTCATATTAATTGGGTTGCAAAAAATAATAAAGTGAAAATATGCTTCACTTTCCACTTTGAATTTATTAGTTCTCTTTCTAGAAGTAGAAAGTATGCTTCATCAAAGCTACTCTGGAATTGTCAAGGGTAATTGTCTGGATCAGATTAACCAAGTCTTTCAGAGTTGATCATTATTATAATGTTGCTGTTACTGTGTCCAATATTCTCCTGGTTCTATTCACTTTATTTCTTTACAGTTTTACCAGAAATTTTGTGAAATGGTAAATTCTTATCCCAAAAGTTTGGATATATGGGTTTATCCAACACTAGGTTACTATGATCATCTACTATTGTGTATTGTGTAACTAATCTATTCCACTTATCCATCTCTTTATTTTTCAGCCAGTACTAACTTGCTTTAATGATCATCACTTTGTAATATATAGTTTGAAATTTGGTATTCTTAGGCTGCATTCCTTCAGATTTTATTTTCATTGATTGTTTTGATATTTTAGTCTCTTATTCTTCCAGATAAATTTTGTAATCATTGTTTTAGCTGTATAAAATATTTTTGGTTGTTGATTGACATGGTACTGAATGAAGAGAAAGTTTGGGGAAATAAATTTTAGCTATCTTTAAGAACTTAAAAAATTTTCATATAGATAAAGTGTTATATTTGTTCAGCTTGATACTAAAGATCAGAAGTAGGAGTAATGGATGAAAGTTGAAAATTATATTTTGCTATAGTGGAGTTTATTGGGGGGGTTCCATTCACTGTATTGCCTTCTAGTTTTGCCAAAAAAATTGGATTTATATAATTTCTGAGGTTTTTTACAACTCCTCAAGTTGGAGATTCCAAAATCATTTCTTAAGCACCAGTAAAAATGGATAACAAATTATTTCAGTCCTATTCTCCTACATTATGCCTGCCTATATATCTCTAACTAATGATGGAATGCTCCCCTCTTTTGACTACAGTCATAATCATCTATCCCATCAAAAGTCATTTTTTATAACATTTAAAGTGTTAAAAATTTTCTTTCAAAACTTATGTCCAATTTAAACATGAAGAAACGGAGGATCAAAAACTTGTTTATTACAACTCAGCTAATAGATATCAGATCTCAGCTTTGAATCCATATTTCCCGGCAAATCCAATGGCTATACCATGTCTACCTTGCTTTAGGAAATACTCTATTGGTTCCTTTTGCTTCTTTCCTGCCAGATTTTTCATAATACAAAGCAGTGAAATTGATTTTTATCATCTTATAAAACATCAGATTTCTTGGGGGAGAAAAAAGGGCTAAAATATAATTCATCTACTTTTCATGAGTCACTAGTATTGATAGTTCTCTGTACTCTCCAATCAAGAAGAGGAGCCAATTATAGGCTCAATGGATCGCTTACCCTGGCAAGAACGCAGGGAAGAAGAGAGAAAACAACTTATAAATTCATCAGCCCTGCTGGGTACCAAGTATAACTTGTTGGATGGCTTTGTGATGACTTTTACTTGAAGGGTTCCAGGGAACTGGAAGGTAAATAATCAGCAAGGAGTCATAATATTAAGAACGGAGCAAAATGTTATTTCCATACTTGTGAGGCATAAGTGACTACTTTAACAGCCATAATTTAGACTCAGAGGATAGGTGTTCTTTACAAATCCTGATCCAAAGTATCCTGGGGTCTGGCAATGAGTACAATATAGGGGACCAATCATTCTGATTTTTCTTTTTCTTTCATCTGAATTATTATAATTCTTGGTACTTTTCTGGCCCCTAAAATCTTCCAAACCTAGCCTTTCCTTTCTTAAGAATCTTTCACCTTATAACAATTAACACATCATTCAGGTACTGATAGGTACTGATGCCAATTTACCATCCAAATGCTATGATTGGGGGTAATTCCTTTAACTTATCTAGTACCTCATACTTTTGACTGGAAAATGGAAGCAAGTTTCTCAACTGGGGAAAGGGTGAATAAATTGTGGTATGTGATTATGATAGAATAGTATTGTTCCATGGTAAATGATGAGCATATTTCTCTCAGAAAAATCTGAAAAGTCCTCCATGAACTCAAGTACAATGAAATGTATTTTTTTCCTACAAAGTATTAGCAAAGTTGTGAGATAAGCTGTGAAGGACTTTGCTTTTTTCAATATTACAATAATTCATAATAACTCAGGACTTAGGATGAAAAATGATATCCATACCCAGAGAAATATCTAGTTGTTCTGAATACAGAGTAAAGTGTATTTTTTTTCAACTTTATGTTTCCTGAGAGTTTTTATTGTGGGGCAGATCTATGTTTTCTTTCACAACATAACTTATGGAAATTTCACATACGCCTTCTTACAGGGGTTGGGAGTAGGGAGAAAGAAAGAATCTGGAACTCAAAGTTTTAAAAACAAATGCAAAAAAAATTGCATATAACTGGAAAAATAAAAATATTAAATAAAATAAAAATAAAATTTTATTTATATTATATATACATGCATATATGTATATTCTTGAGAACTAAAACATAAACTAGATTGCAGTTAGACTATTGAATTGAACTATTAGAATTTCTGAAATGTAACTTCAATTTATTAAAATATATTAATAAATGTTACTATTAAAAAACTCACAATGTCCAATCAAAATAGAGCAAATAGTTTTCAAAATATTATTGGTTCTGTTCATCTTTTATTTTCAAAGAAGACCATGGGGAGATAACTTGATTTGTACATGAATTGGATTTAAGTGAAACAGAATTACACAAAGTCATCAGTGTCACTCTCTTATCCAGAAACATTGAAGTCCTATGGTATGACAAATCAAGGTAACTGTGATGGCTCATGGTGTAGTGGATGACGTTGGTATCTGACCAACTTCTAAACATTCCATACTGCCTGCTTCAACCACCTTCATAGGCACTGGTATAAATTGTTGTTATCTTCCCATTCCACTAAGGGAAGTCTTCATATTTTTGGGTAAACATTCCCCTATTTTCTCCACAGGTTTGAGACCTGTCTTAACCTCAATTTCATTTTGATTAAGCTCCTTTGAGAAGATGGTGGCCATAGTATGACCACTGCACATGCTAGTTTCTTGGAGCCACAGGTGAGAGTTGGGTGATAGGTATATGCCAAAAGTAAATGAGCATCCCTGAAAAGGACTTATCCAACCCTCATACCAAAGACTAGTCCTCCCTGAATTCCCCATACACTCCATTCACATTTACAGCTTTTGAAATATATGAGATATAGAAGGAGATCAAAATTAGGTGGTAATAGATTGAAGTATATATCATTCCTATTATCCTACCTTTTGATGAATTGAACATTCAATTCATTTATCTAGTTTTATCTTAGTCCATAGATCATTAAATAATAGTGACTTGCCCTAGTAGGGCTCTATTTGAGCCCCATTGAAAAAGATGAGAATGAGATGATGATGATGATGATGATGATGATGATGATGATGATGATGATGATGATGATGATGGGGGGGGGTGAGGGTGGGAGTGGGGGTAGAAATAATATAGTTCACCTGATTTTTAAACCAGTGTTCTTTCCCTTCTTTAATTCTTTGAAATTAAGCTCCCTATTCTTTCTTCTCTACCTGCATCTAACCTCTCAGTCTTTCACAGAACTGGACTTTCCTTTACCACATTAGGAAATTTTCTTAAGAGTCTGAGGATCCAGCAAATAGATTTTATTGCTCTTTGGAAAAAAAATTACTTCCCTTATCTCATCTGGATAGAACTAGAAGACCTCTAGATTTCCATCTAACTCAAAATTTTAAGATATAGACAACAAGACAGCAGCTATTAGGGAAAAAGTGGTAAAAGTCAAGAATTTACAACCAATTCCCACTGCCTGGGCACCTTAGGGCTTTATGATTTAGGTTGTAGGATATCATTATAATTATTATATCACATCACATTATGTGATATTATTTTACATTATGTTATACATTATTTTATATTATAAGATCCTAGATATAGAGCTGGAAGAGACCTCATAGACCATCTAGAACAAAAGTCTCATTTTTTTCAGGTAACTGAGGTCAAGGGAGGTAGGTAATTTGCTTTAGGTCACACATCAATGATTACATTTGGTGTCCTTACTTCCTCTGCATTATTTTGAATACAAGGCAGTTGGGAGCAAATGCAAAAATATGAAGTAAAGCCTGAGCTTTCTAGTTACTTCTTAAAGTAATTCTTTAGGGATCAGGGTCCACCCAGGCTCCAGTTGTCCTCCTTTCCTGGCACACTCGTTTTCTGTGCAGAAAATGAATAAGCTCTTTTCCCCATTTCACCCTCATAAGCTTTCTTAATAACAAACTGAAGTTTGCTTAGTTCTAGTAGCCAAATGGTGCTTTTGTTATTGAAGTGGTAGCCAGAAACGCAAAGGATTTGAGTCACTCAGCCCAGCTATTTCCTTCGGAATCAGCCACTTGAGCCAAATAAATTCTATTTTGCCTTTTCAGACTGGGAGTCACTCAAAAACACTTGAATAACCTACAGACAGTCCCAGGATCACACCCTGTTTTGGAAGTGGGGTGAGGGGCAAAGTTTGGAGAAGGTATAGTTAGGGCTGTATTAATAGATTTTAAACCAATTACTATGTTTAGATATAGGCGGCTAGGTGGCCCAGTAGATATAATACTAGACTTGGAGTCAAAAACACATCTTCCTAAGTTCAAATCTAAGTTTAGACACTTACTAGTTGTGTGAACTAGAACAAGGCATGTAACCCATTTGCCCAAGTTTCTTCATTTATAAAATGAGCTGGAGAAGGAAATGGAAAACTAGTATCTCTGCCAAGAAAATCCTAATGGGGGCCACAACTGAACAACAAATGTTTATGCACTTCAAGACATAAATAAAGAATTGATTTGGGAGAGGAGAGTAGAATGACATAAATTTGATGTCAGAGAGACAGTGAAAAGTGAGGGATTTGTGTGAGGACAAGGAATAAAAGAATAAGCAAAGGAAACAAAACATAAAAAAGAAAAACTTTTTTGGGGGGAGACTACTAGATTGCACAGTGGATAGAGCATCTGCCCTGAAATCACAAGGACCTGAGTTCAAAGTTAACCTCAGACAATTAACAATCCCTAGCTATGTGATCCTGGGGCAAGTCACTTAAATTCAATTGCCTCAAGACAAAAACAAAACAAGAATATTTTCTGGAAGCTGTTATAGAGATATCTAAAAGGAAGAAAGGATAGGTAATAGATATGGCCATTGAAAACAATGAAAAATTGTTATGGCAATTCTATATATAGGTAATGTGGATATTATCATCCTACTTTACAGATTAGGAAACTGAAATTCAAAAATATAAATTGGTGTCCATAGTTACATAAGGAATCAGAGCCAGTATTTGAATTTATGTCCTGAGAGTTAATTGATAGAACACTTTGAACATTATCCTATTAGAGCCATAGGACAACCCTGCAATTCTATTTATTTCCTATCAGTTAGTCTGATTGGTTTCAACACTACAAATACTATGTTTTCCCCAGACTAAGTGCAGCATCTGAAATCTCACTCTCATAGTTACTGGAAGCTTTGGGGTTCATAACTTCTTGAACTTTCACCATTGGTGCCTAAATGTTGAATTCAATCACATAAAACCTGGCTAATATTTCTCTTCTTTGCTAAGAAGCCATAAGACTCAAATTCAAATCTTGCATTAAATGCTTATTAGTTGTATGAAAATGGGCAAGTCATTTAAGCCCTTTGGGCTACTGTTTCCTTACCCATCAAATGGAAATACCAAAGCCCCTAGTATTAATAAAAGGTTCACAGGCTCATTCCTTTGACCTTTCCAATGTGGCAGAATCTATGCGACCTTGCATTTTATAAAGATGGTGTTCAAAGACACAGTGACAATGCCACACTGAGAAAAGAGAATGTAGATCAATAGCTTTTGAGGCTGATAGATAATACTGTGGGGGGAAAAAATAACACAGGAGTTGGAGCCATAAAGTTTTGAGTTCAATTCCAGCCTCTAACATTTAATAGTTGTTTGAGTCTGGAAAAATTGTTTAACCGCTTTGTGACTCAGTTTCCTCATCTGGAAAATAGTGATAATAATAGTACCTAACTTATAGGGATGTTGTAAGGATCAAATAATATTTGTAAAGCACCTTTCAAACTTTAAAGTATTGTATAAATGTTAGTTATTATTATTATTATTATTATTAGATAAGGAATACCATAAGTCAAAATTAATTCTTATTATGGAAATTTTCATCTTATTTTATGACTATTTTAAAAAATTCCTTTATTCAAATCTGGCCTCAGACAAAAGCCATGTGACTCTAGGCAAGTCACTTAACTGTATTTGCCTCAGTTCCTCATCTGTAAAATGAGCTAGAGAAGGAAATTACAAACAACTACAGTCTTTTTGCCAAGAAAATCCCAAACAGGAAGAGTCAGATACCACTGAAACAAAAGCTCCCAGAATTGTTGTGAAAATAAAATGAAATATTTGACCCTATTTGGTTTGGGGATTTTTTGGGCAGAAAAGTTAGAATGGTTTGCTATTTCCTCCTCCAGCATATTTTATAAGCTGAGTCAAATAGAATAAGTGACTTGACCAGGGCCACACAGTAAATGTCTGAGATCATATTTGCTGCCTCCTCTCTCTCCTCCATTAGATTGTCAGCTCCTGTAGGACTGGAAATGTCTTTCTTTTTATTAATTGTATTCCTAGTACTTAGCACAGTGACTGGAACATAATTGACATGTAAATGTTAATTGGATTGGATCATAAAAGTAGACCACAGCAGTCATCTAGACTTAGCCCTTCATTGTACAGATAAGAAAAAAGCTCCATGTAGTCTTGGTAACTTTCATACATGGTTCTGTAATAAACCAATTCTGGGTTTTCCTGTTGCAGAAATCATTAACATATATGGCAATTAGCTTGGGATGGGAAACTATTCCTTTATCAACAATATTCTCAATGGATTCGGAGGAGAGAGGAGGCGCTCAGTCATGCTCTCCTATGAATCCACACCCCTCAGTGATATGTTGTATCTGGCACCCTTCCCTGTTTCAAGCTCATATTTGTCAAAAAGAAAAAATAGCAAAATGATCTTCCTTCACGCAGAAAACCAGTGGGCAGCTGGCTACTCCTACTTGATAATATAACTGTCAGAAAATTTTGGCAGCCAAGTTTCTTTAATAGAGAGTGTGAAGTCCATTCTACTTGTCCCAGAGAAAAATTTGCCAGACAGTCACAGGATATTAGATTTTGACTTGGAAAGGATCCCAAGGCCCATTTATACAAAGGTTCTTACTTTTTGTGCATCATGGACCCCTCTGAGAGTCTGATGAAGTGAAGCCTATAGACCCTTTTTCAGAATAAACTTTTTAAATGCATAATAATAATGTATAACATTGTAGAGGAAAACAACAATATAGTTATGAAAATATTTTAAAAAGAAAAATAACTCAGCAGCCACAGAGGTCCTGAAATTATATCTACTAGAAATCAAAAGAACTAGACTTGCAGCCAAAAATATCATATCTAGCAAAGTTATCCATAATATTGAATTTAAAAAAATGGACATTTAATGAACTTGAAAATTTTCAGGACTTTAAACCAAACCCAAACTCAACAGAAAATTTAACATATAGGAACCAATATTAAAGATCAATTTCAAGGAATTTAAGACGGACAGAGTGTTTATGTTTTTTACATGGAAATATAGAATATATGCTTAAGACTGACATCAGCAATAGGCTGGATCAAAAGAAAAATTGGGGAAGAGTTAAGGTAAAAATAGTAATTATATTATACTAATAAATGGTACAGAGGAAGAATAGAGATAGAGGCATTAGAAGGGGAAGGAGGGCTTTGAAGTTCTGAAAATCCATTCAGAGAAGAGTATGGAAGCCTTCAAAATCTATGGAGAAATAAGGGAGGAGGGATGGGCAGAGGGGGAAGCAAAAGGTAGGGGAAGAAAACAAGGGAGTCCATAGGTGGGGAGAAGTTAAGTAACAGTAAGACAAGTTAAGGAGTAGACTTAAAGCAGAGTTATCAAGGATAGGAAAGATATGAGGGGGGGCAGGTATGTGTATGTGTGTGTATGTATGTATATATCAATGTATACATACATAGATATATCCTTGCTTAATTATAGCTTGCTTGGGAGAGGTGGGGAGGATGAAAGGGGGAAAAAGAATAGAGTAAAAAAGATAGGCAGCAGAGAACAACAGAACAACCTACAGGGAAGTAAAGATGGGCACTCATGAATATAATTTCTTCTATTATTATATATCCTTTCTTGAACTGATAATTTATTGCTATATATATTGAATCCTCCCTGATGTTTTGCTGGGCACATGAAAATGTTCTGTTTTGTTTTGCTTTGTATTCTTTTTCTATTTTCCTTTTTATTATGTTTTTAATAAAATAAATATTTAGAAGAAAATTTAAAAAAAAAAAAAGTTCACGATTCCAGTTTAAAAATTATTGAGTTATACTATCTCCTTTCTTCCTTTATTTTGTTTTTCCTTTCTTCTGTTTTTATCTTCTTTTTGTTCTTTCTCTTCCATTTTTCTCTTTCTCTCTCCTTCTCTCTTCTTTCCTTTCTTTTTTTCCCTGTATTTCTCTTTGTCTTCCTCTGTTTCTTTATTTCTTCTTCCTTTCTTCTGTCCTTTCTTCCTTCTTTCCTTAATTCTTTCTCTCCTTCCTTCCTCCCTTTCTCATTTTTTTTTTGTTTTTTCTCTCTTCTTTCCTGCTTCTCTCTCTCTCTCACTGTTTCTGCCTTTCTCACTGTCTGTTTCTTTCTTCCCCCTCCTCCCTGGACAGGAGTCTCCCTCTCTCTCCCTCTCTCTCTCTCTCTCTCTCTCTCTCTCTCTCTCTCTCTCTCTCTCTCTCTCTCTCTCTCTCTCTCTCATCAAAATGCCTTGCATGTGTGCTTCTTTGTTTCGTCTTGCCCTGTGATTCCATTGGTGTGGGGAATTAGGGAATTCCATGTGAGGCAACTTATTAATCTACTAATTAATTAATAATCTATTAATATAGATCAACAACTATTCTGTTTTGAAGCTGATGGATGGATTTAGAGGGCTGTCTTGAGGCACTGAAAGATTATAGGATTTTCTCAGGGTCACAAAGCTAGTTTGATTATTATGTCCTCTAGGCTGCCCCTTTTATGCAAAAAATATGCAAACAGATGCCCAGAGGAGTTAATTAATTTCCTTAAGATCACAAAGGTGGTAAGAGGCAGAGGGAGAAGTGGAATCTATGTCCTTTGACTCAAAATTCAGTGTTTTGGGTTTCCACTATATTTACTGGAGTCTCCTCTCTGACAGTAATAAGAGGGTTCATGTTACCTCACCTTAATTATAACCCACAGCTAACTTCCCAGTTTTTGAGGACCTGCCATTTGGGTCTAAGTCAAAATAGAGTTTTCAAGGAAGCCCTTGCTTCCTTTTCTCTCCATATCTAGCTATCAGTATAAGTCAGAGCAAGGAACAAATAGGTTCTTTCCTGAAATCAAAGCTTACCTTTGATGTTATCTGATCTCAACTTACTCCTATAGAAAGCAAGTTTCTTGAAAGCAGAGATTTTTTATTTATGTCTTTAGATTCCTATTGACCAGCATAAAGTCTGGCACATAGTAGGTGCTTAATAAATTTTGTTGATTGACTAATCCTCTTTCTACTTTTAGATTCTTTACCTCTCTTGTTTAGGCCTTATAAATCATTAACATCACTACATTATGAGCCATTAATATTGCTATAAGAATCTTTGGAAACAGTTGTATATTGGAAAGATCACTGGATTTTCAACAAGAGCACTTGGATTTGGATGTCAGTTCTGCTAGTGACAAGTGATAACATCCCTGTGCTGTATTTCATCATGTACTAAATGACAGATTTAAACTAAAGTCCTATCTAAATCCCTTTTCACTTAAAATAGCATCCAACTAATGTCAAGACCCACCATGTGACTGTTATATCTCAAGAAAAAGTAGGAAATCCAACATAAATAACTATTTGCTTCTTTTCTAGTGAAGAAAGTAAATTGACCAGGGAAATGCAAAGAAAAAAACTTTGAATTTCAGTTGAAAGAAAAGAAATGAGATGGGTAATTAATGAGGTGATAATATAAGCCTGGCAATTGAATTTATATTTGAGAAACCAAAGCAGCTCTGCTTTCATAGGGGTTCTATAGAAAAATTTAATTTCCACTAATCAGGCAAGGTATATGTGTAAGATATTATAAGAAAAGTTAGAAAACTCCTCCTATAAATAAATTTCTATCATAATCTGGATTTGGTCTTGAATATGATGAAATTATTATTTTTTTTTCAGTTGTAACTGACTCTACATAGGAAGGGAAGGGAAAAAAAGGGAACAGAATGGCAAGATACTGGAGTGGTTTGCATTTCTTTCTCCTGTTTACTTGACAAATGAGGAAACAGAGGCAAACAAGATTAAGTGATGTTCCCAAGGTCACATAGCTAGTTAATGTCTAAAGCCTGATTTGAACTCAGGAAGATGAATCTTCATGACTCCAGGTCTAGAGCTCTATCTACTATGCACCTAGCTTCCCAATGTGGTATTTAAGTAGCTTAAAAAGTATTGACTTGACAGAAATGTAAGAGAGACATAGATTATCTTTCCCTGACTTTGTATCTGAGACCTGAGGTAGCTTAGTAAGATCTCTCAAACTTAAAACCTCTGTGATATATGTGAGGACAAACTATTTGAACAGAAAGAAACTAGAAAACTTTACTTAGTATTGTGAAATTCTAGTCAAAAAATGAAAAACTGAAAGACACAGGTGGTAGTCACATCAGTGTTGTTAACTGAAGGTAGGGGTTTCAATTGGATTTTGACAATAAATAACTGGGTAAGGAGATAATTTCTAAGAAAAGGATTTGAACTGTGACTTAAAATATAAGAATTATGAGCTTTTGACTAGGTACCTAATGAAAGACAGAAATAATATATATATATATATATATATGCATACATATATATATATATTTTTTTTTTTTCCTAGAGTCTGGCAAATACCATCAAAAGGGTTTTGAAAAGAACATGGATTTGGAGGGAAACATTTTTTTAATTACATGTTATAGCAAAAGTGTTTTATTAAAGGATAACAGGTATAACATAGGAATAAAAATAGCTAAAGAGAATACCAATAGTTTTCCAGAAAGGGTATTAAAAAAGAAAACCTGCATATATTATATGAATGTACAAAGTATATATAGTATATATAGTGAATTTGTTGAATAAAAGAATCTTAATAATACAAAGAGGTAAATATGACTTTTTAAAAGCAGTGAATAGAGCAACCAGCCCTAGGGTCAGAAGGACTTGAATTCAAATCTGAGCTCAAATACTTACTAGTTGTGTGACTTAAAACAAGTCACTTAACCCAAATTTCCTCCACAATTATACACATTCACATATGCACACATATACACATACATACACACATGCACATGCATGCACACATGCATACACACACATATATATATATTTTCACACACAGATACATTTGTGCATGTGCATATGTGTTTGTAAACTGATAGGTATTCATGAAATTTAGTGAGATAGCATTTGTGATTGGATTAAGATTATGGAAGAATATAAAAGGATATAATTTACTCAGGAAAAAATATATAAAAAGAATAGTTCAATAGTGTTCTGTGTTAAAAAGGTGTACTTATATGGATGAATACAGATGTCTGAGGCAAGAACCAAAGGAAAGAAGAGCCAATCCTTAAGAAGATGCAGTTGCATAGGTGGGCCAAGCTAATACAATAAAAATCACAATGTCACTGGATCAAAGAGAATGTGCTGGGGAGAAAGGTGTAAGAATACCAAAACAAGACTAGAAATAATAGAAGAGAACTACATTATAAATGGCTTTAAATGCCAAACAGAGTATTCTGTATTTGATCCTGCAAGCAAGAGGTAGTCATTGGAGTTCATTTAATAGGGAGAAAAGGTATGTGTGACATCATCAGACTTGTGCTTCAAGAAAATGACTTTAGTGGCTGAATGAAGAATGACCTGGAAGGCGAACAACTTGAGGCAGGCAGGTCCACCCCCCCCCCCTCAGGCTACTGCAATAATCCTGGCATGAATGCAGTAACCCTTGATGAGGGTCTCTAACAGAGTGAGGAAAGTGATTTTTTCTTTTTTGATTAAGAGGGAAAGAAAAAAATGGTTAACATCAAATGAGAAAATAAGAAAATTGAAAAGATGATAAGGGTGTTCAAGAAGTTCATGGCCCAGGTAGATATATGGAAAAAAACAAAAGAACTAAGAACTATGATTGCTAAGTTTTCTTGGTGACCTCTAAATATAGAGATTCCACAGAATAGAAGATATTCTATGAATCTTGAAAAAGACTAAAAATGTCCAATTGTTTTTCCTTAACAGATCAGGGATAGAGAGGGAATAGAAGAAAATTAATCAACTCTTTGAATTTACTATCATTGGATTGAGGGGTGGAATTTAGAAAATGCTTGAAAGGGATCATTGATAAGCATTTAGAAAGGGAAGCATTGATTACAAAGCTTCCCTCTAACTAGGTCATAGGAAACTAACATCCTTTCATTTTTTCAGACAAGGTAACTAAAATGATAGTTGAAGGTGGTGGTGTCAAATTCAAATAGAAACAGGGTCACCAAACTGCATATAAGCATTCCTGCAGGCCTCATACTATCTTAGAGAACCATATATTAACTTTATCTATATTTTAATATAGTTTTACTTTGTTAAATATTTCTCAATTATGTTTTAATCTGCTTTATCCTCAGGAGTGTTGTGGTCTTCCTGTTTGACAGCTCTAGTTCAAGAGAGCACAATAAATGTAGCAAATATAGATTTCAGCAAAACATTGGATAAAATCTCTCTTATTATCTTTGTGGATAAGATGAATAGATATGAACTATGTGACAATGATGATGATATTGATGATGTTAAAGATGATGATAATGATTGTTGACATCTTTATGATGCTTTAGATTTTGCAAAACATTATAATACCTGATTTGATTTTTACCACTGCCTGGGACTCAAATCATATTCTTGTCACCACTTGACAAATAATAAATATAAGATAGATATATTTAGAATTGACTGAAAGACCAGAACCAAATAGTCTGATTCAATTTGATAGTAAATCAGAGAATCATGGAATTATAAAATTTGGAGCTAGAAACAGCTGTAAAAACTAAACAATCTGAACCCCTTACTTTATTTTGCTATCATTGCTAAGTATTTTTCCTAAGAAAACTTCAAATGTGGTCATAAAAAGGTGGGCACAACTGAAATTACTGGATATTTTAAATTATGAACATGGTCCACAAAAATTTTGTCTGAGAAGAGGTCCATAGACTTCACCATACAAAGAAAAGAGTTTAATTATTTTTGCTTAATGCCAAGTTTTCAGAAAGGAATACCGTGCATTCTGACCTATGATGCTGACCTAGAAATAGCACTGCTTTTGGGAGGGGGTTGTTTCCTAATTCATTTCCTCCTGCAAATTGAAAAAAATAAAATAAAATCCTTATAACAATGGGTACTAGGTGGTGAATATAGAGTGTAGGATTTTGTATCAGGAAAACCCAAGTTCAAATATTATCTTAGATACTATGTATATGATCCCTAGCAAATCAGTTAATTTCATTCATCCTCAGTTTTCTTATCCATAAGAAATGGATATTCATAAAATAGGATGATAATAGCAACTACATTCCAAGGCTGTGAGAATCAAATGAGATATCATCGGAAAAATACTTAGCAAACCTCAAAGAAAAGATAAGTAGCGTAGTCAATACAATTCTAATGCTGAAGTTAGGGAGATTCCTCTTCCTGAATTCAAATCTAGCCTCACATATTTACTAGCTTTGTGACCTTGGGTAAGTTACTTCACCCTGGTTGCCTCAGTTTTCTCACCTATAAACATAAGATAGAGAAGAAAATGACAAACTACTCCAATATCTAGGCCAATAAAACTTCAAATGGAATTACAAAGAGTGAGACAAGAATAAAAAAAAAGACTGATCAACAACAATAAAATTTCAAAGTGCTTTGTAAAGATTAGGTATTATTACTATTTTTATTATATATGCATAAGTAAGCAAAACCAAAATCCACTGTAGCTGTGTCCAAAAACGGTATGAGATATTTTATTCACCATTTTGAATCTATCATCTATCAGACAAGAAGTAGATAGCATGCCCTATTGTCTGTCCTATGGAACTTTGATTGGTCTTTTCATTGATCAGAATTCAGGTACTTCTTATAATGGATGAAACCACAAGAATTTAATGAACTTTAAAGTGACCAAGCTTGGCCATGGTGAAAAGATAAGAAAATTATTATTCCTCTTCTTTGGAGAAGTAGAGAAAAATAAATGTAGAATACAGTATTCACTTTCAGACTCATTTTGTTGACTACTTTTGCTGAATTGTTTTCCTCATTTTTTATTCTTTGTCACAAGAGATGAGTTCCCAGGCTGAGGAGGAAAAAAACAAATTGAGAAATGAAGGTGAGATTAAAACAAAAACAATGAATATATTTTTAAAAAATATATCATAACCTTTGATCTAGCAGTTTCTCTATTGGGAATGTATCCGAAAGAGATCATAAGAGATCATATGTACAAAAATGTTTACACCACCTCTTTTTGTGGAGGCCAATAATTGGAAATTGAATGGATCAGTTAGGGAATGGCTGAATAAGCTATAGTGTATGAATGTAATAGTATGAGTCGAATGAAAGTTCTTGTAGTCGGTGTACTCATAACTTCAGTACCACTGATGACCTATGGCTTTGACTGTTATTGTTCTATAGGAAATGATGAGCAGGCTGATTTCAGAGAAGTTTGGAAAGAATTACATGAACTGATGCTAAGTGAAATGAGCAGATCCCAGAGAACATTATATATAGTAACAACAAGATTATGTGATGATCAACTCTGATAGACTTGGCTCTTTTCAACAATGAAGTGATTCAAGGCAGTTCCAATAGACTTATGATGGAAAGAAGCATCCACATCCAGAGAAAGAATGTGTATCAAAGCATAGTATTTTCATGTTTTTTGCTGTAGTTGTTTGTTTGCTTGTTTTTATCTTTCTTGTGGTTTTTTCCTTTTGATTTGATTTTTTTGTTGTACAGCGTGATGCATATGGAAATATGTTCAGAAGAATTGCACATGCTTAACTTGCATTGGATTGCTCGCTGTCTTGGGGAAGAACGTGAGGAGAAGGGAGGGAGAAAAATTTGGAACACAATGTTTTACAAAGGTGAATGTTGAGAACTATCTTTGCATATATTTGGAAAATAAAATACTATTTTCAAAAATAAGTAAATGTGTCAAATTAATTAATCCCCCTCAAGATTTCTATATGAAGGAGTGGGCTGGTCCCTTAGTCAAGACAATACAAATTTAAATCCAATTTTGGACACTTACTAGCTGTGTGACCCTGGATAAGTCACTCCATCTTGAACTGTTTTGTATAAAAGGATTAATAAATTCCCTGTGTAAAATGGGATAAGAACAGCAGATATCTGTCAAGGTTGTTGTGAGATTGAAATAAGATATTTATAAAGTACTTTGCAAAACTTAAAGTATTATATAAATGCTAACTATTATTGTTTGCATTATTACTATTAGATAGATGTGTTTTTATGCTGTTCCACAAAGTGCCTTGAGGAAAGATTAGCCTTTCTTTCCTCTGTAACCTATTTTCTCTAAGTTATTAACTTAGGAAGTTTTGCTGGAATTTTTTTCTCTTTAACAAACCCGAAAGGAGTCAATAGTAATTCAGAGTATTTCAAGCAGAACCTTCTTCCCTTTTATACTTCTTAAATGCCACAAGTCTGTGAAAATGACAGATGGCAACCTTTTTTATCCTGCTGAAATGCATTATGGAAGCATAGAGCCCTCTCAATATCTCTTCACTTAAGCCTTACCTCTGAAACCCATAAATTCCTTACTTATTCTCTTTCTAAATTCTGGCTCTGAATTAGTCCCACCACCCACCTTCTGTGTTCTTACACTCACTATAAAGATATGCCATATAATCTCAAATAGGTCTGTATTGCTATATACTAATCCTATGACTCCATCCATTTCTCTTGATATCAAGTCCAAACTGCTTCTCTTCTCAAGTTACTGAACCATTTTATTTCTATTTTCTCTTTTTAGAGGCCCTTATCAAATGTTTAACTGGGTAAAAGGTCATTAATTTATTGTATGTTCCTTCTTATCCCTAACTTTATACTCCAAATCACTTCTGTCCCTATTCAATTCAATAAATATTTATTAAGCACTTATTAAGTTCCAGACACTGTGCAAGGTTCTAAAGGATACAAATGAGATAGACAGACAGACACAGACAAAAACAGAAAGACAGAAAGATACACAGGAACAGATAGATAGATAGATACAAAGGGAGAAACAGAAACTGAGACACACACACAGAAAGATAGAGGCAGAGAGATTAAACACACACAGAGAAAGACAGAGAGAGACAGAGCTAGAGAAAGAGGCAGATACAGTTACGAGAGACAGAGATATATACACACACAGAAAAAGAGAGAGAGAGAGAGAGAGAGAGAGAGAGAGAGAGAGAGAGAGAGAGAGAGAGAGAGAGAGAGAGAGAAGAGAGAGAGAGAGAAAGAGAGAGAGAGAAAGAGAGAGAGAGAGAGAGAGAGAGAGAGAGAGAGAGAGAGAGAGAGAGAGAGAGAGAGAGAGATTTCTCCTGCTTTTCTATAGGAATAGAAGAAAAAGTTGCCCTTCTTCCTCCAAGTAGGAATCTTAACTTTTCTATCACCTCCTCCTTTTCCTTAATCTTAAATCTTTCCTTATCTATTGGCTTTTTTTCGTAATGTTCAAGCATACCCTAGATACTATTCTTCTATGGGTTTTCATGACACTTTCTGATTCTTCATCCACCTGCCTGACCACTTCTGCTCAATCTCCTTTGCAGAATCCTATTCTTATTTCACTTTTTTGCATGGATATGTGCTTCCAATGCTCTGTCATGAACTCTATTAACTTTCTTTCTATGTGTTTTCTCTTTATGTTCTTATTTTTCATGGATTCAATTATAACCTCTTTATAGATGATCCCTAGATCATTCAATACCTTCTCCAATTTCATTTCTGTTTCTCCCAGTTACCCAAGTTTATAATCTAGAAGTCATCCTCAACTCTTCTCTCTTCTTTACCTCTCACCTCCAATGAGTTGTCTTATTGATTTCTATCTCTACAACATTTCTCAAATTTCACCTTTTCTTGTCACTCATACTACAAACATAGTGGTTTAGGGGTCACACAACTCTTGTTCAGATTAATGCAATAGTACCCTACTTGGACTCAATTTTTCCCTCTCTCTAATCCATCTTTCACACAGATATTGAATTGAAATGCCTAAATCTCAGATCTGACCATGCTAATTACCCTGCTCTAAGAAACTCCAATACTTCTCCTTTTCCTCTAGAAAAAATTATAAATTTTTATTTTTGGCTTTTCACATACTTCATATTCTGTCTCCAACCTTTATTTTCAATCTTGTAAGATATTATTTTTTTCCACACACTCCTTAGTTCAGGAAAATTGATCCACCTCCTATTCCCTATGCATAACATCTAGTCTCTCAGAGCTGTGTTTTTTGCTAGGTTATCTCCAATTAAAAAAAACAACTTCTCTCTCAACTCTAACTCTTCTTTTGCTTCCTTCAAAATAACACTCAAGTGCCTTCTTAAATAATAAATTTAAATGGATGCCATAATTGTTATTGTTCTTGCTCCCCAAATTACTTACTATATATTTTGTTTTCTTGCAACAGGTTCTTTCTTCTGCCAGTAGACTATAAGTTGCTTGAGGGAAGATGACTTCTTGTCCTCTACATTCCCAGCATCAAATGTCAGGCCAGGCATACAGTAGGATCTTAATAAATGCTTTTTGTGATTCACTAGTCTTTTCCTGAGGTGGGTATTATTATAATTCCATTTTACAAATTAGGAAACAGGATTATAGAGAGTAAGTAAATTATAGAGTAGTATAATTGCTATATAGATATCATCTAATCTAAACTTCTTATTTCTTCTCTGAAAAAACAGAGGTGAAGTGTTGCCAAAGGAACCAAGTAATAGTTATTGAAATAAGAATAATTTTTTTTCTTTTTCTGAGGCTGGGGTTAAGTGACTTGCCCAGGGTCACACAGCTAGGAAATGTTAAGTGTCTGAGACCAGATTTGAACTCCGGTCCTCCTGAATTCAAAGCTGGTGCTCTATCCACTGCACCACCTAGCTGCCTCAAAATCAGGATAAATTAGTGAAACTGACATGATTTTTTAAAATATCCTTTCCTGAAATGGTTTCTGGAATAATATTTTTTTCTGAAGCTGTACTAAATGTCTAAAGATCTTTAGAATACAGAATTTCATAGGTTTCAAAGCAAGATAACTAAAGAAAGCATTTGGGGCTCATGATTGCCTCAAATACTAGAGCTTTAAACAAAAATAAGACACATATGGGTAGTATAACTAATCTGAACATGAGCTTCAGGGAAAAAAAAAATGCAACCACACCCAGTGCCACCAAGGCACTGTATCACCAATGATCTCCCCGACTGCAGAGTCCTATGACAAACAAAGATTTAAAAGGATAGGACTTTGCAATAGCAAGGAGAGGATATTCACATAAGGAATGCATGTAGAAAAAAAGTCCAGATCATTTCTGGTAGAAAAGGACCTCAAAAGTCATCTAGTCCATGCCCTAGATTATGGATGCAGAATAGTCAGCTTATGAACTGTATAGTTTTTGACATAAAGAAGAAAAGAACAATAATTTACACTGGAAATCTGACCACACACATTCAGAGTTCACATTTTCAAAGGTCACACCACTTTCTGAAGTCAAGTTCAAGTTTCTGTGGCAAATCCAAAAGTTGAGGAAGGGCATCAAACAGTGTTGAGAATTTTCCTACATGAAGGCCAGTGCTGTAAGACACCCTTTTCTAAACCACAATGGAGTATTTTTATTTACCACGGGGATGAAAATTACACATACATCCCCTTTAAGATAGAACATGGCTCCTCCTCTTGCCATTCAAGAAGAGAATTCAGTTCTACCCAATCTGTCATTACCAGGGGTATTTTCTTCTTTCCAACACATTTCAGAACTTCCAGTCTGCCAGCTCAGCAAACACACACACACACACACACACACACACACACACACACACACACATTCATACATATACATCACCATGCATACATTCAACATTTGGAGAACTAATGCAAGTAAGCAGCATGAAAACAAATCGTGTTAGAGATGAAAATAAAATAAAATAAAATAAAATGAATCAAGGAAAGCATGTGCTTAAAATGTAATTCTTCCATCAGAGACTTCCTTGGGATCATTTTGGAAATGTTTCTTTTCTCTTTTGTTCATCTGCTCCAACTCAGGGGAATTAAGAACTTCAATATTATGGCACCTAAAAGGTTGCCATCAGGTTTTCTTAGAGAGACAAGTAATTTTTGTGCCCAGGATAAGGTTCACAAAACGGAACCAGGTAAAGAGTGCATATTTAATTTGATTTTACTGATATGATATAAAAAAGGGAAATGGAAGTAGAAAGGGGATAGTATCAGAAAAAGGGAAAAGGGGAGATAAAAAGAGAGAAACTACATCCCATGAAGAGGCTAGGAAACCTATCAAATCTGAGGAAATTTAGGAAGTGGGAGGAACATTGTGTGAATCTTACTCTCATCAGATTTGGCTTAAAGAGAAAATAATTGACATATTTGGTTTACAGAGAAACTTCTCTCACCTCATTAAAAACTGGGAGAGGAAAAGGAAAAAGGAAAAGAATAATAAGGGAAAAGTATAAGAAAAGGGAAGGGACTCAAAGGGAGTGAGAGGAATTCTAAAGAGGGAGAGCTGCATGAGGCAAGTGGTGCCCCTAAGTTTAATATTGGGTAGGGGGGTAAGAAGGGTAAGAAAAAGAAAAGCATAATCTGGGGATAATAAGATAACAGGGAATACAGAATTAGTAATTTTAACCATAAATGTGAATGGGATGAACTCTCCCATAAAGCACAGGAGGATAACAGACTGGATCAAAAGTCAGAACCCTACAATATGTTGTTTACAGGAAACACATTTAAAACAGGGAGATATATACAGAGTAAAGATAAAAGGCTGGAGCATAATTTATTATGCTTCAGATGAAGTAAAAAAAGCAGGAGTAGCCATCCTCATCTCAGATCAAATAAAAGCAAAAATTGATCTAATTAAAAGAGATAAGGAAGGAAACTCTATCTTGCTAAAAGGTAGCATAGACAATGAAGCCATATCAATACTAAACAGATATGCACCAAGTGGTACAGCATTTAACTTCCTAAAGGAGAAGTTAAGAGAGTTGCAAGAAGAAATAGACAGCAAAATTATAATAGTGAGAGATCTCAACCTTGAACTCTCATAATTAGATAAATCAAACCACAAAACAGATAAGAAAGAAGTTAAAGAGGTTATTAGAAAAGTTAGGTATGCTAGATCTTTGGAGAAAACTGAATTGAGACAGAAAGGAGTACACATTCTTCTCATCTGTTCATGGAACCTATACAAAAATTGACCATATATTAGGACATAAAGAACTCAAAATTAAATGCAGGAAGGCAGAAATCGTAAACTCATTTTTTTTTAGATCACGATGCAATAAAAAACTACATTCAACAAAAATCTAGGAGTAAATAGACCAAAAAGTAATTGGAAACTAAATAATCTCATCCTAAAGAATGAATGGGTGAAACAGCAAATCATGGATACAATTAATATGACAATAATGAGACAACATACCAAAATTTGTGATGCAGACAAAGCAGTAATAAGGGGAAATTTTATATCTTTAGAGGCTTACTTGAATAAAATAGAGAAAGAGAAGATCAATGAGATCAATGATGGACAGAATCAGCTACACCCAAAGAAGGGAAATGAGTACATTTTTATCTTTCTTCCCAGGTTATTTTTACCTTCTGAATCCAATTCTTCCTGTGAAACAAGAAATTTGGTTCTGCATACATATATTTTATCTAGGATATATATTTAATATGTATGGGACTGCCTGCCATCTAGAGGAGGTGGTGGAGAGGAGGGAAGGAGGGGAAAATTTGGAACAGAAGTGAGTACAAGGGATAATATTGTTAAAAAAAATACCCATGCATATATACTATCAAAAAATTATAATAACATTTTTTAAAAGAGAAGATCAATGAATTGGGCTTGCAACTTAAAAAGCTAGAAAAATGCAAATTAAAACCCCCCAATCAAATATTAAACTTGAAATTCTAAAATTAAAAGGAGAAATTGATAAAACTGAAAGTAAAAAGAAAAACTATTGAATTAATAAATAAAACTAAGAGTTGGTTTTAACAATAAAATAGATAAACTTTTGGTAAATCTGATTAGAAAAAGGAAAGAGGAAAATCAAATTGTTAGTCTTAAAAATGAAAAAGGAGAACTTTCTACCAATGAAGAGGAAATTAGAGCAATAATTAGGAGTTACTTTGCCCAACTTTATGCCAATAAATTTGATCACCTAAGTGAAATGGATGACTACCTTCAAAAATATAGGCTTCCCAGATTAACAGAGGAAGTAAATTGCTTAAATAGTCCCATATTTAGAAAAAGAAATAGAACAAGCTATGAATCAGCTCCCTAAGAAAAAATCCCCAGTACCAGATGGATTTAGATGTGAATTCTACCAAACATTTAAAGAACAATTACCTCCAATGTTATATAAACTTTTTGAAAAATTAGGGAATGAATGACTTCTACCAAATTCCCTTTATGACACAGACATTGTACTGATACCTAAACCAGGTTAAGTTGAAAACAGAGAAAGAGAATTATAGACCAATCACACTAATAAATATTGATGCTAAAATCTTAAATAAAATATTAGCAAAAAGGTTACAGAAAATCATCCACAGGATAATATACCATGACCAAGTAGGATTTATACCAGGAATATAGGGCTCGTTCAATATTAGGAAAATTATTAGCATAATTGACTATATCAATAATCAAATTAACAAAAAATATATGATCATCTCAATAGATATAGAGAAAGCATTTGATAAAATCTAACATTCATTCCTATTAAAAACACTTGAGAGTATAGAAATAAATGGACTTTTCCTTGAAATAATCAGTAGCATCTATTTAAAACCATTAGTAAGTATCATATGTAATGGGGATACCTTGGAACCATTCCCAATAAGATCAGGAATGAAAACAAGGTTGCCTACTATCACCATTACTATTCAATATTGTATTACAAATGCTACCTTTGGCAATAAGAGTTGAGAAAGAGATTAAAGGAATCAGAGTAGGTAATGAGGAAACCAAATTATTACTCTTTGTAGATGATATGATGGTATACTTAGAGAACCCCAGAGATTCTACTAAAAAACTATTAGAAATAATCCAAACCTTTAGCAAAGTTGCAGGATACAAAATAAACCCACACAAATCATCAGCACTCTTATATATCACTAACAAAATCCAACAGTTAGAGTTACAAAGAGAAATTCCTTTTAAAGTAACTGCAGATAGTATAAAATATTTGGGAATCTATATGCCAAGGGAAAGTCAGGAACTATATGAGCAAAACTACAAAACACTTTCCACACAAAGTCAGATCTAACCAATTGGAAAAATATTATGTGGTCTTGGATAGGTCCAGCAAATATATTAAAGATGGAAACAATACTGAAACTAAATACCAATATAGATTGCTATACCAATCAGACTCCCAAAAATCTATATTAATGACCTAGAAAAAAATAACAACAAAATTCATCTGGGAGAACAAAAGGTCAAGACTTCTAAGGGAACTAATAAAAAAAAAATCAACTGAAGGTGGCCTAGCTATATCAGATCTAAAACTATATTATAAAGCAGTGATTACCACAACCATTTGGTATTGACTAAGAAATAGACTAGTTGATCAGTGGAATAGGTTAGGTTCATAGGACAAAATAGTCAATAACTTTAATAATCTATTGTTTGACAAACACAAAGACCCCAGCTTTGGAGATAAGAATTCACTGTTTGACAAAAACTGCTGGGAAAATTGGAAATTAGTATGGCAGAAACTAGGCATTGACTCACACTTAACACGGTACACCAATATAAGGTCAAAATGGATTCATGATCTAGGCATAAAGAATGAGATTATAAATAAATTGGAAGAACATAGGATAGTTTACCTCTCAGACCTGTGGAGAAGGAAAGAATTTATGACCAAAAAAGAACTAGAGATCATTATTGATCACAAAATAGAAAATTTTGATTATATCAAATTGAAAAGCTTTTGAACAAACAAAACTAATTCAGACAAGATTAAAAGGAAAACAGTTTTACAGTCAAAGGTTCTGATAAAAGTTTCATTTCCCAAATTTATAGAGAATTGATTCTAATTTATAAGAAATCAAGCCGTTCTCCAGATGGTCAAAGGCTATGAACACACAATTTTTGGATGAAGAAATGGAAACTATTTCTAGCCACATGGAAAGATGCTCCAAATCATTATTAATCAGAGAAATGCAAATTAATTCAACTCTGAGATACCATTACACACTTCTCAGATTAATTAGGGTGACAGGAAAAGATAATGCTGAATGTTTGAGGGGATGTGGGAAAACTGGGACACCATTATTGGTGGAATTGTGAATACATCCAGCCATTCTGGAGAGCAATTTGGACTATGTTAAAAAAAAAGTTATCAAACTATGTATATCCTTTGATCCAGCAGTGTTACTACTGGGCTTATATCCCAAAGAAATCTTGAAGAAGGGAAAGTGACCTGTACCTGCAAAATGTTTGTGGCAGCCCTCTTTGTAGTGGCCAGAAACTGGAAACTAAGAGGATGCCCATCAATTGGAGAATGGCTGAATAAATTGTGGTATATAAATGTTATAGAATATTATTGTTCTGTAAGAAATGACCAGCAGGATGATTTAAGAAAGGCCTGGAGAGACTTACATGCACTAATTCTGAGTGAAATGAGCAGGACCCTGAAATCATTATATATTTCAACAACAATACTATATGACGATCAATTATTATGGATGTGGCCATCTTCAACAATGACATGAACCATATCAGTTGCATTTGTTCAAAATTTAATAGAACCAGCTATACCCAGCAAAAGAACTCTGGGAAATGAGTATGAACCACTACATAACATTTCTAATCCCCCCTTTTTCTTTGTCCGCTTGCAGTTTTGATTTCCTTCACAGGTCAATTTTACATTATTTTAAAGTCCAAGTCTTCTTGTGCAGCAAAATAACTGTATGGATATGTATACATATATTGTATTTAACATATACTTTAACATATTTAATATGTATTGGTCTACCTGCTATCTGGGGGAGGGGATGGGTGAAGGAGGGGAAAAGTTGGAACAGAAGATTTTGCAAGGGTCAATGCTGAAAAATTACCCATGCATATATCTTGTAAATAAAAAGCTATAATAAAACAAATAAATAATCAAAAGAGAAAGAAAATGTGGGAGAGAAAGGGGTTCCCAAGATACATTTCTTTTGTAGGACCTATAATGGGTGAAATAGAGATTTAGATATTCAAAGAGGTTAGTGCTAAAGAGGTTGCTACCCAATGATAGGAAAAAATACTTCTGGTGAGCTAGCATTTAAAGATAAGTGCATCTGAACTTGTGAGAAGTCACAGAGGAAACAAACTGAGAAGGTGATCAAAAGGACAAGAAAATTACTCAGTCCCTCCAACTTGTCTTCTTTTCTCTGATTCCTATAATAATCTCCTCCATGCTGAGTTCTGATGGATTTCACTACTTTAAGGCTGATATAAAATATCAACTTCTACTAGTCATTAACTAAATAAAATCCTCAAAAATGAATAAAATGAAAACATCAAACAAATCTTATAACTCTTCTCAGGTAGCACCAGCATAGTGAGTTGTGGTGATCAGATTCAAGAAGGTATCTCTCAGTTCATCAACCTTATGACATCTTTGAACCTGTCTTTTCTAGACTTTTGAGGAGGGGAAAGTGAGCAGAGAAGACTTTACTCTCCATCTTGAAAGACATACACAAAATCTTAAGACCAGGTTGAATGTTAGAGGGTACACTGTGACATAAATGTTTTTACCCATTTTCCTTTGCCCCAGCCTTCTGTTTACCAGGATTCTTGCGAGCTATTATGGCAAGACAAATAAACTCTTATATGTGAGCAACCTAAGAGACGATTGAGAGTGGAGAGTTAGCGTTAATGAGACAATATAAGTACTAACCCCAGATACTTCCCTTTCCTTTATCTTTAACCAGGTGAGATATTAGTACTGCAAACTGTGAAACTCATTTGAATTCTTACTACAAAGGGAAAGTGATAAAATGAGGAAAAATTTTATTAGCTTCTGCACTGGGCAACGTGCACCAGTTTTTTGCTAACCAGATAAACTATTCCCGCTCTATTGCTTTTTCTATTCTTTTTTGCTGTCACATCATGAGCATTTGACAGCTGCTGTTTGTAGCGAGCTGTCGTCTCCAGAAGCTGCTGGATCGCTCTCTGGGAAGAGATCTGCTGTGTCTACTCAAATCTCTCAGACAGATTCTTCTTCCTGTAACGAACCGTTGTCTCCAGGCAGTTGCTGTTAACTCTTGTCCAAAGAAGTGACTTCCCTTCCTGCAGAGAGCCCCGTCAAGCCTGATGCAATTCAGAGTCTTCCTTCTTGAATCCTGGCTCTGAATCTCCTCCAGCTCTTATCCTTCTCCAGGCCGATCTGCTCTCTGCGCCCAGTGCTCTCTCTTTTATTCTCCCAGAGAATGGGCGTGGGATAATGCAAGGGCTTCTGGGAAGAACCACCCCAGCCAATGAGCTTGCCCCCTCTATCAAGTCAACCTGAGTTCTCACCTTGTAACCGTCCAGAAAACCTGAGTTCTCACCCAGTAATCCTAACATCTCCCCCTTTCTTTTGATTTAGAACATAGGACAGTCATGACCTTGAAACATAAATCCATCAATATGGGAAGTATTACAGATAATTACATAAATTACATAAGCATATAGTAACATAGTAACATAATACATGCTAGAAGTATATGACAAATAACATAATCAAATAATTATAAATTGAAAATTTATAAATGTCCATAAGTCCATTGTCCATTAGTCTCATCTTGTGTGAGGAAGTCCAATGATTCCTGCTGGTTTTAAAGTTCTTTAACAGTCTTTTTATTAGCCATGCTCTTTCGGTGTAAGATGTTTCTTAGATCTTCTCCTTTATTTTGAGGTCTTTCTCTTTTTCTATCTCTCTCCAGGTGCTTGTTGCCACCCATCTATTTCCTTCTTCATCTGTTTTCTTCTGTCTGTTAAAATACAAGCAAACCCTCTCTCCCAGGCAGTTAACCTACCTAATTTTCTTCTATTTACCACTTTCTATCTCTCTTCTCATCATCTGGCAATTACATTGGAATTGTTTGCACTGGACACAGCCCTGTTGGTTTAAAAGGTCTGTATTCTCCCCAAGTGTAATCCATTCTTGCAATCTGATTGCCTTTTGGCTCACTGATTGGGTAATCCCTTTCTGCCATGTGATTGCTTTTCTGCTGGTTGATTAAATCAGAGTCCTGGCCTTCTAAAGGTTCTTTGGGTGTAACATCAGCTGCCATCATGCCCCAAGTCTTTTTTGCCTGGGGCCCTGGACCTGGGCCCCTCATCCCATTTCCCTGAATTATTCTACACTCTGATGCCCAATGGAGTCCTCTGTTGCATTTTGGACATGGGGTTTTAGGTCTTCTCTCACCCTGTCTTCTCTCTGTATCTCCATACCTACACTGAGCTCTTAGATGTCCAATTTTTCCACATTGAAAACATCGCCGAGTTTCTCTAGAAGGCCCTTGCCAGGAGGGACCCTGTCTTTCCACATTCATCATTGTCCGGGTGTAAAAAGCATTTGTTCCCACTGTAGCACAGCGTCTTATGATCTCCTCTAAAGGAGCATCTTTGTCTAATCCCCATATAATTCTTTTGCAAATCTCGTTGGCATTTTCCTTAGCCAGATGTCTGGTCATTATTTCTGTAGCTGAATTTTCTCCAATAGTTCTTTTGACAGCAGTTTGCAAACGTCCCACAAAATCTGCAAAAGGTTCATTGGGACCTTGCTGTATTTTAGTAAAAGCCTCTCCACGATCTTTCTGTCCAGGAAGGACACCCCAAGCTTTTATTGCAGCCTTAGCAATTTGTTCATATATTGTCATGGTATAATTAATCTGTTCCGAATTCTCTCCATACTGACCTTCACCAGCTAAGTGCTCAAAAGTGAATTGTGTGTTAACTCCTATTTCCAAATTGCATCTGACTTGAATTTTACATAATTCATGAAATTCCGCAAGCCATAATAAATTTTCTCCAGGTTCCAGACATGTCCTTGCTATGGATTTCCAATCATTCGGGGTTAGGACTTCATAAGACAAACCATCTAGTAACATTTTGACATAAGCTGATGTAGCCCCATAAAGGGTACAACCTTTTTTCAAATCCTTAATTTTATTCAAATCTAAAGGTGCATATCTTCTCCTTTTTTTACCTACAGAGTCAGTATTTTCAATCACAGGATATGCATGTATAAAATCACTTATATCCTGTCCTTCTCTCTTAGCTTTAACCAGTGCTTTTTCTAATCTTGTCATAGGCTTAGGCTGCTTCACAGGCAATTCTGTTTGTGTTTCTGCCTCTTCCCCTCTTTCTTCCTCCATCTCTGAAGTTGGGGTTGATGTGGGCCTGTCAATAATCTGTTCTCTAGGCAGGGTTGAAGCTTCTTCAAGAGAATCATACCATAATTCCTCATTTAAATCCTCTTGCTCTAGGGAAAGATCTTGATCTTTCCTTTTTTCCTCACACTTCCTCCTCTGTTCATTTTTAGAACTTTTCCTTTTCCTACAACTTGCTTGATAGTTTAAGGCTAATTGAACTATGTTATAGATATAAAATACTTCTGCAGAAATTGATCGAGGCCCATTTTTTGCTTGAAATTCTTTCATTTCATATCCCACTAGCTTCCATTTATCTACATCTATCTTTTCTTCCTCTAAGAACCAAGGGGATGTGTGTCTTAATGCAGCCAAGAGTTTAGCAATCTGTACCCAGGTTACAAGTAAACTCTGCTCCTCAATTATCTTGATTATACTCTCTATAGTACCACTCCTGAATGGGGGTGGAGCTGAGGTTGCTTCTGGGGCTGGGGTTGAGTCGGCTGAGGTCCAGGGATTGAATATAGCTAACATCTGCCCCATTTCAGCTATAAGAGATTCCTGGTTTAGCCCTTAACAAGTTAAGTTCCTTATTTATCTATTAGCACGCTCACTTAATCTTTAACAAAGTTTCCTCGTTACTCACGGTTCTGGGTCAGAGAGACTGAGATCTAGATCGGAAGCTTTTCCACTGGAATCAGGACTGTGTCTGTCCCTGTTCGGGTGCCAAAATTGTGAAGGTCTGGTCTAGCTCCTCTTGTCAGGATAAGCAAAAGTCCTTGCCCCACGTGTGGACGCCAATTGTAGCGAGTTGTCGTCTCCAGAAGCTGCTGGATCGCTCTCTGGGAAGAGATCTGCTGTGTCTACTCAAATCTCTCAGACAGATTCTTCTTCCTGTAACGAACCGTTGTCTCCAGGCAGTTGCTGTTAACTCTTGTCCAAAGAAGTGACTTCCCTTCCTGCAGAGAGCCCCGTCAAGCCTGATGCAATTCAGAGTCTTCCTTCTTGAATCCTGGCTCTGAATCTCCTCCAGCTCTTATCCTTCTCCAGGCCGATCTGCTCTCTGCGCCCAGTGCTCTCTCTTTTATTCTCCCAGAGAATGGGCGTGGGATAATGCAAGGGCTTCTGGGAAGAACCACCCCAGCCAATGAGCTTGCCCCCTCTATCAAGTCAACCTGAGTTCTCACCTTGTAACCGTCCAGAAAACCTGAGTTCTCACCCAGTAATCCTAACAGCTGTTCCTTGTTTGTGTGACTAATGCTGGCAGTGGTCAAGATTTTGTAAGAGGTTTTCATCTCAAGAGAGCAATGAGACACACTCCCATCTCTGGCACAAGAGAAAAGAGCAGAAATGATCCCCTGAGAAAGATTCCAAAGCTAGGGAGCCACAGCAATATCACACCCAACCCCTTCAACCTCCTACAAGGCACACAAATCTGAGACTACATCTGGTCAAGTCTCCTATCTCCATAGCAGCTCTAGCAACACAGGTGCTGAGCTAACTTTGCTTCTTGCTCACTATTTAGCTACAGATAAATAAATCACTTAACTTTTCTAAGTTTGAACCCATTTGTTGCCAAGGTTCTCAGGCCAAAAATATTTTTAGTCAAACCCCAGAGGATTTGGGAATGAGAGAGAAAATGCTCTCCTAGAAATTACTGGGAGCAAAAAGATGTATAAATGTTTTGGTTTAAAAAGCTTCATCTGGAAGCTGAGTTGAATGGGAAAGATAGCAATCATCAATCTTTTAGATTACTAATAAATTACAAGCTATGGTCTGATTCAATCTACAAATAAAGCTTATTTTAGCAAAGATTACAGATACACATACATACTCAGTCTTCAACATTGGCAGGTTCTCAATTTTAAGCATTCACATGATTTTATTAATAATCTCATTTTCAATTTCATGTATATAACTATGCATATTCATGGCTATGTGCAGTAAAGAAAAAACGATAGATGGGATGCACAAAAATTTGTGGAATGTGGAAGTATGTTTCTAGATGTTTCATAGGTCTTGTTCATTCTACATTGTAAAGAGCTAATCAAGCCATTATTGCATATTTTTGTTGCTTGCCTTTATAAGGGTTCTGTTGTAATTTGTCCTTTATTCTAAAAGAGAACCATGACCTCAGGGAGGTAATGCCATGATATGAAAGTGAATTAGATTGAAGATGGCGGCGTGGAGGCAGACAGCTGCTTGAGCTCCTCGTTTTCTCTCAGAACTTACTTCATGACAAGCCTCTGACTTAATGCTTGACCCAGAAAGAAATCCACAAATTATCACCAAGAGAAGACATCCTTGAAAGTCGCCAGAAAAGGTCTGTGTTTGTTCGGGGGAGGGTCAATCAGACTGGGCGCAGACTGAGGGCAGACAGCCAGAGCAAGACAGGCAGCTCACACAGCTCAGACCGGAGGGGGAGGGGTGTGATCTCTGTCGTTTTTGTGAAAGGGCTTTTGCCCCAGTGTGGATGCTCCGTCTTGGCAGCAAGCCAGGAGCGGTGGAGAGGGTGTAAACACTGGAGGTGAAGATTAAAACCCCAGAAAGCCAGCGTCTCTCAGAGCCCGGCCACCCCCAACCCCCACCTGGACTGACTCGGTGCGTTCTCGGAGCCTCAGAGCGCAGACTCAGTACAGTCATTGCTGTTCTGTTAGTGGCTCTCTGCTGCCCTACCCCCAGTCTGTAGAGGAAGCCCATTAATACCATCCAGCCCTATCCCCCGCAAAACAGACCAATTGTTTCTCTTGTCAGTTTGTTTTCTTTGATTCCTACTCTGACAAAATGAACAAAAAATTCAAAAGGGCTCTAACCATTGACAGCTTCTGTGTGGAGAGGGAGCAGACTTCAAATGCTGAAGAGACTAGGAACAGAATGTCCCCAGATGTATCCCCTGGGAGGGATATAAGCTGCTCCTCGGTACAGAAGAACCTCATAGAGGAGGTCAAGAGGGCTCTCACAAGAGAGCTGGAGGAGAAATGGGAAAAGGAAAGGGAAGCTTGGCAAGAGAGCCTGGAGAAGTCATCCCATGCATTCAAAGACAGAGTGGATAAAGAAATCAAATCATTGAGAAACAAGATTAGTGAGCTGGAAAAGGTAAACAACTCCAAGGAAAACAGGATTAGAGAGCTGGAAAAAGAAATCAGCTCTCTAAAAAATACAATGAAAAAAAATTCCATAGAAGATAAAAACTCAATTGGACAATTACAAAGAGATATAAAAAAAGTGAGTGAAGAAAATACATCATTGAAAATTAGACTGGAACAAGTAGAAATGAATGACTCAAGGAGAAACCAAGAGGGAGTCAAGCAAAACCAGAGAAATGAGACAATTGAAAAGACTGTCAAGTACCTTACCAGAAAGACAACAGACCTGGAAAACAGATCCAGGAGAGACAATTTGAGAATAATCGGACTCCCTGAAAAATGGGAGGAAAAAAAGAGCTTGGACACCATTTTCGAGGAAATTATCAAAGAGAACTGCCCAGACGTTTTGGAAACAGAGGGTAAAATAGACATTGAGAAAATTCATCGATCACCTACTGAAAGGGACCCTAAAATCAAAACGCCAAGAAATATAGTGGCCAAGTTCAAGAACCATCAGACAAAGGAAAAGATATTGGAAGCTGCTAGAAAAAAACAATTCAGATATGGAGGATCCACAATAAGGATAACACAGGATCTAGCAGCGTCCACATTAAAAGAACGCAGGGCCTGGAACATGATATTCCGAAAGGCTAAGGAACTTGGTATGCAGCCAAGAGTGACTTACCCAGCAAGAATGAGCATCATTTTCCAGGGAAGAAGATGGACATTTAACGAAATAAATGAATTCCATCTATTTTTGATGAAAAAACCAGACCTACATAAAAGGTTTGATCTTCAAATACAGAACTCAAGAGACTTCTAAAAAAGGTAAAAAGAAATCTTGAGAACTATACTTCTGTCAAAAAAATATGTAAAGAACATATGTACAATTTGTCTTAGAAACTAGAGGTGGAAAGGAGATTATATCATAAAAAAGTATAAAGTGGTGGTACTATATCTCATGAAGAGGCAAAGGTAACCTATTATATCTGAGAGAAAGAAAGGAGGGAGATGAACATAGCGTGTATCAATAGACATATTCGATTTATGGTGAAACTTCTTCCACTTCATTGAAAAGTGAAAGGGAAGGAGTAAGCTAAGGGGAAGGGAATACAGTAATTTCGAGGAAAAGGGATAAAATAAGGGGAGGATCTTTAAGGTGGGGGAGGGATCCTAAAAAGGGAGGGCTGTGAAAAGCAAGTGGTGTTTACCAGTTTAATACTGGATAGGAGGGTAAAAGGGAAGGAAAGGGGAAAAGCATAAGCAGGGGTTAATAGAATGGCAAGCAATATAGAATTAGTCCTTCTAACCATAAATGTGAATGGGGCAAACTGCCTCATAAAGAGGAAGCAGTTAGCAGACTGGATTAAAAGTCAGAATCCTACTATATGTTGTTTACAGGAAACACACCTGAAACAGGATGAGACATTCAAACTAAAAGTAAAAGGGTGGAGCAGAATCTATTATGCTTCAGGCAAAACCAAAAAAGCAGGAGTAGCCATCCTCATCTCAGATCAAGCAAAAACAAAAATTGATCTAATTAAAAGAGATAAGGAAGGGCATTATATCCTGCTAAAGGGAAGCATCAATAGTGAAGCCGTATCAATATTAAACATGTATGCACCAAGTGGTGCAGCATCTAAATTCTTAAAAGAGAAATTAAGAGAGCTGCAAGAGGAAATAGATAGCAAAACTATAATAGCGGGAGATCTCAACCTTGCACTATCAGAATTAGATAAATCAAACCACAAAATAAATAAGAAAGAAGTCAAAGAGGTAAATAGAATACTAGAAAAGTTTGATATGATAGATCTTTGGCGAAAGCTAAATGGAGACAGAAAGGAATATACTTTCTTCTCAACAGTTCATGGAACCTATACAAAAATTGATCATATACTAGGGCATAAAAACCTCAAAATCAAATGCAGTAAGGCAGAAATAGTAAATGCATCCTTTTCAGACCATAATGCAATCAAAATAACATTTAATAAAAAGCCAGGGGAAAATAGACCAAAAAATAATTGGAAACTAAATAATCTTATACTAAAGAATGATTGGGTAAAACAGCAAATCATAGACATAATTAATAACTTCACCCAAGAAAATGACAATAATGAGACATCATACCAAAATGTGTGGGATACAGCCAAAGCAGTAATTAGGGGAAGTTTTATATCTCTACAGGCCTACTTGCATAAAATAGAGAAAGAGAGGGCCAACGAATTGGGTTTACAACTAAAATTGCTAGAAAAGGAACAAATTAAAAACCCCCAGACAAACACAAAACTTGAAATTCAAAAAATAAAAGGTGAGATTAATAAAATTGAAAGTAAAAAAACTATTGAATTAATTAATAAAACTAAGAGTTGGTTTTATGAAAAAACCAACAAAATAGACAAACCCTTAGTAAACCTGATTAAAAAAAGGAAAGAGAAAAAGCAAATTGATAGTCTTGAAAATGAAAAGGGTGAACTCACCACTAATGAAGAGGAAATTAGAACAATAGTTAGGAGCTACTTTGCTCAACTTTATGCCGATAAATTTGATAACTTAAATGAAATGGAAGAATACCTTCAAAAATATAGCTTGCCCAGATTAACAGAGGAAGAAGTAAGTAGTCTAAATAGTCCCATCTCAGAAAAAGAAATAGACCAAGCTATTAACCAACTTCCTAAGAAAAAATCCCCAGGACCAGATGGATTTACAGGTGAATTCTACCAAACATTTAAAGAACAACTAACTCCAATGCTATGTAAACTATTTGAAAAAATAGGGATTGAAGGAGTCCTACCAAATTCCTTCTATGACACAGACATGGTACTGATACTTAAACCAGGTAGATCGAAAACTGAGAAAGAAAACTATAGACCAATTTCCTTAATGAATATTGATGCTAAAATCTTAAATAAGATATTAGCAAATAGACTTCAGAAAATCATCCCCAGAATAATACACTATGACCAAGTGGGATTTATACCAGGAATGCAGGGCTGGTTTAATATTAGGAAAACTATTAGTATAATTGACCATATTAATAATCAAATTAATAAAAACCATATGATCATCTCAATAGATGCAGAAAAGGCATTTGATAAAATCCAACATCCATTCCTACTAAAAACGCTTGAGAGTATAGGAATAAATGGACTATTCCTTAAAATAATAAGGAGCATATATTTAAAACCTTCAGTAAACATCATATATAATGGTGATAAACTAGAACCTTTCCCTGTTAGATCAGGAGTGAAACAAGGTTGCCCACTATCACCATTACTATTCAATATAGTACTAGAAACTCTAGCCTTGGCAATAAGAGCCGAGAAAGAGATCCAAGGAATTAGAGTAGGAAATGAAGAAATCAAATTGTCACTTTTCGCAGATGACATGATGGTATACTTAGAGAACCCCAAAGACTCTGCTAAAAAGCTATTAGAAATAATTCAGAATTTTAGCAAAGTCGCAGGATACAAAATAAATCCACATAAATCCTCAGGATTTTTATACATTACCAACACAATCCAACAGCAAGAGATACAAAGAGAAATTCCATTCAAAATAACAGTCGATAGTATCAAATATTTGGGAATATATCTACCAAAGGAGAGTCAGGAATTATATGAGCAAAATTACAAAACACTTGCCACAAAAATAAAGTCAGATTTAAATAATTGGAAAGACATTCAATGTTCTTGGATAGGCCGAGCGAATATAATAAAGATGACAATACTCCCCAAACTAATCTATTTATTTAGTGCTATACCAATCAGACTCCCAAGAAACTATTTTAATGACCTAGAAAAAATAACAACAAAATTCATATGGAAGAATAAAAGGTCGAGAATTGCAAGGGAACTAATGAAAAAAAAGTCAGAGGAAGGTGGTCTAAGTGTACCTGATTTAAAGCTATATTATAAAGCAACAGTCACCAAAACCATTTGGTATTGGCTAAGAAATAGACTAGTTGATCAGTGGCATAGGTTAGGTTCACAGGACAAGATAGTGAATAAAAATAGCAATCTAATCTTTGACAAACCCAAAGATCCCAAATTTTGGGATAAGAATTCACTATTTGACAAAAACTGCTGGGAAAACTGGAAATTAGTATGGCAGAAACTAGGCATGGACCCACATTTAACACCACATACTAAGATTAGATCAAAATGGGTCCAAGATTTAGGCATAAAGAACGAAATCATAAATAAATTGGAGGAACATGGGATGGTTTACCTCTCAGACTTGTGGAGGAGGAAGGAGTTTGTATCCAAGGGAGAACTAGAGACCATTATTGATCACAAAATAGAACATTTTGATTACACCAAATTAAAAAGTTTCTGCACAAACAAAACTAATGCAAACAAGATTAGAAGGGAAGTAACAAATTGGGAAAAAATTTTTACAGTTAAAGGTTCTGATAAAGGCCTCATCTCCAAAATATACAGAGAATTGGCTTTAATCTATAAGAAATCAAGCCATTCTCCAATTGATAAATGGTCAAAGGATATGAACAGACAATTTTCAGATGATGAAATTAAAACTATTTCCACTCATATGAAAGAGTGTTCCAAATCACTATTGATCAGAGAAATGCAAATTAAGACAACTCTGAGGTATCATTACACACCTGTCAGATTGGCTAAGATGACAGGAACAAATAACGATGAATGTTGGAGGGGCTGTGGGAAAACTGGGACACTGATGCATTGTTGGTGGAGTTGTGAAAGAATCCAACCATTCTGGAAAGCAATCTGGAATTATGCCCAAAAAGTTATCAAAATGTGCATACCCTTTGACCCAGCCATACTACTACTGGGCTTATACCCCAAGGAACTACTAGAGAAGGGAAAGGGTCCTGTATGTGCCAAAATGTTTGTGGCAGCCCTTTTCATAGTGGCTAGAAGCTGGAAGATGAATGGATGTCCATCAATTGGAGAATGGTTGGGTAAACTATGGTATATGAATGTTATGGAATATTATTGTTCTATAAGAAATGACCAACAGGAGAAATATAGAGAGGCTTGGAGAGACTTACATCAACTGATGCTGAGTGAAACGAGCAGAACCAGAAGATCATTATACACTTCAACAATGATACTGTACGAGGATGTATGCTGATGGAAGTGGATTTCTTCAACATAGAGAAGAGCTAATCCAATTCCAATTGATTAATGATGGAAAGAACCAGCTACATCCAGAAAAGGAACAATGGGAAATGAATGTAAACTGTTATTTTTACCTTCTGAATCCAATTCTTCCTGTGCAACAAAAAAATTCGGTTCTACACACATATATTGTATCTAAATTATACTGTAATATATTTAACATATATAAGACTGCTTGCCATCTGGGGGAGGGGTTTGGGGGAGGAAGGGAAAAAATCTGAATAGAAGTAAGTGCAAGGGATAATGTTGTAAAAAATTACCCATGCATATGTACTGTCAAAAAATGTTATAATTATAAAATAAAATAAAAATAAATAAATAAATAAATAAAATAAAATAAAATATAAAAAAAAAAAAAAAAAAAAAAAAAAAAAAAAAAAAGAAAGTGAATTAGATTTAAATGAGTGAGGGTTGTTCATAGTCAACTGCTTTACTTTCCCCTCCAGAGCCATCTGGGTCCACCAACTGGACACAGATCAGGATGACTAGAGATGGCTCTGGATAAAATGAAAGATCTTGGCCTTTTTAAAATAATGTTTTCAACAAGTTTCAATTTGACTGAACCTGCACCCATTTAGTGATTAAGGCTAGATAGAAATTGAGGCAAAAGAATCTCCTTTTTTCACCTAATTAAAAAAATCTAAATAAATAAAATATAATTAATTTATTAAATCTGGGATGGGAAGATCCTCAAGGTTCCTGACTGAAAGCAGAAATGATTGTTATTTACCTTCAATCTGAGTTGATTAGAACTCAAACAATGACTAAATAATCCAGGGCTATCTGCAGTCATCTTAATCTGTATCTGGCCCTGGACCCAGATGGCTCCCAGTGAGGGAGAGACCTTACCCTGACCTCCCTCACTGAAATCCACTTCCCTTGAATGTCATGGCATTCTCTCCCTGATGTCTGGTCCTTTTCGAGAACAAAGGACAAACAGCAACCTCTGTGAGTAAAGCTGGCCCACAAACTGGAAGCGGTCAGTTGGAAGACTGCTCCTTCCTTCCCCTCCTTCCCCCCTCTTCCTTCCTGTGTCCACATAGAATATCATACCTTTACCTACATAAGCTCTTAAAAGCACCTCTATAACCTCTCAAGATATCTTAGGGTTTAGGCTAGGTTTCTTTCTTAAGGACCAGGCCTTAAACCAGAACCAATCTGATTCTCATTGGCTACCAATAGGTCCTAGGCCAAGCCCTATTTGGTCATTGTTGCCTTGTAATTATACCTCCAATGACCAATGCAAGCTCTTTAGAGTCTGAAGTGGTGTTGAGACCTCACCAGTGTCTGCAATTTCCAACAGCGGTGACTATAATTGCAGAAACGTCTCCTTTGGTTTTTAGGGGGTAGCCTAAATACATCAGTATAGTATATGGTATAATACCCTTACACTACCATCTGATATAGTGAAAGGTAAGATTCATATTAAATATTTTAGCTTTAAAATTTTATTTTCTATATACTATTTATACTACTACAGATTTCATGTGTTTGTGTTATGAAAAGTGAATATTGTCTGAAATTAATATTTGTTTTTAAATTAAGATGTTAACACAAAAGATCACAGATCAATTTTATTTTGAGTAACAGATTTTGCAAGTTATTTCTTGGCCACTATGTTAAGAAAGTGCATGTTATTAGAATTAATACTTTGTATTTGGAATTGTACAAAGAAGTATATGCAGAAAAAATATATTTTTAGTAATCTCTAGTGAAAGATTATACTTTGGGGTAGTTACAGAAACATAACTCCCTATTTCCCATAAATTCAATGTATCAAACTTTGCATTTTTTATTTTCTCATTGTTTTCTCTGAACATTACTCCCAGAAAAGTTGAGTATTCACTGTATGTATATGTGCATGTGTGCTATGTACATGTGTATATACATATTTATACATACATATAAACATATGTGCATATATTACTTTAAAATATATAGTACATGCATATAAAGTTTCCTACTATATTTCCTTCTTATATATTTTAAATATTACTTATGTTAATTAAGCATAAAAATAAATATATGCATGTATATTTTAAATATACAAAAAGGGAAATATAATACACTTTAAAAGTTGCATTTTAAATTAAATTATTTACAAATTTAAAACTTAAACCATCCCACATACATGTATACATATTCACAAACATGTATAAAAGCCCTCAACTTTTGTAAATGTTAATACATTGTATCTATGAGAAATAGAGGTTTTGTTTCCCATACCAACTAAAAACTGTAATCTTTCAAGACCAGCTATGTCTGAAGATATTCTAACACAAAATTCATCTAAGACCATTATTTTCTCATTAAGCCATATCACTGTCTTTACATGATTGCGTTTAGATTCCAAAGGACTTACACTAAACTTTAGAGGCATAACTGCAACACAAAACTGAGTTCTAAAAACAAACGAAAATATGCAATGAATCCATGGAGAACTTTTTACAATGGTAAGCTATACAAAACCATTGAAATGTCCAGTAGGATATCAGCACTCCATAAACTTTTATATATATATATATATATATATATATATATATATATAAAATATACATCTCATTCTTTTTTCTCTACTATACATAATAGTAAATGTACGTTATTCCCAACACAAAAGTGAAAATGAGATTACTTTTTAAAAAATCACCCAAGTGCTAGAAATCACAAAAATTTAGTATGGATTTTGAAGATTGGCTCAATATCTATTTGTTTTCTGCTCTAAAACTTTTGAGGAGATGGATAATTGGAAGTTGACAACAATTTCCAAGTATTGGTAGTATATTATAATGTCATTTTAATGACGTTACAAGGAATGGGAGGAAAGAATGTCTGTATAATTATAGATTTTATATATATATATAGGGCCTAAGATCCTGAGTTCAAATCAGTCCTGGACACTAACTAGCTGTGTATCCAGGGAATGTTATTTAACCTAAATTGCCTCAAAGAAATATTTTTTTTTTCCTAAAAGTTGTTTAGCTGCTGCTCATTGGTATATATTGGTAATACAAGAGCACTTTCACCAGTTCTTCCCAACTCTGCAATTTTAGACATCCTAATGATCAGTGGATAGAATGAATTATAGGTAACAATCAATGAAACTTCTCTAGAATCTGATAGTGCTAATTCCCAATCAGTCTTCAGAATTAAGAATGAAAATTCCCTTCTTCTATTGAACCTAAGATTAATGAAGAAACTCATAGGAGGGATTGAAATTTCAAGTTATTATGCCCTAATTTAAGTATATTTGTCACTATTGGCTGAAGCCTTCAGGAACCAGTGATTTTTCAAAATCATTCGTTTTTCAAGTTTTCTTGCCAAATTAAAAGAGATTTTAGTTCTTCTTCCCTAAAAGTTTGGATCTCTTTGGTGAGTTATTAATTCTAATAGACTAGGGACTAATAACATTGTTTTCATAAAGTTGTACTTCTCAATGTTCCATCTCTGTCTGACATCATACCCTCTCAAATACCCTATTTGATCATTCCCAGATCTGATTTTTGAGGATCTAAGTTACTGGTGTCAGATGTCACAAGTCTAAAAAAAAAGTTTAAAAATTGACAAATTTCTGGAAGGTTCAGAATTAGAGGGAAAAGAAGGATACAGGTCAGTTTCAGCTGAGGTTATTTACTGAAGATGAATACCAAGATGTTGGCAAAACAAAGTACATAGAGATAGATATTCTCTAGTCCAGGGGTGCTCAATATTTTTTGTCTTACTACCTTTGGAAGTAGGGTGAAACTTATAAGCCCTTTTCCAGAATAGTTTTAAATGCATTAAATAAAATGCACAGGATTACAAAGGAAATTAATTATGTTGAAATAATGTCAAATTAAATCTTTTAAAACATTTATACTAAGTTAAGAAGACTTCTTGCTCTAACTTACATGAATTGATGCTCAGTGAAATGAGCAAACCCAGGAGATCATTGTACATGACAACAGCAATATTTTACAATGATCAATTATGATGGACATGACTCTTTCCAACAATGAGATGATTGAGGCTAGTTCCAATAATCTTATGATGAAGAGAACCAACTATACCCAGGAAGAGGACTGTGGAAACTGAGTGTGAATCACAACCTAATATTGTAACTCTTATTGTTGTTGTTCCTTATATTTTGTTCTCTTATTTGTTTTCTTTCCTTTTTGATCTGATTTTTCTTATATAGCAAGATAATTGTATAAATATGTTTACATATATTGGGTTTAATATACATTTTAACATCAATAACATATATTGGATTGCTTGCCATCTAGGGGAGGTGATGGGAGAAAGGAGGGGAAAATTTGGAACACAAAGCTATGCAAGGGTCAATATTGGAAAAATTTCCATGTATATGTTTTAAAAATAAGAAGCTTTAATTAAAAAAAAAAGAACTCTTGCTCAGATTCTTCTTGGGGCCACCATTTTGTGGAGTGATTCACACAAGCCTTCATTCCATTATTATTCCTACTTTTGGCTTCTAGATTTCAAATCCATACTGTTTCTACTATCTCATTCTGGAGTTCATTCAGTGCCTGAGACATCCTCACTTCCACCTTCACTCACATCCAACTAGATTTGTGGCTTCCTCAATCTGAAATATCCCTTTGTGAGACTTACCCCCAACTCCGATTGGTAACTCCTTTCTGAGGCCTCCATCTTGAGGGACTTAAGACAGCTCATATCCATCATAATTTTATTTTTGTCTTTTGTACTTCAAAATTATGAATGGTAACTTTCATTCTCCCCCCCTACTTTATGGTTCTCTTTTTATGTTAAAATATGAAATCTTCAAAGGCAATGATTACATATGCAGGTCACCAGCAGCACTGGAAATTATAGCCTTAGAGATTTACCTGGGATACTAAAGCATCATATAACTTCCCTAAGGAAATATAGTCAGTTTGTGTCAAAGGTGGTCCTTGAATACAAGTTTCCTTTACTCCTAAGCCATCTGTCCATCAGGTCAGGCTACCTCTGAGCATTATTACCCCAGCATGAACATTATATTGAATGGGAAACTGAAGTAGAGTACTTCTCAGCTAGAGTTTGACACTTGCCAGAAACACTCCCCAAGGTGGTAACTACATTAAGTGCTCAGGTGGTTTAGATATGTCTTAGATATTCTTCTCCTTTTCTCCTCTCATATTAATTAATCCATACACTCTTTCCAAACATAGAAGATAGAGTAAATGGTGGACTTGACTACAGATATATTGAAATTATGATGAGGAACCAATTTTGAGAAAGTGTTAAGTTCATTCATCAAAAAATATTTTTTTTCAATTTTAAACTATTTAATTTGAGGTACAATCATTAAATTTGGGTGAAGCTGTCTTTTAAAGCTGATGTAGGCCTAGACAGAGGTCCAAATTGGAAATATATATATAGATGTCATCTTAGCATAGCTGAAGGTATGTAAATGGCTAAAATAAAAATAAAAAATAGTAAAGGATAATGTCTTGAGGAATATATGGGTTGAAAAGAGGGAAAGAAACACATAAAAAGAGAAGTCTCAGTGTACCTACAAAAGTCAAAGAACCAGGGAAGTTTTACAAATCAGAAGTCAACAAAAGAAAGACCATCTAGGAAAGTATGGACAACAGAATAAATTCTTTGGAGAGATCAAAAAGCATGAGAATTAAAATGGGAACAGTGAGTATAAGGATCAGGAGTTTATTAGAGATCTTTTAGAAAAACATGGAAGAAGCAGATTATAAGTTGCTAGAGAGAGAGTGAATAAGGAGCTAGTGAAGTAATTTAGATCATCAGCCATAAGTGTATGTTCTAGGATATGTTTGGAGGGTCTAGAAAGGAGAAGTTGTGAAACCCAACTCTCAACCCAATTGTTTAATTTTCAGTATAAGAATTTTATGTTACAAAAATCTGTAACCACTACAAATCAAGATTTGATTTATGTTTAGCTAATCGTCATGTTAATAAAGTGTTAATAATATAGATTAAATTTTAAAATATGTGGTGCATCTTCCCCTCACCCCAGAGAATCTAGTTATTAAACATTCACCAGCACATCCCTATTTTGCTCCATAACCACTGCTTGAGCTCAATAGGAATGTAACAGAATGCCCAGGGCATAAAATCATCCCCAGACTGAAAGTCTGGTGACTGGAGGCTGATGATGATGAGAAAGATGAGAATAATGGGAATAATAACAATAACTGAAATTTATGTAGCAATTTAAGATCAGCAAAAACGTTTTACATCCATTATCTCATTTGAGAATCATAATACCCATTCTTCATATAATTGTTAGAGTTCACTAGGGAGAGAAATGTTTACTTGTTCATAGATATTATTGAAGCCACTTTAAATTATGCAAGATCTATGCAAACATTAACCACCTACCTTTCTTCTGTCCTTCCATTCTTCAGAAGAACTGGCATGCAGAGAGGTAATATGCTGTATCCAGAATGACACAGGTAGTAAATGCAAGAGTGAAGGAATAAAAGCCAGATCTCATGTCAAGACCAATACTCATGTCAAGCAAGTTGGTGGAAAAGTTGAGATGAGAACTTTAGTCTTATTTTTAAATCCAGTGCCCCTTGCCTTTTCCCTTCTTCTTGGTTTCACCACAATTATTATATAGAATATGGTAGTGAATATTTCATTATTATCATTACCATGCCCACCTTTACCCTTTGCCTCAATTTCCCCAGAGTAAACAACTACTCTTCTTAACATCCCTTCCACACACACGCAACCACACACACACACACACACATACACACACACACACACTGTATCCTTTGTCTCTTCAATATACAATCTTCCCACTTCTAACACTAAACTGAACTTGGCCCTCATGGTAACTTCCATGGTTACCAACCATCTCTAGTACTGGGTAATTCTTCACACATGTCTTCCAACCCAACACACAAAAAGAAAAAATAAAATTAACAAAATTTTCCACCATATTGGTCTTAGTGATCTTTACTCCTCTAAGATTCACCCTAAATTTATGAACTACGGTCCATTGAGGAGTATTTTCCAATCACCTTTATCTCTACAATTTCATCTGGGATATTCTTCCTAGATGTAATCTCTTACTGTTACTCTAACTATTAGAAGAAAAAAAACAACAGAATATTCTTCAGTCCCTGAAATGACTACATTTTAACAGTTGATGGACATTTTATTCAGAGGAATTTTTAAGTTAAATATCTATGTTGAAAATGTCTAACTCCTTATGAGTCTTTCACAATAGAACTATGTATATTGGAAATCTACAAAATAGTTAGGACAATTTAATAATACAAATTTCAATTATTTAAAATAATATTTCTTTTGGAAATTTTAGACATTGGTATGTGGAAGAAGGAGGGAGGAGATTGTCCTATCTGGTCATAGCCAATAGAAATTACTTGAAAAAAATACAAAATCTTTCAATGCTTCTTTATGTTGCAGGATGTTAATAATGTAAAAATATAAATACCATAGATGTAGTCACCCTAGTAACAGGCTAGCCGTTAATGGCATGACCATTTTGCCATGGAAACATGGCTGAGCTCAGTGGAAACTGCATCATGCTGTAATGCTGAACATATCTCTTCCTCTTCTCTCCCTGAAGTGGACAAGCCCCGAGTTTGCATCCATCCAACCCACTCAGACAATGTGCTACTTTGTGCAGCTCTGACTTGTACAGCTGCCACCCACCACAGGCGGCTTCCATAACTGCTCTGCTTCAGGGCATCGCAATGAAAACAAGTTGGTTGATAGAAACAACACTGCCTGGCATGCATTATGCCAACACCAAAACTCATTAAATCACTAAATCAAAGTTTTAGAAGCATATAAAGCACAGAACTTCAGATTTAACATGTCCTTGCTTGAGAAAAGGAATATCACTCTTGGCATCCAAATGGTACCCAGAAATGACAAGACCAGGGCTTGACACATCTTGATTCACAATGGTTGGCCTCGAAAATGACAGATTATTTTTTTGCAAAAGAATCCAGGAGGAGGCAGAAACATATTCATAAAACACCATCAAAATGCAGTTTGTCTCTCAGTGATATGATTTCCTTAGATTTTTTGATGATGCATGTGTTTTTTTCTTATAGGCTGTCTCATACATTTCCTTCATTTAAATGATCAGTATTAGGCAAGGGATTTCCACGTGTATATCTCTTTATTTAATTTCAATACTTCTAGTTTCCTATTAGATATCTATACTTGTATATCCCTTCAACATTTCCAAATATCCCCAAAACTGAACTTACCATCTCCTGCCCCTAATTAACTCCTTCAAAAATCCCTACTAATGGTAATTACATTCTTTAAGACATCTATTTTCATAACCAAATGATCTTTGATTTTCCCTTCTCCCTTAGCACCCTTATAGCCAATGAATTGTCAATCAGAGCTTCCTCTCAGGAAAGAGGTGAGGGACTAGTTATATGGAACACAGCACACAAGCTCACTTTCTTTTTTTTTTTTTTTTAATTATATATATATATATAAATTTTATAATATTATCCCTTGTATTCATTTTTCCAAATTACCCCCCCTCCCTCTCTTCCCTCCCCCCGACGACAGGCAATACCATACATTTTACATGTGTTACAATATAGTCTAGGTACAATACATGTGTGCGAATATCACTTTCTTGTTGCACAATAAACATTAGAATCCGAAGGTACATGCAGCCTGGGCAGACAGATATTAGTGCTAACAATTTACATTCCCCTCCCTGTGTTTCTTCTCTGGGTGTAGCTACCTCTGTCCATCATTGATCAACTGGAAGTGAGTTGGATCTTCTTTATGTTGAAGATTTCCACTTCCATCAGAATACATCCTCATACAGTATTGTTGTTGAAGTGTACAGTGATCTTCTGGTTCTGCTCATTTCACTCAGCATCAGTTGATTTAAGTCTCTCCAGGCCTCTCTATATTCCTCCTGCTGGTCATTTCTTACCGACAAGCTCACTTTCTTGATAAGTTTTTCTTGCCTATGTTTTTTGTTAAAAGGGAACCAGTTCAGAATATAGGAAAATGGAGATGGCATAAAAACAAAAGTTCTGAGTAAAACATTTCAAAATAACTCTAGCATCCTGTGATTCCCATCACCACTTACCCCACATCAATAACCATCTCAGTTCTGGGCCTCATCACTTCATGGCTACTCTGTGATAATAAAAGAGCTAAATTCAAATCCAGCTTCAGATTCATTAACTAGGTGATCCTGGGCAAGTCATTAAAGCACTATCAGCCTCAGCTTCCTTATCTGTAAAATAGAAATAATAATAGCATTTACATATCAACATTGCTTTGAGAATCAAATGAAATAATGTATATAAAGTGCTTTGTGAACCTTAATGCTCTATATAAATAGAAGCTCTCTTATGGAATATGTGGCATTGACATATCTATATAAATAAGTACATATTCTTTTACCAGGTCCTTAGTGGTAGCAAAGAACAACTAGTCACTATTTTCAGTTTAGTGACTAATAATAATAATAATTCGCATTTTGTGATTCAATGTTCACAATGTGCTATCAAAGTATAGATAGCTATAAATATATTATCTTCAAAACAGCCCTGCAAGCAGATATTATTATTATGATCCCCTACGACTTGCTCAAGATCACCTAGCTAGTAAGCTAATTCTTCTCGATTCTAAATGCATCATATTCTTACCCATCACATCACCTTGTGGTGAACTATTTGTCTAAAACCTGTTCTCAAATCTACCCCTAGACTTCTCCAAAGGAAAAATTTAGAATCCTTTTAAATACCTAGTAACTCTCTCATTGTTTCCTTTAAAAGATTATTTCCTGATAGTAACATGAGAATAATGATCATGTTTCATTGTTTTTCAGTGACATTCCTGTCTGTCATGTCAAATCTACCCCTATTTTCCTTTCAACACGCACAGATTAGCTTAGGTCTAAGTATTATGCACAAATGCTTTGGCTTATAAATCAAGTGGGGTTATTCTTTTTCTAACACCAGTATACACATTATGTTAACCAACAGAATTCTTCTTTTCTCATCATCCTATGTCATAGAGTCAATTGAGGGACAGATTTCCTAACCTTCTATGATTTCTTCTTTGGAGCCATGGTTTCACAGTAAGAGGTATCCTAACCATAGTGGGTCTCCTCCTGCTCTTCCTCTACCCTTCTAAAAACCTATACTTACTATATTTATTTTCTATTATGAAATCACAAGAACACCAATATGAAGATAAAAGTGATCACCAAAACTTGTCGATTGCAACTCCCTAATTTTAGGGAACCAATACATAACAGAGGTTAAATGACTTGCTCAAGACCACACAGTGGTAGCAAGTGTCAGAACTAGAATTTCTGCCCAAGTCCTTTAAATGCAAAATATTGAGATCTTTCCACTATACCTGTATAATAGAATTGATCCTACATCATTATTATTCAAATACCTTCCCATCAGATTCCTCTGGTATTATAATCTGATTGGCAATAAAACCTTTTTTTTTTCTTTTCACAAAATTAATAAATGGCAACAACGGGCTGTCTATTCTTACTTTTAGACTCTCAATAATTATGTTTAATAGGATATGACCTATCCCTCACCCTTCTGGTGCCATCTAAGGTAACATCCCCTTCCCTAAAGGCAAATACAAGGCTATTTAGTATTTTCCTTTGTTTAGAGGTTCCTAGCCAAGTGTTTTAGTCCATATGACTCAGTTTTCCTCTAAACCAATTGGAATCAATTTAGTAAGAAATATTTAGAGACATACAGTTGATTTCAGAGCAAGTGATGGAATCAATGTTGACCTTCAGCCAAGGGAATGTTAATTCCATCTAAATTAGGCCACTAAAAACTTCCTACATCCCTTGGAAGACAAACTCTGTTTAGATAAACCAGAATCCATGGCATTAGCAAGAAAGGTAGAAATAAGAGGAAAATATTGCCAACATTTTCCCAGCTCCTAGTCAACATTAATGATTTCCACTGAAATGACCTGTTTTTATTTTGCATTCTTGTAATATGGGGGGAATGTCACAATGAATAAGTCCCTTTTAAAAAAAATGGAAAAGAGGAGAAAAATTTCAGATTTTAAGTAAATTTGTAAGAATGGAAAAAGTTAAAAAGGTAATAAAATAAATGTTGGAGGTAATATGGGAAAACTGGAACACTAATACACTGTTGATAGAGTTCTGAACTGATCCAGTCATTCTGGAGATTAATTTGGAACTATATCCAAAGACCTATGAAAATGTACATACACTTTGATCTAACAAAAGCACTGCTAGGTCTGAATGTTGGGGAGAGAGAAAGAGACAGAGACAGAGACAGAGCAGACAAAAAGAAAAAGCCAGGGAGACAACGAGACAGAGATAGAAAAAAAGAGAAACAATGAATGAGAGAGAGAGAGAGAGAGAAAAGTATACAAAATTTATACAAAAACATTTATAACAACTCTTTTTCTAGTGGCTAAGAATTGGAAATTGAGGGGATTCTCATCAATTGAGGAATACCTAAACAATCTGTGGTATATGATTCTGATAGAATACTAATCAATTATAAAACTTTAATGAACAGAATGAATTCAGAAAAACCTGGAAAGACTTACATGAACTGATACAAAGTGAAGGAAGCAGGACCAGGAGAACAGTATACACAGAAATAGCAGTATACAAAGAAGAACTGGGAATGATTTAGCTATTCTCAGCAATGAGAATATGTTCCAAGATAATCCCAAAAGATTCATGATGAAACATGTTTTCCACCTCCAGAGAAAGAACTAATATTATCTGAATCCAAACTGAAGCATATCATTTTAACTTTCTTTCTCTTGTTCAATTCTTCTTGTACAAAATGACTAACATGGAAATGTTTTACATGATTGCACACAATAACCTATATCAGATTGTGTACTATGTCAAGAAAAGAGAAAGAGATATAGATGCAGAATTTGGAACTCAAACATAAAAAAAGTTAAAATTATTTTATATGCAAATGGGGGGAAAATAAAATCTTCTTTAAAAAATGGGAGACTCAAGAGTCAGAATTCTTACTGATGAGAAACAAAATATCCTAACTTAATAGATTGCTGTCTTACATATGATTTCATGAACAATGTAATGTTGAGCCTATCATATGGATAATTAAGGAAAATCAAGGGTTAAATAGATAAGTACAGATGATCCTAAAATAACTGTTTTAACTAACTACATTGACTCAATTCAGGGAATCATTTAATTCAAAAATGGAAAGAGTTTTGAAGGTTCTCTTGTCTAATCTCCACACAATGCAGAAATCCTTTCTATATCCCTAAGAGATGATTTGCCAACCTTTGCTTGACTATTTTCAAAGATTTGTTTCTTGAAACAACCAGTTTCATTTTAGGGCTGATAAAATTAACGGAAAATTTTCTTATACTTAGCTGAAATTTTCTCATTGTATCTTCACTGATTCTCTTCCCCATTCTAAAGCAACATAGTGCAAGTCTATTCTATTTCTTAAGATTCCTTTCAGCCCTGTCATTCTAGGATTCCTTGAGTTTATTAAAATACTCCACCTCATTAATTAGGTTATGCCACTCCAAATTACTTTACATTCCATTCCAAAACATTATAGAGCTGAGAATTTGCAACTTTTTTGCTGCATATGCTCTGCATCTTGGTGTTGTATTTGTGGAATTTTTTTGGTACTTGGCAACTATTCCTGTGAATTTGTGTCCACAATGGCCAAAGATCATTTATGGGTTTTGACCCAAGCAAGCTTTAGTTCGTGTAACAGTTTCCTTTCAGGATACAATTAGCTAAAATTCTGATTAAAGTTTTCTTCCTTATACCCAAACACAAGTCCCAAGTTTTATGGAGAGCCCAGAGGATTACTGCTGAAAGGGGTTGAAGTAAAAAGGCAGATGCCAATAAATAGGTATGGCCTATGTGGGTCTGGGATTACAATATAAGCAATACTATTATCCTAGATTTCAATAGTGGTTTAGTGTTTTACCTTGGCAATGCTTCTTCTATTATGCTCCACTGTACCTGGGGACTTGGAAGGATGATAATTAAAAAGTGCCTAGTATATAGTTCTGTTTTGAAACTATCTGCCCAGAGAATTAGTAATCTAATACACCCAGGAATGCAATTCAACTCAACAAAAAATATTAAGCAGCTGCTATGTTCAAGGCATTGGGATAAAGTCTCATGAATATTTAGAAGAAACCAGACATAATTACTGCCTTCAAGGAGCTAGTAATGTAGATAAAACTATACACATATATTAGTTCAGAATTATGATTTCATTGATATAGCAAAAGAAGTTCCAAGGGGGAAAAAAACTCCAGGGGGTTTGTATTGTATAGTCCTAGAAAGTTATCCCATTCTCATTTATTTTGAACATCAGTACTTTATGTCCATCTCATTCTTACTAGTTTGAAGACCCTTCTTTTCAATGGAGAAAACAAAACTAATGTAGTTTGGCCTTCTTTCTGTGTGATTTGTAACATTACACTCTATCCCTTCTTTGCTTTTACTTGATTTTGCTGTCTTTAGTATTTTAGAAATCTCAGTTCATTCCGGGCTTTAGGTTTCTTATGGTATTATGGTTCTTATTGGTTATTTCTTATTTTCTTTTTTCTTTGGTACATATACCTTTAATATTTTGTAAAATCCATTTAAATGTCTGTTTTATTCATTGTATTAAAACTATTATCCAACTTTAAAATAAATAAATAAACACTTATGGACTAAAAGTATATTACTTTATCATGGCTAGATGGATACGTATTCTCACCTCCCATGTTTTATAATGCCTTGTCTTTCATTCTAAAAGGTAAGTGGGAAAGAATAGCTTATCAAAGGAAAATCTCATCTAGAAATGCTTCTGCAAATTGAAATAGGAAAGAATGCATGAAACCCTGATATCTAATTTTCATAACAAAAACAGGAGTCTGAAAGTCAGTGGCAAAATTGAGAACCCAATTCCATGATACTTTCCCCTCATGCTATAGTCATTAGTCACCTGGAAAAATCAAGAATTAAGTATCATTGTATTCCAAGGAAAAGGAGACTGAAACCACACAAAGTATCAATTGCTACATTTGTAATAAATAAATTTTTAGCCAAATGATTTTAAGACCCAGATGGATGCAGTAACATTGTAAAAGGATTAAAATGTCCCAGTGCATAGCAAGTACTAGCTCTGAGTCAATCTCTTCCATGAGAAGGTGAGTGATTGCTGCCACCTTCCTTAGCCAAACACCACCTCCAGCGCCACATCCATTTCTATCAATTTTTTTTTTTATCGGTTCCATTGCTATTATGATGACTCAAATTAAAAGGTATTTTGACTTGCACAGACTATTCCACATCTTTCTTCTTGTATTGAAAAATATTTTGTCGCCATCTGTAAACCCTTTGTATCTATATTGCTTAAGCAGTGATTAAATGAGATCCAAATGATCTCATCACAAGGAATTAGCAGTAGTTTATTTTTATCTAGGTTTTTGTTATTGTTGTTGTTTGTTTCTACCCAATTTGAACAAATTATTGTTTGAAGGTGTTTTTTCCCCCCTTTATCATGGTTCCATATCTTAATTGATGACTCACCCTAAAAGCATCCTGATGCATAACTGAAGCAATTCCTGCCAAATAGGAAAACTTCCTCTGCAAAAGAATTTGAGATTAACGACTACTGAATTGGTGTTCTTCCAAAGTGTTTTGGTCACTGTGCACATTTCTAAGGAAGAAATTGTACCCATCAGTGGCTTTAGAGCAGGGATTTTTGATCAGACAAGAAAAATGTTCAAACTTCTTTAGCCAAACATTGTTCAGAACCACAGTGCCTATGTATAACTCATTATCTAATTCTCAACTGATGAAGATGGGAGAGTTTCACAGCTAGAATCTAAGATTCCATTGCATATATAGATTCAGTTTAAATGAAATATTAAAGACAGGCTAAGAATAATTTTTTAGACTTTGGAATGAGGTAATCTGGTGCAGAGAGAAGTGTTCAAATTAAATGTTTTATTAGATTAGGGTATTCACCAGCTGATGTCCATTTCCTCTGTGATCTCAGCCAAAAGAATTAAATCATAACTATAGGCAAGTAGATTATATACAAAGGGTTACGCCTTTACATTAAGAATGATTAATCATTAAATTGACCTATTAATGAGAAATGATAAAATATTTTCTGAATGATTACTAATAATATTAAAATATATAAAATTTCAACAAAAGAATAGATACTACTTATGTTGCTTTAGATTTAGACCAGGAATATTCTGAAATCTAAAAACAATTGTTAAATTTTGTTGTGAGAATTTATTTATTTTTGAAGTTGGTAAATGCTACAAATCAAGAATCACCATCATTGTTAAATATAGGAAATTAACAAAGCAAAGTGATGGATGAAATGTTAATAAATAAGATTAAATTTAAGAGCATATTGTATTCATTTAAGCAATACATATATTTTTTTTTCTGGAGAACTGGTTGTTAAACAGTTTTACTAACATTCTATCAGAAAGCAGCATAGTATGGTGGTAAAATAACTAGATTTTGAATCAGAAAAGCAAGGAAGCAATCCAAATCTTGTTCTTTGCCACCTCTGTGTCTTTGGTGGGATAAATCACTTAATCTCTCACTGCCTCAGTTTTCTCATCTTTAAAATTAGTTCATTGAAACAGATTGCCTCAAAATGTTCATAAGTCTAGTGCTGGATGGGACTTAAGCATTATCTAATCCAAACCTGTTATTTTACAGATGAAGAAGCTGAGAACCAGAGAAGTGAATTGCCTTACTCAAAGTAACAATTTTGCAGAATTGACTTTCAAACTCAAGCTTTGTATCTTTTGTTTTTATTTTGTAGTTGTTTAGTCATTTTTTGATCATATCTGAGTCTTTATGACCCATTTGTGGCTTTCTTGGCAAAGATCCTGGAGTGATTTGCCATTTCTTTCTCCAGCTCATTTTATATTTGAGGAAACTGAGGCAAACACGGTTAAGTTTCTTGTCCAAGGTCACACAGCTAGGAAATGTCTGTGGTTAGATTTGGACTCAAGAAGATGAGTCTTCCTGACTCCAGACATGTCTGTGGTTAGATTTGGACTCAAGAAGATGAGTCTTCCTGACTCCAGACCTGGTGCTCTATTCACTGTAATACTCAGTTGCCCCCTCTATAGAAGTTTCATTTTTCAAATATATCCCTTCTCTCTTCTGTATTCATTAAGTGATCCCTTATAACAAAGAATTAGAAAGAAAAAAAAGGGGAAAAACAGTTCAGAATAATCAAGCAATACCTAAACCTGATCTGATCATATAGACACTTTCCCCATCTATCAAGCCAGACAGTCATTAGATCATAGATTAGAGAGTTTGTGATAGAAAGGCATTAGAGATCTCTAAGTCCAGGCCTCCAGAAATTGTGTCTCCCAATTTTTTTCAGCTCTTTTCTACTAATAATGTGAATTCCTTGAGTGCAGGGACCATGTTTTAAATAATAATAATAATAAAGATATGTATATAGTACTTTTAGACTTGTGAAGTACTTTAGAAATATCTCATGTTATCTTTACAACAATAATGGATGATGGGGCTTTTAGCCCCATTTTACAAATGAGGAAGCTGAGGCAAGCAGCCATTAAGTAACTTGCTCAGGTTAATAATAGCCAACATTTATGTAGCACTTTCTTTGAGGCAGGCATTGTGTTAAACACTTTACCATTATTATCTCTTTATATTCACAACAACTGTGGGGGATAGGTCCTATTATTATCTTTATTTTCAGATTAGGAAATTGAGGCAAATGGAAGTTAAATGACATGTCCTGAGTCACACAGATAGTAAATATCTGAGGTTAGATGTGAACTCAGGTTTGTTGTGACTCCTGGTCCAACACTTTGCAAACTATGAAGTATAATGTCAGTGTTATTACTGTTTCTATTATTATTAAAAGCATGGTCCATGCCTTCATAAGGCTTGCAGAGCTGAACTTGAAGTCATCCTATTCATTACACCAACTTACCATTTTGGTGTTTATTTTTTCTTTCTTTATATCTTTAGCATTTAGCCAATGTCTGGCATATGATAGTTACTTAATAATGCTAGTAGATTATATGATTGAGTCAGACTGCATTATATTCTCTCATAGGCTAGAACATTTTTGTTTACCAGCATCAATGAAGACTCATCAATCATTTTTATGGAAGTTAGGAAGTAGATCAAAACTTGCTAGTTAAATTCAAGATCAAGAAAAGCTTTTTATCACCAAGTTAGGTTCCCAAGAATCTTCCATCCCACAGTGGAATGGCACATGGCCAGAACAAGGCCATTTTTAGGACCAAGAGGTACTGAGCCCTAGGAAATTGCAGAGTAGTTTATTGTTGTATCACAGCAATTGTGGGAAGAATTTTGGAAATTGTTCTGAGGAATCCACTGCAGAGAGAATGGTCAACAAAAGCCACAAGTTGAATTAAGTAGAGCCAAGAAGGAGACAGGAAATGAAGACTGCACTTGACTATTGGATGGAATTATGGGAGACCCTGTTTCTGGGATGTCCTTTGAGAATGCTATACATATTGATTGATTGCACTCTCTAACAGAGAGTGACAGAACTTCAGAGTAGTGTATATGTTACAATAATCTTATCATACTGTATTCTAATGGAAGTGGAAATCTTCAACATAAAGAAGATCCAACTCACTTCCAGTTGATCAATGATGGACAGAAATAACTATACCCAGAGAAGGAACACTGGGAAGTGAATGCAAATTGTTAGCACTACTGTCTATCTACCCAGGTTACTTATACCTTCAGAAGCTAATACTTAATGTGCAACAAGAAAATGGTATTTACACACATATATTGTATCTAGGTTATATTGTAACACATGTAAAATGTATGGGATTACCTGCCATCGGGGGGGAGGGAGTGGAGGGAGGGAGGGGATAATTTGGAAAAATGAATAAATAAATAAATAAATAAATAGATTGCAGAGGAAAAAAAAATAATCTTATCATACTTTGGTGGACACATGAATTCATTGACAGTTACACCTCTGCCAGAAAGAACAGATTCTAAACTACTCTTGCCATTTGATCTTAAGGAGGGAAATGATGAAACAAAATAGCAATACTTATGACAGCACAACTATATATTAGAGAGAGAGAGAGATGTCAGTGTATATCATATATACATAAACATATACATACATACTTATATAAGTGTATATACACAATTATTAATAAAAACTGAAAGTGTTGGAGTAGATAGTTTCTGAGGTCTTTTCCAACTCTAGATTTAAGATCTTATGAACCTCTAAAAGTCAGGATAGAACAAGGAAAACATCTAATTAAAAATAATAGTTAGCTTCTATAGCTAAAATCTTATCATATACATAGCCCCATGTCATAGAAAGAAAGACAAAGACCACATTGCCTACTCCCTTCATTTTACAGATGAAAAAACTGAGGCCTAGAGAAGTTAATGTCTTGCAAAAGATTTACATCTATAATTAATTATGAATTGGGAACAGGATCTAGATCCCTTAAGCCCAAATCAAGTGTTCTTTTTAAGATACCATACTTGTACAAAATTAATTTCTTTAATATCCATTTGCATGTTCACTTGCGTCCTACTCTTTGTGGCTATCTTTGGGGTTTTTTTGTTTTGTTTTGGTTTGGTTTGGTTTGGTTTTTTGGCAAAGATACTGGAGTGGTTTGCTTTTTGCTTCTCCAGCTCATTTTACAGATGAAAAAACTAGAACAGGATTAAGTGATTTCTTTAGGGTTACACAGCTCGTTAAGTACTTGGGGCCAGATTTGAACTCATGAGTATGAGTCTTGTTAACTCCAAGCCCTGTGCTTTGTGCATTGTAGCACCACCTAACTGTATCACTATATAGTATAAACACAGTGAAGGTTATATAATTTAAGGGCACTGTCTCTGATCTCAGGAGCTCAAGATGTTCTGAAAATACAATACCAAAATACATGAAAAAAAGAAGGAAAATAAGTTCAAAATGACAAATGAGCAAAGCATAGTATAAAGTACAAGTAAGTAATAACTATATTGGTTGGACAAACAGAGTGAAACATAATAAAAAAAAAACAAAGGGATCAGTAAATGAAGACTTTTACAAGGAGATAAAATTTGGGTTAGATCTTGAAATAAGCGGTGGTTATGGATTGAGAGAGACAGTGGAAAGACATTGTGAATGAGGGAACAGGATGAATGAAGGAAAGGATTGTACAAAATATATTCATAGAATGGTAAGAGGAACGGCGGAAGGACCATTTGAAGATGAGATAAAATCATTTTATTATGAAAGTATAGTATAAGATAATAAAAATGTTTTGTAAACTAGTAAATTTGGAGCATTTATTTATATCTTCAACTTAAACCACATAGTGCTCATTAAACCACAAAGCAGAAACAATTAAAGACCTCTATGGTCTGGAGAAGCATGTAGCCAGGCAGCTAGGTTGCTCAGTAGATAGGGTGCCAGGCCTAGGATCAGAAAAATTTGAATTCAAATACTGCCCCAGATGCTCACTAGCTCTGTGATCCTGAGCAATTCACTTAACCTGTTTGCTTTCATGCAGTGGAAAAGGAAATAGCAAACCACTCCAATATCTTTGTCAATAAAACTTCATATGAGATCACAAAAAGTCTATATTATTGAAATGACTAAATAGCAACAAATACCATTTAGAAGATTCTGTTCATTGTATAATATTTTCCCTTTTCTATTAAAAAACCCCAAAAAAACATCATTAGCAAACACAGAACGATTTTCATTTGATTACCTCTAAAATCTTTTTCTTCCCTATATTTTCTCTCTTTACAATTAGCCTTTAAGCTCATTTTCCAATCCTCACAGAGGATTAGACTGAGGTAAACTGGAAGCTAAGTTTTTTTTCATCTTTTCCATATTCCTGAATGAATGGATGGATGAATGGATGAATAAATAAGAATTTACTAAGTATTTAGTAAAAAGCACTGTGCTAAAACTGAAGATACACAAATAAAAACAGAAAAAAAAAATCCCTTCTCTTAAGGTTTTCACATTCTAAGGAAAACCACATGAAGAGATTTCAACTGCAACTCACATGGAAAGGCCCCATGGTTGTAAGTCCATAGCAGCAAAGTAGATAGTAATGTGTCTTTGCTGTCATTGATAACAGCATATCTATTTCTGAGGTTGAGCCATTCTGATATTGAGCCATTTGATGGACATTGTAATTTCTGCAGAGGATGGTTGCTGAGAAGATAGTAGAGGCTTCAGCATCTGCAAAAATAATTACCAGATTACATCTTCATAGAGATTTCTCCCCAGGATGATGGTTTCAAGGACTAGGAGGGAACATGACTGGTGGTCTTAGAGATATGGCTATTCCAAATGGCCTTTGAGTCAACAATACAGCCCCAGAAATCAGGAAGACCTGGATTTCAATCTGGCCTCAAAAACATATAACTAATTTCTGTTTTTCTTAGTTTCTTCAACTGTAAAATGGGGAACACCAGCAGCTACCTTCCAAGATTTTTGTGAGGATCAAACAAGGTAATACTTATGAAAAAAGAGTAAGCATAGTGCCTGGCACATAGTATTTACTATACAAGTGCTTATTCCCTTCCCTTTCTTTCCTTTTCTTTGGTCATATGATGGGATGTTTCCATCAGATGTAAGGAAAGATGGTGATTAAAGTTGTGGCAATAGTTTCATCTTCCACCTCTCCTCTTTCCATCAAAGTGCCTTTCTTGTTCAACAATGCCTTTAAGGACTCTCCAGGATTAGCATAATTCCATATAATTTCTATTCCTTCCCATTTGTTGACACTAATTTCATCTTTCATATGTTCTCAGTTCTCTCTTCTCTCCTGAGCTTCAGTTTGTGAAATATGAGCAAGGATTGCTCCATAATCTCTAGCAAGTTTTAGCTTTTCATGATTATGGGATGGGGAGCCATTTTTCATCAAAGAAAACTTCAGTCAAGGATGTGCTGAAATGGGAGGGGATGTCTTGCTAGTGAATGGATTTATAGTAACCGGCACTAAGAACTTGGATATAGAAGAGAAGAAAAGTCTCATGTAAACACAGAGAAAGAGACAAGAAAAATAAGAGGGCTTAGCATTTTGGGAAATATGATACATTTTTCAGCAGTTCTAATCTGAGAACTGAACCTGGAAATGTAAGTAAAAACTGGAGTGACAGAGCTGTGGAAGTGAATAGCACTGGGGCATCCTGCTGATGCTGTAGGCAAAGTGAAACACTTCAAAGAATTCATGTCTGCCTCCAAGAATTTAGCTAATCTCCATTTATCCACCAGTTACACACAGGAGAACAAATAGGAGGAAACCTGTTGATTCTTTCATCTCACCATCTTCCTATATGTTTAAAGGCAGCTTTCTCCCAGGTGGAGTCTATTCCATTCCTCTAAGTGGATAAGTGAAGAAGATTGAATTCTTTTGTAATTGGGATAATGTGCAACATTTATTTTATACCTTAATTAAATGTTTTTGCTATTGGATTTATCTCTGCTTTAATTTGAAAATACAAAATGTACTACATAGAGGCTTAGACCTTCTATTGCATAGTTCATAACACAAAAGTAGCAAAATTGTACCTGGAGCAGTGAGGATAATATGCTAGACAAAATCCCTGTCTTAATAAAGGAAACTATACTTTACTCTATACTATAAATACACTACAAAAATAGCTATACTATATAATAAAATATAATATTGCATAATATTATATTTTAATAAGATAATAAAATAAAATAAAAATACAGTTCCTATGTTATAAAAAATAAATAAAATGATTACAATATAAAAATCCAACTATTACAGGAAGAGATTTAGATTTTAAAATTTCATAGAAAATGTTGGGTTTGAAAGCACTTTTCTCACAATAATCCTCTCTGATAGGCAATGCCATTTGTGTTGTCCCCATTTTACAGATGATGACATTAAGACTCTGAGAAGTTAAGGGACTCTGGTCACATGACTTATAAATGCCTGAGTCAGGATTCAAACCCATTCTAATGACTGTAATTTCAGTACTTGACCTATTGTGCCATATCTCTCATGTTCAATGTTTATACATAATACATACATACATAATAATTCTCAGTGAGGAAGTACATGCATAACTGAAGTAGGAATGAGGTTTAGTGCTAAATACTAAAGTCAATGTGATGAAGCTGATGTCTTGAAAGTGGAATGTGAGAAATTTCATTCCCTTTCTAGTTAGGTTTTTTGTCTCATAAGCACAAAGATTTAGTTCCAGAAAAAAAAAAAAAAACACAACTGAGATTATCTAGTTCACCCTCTCCATTTTACAGATGGAGAGGGTGAACTAGATGATCTCTGAGTTTTTAAGTCATTTAATCTTTCAAAGGCTCAGTTTCCTCATTTTACAGATGAGGAAACTGAGGCTTAGAAAGATTAAATGACTTGCTTAAGATAATACATCTTAAGTGGCAGAATTGGGATTTGAACTCAACTCCAGTGATTCCAAATCTAACATTTCTCCAACTATTCCATGCTATTCCCTCATGTTCTTTACCAGGTTGATGTCCCCTTACCAACCAGAAGACAATAGCCATAAAGGTGATCTACATGGTTCTATAAAATTTGAAAACATGTCCAGTTCTCCTGAACACCATATATTTTGTTTTTGTCATTGTTCTTGCTGTTGCTGTTGAATTGTTTCAGTTATGTCCACTTCTCCATGTCCTTATTTGGGGTTTCTTGGCAATGATACTGGGGTGCTTTACCATTTCCTTTTCCAGATCATTTTATAGATGAAGAATTAAGACACACAGGGTTAAGTGACTTGCCCAGGGTTACACAGCCAGAAAATGTCTATGGCCGGATTTGAACTAATGAGGATATATTTTCTTGATTCCAAGCCCAGCACTCTTGCCCAAATATCATATAAAGTCTTTCTCATAATTGATCATTCTAAAGTCAGTCAGTCATTATTAATTACTTATGATGTTCCAAGAACTAAGTATTGAGTATACAAAATAAGATAAAAGACTTCTAAAAAGCTCACTATTAAATGGGTGAGACACCAGACAAAGAATTACAAATAAGTTGGGAGTTTCACTTGGCTGAAGGAGAGCTTCTCACCACTACTGCTTGTGTTTACTTCCTATGGTTCCCAGCAACAGGAAATCATGGATTCATCAGAAAGAGGGTCAGACCCAGAAGATAATAAATCCAACTGACAATGGGAAATCTGGCAGGAAATAACATATCAACCACTTATCATTAGCATTATAGACAACAGCATTTATTCTATAGGCTTATGGTTGTATATATGTGGCTAAAGTAGGTGGGATCTTACATGGGAAGATGGGAATCTGGAGCTTCCCCAAAAAAAAAGACAGAGGCACAGAAAAGAGCTTGCTAATTGAGAAAATGATGCTATCATTATATAACTAGCATTTATAGACATTTTTAAGGTCAGCAGAGTGTTTTGCATATTGCATCTCAACCTGATCCTCACAACAATCCTGTGAAGTAGGTGCTATCATTATTCTCATTTTACAGAAGAGGAAACTGAGGCAAAATACATGATCAAGGTCATAACACAAGTAAATTTCTAAGGAGGATGTTGAATTCTGGTGTTTCTGAGTCTATCTACCCTACTGCAAGTACAGCTATTGGCATGTGATTATTAAAAAGATAGTTGTGGTTTGGGTTGTTTTTTTTTTTTTTTTTAGCTAAGTTGGAGCATAACATTGATGAGGCTTGAATCAGGTTCGAGCCCTACTGCTTGCTACCTGTATGATTTTGAGCAAGTCATTCAATCGTACTGAAACTCAGTTTCTTATCTGCAAAATGTTAGAGCTGGATTATTGTTGTTCAGGCATTTTTCAGTCATGTTTGACTTTGTGACCTCATTTGGTGTTTTCTTGTCAAAGATAATTTGCCATTTCCTTCTCCAGTTCATTTTAAAGATGAGGAACTGAGGCTAACAGGTTATGTGACTTGCTCAGGGTAATTCAATTAGTGTTTAAGACTGGATTTGAACTCATTAATATGAGTATTCCTAATTAAATGTGGAAATAGATGTCCTCTAATATATCTTCTAAAACTGAAGGAGGACAAGAGAAACACCCTTCCTTAAAGGGAAGGAGCTTGAGTAGTTGAGATTTTTTTTAAAATTGATATTGAAGGATTTAAATATAACTAAAGTGTACTGGCCCCTGGCTTTTTGTACTGAAAATCCTCTAAGGTACAGTCAGTAGAATATTAAATTTGTCATCACCCTCTAAACTTTGAACAAAACTATAGGTGCCCTTCCCTAGTTAAAGTATTGCCTCTAATTTCCCTTCTTTATCTAGAATTCTATAATTCTCAATTTAAATCCTGACTGGACTGCTTTGGATTGATGTAAATGTGTTCAAGTCACTGAACTTACTGAGACATAGCAAGATTATAAAATGTCAATTAAAAGTCATTTAATTTTTTTGTGTGTTGCAAATGAGAAAAGTAAATCTTACTTATACTAGCTGATGTTTTTCAATATCATAGGTAGCAAGAACAAAATTAGGATTCATATTTGGGAATAACAATATTTCAGATGCAGAAGGGAACTTAGAGTAATGGAAATGAGGGTAGGACAACTACCCTCAAAAATGAGGTTTTGCACAGGGCAGCAAAATTTAGAACACAATTGCAAATTCAGTGCTCCATCTACCACACTTAACAATAGGTAAAGTTCAAAGAAATCAGTAGCCATCAGACTATAATTTACTACTCTTCTTCAATTACATAAAGGAATCCTCAACTATATACTTATTTAGCCTGCTCCCCTGGGAATTTTCATTTCAGTGATATGGAATTGTGATACCATCATCCCTTCTGCCTCGCTATGTAAGAGAGAACTTCACTCAGACATCTCTGGTAGAGTTGAAGAAGTCTATGACTAACTTTGGCCTGACAGAAAGAAATAAAGAAGTGCTTTTTCAAATTGTATACTTTGCAAAAGTGAGGGGACTATGGATGTGGGAAACATGGCATACACCATCACACCATCAGACTCAATTTCTGACATTGTTAGCTTTGCTGAACTCTTTTTTTTTTTTTTGTTACAAGGGATGGCTAACTGCATAGAGGAATGAGAGATACATTCAAAATAGAAAAAAAGTAAAAACAAAATATATAATTAAATTATTCTAGATAGTTTCAAGGGATATGGGACTCTAAATTCTATTGATTGGAAAAGATGAGACTCTAGTCAAACCTGAGATTCCATCCCTGAGTTACTCTAATAATTATCTCCCTCCCACTCAACCGAATTTATTATTCTTTATATTATTTTCACATAATGAATTACAAGGTTCATTTGAGAGCATTCTAGCTGGTTCTGTTTGATCTAGTGAAGTATTGCCCACTCCAATTTTCTATACTGGAAAAAAGCATCTTTGTTCTATATTACTAGGCTAAAGTAATATGTTTTGTACATGGTGCCCCACCTGTTGTCAAATAGATAGAAAATAAACAGGCATTAAGAGCATAAAACAAAAAGCTCTCAATTTAATGCATCCGGAGAAAGGACAGATCCATAGCCAGTGAGTAGAGAAAGAGTTAATGCATTGGTTGTCTAAGTTACCATCTGGAATTCCTTTGGAATCTTTTGCTGAGTTAAAAGGTAGGACAGTGGAAATCCCCATTACTACCTTCCCACCCATCATACAGAGTCATGACTTTTAGCTGCTTCTAAAGAACCATGGATTCAAAAATTAGAATTCCAACATAGGTCATGTAATGATCAAACAATGGGATTTCCACTCCCAAGGACAAAGGAAGACTCTCATTTTCAGTCTCTATCAGCAGCACACACACTGTTCCAGCTTTGTTATCAGGAACACAGGTTAGAATGAGGGCTTGGTGTTATGAAATAACTCAGAAATAATCTTCTTGGTTTCTCTACTCTAACTAAAATTTTCTCATCCTAAGAACAGACACATTTCCAGACTAGGAGCTGATTTTTGGAAACCTTTTAACCTCCCTTAGATTATGCAATATGTACATAATCAAGCACTGGAAGATAGGACTAGTGAGCATATTCACTACAGAGAATACCTGTTTCCTCAGGCTTACAGCATGGGTAGCAATAGGAGGAATCATGGAATCCCAAATGTGAAATTTAAAGTAATATAGAGGCAGAGCTATAACTAAGTTAGGGCTGGACTAGCTTTGTTCAAAGGCAACAAAGAAATAACTGAGTTTAGTACCTACTTGTCAAAAGTTATCAGTTAAAACTGGAAGCTACCAAGTTGCCATATCACTGTAGAATGGCCTTGATTATAACTTAGGGTCTCTGTCCCTCACCCACACCACTCCCAACTAAATTTATCTTTTATTTTTAGTAGGACTTGGGCTTCATTGATATAGAGATCTCCCAGTGAGGAATCCATTCTACTAATGTAGTTTACCTTTTGTTGTTTCTGTTCAGTCAATTCAATCATGTCTACTTAGCAAAAATTTCATCTCATTTTTAACAATAAGGAAACTGAGGTAAACAAGTTTAAGTGACTTTCAAAGAGACACATAGCTGATAAGTATCTGATTTGATCTGATTTGTATTCAGGCCTTGCTAACTCCAGGTCTAAACTCCATCCACTGAACCATTTAATTGCTTCCTGATTGCTCACTATTCTGCAAATTATAGTCATAAAAAGTTACTTAGGGCAGTAAGAGATTAGGTAACTAGGACAGAGTTATACAGCAAATATATGTAACAGGAGATACTTGGACCCAAGTCTGCTGGTTCCAAGTCCTCTTTATATTGATTATGTCATGTTGCATCTTCCTCAGCTAAAATATTTCCAATTTCTTCAGTCAATTCATCTTATATGACAAAATTTCAAGTGCCCTACATGATTGTCTTGCTCTAGATGTTCTTCAGTTCATCAAGGTTCTTTCTTAGATATGGCTCCCAGACTTGAACATATACTTAATTTGAATTATCTGATGTTTTTAATGTCATAATGCTCACATGAATTAATTTGATTGCTGAGTCTCACTGTCACGTAGAAGGGAGAAATGCATGGAAAAGAGATGGATAAATGTAAGTTGTCTATTGATAAGTTTTACAACTTTTTCGACAGATATTACAGAAATCCTTGGAGCTATTTGAAAAGTACTAGAGTTCCATCATCTCAGTTAAGCCTTCCCTAAGCTAAAGATCTGAGAGAATAAGTGTTCATTAAGTGCCTATTCACCAGTTTGGCACATAATCTGCAGCTTTGACCCAGAAGAAGAAACATAAAAATACCTTGGTGCAGGTTCCCAAAAAGTGGTAAATAAAGGGTGAGGGAAGAGGATAATATGTATAGTACCTACATGGGTAGAGACAAATAGACACACTAACAAATAGATATGAGAGAGAGAGAGAGAGAGAGAGAGAGAGAGAGAGAGAGAGAGAGAGAGAGAGAGAGAGAGAGAGAGAGAGAGAGAGAGGAAGGAAGGAAGGAAGGAAGGAAGGAAGGAAGGAAGGAAGGAAGGAAGGAAGGAAGGAAGGAAGGAAGGAAGGAAGGAAGGAAGGAAGGAAGGAAGGGGAAGGAAGGAAGGAAGGAAGGAAGGAAGGAAGGAAGGAAGGAAGAAAGAAAGAAAGAAAGAAAGAAAGAAAGAAAGAAAGAAAGAAAGAAAGAAAGAAAGAAAGAAAGAAAGAAAGGGAAGGAAGGAGAGGGAGGGAGGGAGGAAAGAAGGAAGGAAGGAAAGAAAGAACAGAAGAAGGAAGGAAGGAAGAGAAAAAGGAAAGAAGGAAGAGAGAGAAAGAGAAAGGGAAAGAAAAAGAGAAAGAGAAAGAAAGAAAAAAAATAAAGACAGGAGGAAGACTTATTAAGCATTTACTAAGTGGTAGTTGGGGCAGCTATATGGTGTAATGGAGTGCCAGGCCTGGAGTTAGGAAGAGTTATTTTCCTGAATTCAAATCTAGCCTCAGATACTTTATAGTTGGGTCATCCTTTATGGGCAACTTAATAGTATTTACCTCAGTTTCCCATCTGTAAAACAACTTCCAAATGGGGCCATGACTGAAATAAATGAACAACAAAAAGTAATTACTATACTAAGTATGACTACAAATAAAAACAAAAGAAAGAAGGCTTCTTCCCTCAAGGATCTTAAATTCTAGTTGGGAAAGAGTAAAAAAAAAAAAAAAAGAAAGAAAGAAAGAAGAGGAAGTGAAGTGGAAAGAAGTCAGACAGTCAGGGTTGAATCACATTTGGAATAAACATGCCTGGGATGAACATTTCCTCAAATGAAAGTCAGAGAAGAACTTGCCAATCAAAGGAATAGACCATATAACCAAAGGTGCTGCCAAAGAGAATGAACTTCAAATAAGATCATTTCTGCAAAATATAAAGTACTATAAAGTATCAATTATTGTTAGCATTGTTATTGTTTTAAAGGGTCTGTTCCTTCTCATATTTCAACTACATTAATGCATTTTATCTTTAGAAACCTCTAAAAGTTAGGGACTAAATCAGTTGATTTCATATGCACATCACCAAACATAGATATTTGTACCCTCCCTAAAATTGAAAACCCCTTTATAATATTCTTTCTGGATGAAGTCCAGGCTGGAAATTAGTAGGTGTTATTTGTCCTTGGCAGAATTCCTCTTTATAAACCATTAAGTTGTCACTGGTGCAGAAGAGAAACAGCCCCTTCAGCAGGGAGTGAAAAGTACTTTTGTCAGGCAAACCCCCTCCCTGTAATTACCTCCAATCACTTTCCACCTCTGGAATAATAATAAAGGGCAGCACATGGACCACCTCTAATTCATACTATTTTAGAGCTCCCCATAGGAAAAAAAGGGGGCAAAAGGATGTTTGACTTAAAGAACTTGCTGAATGTAAGATCCTGATTCTGGAAGGGACCAACCAAATATTTGGATCATCTGGTTTGGCTCCCTTGTTTTCCATATTAAGAAATTAAGATTGAGGATAGTTAGGTGGTATGCCTCAGATCACACAGGTAAGCAAGCATCAGATGAACCATGAACACGAAAGAGGTAAATTTGTTTCAGACTGTACAAGTAATAAATGGTATGAAATAAAGCAGAATTTTTAAAATTAAAAGAAAAAAGAAAAAGAAATTTTAAAAAATGAAATGAAGCAGAATTTGAATTCAGGTCCTGTGGCCCAGTATATTAGCAGACAAGTTCAGCATTCTTTGTACTTCCATTTTGTTTTTTCTGTCTTGGGTATTTCATAATAATTTAAGACCCACTCACCAAAAGGAATAGTAAGCTCTCCTAAGGAAATTAAGTCAATCAGTCAATAAATCTTTATTAAACTTCTACTATGTGCCAGGCACTAGATTAAGCACTAGGGATATAAAAAGAAATGATAGAGATAGATCCTACTCTCCAGGAGTTCACAATTTATTGGTAGAGATTATGCAAAGAACTATGTACAAACTTGCTTGATTATTGTCCTTCATACTCAAAGTGGACCAAAATGACATCACTACATTAGAGTCAAGTTACAGTGTGTGGAGTTGTGACTGATCAGACAAATATAAGCTAAGAATGCTCTGCCACAGGTCCAACACAAATAGTCCCTATGAACATTTGGGATGGTTTCTATAATTTTGCATATCACACGTTTCTTTTGCTATATACAAGATAAATTGGAAATCATTGGCAGAGGGAAGGCACTAAAATTAAGGGAGATACAGAAATGTTCCTGTAAAACATTTAAGTAGTTCTTGAAAGAAGCCAGAGAGCAGGAGGTAATTAGTTGATAGATCATTACACTGGTATTAAGAAGACTCTCTCTGTTTAGGACCCAGTTTTGCTATTGGTCTAATGGAGTCATCTTGGGTAGATCATTTTAACCACTTTGTTTCATCAGTGATAATTACTCGCAATTATGTAACATTTAAAATAAATTTGACATTTAAAAACATTATAGTATTTTCCAAAACAAACAAACAAAGCAGTCACTTGAGAAGGCTAATAAAAGTATTATTGCTTTTACAATCAAAAAACTCTAGCACATCAAGCAAATTTCCCCCCAGGAACTGGTGCTGAGTGAAAAGAGCAGGACCAGGAGATCATTATATATTTCAACAACAATACCATATGATAATTAATTCTGATGGATGTGACTCTTCAACAATGAGATGAACCAAATCAGTTCCATTTGTTCAATAATAAATAGAACCAGCTAAACCCAGCAAAAGAACTCTGGGAAATGAGTGTGAAGCACTACATAGCATTTCCAATACCTCTGTTTTTGTCCATCTGCATTTTTGATTTCCTTCAGGGGTTAATCGTTCATTATTTCAAAGTCCGATTCTTCTGCGCAACAAAATAACTGTATGGATATATGTGCATATGTTGTATTTAATATATACTTTAATATATTTAATATGTATTTGTCTACCTGCCATCTGGGAGAGTGAGTGGGGAAAGGAAGGGAAAAATTGGAAAAAAAAAAGGTTTTGCAATTGTCAATGCTAAAAAATTACCCATGCATATATCTGGTAAATAAAAAGCTATAATATTTTTTTTAAAACTTAATGTTAAAAAAAGAAATTAAAATTATGTTTATTACTGAAAAAAAAATTTTCCCCCTAGGTTTCATTTCTAGGAAGAGTCAAAGAACTTGAATATAAGTCTCCTTCCTGACTCTCAAAATCAAAACTTCTCAATTAAGCCAAATTGTCTTTCAAATCTAAACACACAAAATATATTTAAGAATTGAGGTCTTTATTCAACTAACTTAAATTAATAAATACTCTTCAGGAGCAGCTAGATGGCACAGTGGGTAGAGCACCAACGCTGAAGTCAGGAGGACCTGAGTTCAAATTGATCTCAGACACTTAACACTTCCTAGCTGTGTGACCCTGGGCAAGTCACTTAATCCCAATTGCCTCATCAATAAATAAATACGCACTCTTCAAATAGTTCAAGGAAGTACAAGCTTGTCCACTCTCTTTTTACATTTAGCTACTAAGACTTTGTTTCCACATATATTTCCTCATATATCAAATGAAGTGGAAAAGGAAATGGCAAACCACTCCAGTATCAGTGACAAGAAAACTCCAAATGAAGTTACAGAGAGTCAGTCTGACATGACTCCACAACAATAACAACCATTGCTTTACTCCACCTATAATTTTGTAGATAAGAAACTTAAGATCCAATGGAGGGAAATTATTTTTCTAAGTTTCCCCATTGGCAGAGGCAGAATTGGAACTCAGATCTCTGACTCCAAATGCAGATTTCTTTCTACTGTACCACATGGCCACAATGAAATAGTATGTTGAAAGATTCATTCTTTAGAGCTGTATTTTTACTCTCCATCTATAAAAGTCTTCTTTCCCAAAGCCATTCACTAGAGCAAATATTTGCCCATTCTGTGCATAGGCACTGTACTAGTTCCTGGGATTACAGATAAATCAAAAGTATTTTACCTGCCCCTAGAGGCCAAAATTCATTTTTTGTTGTTCAGACAAGGAGAAAGGATGGAGTGTAGTATTACAGGCAGGGAGAAGAATCTAAGCTAATTTGCAGAAATAAGAATGCCCATGGCATGTTTGGGGGACAATGAATAGATCCATCCATCTGAATTCAGAGGTTATACACTCAATGAATAATCTGGTTTGACTGCAGCTGGAAGTTTGTGTAGGGGAGTGGGCATTGTTGGGTCTCTGGGTACTTTGACATTCTACTACAATGGAGAACTTCATAATTACTTTAGGAGGAGAGTCAGACAGAGTAATGTATTTGACTAAAGAGTTGGGTCTGAAGTATGTCACTGGTAGTGAAGGGAGAAAAATCAGACTACAGAGAGATTGATGTGTGCTATACTCCAATTTCCCAACTTCCTCTGCTGGATCTGGACTACTTGGACAGGTCTAAGCTTAATCAAACCATAGCCCCAACAGCACAAAGCCCTGAAAGCCCCAGTAATTGCCTTGTCCATCCTCACTTGCAGATTTCAGCAAACGTCATCTCTCAACTACCAGGCACTCTAAGCCCTGGGACAGGGAACTGTTCCAGAACAGGGAGTAGAAGCTTGTATCTTTACACTACCATTGACAGCAATTACTCCAGCAGCTCCCCATTGCTCTTATATTTCATTTCACAGAGGGCACTCTCAGCTCCCTGCCTCCAGAGATTCCCTTCCCTTTGAGCATTCAAGCACTTGGTCCCAAGATTGAAATCACACTTCAGCTGCTCTGTTGATGAAACTGTCTTCCATAGACCCTCTGATGCCCAACTCCATTTTATTGGTGGTTGTTAGGAGGTCAGTCTGTTTTTGTTTTCCTGTTTTAGGTTCTGAGTCACTAGTCACTCATTACAAGGGTTCATAAAAAAGAGAAATATGGAGGGCCAAAATGAGCAGCCCCCTGTGGACATGAGGCAGTATAGCCTGCCTCAAAAAAAGACAGAGAAAAGAGAAGGCTTCAACACCAAAGCAGAACTCCCTAACAATTTTTCATTGTTTTCTTCCTGTGAATGTTATTTGAGTCAAACTTACCATCTAAACTTCCCAACAGATTCTAAGTGAACCGACATTTATTATGTTGGGCTTTATTGATTATATGATTATATGATGGGCTGAGTGCCCATCAGTATTGCTTGGAATTGTGGTAGAGAGTGGAAAATGGAGAAGATACTGTCTTTCCTACGAACTTTGATCTAGTCAATGAGTGTTGAAAATGGCATTTGCCTCAGGGACCAATTCCCCTACAGTCATTTATTAAGAGCCTGCTACGCCTCAGGCACTGTGCTAAGAACTGGAAATATTAAAAAAAAAAAAAAAAAAAAAAGGACAATTTTTGAACTCCAATAAAGCTTCCAGTGACAACCATAATTGGGAAGATATTCTCTCAGTCCAGATTAGAATAGAAACAAATTAAAGTAGAAACAGATTGCTTCTGCAAAGTTTGATTTGAGAAAGGAGGGGATCATATGCTCCAAGGCATAGTATAAAGAGAAAATAGAAGGTTTAGCCTTTGGCCTTTCCCAATTACAACTGTAACTATACTGGCAGTGAGGTAGGATAGAGCACTAGGCCTAAAGTCAGAAAGAGTCCTCTTCCTGAGTCCAAATGCAGCCTCACACACTGACTAGCTATGTCAGTGCAATTTACCTAATTCTGTTTCTGTCAGGTTCTGCATCTGTAAAAATGGATTGGAAAAGGAAATGGCAAAACCACTCCAATATCTTAGTCAAGAAAAAAAAAAATTGGTCACAAAGAGTCAAACACACTGAAAAATGGCTGAACAAATTCCTTAGGAGACAGTTTCCTGTACCAAAGTATTCATAAGTCCAGTCTGTATGCCTAATTAAGACATAATGATACAGGAGAAACAACTGTCATCGCTAATGTCATTGCTGAGTCAGCATCAATTGTCATTTACCAGTTCCCAGGATTCAGAATTGGAATAATCTTAGACATTGTCAAGTCCAATCCTTTCATTTTACAGATGAAGTACTAAGGTCCTGAGAAGTTATGTGACTTATCCAGAGTCACACAGATGTGAGGACGGCAATCTAGGTCTTTCTGACACCAAGTCCAATACTGTAGAGGAAAAGGCTTGCCCAAACAGAAAATAAGAATGGATTTGATGTGTATGATGAATGTATATAAGTTTGGGGTCTGGAGGGTCTTGTCTCCCTGCACTCTTTCCCAATACCCCTAACCTTTAATCTCCCATCACTTACTACCTCCTTCCATTCTAAACTTTCACACCCATTTTAAGCACTGAACTGGTAGAAGGTAGGAAAGGGGACATTACGCCTAAGTTTAAGCATAAATCCTTATGTATAACAAATCAAAGTGCTTAACTTCCTCTGGAAGAGAGAGAACGTGGAACTTAAAATTTTTAAAAATGTTAAAAATTGTCTTTACATGTCACTGGAGGAAAATAAAATACTATTTTAAAAAAAGATTCATTTGTCCCTTTGTGGCAGAAGACACAGTATATGTGAGGTCTGAGAATTACCACTTCTTCACAGGAACCCAACTCACTGACTCTGGTGATCTCTGCTTCATGGCATTCCCCTGCTTGTTTTGGATCACTGAGTCAATACCCTGCTCTATAAATCCCCATTGCTCTTGTTCCTAAACACTTGTTTTCCTTCAGTCTCACTAAGTTCATCCCCCACATGTAGATCTGATTCATGTCCCACACTTAGATATGGCTCATGTTCCAAAGGTGCTGCCTTTCTCTTCAAGTCTTAGCAGAGGTAAAAGTCCATTGAGCATAAGACAATTAGCCCCTTCATCATCATGCCTTCTCTATTTGCCTTCAGAAGACTGTCAGCCCAAAGGCCTCTCTGGAATTCTACTAGAGTGGACTGGGAGCTAAATCAGTGATCAATTCTGGGTATCCAAATGCTCCCATCCTAGACTGAAGCTCTAGATTCTGAATCTGTCATCTCAGTTAATTCTTATTCTACAGTTATAATTAGTTATTTGCTTTTAAGTCAAAATTGCAATTTTGGACTGAGATGATCCATCATAGTTCTCCTTCAAATTCCAATAATTATTCATCTTGGGAAGTGATCTATATTGCCTCTTTCTACTCACCATATTAGCAACTAATAGATCTGGTTCATTCTTGATAAAATTATGCTGAGTATTATTGATTATTCTTTTCCTCTTTAAATACCTTTAATAATAAAGTTTAAAATTTTGCCAGGATCAAAATCTGGTTACTGACTTTATATCTTATAAAGCCTAACTCCTTCCAATTTCCAAAAAAGGGGAACATTGGACTTTCCCTAGTCCTGGGTAACTTTATTATCTTTCATAGATCACCTGTTCTAGCTTATCAATCATTGAGAATCTGTCAATTTTTTCAGTGATCTAGAATATATTTGGTTCATGCTTAATGACTTGAAGGCTACTAAATAGTGTAGTAGTATACAGAATGGTTGGTCTGGAATCAAGAAAACTCCTATTTCTGAGTTCAAAACCAGTTTCAGATAGCAACTGTGTGACACTGGGCAAGTCACTTCACTTTATTGGCCTTAGTTTACTCATCTATAAAATGAGCTGGAGAAAGAAATGGCAAACCACCCCAATTTCTTTGCCAAGAATCCCCCAAATGGGGTCACAAAGATTCAAACCTAACTGAAAATTATTAAATAACAAAAATAGTGAGTTGAAGGCATCTGAGGCCACTCTTACTGTCCCTTCACTTATTTTCAGCTTCAACTCCATGTTATTCTTTTTTTTTTTTTTTTTTTGGTTCTATTCTCTTGGAAAAGAAAAGAGGCAAAATAAGAGCTGTTTCAGCCTTCTCAAAGTCAACCATAATCATCATCCCATCTACTCTGAATAGTAGTTCTAGCCTTTCTTTTATTATCCCATCTAAAAACAGCTAAAACATTTATAAGAGTTTTCCTTAGCATCAGTTGTCAGCTTTGACTTATTCTGGTCCAGAACATTTTTCTCATAACATTCTTCGTTCTTTGTTCTTAGTTCTCATTTACCAGCTTTATACATATTTTAAAACCTAACTTTTTTAATGAATTCTCTGTACCACTATATAGGTATCTCCATCTCCTGATTTTCCTTGTCATCAGGATTTTTTCTTTCTCCTCAAAATTTTATTCTTAAGATCCTTTATCCTTCTTGGAACAATTCCTCCTGTATAATCTTGAGTCATTAGGTAATATTTTATTCTTTCTACATCTCTTTTCTACAGTCTCTCCAAATCTATAATGCATTTCAAAACTAACTTTCCTCTTCATTACGAAGTCTCTAATGAGATGAACACTTCTTAGAGTTTATCAGCTTTTCCATTTCAGAAACGAGGCCATCCTTACTAATTAGATTCAAGACGGGCAATCTCTTTTTTTCTAACTCTATGTTCGAAGGATGAGATTGTTTGCATGATTAGCCAAGAAATTATTTGCTGTTTCACTTTTGATAAGAAGAAAGTTCCAGTAGACATATGGATAGCTGAAGTTTCCCTGTAGACACTATATGTAATCAGACTCCCATTAAAATGTGAGTTCCTCAAGAAAAGGAACTATCTCACTTATTCTGTTTATACACTCTGCATTTAGTATAATGTTTTGAATATAATTGTTATTTGTCTTTCATTTTTAATGAAGATAACATCACAAAGGTGATGAATTGAATTTAAATGAGACAGAATTTCACAGAGTTATCAGCTCAGTGTCTCTTTTTTAGTTACTGAAGTCCAGTGACAGGACAAAATTCAAGAAGACTGGCAATAGCCCAGGATGCAGGGGATGACTTGAGCATCTCCAATGTCAGACCAAGCTCTTAAGCTCTCCATAGTGTCTACTTCCACTGTTTTCATGGTCATTTACGGAACAAATTGTTCTTACCTGGTGAAAAATCTTCAAATGCTTCAGAGAGAAATGCCCCTAACATAGTTTAAGGCCTGTCAGTTACTCTCAACCTGGCTTGACTTATTTGCAGAGACAATTTTACCAAGGTATTGCCACTGTACATGCTACAGCTTCTTGGAACCACAGGTGAGAATTTGGAGAAGGTAAATAAGCAGCCTTGAAAAGGATTCTGTAAACCCTTTTACCCGAGGTGCTGGTCCTACTGAATACCCCATAAACCCATTTGAAAACAATATCTACTTGATAAATACTTTTCATTCATTTATTCACATACACAGACATCCAAACAATTATTTTCATTTCTGTAATTTCATTTCAGGGAGTATTTCTATGCCTTATGTCTATGTCTTTCCAAAAGTTCATCATTGGGGTTCCACCCAATGTGCTAGGGTCTTCTCTTGATAATTTGAGGATATCAGTGGAGCCCACAGGCTGTCTTCAGTTATCTATCACCCTTCCCACATGGCCATCTAATGTTTCTATGGTTCATATGTTTCTTTGGTGTCATCCTTTACTCTGCCCACCCATAATTTCTTATTTATCCTATGTCTTAAACTACTGGAATCCATCATGTGCCATTCCATTGCCCTCTAAGTGATAATCATTTATAATTCTTTGGAGATAATTGTTTACTGCCCTCTAAGACCACCATCCCTGTGTCCAAGCATCTCTTATAGTCATCATTCAATAAGGCTATCCCTGTGGAAAAAAGAGCTAAACACCAACACCTATAGCCAAAAAACTGCCATCCATGGAACAGGCAAGCCAACCTCCCTGAAGCAGCAAGACACTTGGAGAGAGAAATAGGAGTCGGCATATTCCATACTGGTAAAGCCAAAAATGCTATTTTGGCCAAAACCTCATCCTCATTCTTCAGTGGAGACAACCCAGCACCCTCCGCCCAAGAACTCTGGAAAAGCAGTGCCTCTAAATGATTGATTTTGTTTCCAACTACTACTACCTCTCAGGAATCATCCAAAACAGCAAGCCTTGTGGGGAAATGGCCCACCACCATCACCAAATACTGCGGAGACTACCAGCCTAGGAATAATAGCACCTCCCAAGCAGCATACCTGTTTCCAGCACAGCTTATAAAATTATCATCCTGGGAAGCCATCGTTATAGAGCTAAAACTTATTTGTAACACTTTAAGGTTTGAAATTTTTGGTAATCACATCTACAGGTATTACAGATCCTGTCTCCTTGAAAGTTAAAGCTACTGAGATTATCTAGAAAAGAAATTTCTTAACATCAAAATGTTTATAGCATTTTCAAAAAAGAAATGGTTTGATCCATAGAAATAACATTAAGGACAATAAATTAATGTCTGCCTTCCAACTGAACCCTAATGGCCACTGGACTTTTCCATTTAATTTGTAGTTGAAACCTCTCCCTATTAGAATATGAGCCCCTTGAGAGTAGAGTTTATCTTGTTTTGTTACTTGTAGCTTCACTTCTTTGCACAGAGTAGATCTTAATAAATGCTTTTTAATTCATTCATTCATTTTATGTTTCATGGCCATATAGCAATACTGGGGTAATATATTAGTATTAAAAAAAAAACCCTGTACCTTTGTTTTAGGAAGAAAATTTAATTTTGTTCTTTCTTAAAGGCATTTAATTTGTTCTCTTACTATTCAATTCTGGCCTAATTAATTACCCATTGATTTATCTGTCTAAGTTATATGGAATCATAAATTTAGAATTGGAAGGGAACTTGGAAACCAAGTTCAATCCCTTCAATTTACAAACAATAAAACTGAAGCACAGATAGACAAAATGACTTACCCATAGTTTCAGAATTAACCTAGAATTTGAACCCAGGATTCACTGACTCCAAATGCTGACCTTTCTTCACTACACCATTAGATGTGTGTGTATGTATATATAATGTATAATACATTTACAGTATAATATATAATATAATGCATTATATGTATTTATACACACATATAGTAGTGTGGTAAGAATATACTGGAAAGTATTATATAGAATATATACCATATATATCATATATAATCTATATCTGATATATGTATATACTATATATGTGCTACATAATCTATATATAGTATATATATATGTGTTGTATATAAATATGCATATATTATGTATATGGTATATATATATATGTATATATATATATATATATGTATAAAATGATGGATGAACTCTATAGGTACCTATCCAATTGTAGACCAAAAGCATTATTCATGTATTTGATTTTTTTCTGGGTAAATAGTTAAACCATACTTTTTAATGGTCATAGATCATATCTAGTAAGCTCTGAAATATTGTAAGCTAAGATGCAATCATCTCCATATTATCTACAAATAAGATCATTTGGAGGACAACACAGTTAAATAAATGCAGAATATGTACAAAGTACATTCAAGAGGAAGAGAACACTAAAAGCTAACATATATGGGGAAGCTAGTTGGTACAGTGGATAGAGCACCAACCCGGAAGTCAGGAGGACCTGAGTTCAAATCTGGCTCTGTGACCCTGGACAAATCACTTAACCCCAACTGCCTCTGGGGGAAAAAAAGCTATGGTATGTGTTGGAGCAACAGGGGATATCAGAAAAGTTTTTATGCATAATATGTCACCAGAGTTTTGCTATGTAGTAAACTCAGGATATAATGAGATGGATAAAAGGGTGCCCTCAGACTTGGGAAACTGATGACTTGTGCAAAGACACAGAAATAAGCAATGAGATGTCTTCATGGTCTGTAATCCCAAATTAATATTATTCCTGAATCTCCTTCCATTGATCTTCACCCAAATCTTCTTTACTATATTTTCACCCACTCAGTTCCTTACAATTTCTTACATGAATATATCTTCTTATTTTAAAATACTATCATACTGTCTCCTTACTCTATTCATTTTAAATAAGAAATAATCATCCAGGAATTGGATATCTTCAACATAAAGAAGATCCAACTCACTTCCAGTTGATCAATGATGGACAGAAACTACTACACCCAGAGAAGGAACACTGGGAAGTGAATGTAAATTGTGAGCACTACTGTCTATCTACCCAGGTTACTTATATCTTCGGAATCCAATTCTTAACGTGCAACAAGAAAACGGTATTTACACACATATATTGTATCTAGGTTATACTGTAACACATGTAAAATGTATGGGATTGCCTGTCATCTAGGGGAGGGAGTAGAGAGAGGGAGGGGATAATTTGGAAAAAATGAATACAAGGGATAATGTTATAAAAAAATTACTCATGCATATATACTGTTAAAAATTATAAATAAAATTAAAAAAAGAAATAATCATCCAGAATCATCTTTCTGTCTCATATCACATCTTTCTGAGTCTCAATGATAGCAATTTCAAATTTACCTCCTCTCATTCTGACTTCTAGCTTACCCTATTTATGATTTTGTATTAAATTATTAGTATTAATTTAAAGTTGAGGAAAGGAAAGTTTCAGTTTCACATAAGGAAAGACTTCCTAAAAATTACAGTTGAATAAAATTGGAATGGGCTACCCCAGGGTTAGTGAATTCACTATCCCTAGAATCTTCAAGAAGAGGTTTCAAGGAATGTCTAGTGGGAATTCCTATTTAGATATGCTCAGGATTCAACAACTTTTCCAACTCAGATTCTGTGATTCTATTCATGGTATCAAAAATATAAATCTGGAAGGTACCTTAGAAGCCATAGATTGTCCCATAAATCACATCAGAGAAAAAATTTGACCCTAAATCTTCTGACACCAGAGTCAGACCTCTCTCTTATGAAACTTTTTAATGCTCCATTACCTAAACAAGGAAAAAGCAGTAAAGACATTCCTGGCCCTTTTTTGCAGAAAGGAAGGAAATTATCCTCATTTCTCCATTCAAATATTCTAAAGGATAATTTTGTGTTGGGATGGTGATTAGCCAAGACTTCCTGTGAAAACAAATGTGGTCACCCAGCACTTGTTAGTTTCCTAATAATACCTCTCTATTCTCCACTTCTTACCCCAAATGAAGACTTGTGAGTAAAGGTCTTCCAGGCTGGTTGTCTGGCTCTTTTCTGCATACACAAATAGGAAGGGAACCCACAAGGCTGTAATTTCCTGGCCAGAAAAGTGTGTTGGATTTCACTTCAGTAATTAATGATGATGTCACCAAGCGCCTTCACATGTAGCATTTCCAACCTTCAATTAAAGGACTGTCATTTATTCTATATATTAACATCCAGAACAATAAACACAACAGAAGGCAATCATTAGAGTCAACCATAATCTGTGGCCTGCTGGGTATTGATGTCAGTTCCATTGCCTTTGACATCTGAAATAAGCCAGAATAAAGAAATTTGTTTTCAAAGTCAGAACTAGAAAGAGAGTATTTGTTCATGGATTCCCCTTTCCACCTCAAGAAAATCTGCCTTTACCATATCATTTCAACATAAACCACAACCACAAAGATAAAAAAGTCCCTTGTTTTTCTGGCAAAAAAGATCTTTGACTTCAATCTTGTCCATTGCTTTACTAGCATTATTGTTTAGGCAATCAACCAAGTATTTGTTAAGGGTTCAGTCCTATGCCAGTTCTGTGAAGGAACCAATGATAGTTTTTTTTTTTTTCAATCAAATCCCCACCTTCAGAGTTGACAATTAATCTGAAAAGATGAAATATCTGCATGCTAAAAAGATAATTTCCCCTCCAAAAAAAAGTTGAGTTTCCTAAAGTAACAAATAAATAAAAAACCAAGAATGCTAGGATCATAGATTTAGAGAACAAAAGGATTTTAGCAGATACCTAAAATGATCAAGTGGCTTCTATGAGGTCATCTGGATAGTAAGTGACAGAGCTGGGATTTGAATCCATGACCAGCTGACTGCCACCTCCCCAATCTCCTAACAATCATAGATTTAAGCCAGAAAGCAAGCTCAGATATCATTTAGTTTGACCCCCTTTGGGGGGGACTGAGGAAGCAAAAGCCAGATAGGAGAAAGGAGGTAAGTAATTTTCCCAAAGACACACTGATATGAAACAGCAGTCAGGATTTGAATCCAAACCCCCATTCCAATTCTAATGCTTTTGCCATGATAGTGGATTTCATGTTGACTCAGGAAATGCATTGAGAATGCAGCATGAGAGAGCAAACTCATGCCTTGGCTTGGAAATCCTACTTCAGACTACTCTTCAGCTCCTCTTGCTCTTGTGCCAGCCCCCCCCCCCCCAACACTGACATCTATAAATTATTTCTTTCTGGGTGAACAGCATAGATCTTGGAAGGATACTGAACCAAGAATTTTTTTAAACATTTTAAGAATTTTCCTCTACTATTCAAGAGAGCAAACTCAGTTTAATGTAACCCTGGAGAAAACAGATTCAAAAAGAAAAAAAACAATCCCTAAAATATTCTAAATCGATCAATCATTCAACAAGCTTTTAAGTTACAGGCACTAAGGTTACAAAGACAGAAATGAAATGGTCCCTGCCTTTGAGACGTATACATTCCATATGATCAAGGGTCATCTTTTTGTTCTGAACCTTCCACATATTCTTCTTCCATCAGCATTGGCTCCATTCAAAGCAAAGAATTTCCTTTGCAATGAATTTGGAGAGGCAGTTCTAACAAATATTTCCATAGCTAACTTTTTTTTTTCTCTGTATAGCAAAATGAAGGTATTTTCAAAGGGATGACTCTCTGACTGAAGGTTTTGGTTGCAAGTATTTTTACAAGTTTTCTTAGTGGCAGTTTCTTTTAATTATATTGAGGAATTCTAAGGGGAAACCCAGAGGTGGGAGGGAGGTGGCAAAGCACTCCTGAGACTCATTCCCTTTCCAAGATCCCAGGACAGCTCTGTCCCTATACAGATGCACATCCTACATAGGTTTTTATACATCATCAAATTGGAGAGAACCAAGTTTTTAATATAGCTCTTGGGAAAACGGACTGGTCATCCCAAGTGTCTTTGACTATATATTGATGCCATCTGCTGGTTGAGGAAATTACTTACTATAGGGTCTACTACCATTCTGCATATGCAGGGCTATTTCCAGTCACCCTTATCTATATATTGCCACTGGACCCAGATGGTTCTGGAGGGAAAAGTGAGGCAGGTGACCTTGCACAGCCCTCCCTCACTTCAATCCAATCACTTTCATGTCATAGCACCATCTCTGATGTAATGGTCCTCTTGGAGAATGAAGTAGAAACAACAACAACAACAACAACAACAACAACAACCACCACCACAATTCTGTCTAGCACCAAGAGGCATTGAGGAAAAGTTTAACATAAAGAAATAATAGTAAGGCTTTTAGTATATCCATGTCTTCAGGTAAAATCATACTGATGAGAATCTATATTACTTTTAAAGACTTTCAGAGACAGATTCCTTGGGATCCTGTTTTATCAACTTCCTTTTTTGTTTGTTTGTTTGTTATTTTGGAGGCAAAGTTAAGTGACTTGCCCAGATTCACACAGTTACTAAGTATGTGAAACCAGCCTTGAACTTAGGTCCTCAGGACACCAGAGCTGCTGCTTTATCTAATATATCACATCGCTGCCCTTTCTTTTCAAAATTTATTTTCCCAATTGTCAGCCAAATGATTTTTATTTTTGGACCAGCCCTGTAATTTCATTCATGAAGAAAATTCCCACTGAGGAAGCTCCCTCTTTAGTATTTAAAGTATCATGTGCCCTGGGCATTGTGATAGTCTCACAGACTACATCAGTCAAAGGTAGGATTTAAATCCAGTTCTCCTTGAGTCAGTACATTTTTCTGTCCATGCTTTTATTTTGACATAAGAGTCATCAAAAATAATTTATTAAACTTCTACTCTGTGCCAGACACTGCTAAGCTGGGAAATACAAAGAAAGGTACCCCTTCACCTAATAAAAATGATCAAGGACCTCACAATCTATTGGGGCAATAACTTGCTAAAAACTACATACAAACAAAATATATACAGGATAAATTGAAGAAAATCAACAGAAGGATGGTGTCAGGATTAAGGAGGCTTGAGAAAAGTTTCTAATGGAAGGGGGAATTTGAGTAAATGAGGAAACAAGCTCAATGCAGATTCAGTGACTTATTTGCATAGGGCCACACAATTAATAGGTATGGCAGGTCACATTTGAACTCAGCTCCTGTTACTTCAGAACTGGTGCTCCTTCCTCTGAAGAATTCTATATTCATCATACAGAGAGAACGGTGCCAATTCTATGCCAGGCAATGATATTAACCTCTCTCTCCTTCCTCTGCAACTTCATTTCTCTGGGAGAATAATCCCAGTTCCTCAAATTTTCACTTATATTAACTTCCTATATATAACCTATTTGTCAACCTGCTAGTTATAATACTGACTTTATCTGAACCTTCTCCAACTCTTCCCCTTATTCCTTTTTTCCTCTGAGAATCCCAGAATGAATACAGCAGAGTAGTGAAGACCTAACCCCATATTGTGGCCAAAAAATTAGGAAGGCTGATTTCATAGTTCCACCATAACAGACTCCTATGTAGACGTTCAAGTACCCTGCTTGATTAATTTAACTGCAGCTTGACCTTGTTAACTAAGAAACTGAGGGGGCTTATTATCTACCATTTTGACTCCTAGGTCATTCTCTGTTATTCCTGCCCATAAACCACTCCCCATCCCCATCTAATAATAGTTGGCCTGTTTCAGTTTTGTTTTTTTTGTTTTGTTTTGTTTTTCTTTGAGTCACATTTTTATCTCCACCCTGTACTGGTTCTTTCTGTATTTCTGTGAAATCTGTCTTGGCAAAAATTCCTACCCTAACCCTTGAAGAGTTCAATTAAAGAGGAGAGGCATTTCTGATCCCTTTCCTAAAGCCAGCTGTTTTTTTGGGTCCCCTATTGTTGCTATAAAATGGAGGTGGGTACAAGAGGGGGTCTTTAAAATTGAAAGTGTTTAAATATCACCACCCATGACACTCATCCTCCAGATACTTTCTATGGAATCATCTCTGTTTTTCCCTGAAAGAATTTGCCTATGAAGAATGCACTGCAAATGGAGCCTGAAATAAATTGGAACTGCCAGAAAAAAAGACCAGTTTTGAGTTATTTGTTTCCAGCTGGGAGTGAAGAAGGAGAACAAGATGAGAAGTACACCCAGCTCCCTGTGTTTGCCCTGGGCCTCTCCCTGAGGGCCATTTTCAAAGACAAAAAAAAAAAAAAATGATGGATTAGGATCACTAAAGGAAGGAGCTGCAGGTGTCTCCCAGCAGGGTGCCCTCTCCACCCATCCTCTCCCCTACCCTTTTCTTGATTCTTCTTCCTCTCTATCCCTGTGCCTCTGCTCCTTCCTAGCTCTCAATCATAATCTCTACTCTGTGGGATTCCACATGGTAAAAAGCCTAGCAATCGGCTCCCTGCAGCATGATCTTTTAACTCCTCTTGAAGTTTTTCCTGTCCTGTTTGCTGCCTCCCTCAGTTTCAGGGGTGAAAGTTGCTTGGTTATATGCTGAGAGTCTCGTAGGAAAGGCTTATTTCATGGATTTTCTCTCTGGGAATGATTTGCAGTCAGTTTTTTGGAAGCATATGTGAAACATGAAAAGTCACTCACTGAATAATAATTAACTTGTATATGCCAGTTATAATATTATTATATTAATAATATATAATAATAGAATATATTATTATAGGTATTTCTCTTATATTATTAATATATATTATAAGCATCTTGTAGAGACGCAGCATAATATGGTACTGAAAGTGATAGAAAATCTAGGGAGAATAAGGTTTATAACCTTAATAAGATAGTAGGAATAAGTTTGTCAATGTAATTCCATTTAAGTTCCCATTTTGTGAATGAATTGTTTTGAGTAAGTTATTTTTCTATAACTTGTTTTTAAATAACAATAGCACTTGTCAGTCAATAAGCATTTATTAAGCACCTATTATGTTCCAGGCATTGCTTTAAGCATACATGCCATTTGTGTCATATGATTTAGTAAACAATATGTGTCCATAATGTGGAGTAATTAAGACAGATCCTCAATGAAAAAATATTATAAATAACGTTTTTCAGTAGCTACTAAATTGAATTACCAATTTAAATTTTGAGGTAAATCAATTAGACTGGAATTATAAAAGATTGACTGGAGTCCCTATCCATTAACCTACTCCCCAGTGGCTAACAGAACAAGCTCCTGTGGTTCTCCATACTTGGGACTGGAATATCCTGTGTTCACTTTGGGGCAGGGCTAATGATGGAGCCTCCCCAAGTGACTCTGCAGAAGGAGTTATATGGCCTCCAGGTAGGCAGAACCTGAAAGTGGGCTTGCTTTGCTTTGAGCTTTAGTTTAAGACATGTATTCATACCTCTAGAAACAGTTGCAGGCTACAAAGAAACCCACAAAAATCATTAGCATTTCTGTACAACAATTACAACATCCAAGAGGCAATAGGGAAGTTCCATTCAAAATAGCTACAAAATGCATAAAATATTGGGAGTTCATCTACCAAAGTGTAATCAATGTCTAAATATGTAGAACTGCAAAATAGTTTATAAAGAATGACAAATTATAAGAGGAACATTTATGCCAATAAAATAAAAATTACAATCCACCAAAATTAATGTATGAAATTTAGTGCTATCACAATCAAAAATACAAAGAAGTACTTTACAGAATTGGACAAAATAAAAATGAAATGCATTTGAAAGAATAAAAGATCTAGAATATCAAGAAATTGGAATAATCTATAAATATCACATAAAACCAAAGCACAACAATTAAACTTTAAAAAAGAAAAAAGAAAAACAGCACTTTCACACCTCTAGCTAAATTATAAATCAGTTATCATCAAAATTCCTTGATAATAACTAAAATTTAAGAAGTAATTCAGGTTAATAGGTTAAATAAGGGAAAAACATAAATTATTAAATTAATCTAGTATTTGACAAATCTGAAAACATAAGTTACTTAGCAAAACTTTTTTAATTTGACAACAATTGTTAAGGAAACTAGAAATAGGTCTGATAGAGACTAGTTTTAGAACAGCATTTTATGCCATCTATAACAATAAGATAAAATTGAATGCATAATCTAATTATTAAATGGTATAACTTTAAAACAAAAACCAGGAATAAGCAGCTTTGGCTAAGGAGTTAAGGCTTATCCAAACAAAGGATAAAATTGCAAAGGAAAAAAAAATTGATCTCAACAGAGTATAATATATAAATTGTCTTCTGTAAGGGATGATAATATAGGTACATCCTGAAATGTGATTAAATAGGAATAATCTCTGTTTTTCAGCTTCTGTATCTTTGTTCATGTTTCCCTCTCCATCTTCTCTTATAGAAATGGTATTTATTCTTCTCAGGTCAAGTCCCCTCTCTTCCATGAAATTTCTCTGACCATCTTGATGAGAACTCGATAAGGAGTACCTAAATGAAATTAGGTTTAATTGAGGTCTAGTGGCAGGTTTGGGGTACAAGGAGTCAAATAGAGCTCCCCTGCAACCCCTTTGGATTCAGCCCAAGGATACAGAGTTAAATGAGGTCTAGTAGCGGGCAAGAGTCCTCTTTAAAGGAATTTACAGACCGGAAAACCTAGATTGATAAAAGAGGTTTATTGTGGGGTGTGGAAGTAAAATTTAGTTAGTAAAGTTGAGGGTAGAGATAAAAGGCACTGGAACCACAGATCCAGTGGGCAGAAATCCTTGACATGACTGGTGTAAGGGTGCCATGTTTGGGATCTTTGCAAAGAGTGGATTCCAGTTTGGCCCTTTTTATAATAGGGGGGCTTTAGATAATCTGAAGTGGTTCATGGGTGGAGTCCCAGGTTGGCTTCTGGATTGTGTTCCAGCCAGGGTTAGAATTTGAATAGAATTCAATGGATTTTTAGATAAGGAGGAAACTGTTTGTGCTTGGGGGTGTGGTCCCTTCCTGAGGCAGAGTCCAAGGAGGTTTTAAGTGTTTTGGGGTTTCCTCATCAATCTTACTCTATCACTATTTCTTCCTCCTCTGTTTTCCAATAGTAATTATTTTTTATACTGATCATTTGGCATTTATGCTGTTTTATATATGCAATCAGTTATCACTGTATGTGCACATATCTTATTTCTCCACTTAACCCTCTAAGAGACAGTAATTATGTTTTAACCTAGGTTTGAATTGATTCTGACACATAAAGATTGTGTGATCATAGGTGAGACCATAAGCTTTGGAATTCCCCACAGATTTCTGTAAAACCAGTTGTAGGAAGCCTAGGTGACTAACTATAGTGACAGTGTTTTCTTGCCAGGAAATCCCTTATTACAAAAAAGTTACATCTGATAAAAGCATATGTAGTCATACACAATTTTCAAAATATTTTCATAAACTAGATCAAGGAGAGAAAGATAGAGTTCATCTGCCCCGTTTTCATTCAGAAGGAAATCAAATGTTAATATAGTAAACATTACCTCCTGCTCTAGTAGCAGTGACTCTGAACAGCAGCTATCACAGACTTTATAGAAAGAGGCACAAAGAGACAAATGCTCAGCTCATGAAGTTCTCAAGCTATCAAATGGAGGGCAAGTCTGATAATGACCCTCCTTTGACTGAGCTTCCTCTCCCTTTCTTCTTCCTCAAATTTCTTGAGAAAAAACCATCTCCATTGTCATGGTTATTCTGAGATAGGTCCATTTTCTAGCATATTATTAATATAAATGCAGAAAATGAAAGTCTCAAAGTCATATAGCTAGTAATTTATAAAGCCAGGATTCAAAGTCAGGTGGAATAAAAGATAGGAGATCAGATTCACACAGTAACAGCTCTATTACTGTCTGAGGGATCTTGCAAAATTCTTCAGAATCTTTGGGTTTCATTTTCTTCACTTTTTTGACAAGTACTAAGATATAGTGGAAAGAGTTTGGTCCCAGAATCAGGTGATCTGGGCTCAAGTACTAGCTGCAGCATTATGTGACCCATAATATTTATGCTACTTATTGCCTAATACTCTATGTTGTTATGAAGAAAGTAATCTTGAAATGCTAAACAAGTATGAGTTATCATTTATTATTGTTCTATCATTTCAGCTATTTCCAACTCTTCTGACTGCATTTGGGGTTTTCTTGGCAAAGATGCTAGAGTAATGCTAATCAAACTAGCAAAAATTAATTTATAAAGCTAGAAAAATAGTAGCAAAAGTCATCTGGAAGAATGAAAGACTAAGGATATCAAGGGAATCAATAGAAAAAAAAAATGTGAAGGAAGGTGCCCTAGTGATACCAGATCTCAAACTGTGTTATAAAGAGGTAATTAATCATCAAAAGAATCTGGTACTTGTTGAGAAGGTAGATCAGTGAAACAGATTACAGAGTAATAAATGACCATGATAATTTAGTATATGACAAAAATTGCTCAGAGAACTAGAAAGTAGTATGGCAGAAATGATGTATAGACTCATCATACCCAGATAAGGTCAAAATGGATACATGATTTACACACACAAAAAAAGATGCTAACCATAAGCAAATTGTGGGAATATGGAATCATTTGCCTGGCTGATCAATGGATAAGGGAAGAGTTTGTGATCAAACAAGAGATATAGGATGTAAAATGGATCATTTTGATTACATCAAATTAAAAATATTTTGCACAAACAAAACCAGTGCAACAAAGATTAGAAAGAAAGCAGAAAGATGGTAAAAAAAATTATAGCAAGGATCTCTGATAAAGGCCTCATTTCTCAAATATATAGAGAACTGAGTTAAATTTTTAAGATTATGTCATTTCTCAATTGATAAATTGTCAAAGGATAATGATAGGCATATACATATACATAGATAATTTTCAACATTCACTCTTACAAAACCTTATGTTCCAAATTTTTCCCTCCTTTCCCTCTACCTCCTTCCCTAGATGGCAAGTAATCCAATATATGTTAAACATATTCAATTCTTCTGTATGTATTTATATAATTATTATGCTGCACAAGAAAAATCAGCTTAAAAAAAGAAAAATGAGAAAGAAAACAAAATACAAGCAAATAACAACAAAACTGTTGTGATATATACTCAGTCCCTACAGTCCTCTCTCTGGGTACAGATGACTCTCTCCATCACAAGTAGTGGAACTGGCCTGAATTATCTCATTGCTGAAGAGAGACAGGTCCATCAGAATTGATCATCATATAGTATTGTTGTTGAAGTATATAATGATCTCCTGGTTCTGCTCATTTCACTCAGCATTAGTTCATGTAAGTCTCTCCAGGACTCTCTGAAATCATCCTGCTAATCATTTCTTATAGAATAATAATATTCCATAACATTCATATACCATAACTTATTCAGCCATTCCCCAACTGATGGGCATTCACTCTGTTTCCAGTTTCTTGCTACTACAAAAGGACTGCCACAAATATTTTTGCACACGTGGGTCCCTTTCCCTTCTTTATTCTTTGGAATACCGACCCAGTAGAGACACTGCTGAATCATATGTGTGCACAGTTTGATAGTCGTTTGAGCATAGTTCAAATTGCTCTACCAAAAGTTTGAATTAGTTCGCAACTCCACAACAATGTATTAGTGTCCCAGTTTTCCCATATACCCTCCAATATTCATCATTATCTTTTCCTGTCATCTTAGTCAATCTTAGACATTTAAAGTGGTATCTCAGAGTTCTCTTAATTTTCATTTCTCTGATCAATAGTAATTTTAGAGTACCTTTTCATATTACTAAAAATAATTTCAATTTCTTCATCTGAAAATTGTCTGTTCATATCCTTTGACCATTTATCAATTGGAGAATCATTTGAATTCTTATAAATTTGAGTCAACTCTCTATAATTCTAGAAATGAGGCTTTATCAAAGCCTTTGAATGTAAATTTTTCCTGTTTATTGGTTCCCTTCTAATCTTGTCGGCAATGGTTTTGTTTGTATAAAAAAATTTTTTTTAACTTAATAGAATCAAAATTGCATTCCATTTTGCATTCCGTAATGTATTCTAGTTCTTCTTTAGCCACAAATTCCTTCCTTTTCCACAGATCTGAGAGGTAAACTATCCTTTGTTCTTCTAATTTGCTTATATCATTCTTTATGCCTATATCAAGTGGCTTTGTTTTCTATTTCCTTCTTCAGCTCATTCACAGGTGAAGAAACTGAGACAAACAGGATTAAATGCCTTGTTCAGGGTCACATAACTAGTAAGTGTTTGAGGCCAGATTTGAAGTAAAGAAAATGAATCTTCCTGACTTCAAGTTTAATACTCTATCCACTGTGCCACTAGTTATATATAAAAGGGACTCATACAGATCATTTAGTCCAAACTCTTGATTTTACATATGAGGAAAATGAGACCCAGAGTTTAAGTGTCTTGTCCAAGATCACATTAGCAGTAAGTATCAAAAGCAAGTCTTCTGTCACCAAAAGGAATGTCCTTTCCTCTATCCTTCTCCTTCCCTCCCATTGATTGGAGGATTCCTTCAGGGTATGCTGTGGTGACTTCCTGAGTGTGGGAATCAGCCACTTGTTATTTATAAGTAAGCTAGGGTTTGTGCCCTGGGAGGGAACCCAGTGATTTCCAGAGGGTCTAGAGAAACAATCCACATTAAGGCTACTGAGTAGCAACCCCAGTGACTGTTATGTCTGAGGCTTCCAAGTAAGAGGAGAAAAGCAGACTAAATACAGTTTATGTTGTGAAGCTACCAAGAAGTTATAATCAAATTATTTTCGTCTCTGCCTCTTAGTCCTGGGCACGTCAGCCCACAAGAAAGACAACCTGACCCATGGCTAACACAAGAACAGTCAAGTGGGTGTGTGTTTCCTTAACCACGCCCTCTCCAAGTTACTTATTAGCTCCCTGTGGGTATGGACCAGATTCCCTCGTGCCCCACCCCCTCCCAGCTTTTAGCCCAAGCATCAAGAATCAGGTGTAGCCCATACCTGAATAAATAGAGCCTATGCAATCCCCATACAGAACATTAGCCAGCTAGATCCATCTTCACAATACAAGAGAATTTGCTTGAGGATAACTCTTATCCACCACATGTCTAAATAAGACATAAATCCTACTCTGGGTACTGACTTGCTTGCTTTCCCTTTCTCCTGTCCACATTGGCTATCATACTCTTACCGGTGGGCCTTTGCCCAAAGGATAAAGATTACAAGACTGAAGACATAAGAGGAATTTTATACCTCATTTTATCCAGTTCATATATGTTACATATGAGGAAGCTTAAGTAGCACAAAGGTAAAGAGTTGCCCAGTGAGGAATGGCATTGTTCTATTTTTGTCCTTGATTCCCTCATGTGAGACAGTATATCACTGTGGGCAGGAATTGTATCATTAGTATGTAGTGATTGAGAAAATCACTAGAATAACAATAACCCAAAACTTTAATAACACAATAACAAATAATAAGCATGCTATACTACAATAACAAAAACCATTAATCCATTAATAGCCTAGATAGATTTATATATTAATCACAATATCATCTACATACATTTAAAAATTATACTACTGTGAAATAATAATACACATAAGTGCAAGAGATATTCAATCTAGAAGCATAGTGGTGTAGTTGAGTGAATTCAATAAGGATTTATTAAGCACTTACTGTTCCAAGCATTTCTAGGCACCAGGCTAAGATCTGGTATAGTAGATGGACCTAGAGTCAAAAACAGCAGAATTCTCGTCTTCTAAGGGAAATGATTCACTTTCCTAGGCACTAAGTTTTAGAGAAAGTGTCAAGTCTATAAGAGAATGGTCATCACCTGGAGATTTCTGTGTAGGTGAAATAATAGGTTTGTTAGGATTTTTTAACTGATCAACAAAAGGTATGTTTTCTTACTAATGGATTTCCAGACAGTTCTAAATAAATCTGCAGCTCTCCTCTGGGGTCATAGCCACATGGATTTTTGTTGTTGCTCACTTATGTCTGACTATACACAATCCCATTTACGGTTTTCTTGACAAAGATACTAGAGTGATTTGCCATTTCTTTCTCCAGCTCACTTTATAGATGAGGAAATTGAGGTAGACAAGTGACTTGGCCAAAGTCACACAACTAGTATCTGACGTCAAACTTGAACTCAGGAAAATGATTCTTCTGGACTCTAGGCCTAGTGATTTATGCACTATACCACCACCTGGCCTATTATTGCACTGCATCACTTCTCTGTGATCCACAGCACAGATGTCAAACACAGTCCAAGACTTAAATTTGATTAAAATGTATTTAAAAGCATTTTTAAAATAGATAAAAATGCAATAAACACAGATAATTATATATTTTTAACTTAAATCAATATACAGCCCACAGGGATACTTATGTATCAGTAATGGAACCTATATCTCTTTGATTTGACAACACTTATAAACCGATTTGTAAACCAATGAAGAAATACCAATGGAAGGTTAAATTATTAATGCTGATGCTCTTTCACCAAAGTCTCATTGTAACATGGGTTTCTTTAAATTAATACTATCACAACAAAAACTGTAAAAGGTTCTACCATGCAAATAGTAGTATATATTTATATGCACATATATATACTTGCATAAATGCATTTATACACATAGATGTTTAGATAAATAGATAGCCTAACAAAGTATTATGCGTTATCTAAGAACCAAATTCACTACTTTCAAAGTTTTATTTTCACCCAAAAATGGCCCACAAAGTGATAAACATTTTTTTCCCCGGCCACAATAGCTCACAAAAAACCCCCATTAAAGTGTGGAAGGATCTGGAATCAGAGATTTAGAGATGGAAGGAAACACAATAGTCATTTACAGATAATAAACTGATCATGGAAGTTAAATGATTTCCCTAAAGTCACATGGTGTATAGATATCAAAGGGTGGTTTTGAATCCTGATTCTTTGATGTCAGTGGTGCAATTCTTTCAACTACAGCCTGGTACCTCGCAGAGCAATATCTTCACTCATGGGAGAGGATATCAATAAATCTTTGCTATCTTGAAACGTGGCATATGTTATCCTTGTTATTCCTGTGTTTGATTCCTCTGTTAAAGGAGTTCCTTTGGTTAGGAGTTATCCTGTGGTTTAGTAGTTTTGTGTCTTTAACAAATCCTTGACCTTCTCTAAAGTTAACAAACCCCGGGAGATCTTCGGGGCAGAGAGTAGAGGAAAAGCTCAGTCAGGGATTGCTTTTTGGAGTGCTTTGATACTCAAGCAACAGCCAAAGGTGTGGGAGAAAACAAAGGCAATAGGTGGTCCTATGTTACTTCAATCAAAACTAATATCACAGATTAGTATCACAAAACTAATATACACAGAATTTCAGCACCCTTTTGTCTTCACTCCATTGAACCTCAAAAAGTCACTTAGAAAGAGTTTCAAAGATTATTTATTGGGCCTGAGGTCAGGAAGATGTGAGTTCAAATCCAGCTTCAGACACTTAAATTAGTAGTATAACCCTGAACAAGAAACTTGAACTCTACCTTCCTCAGTTTCCTCATCTGCAAAATGGGGATGATAATAACATTTACCTCCAATGGCTGTTGTGAGGATCAAATTAGATAGTATTTTTAAAGTACTTTGTAAAACTTAAAGCATTATATACATATCAGTTATTATTATTGTTATTGTAATTACTTGAGCCAGTTATCACTATTATAATGGCCTCCAATAAAGATCATTTTGCTTCCCCTTACAGACTTCTACTCCCTCCTTTCTGTGGCATCCCACTGCATTTTTAAGAAAAAATCGAGAGTGGGAACAATTAAGATGGGTATATGTGTTACTTTTACAAAAACTCACATTCAGCCAAGCACTTCTTTTCAGTTATTTTTCAGTACTTTTCTACTTTCTCTACAACATCTAGAGATGTTACATCAATAGTCAGCTCCCCTTTGTGATCATTGCTTTCCATTTGCAAGATGAATAGTTAAAGTTAGTTATATAGTCTGTGTCCATTGAATGTCACAAAAATAATTTATTAACCCCCCCTCCCCAAGGACCCAAACCATGTCTTTTATCTCATTAACTCTTGGCTCTAATCAATTGAGTCAACTAGCCAGAGATTATAATCATTGTTAAACTCTCATTGTTTGGAACCTTCAAAGTAATTTCACATGCTCATTACACATATTATCATTTCAAGGAGAAAAAGAAAACTAGCACAAGGTAATGAATAGAGAGCTGGTTTTATAATCAGGAAGTTTTCAAGTCCCACCATTTACACCTAATTATTGTGTGATCTTGAGCAGATTACATACATTCCCAGTGCTCCAACTAGCCAGTTAAGTCTATAAATTACAGAGTAGGCACTGGTCTGTGTTGGCAAAAGAAGTTTTCCCCATCAAGAATTTCCTATACAATAAAATCACATTTTCCATTCATTTTTAAGAGAGAATAATTGAGTTAGATCAGAAAAAAAGGAGATGAAAAATATTGGCCCAAATTAAGTTTCTTAAACTTAAATGAAAAAATCGTATTTTAAATTCCAATCAAAGAAACATATATTCTTTTACTTCATAATCAATAACATCCAAACAATAAGAGAATGTTCTGAGACTTTGCTAGGATCTAGAGGCCTCTAAGTGATGCAATGGATAGAATGCTACATTTTGAGTCAGGAAGACTCCATGGATATGTCATTATTAACAAATCACTTAACCTCCATCTGCCTCAATTTCCTCATCTGTCAAACAAGAACTACTGTAAGGATAAAAAAAGGATTTTGAAAACTTAAAATATAAAAATGTTAGCTATGATTATCATCCACCTCATTAATATCAGCATTATTATTCTTATTATACATAGGATGCAGGTAGGTAGATGAAAAGATACAAAAAATATAAAACCATCATCTTTCAATAATCCTACAAACTAGAATATATCCTTATTTTAAAAAGCATATTTCAAGGAAGATATATGTTATAATAAATGGCATGTGGTTGTAAGATGACAAACGCTTATAAGTGTTCAAAGAGAGAAGAGACTGGGATGTCAGGGAAACTCCAAGGACGAGAGGGAATGAACTTATTATAACCTCTTCTGGATGGCTTGGGGCCATCATTATAATTCTGGTACTGTCAGTACTAGAGCTCAGGTAGCAGCAGTACTAGGATGGATAAGCTAGGACTGAGATTGCCAGAATTCAGAAGCTAAACAAACCCACTGGGTAGGCAGGGCAGGCAATTTGGAAGTATCCCAGCCATGGATAATGGGAGGTAGTCTGGTCATTTGAGTAAAATGTCTGGGAAGTTTGGCAGCAAATGATAGGGAGGTAGCCAGGCAGGAAGTCAGCATCAATAGTTCAGAGGATTCAAGGGTGGGTACTCTGACAACAGTAAAATACCATTATGGGATAAGGAGGAGTGTTAAAGACAAGAAACAGGTGGAGGGCCACGAAAGCAAACAGGATGGGTGACGACATCTATAAGTTTAACTTTAGGATGGACCAGATGAATGTTCTCAGAAATGTGGTATGGTTTGTGGGTACAAGTATGTGTGATGTGTGCTGATTCATATCAGATCAACAAAAAGAGAACTGATTCTCAAGTCAGAGGATCCTCATTCAGATACCATCTCAAACAATTTAATGCCTTATTATAAGGCATTATAATTAATTATAATTAAGGATAAATAGCTTATCCCCCTTATGTTTCTGTTTTCCTTATCTGTAAAGTGAGAGCTATGGATTAGATGGTCTCTGAGGTTTCATTAAGTTTTTCATCTAAGACTTATGACTTAAAGAGGTGAAAAACAGGGAAAGATGGGTTCCTTTCCCATGATATGAGAACACTGGGATTGAATTATGAGATCTGCAAGTTATTGATCAAGCAATAAGCATTTATTAAGTATCTAGTATATAACAGGCACTTTTCTAGATGCTGGAGGCATTGCACTAAGCTAAGTAAAAATACCTAAAAATTGTACCCTTTTATCCTAGATAAGAAGTCATATAATGTGTATTGATGGAAATATGGACTTTGGGAGACTAATGTTTTAATGAGCCAGACATGCTACCTTCTGTCCATGTGACTGACCTAGCGCAAAACATCAATTCTACTCTAGATCTTAGTTTCCTCCAATATACTTTGCATTAAATAATTATAAATTATTGTAATTTTAAAATGAAGAGGCTAAACTACATGATTCCAAAGGTCTCTTCCAAATGTAATTCATAATCCTAAAGCAATTGATAACAGAATCACAGAAACAGAGACCAACTGCCTATAGCTGTCACAGAAGCAGGAAGTAAGAAAAGGAAGGCAAGAATGCTATCTATCTGGGTGATAAATTAGATGGAGGAAAAGTGAAAAAAAGAAATTCAATAAAGAAGAACCTGGAGGAATAAGTGAATGAAGAACAAGAGTGAGAAAATATTTGGTAAAGATGAGAATTACCTGTGAATATGATAGAAAAGGGGAAGCATGTAGGAAGCAGAAATGGCAACCTTGTGTATTAAACTAAGGAAAACTGAACTCAGTAATCAATAAGTGTGCTTACAATTTGCTCATTAAATATTTACAATTTAAACTTAAAAATTTTGTTTATCTTCATCATTCATTTAAATGAAGAAAGAGAGGAAGGAAAAAAGAAAGAGAGGAAAGAAGGAAGAAAGAGAGGAAGAAAGGAAGGGAGAGAGGGAGGAAGGAAGGAAAGAAGGAAGGAAGGAAGGGGAGGGAGGAAGGGGAGGAAGGAAGGAAGGGGAGGGAGGAAGGAAGGGAGAGAGAGAGGAAGGAAGGAAGGAAGGGAGAGAGGGAGGGAGGAAGAAAAGGAGGGAGGAAGGTGATGAGGGGAGGAAGGGGATGAGGGGAGGAAAGAAGGGGAAGAAGGAAGGAAGTGGATGAAGGGAGGAAGGAAGGAGAGAAGGAAGGAATGAAGGAAGGGAGGGAGGGAGGGAGGAAGAGAGGGAGGGAGGGAGGAAAGAAGGAAGGAAGGAAGGGGAGGGAGAGAGGGAGGGAGGGAGGCAGAAAAGGAGGGAGGAAGGTGATGAGGGGAGGAAGTGGATGAAGGGAGGAAGGAAGGAGAGAAGGAAGGAAGGAAGGAAGGGGAAGGAGGAAGGGAGGAAGGGAGGGAGGGAGGAAAGGAGGAAGGGGAAGAAGGGGAGGAAGGAAGGAAGGAAGGAAGGAAGGAAGGAAGGAAGGAAGGAAGGAAGGAAGGAAGGAAGGAAGGAAGGAAGGAAGGAAGGAAGGAAGGAAGGAGAGGGAAGAAGGAAAGAAGGGAGGAAGAAAGGGAGGAAGGAAGGGAGGAAGGGAGGGAGGAAGGAAGGGAGGAAGGGAGGAAGGGAGGGGGGAGGGAAGGAGGAAGAGAGGGAAGGAGGAAGAGAGGAAGGAAGGAAAATTATTTTAGGAATTGTACATAATAGTATATACCATGCTACTGCTCTGCTCCACCATAAGTGAACAAATAGAGCTACCAAAAAATATTCTTAAGAAAAGATGTTAAACATCACCATGGCAAAAGTGACTTGATAAACTATTGATTATCCTCAGAAAAGTATTGGAACATCAGACTGATATGTAACTAATATACACAATTGAAACTTAAATGCTACATATTCACAGCCACAAAAAATAAATCTATGAAAAGGAATCCAGAAAACATGCATATTAGAAATCTTGGATTCAAGTAATTAGCAACTGGAAGCAGACATTAATAGTTTAAAGCAATAAATTCCATGGGGAGAAAGTAGTACAAAGATGAAAAAATCAATATCAAACAACAACCTTAATACAGAAGCTTAAGAATTAAAGGAATTACAGGTGAGAACAAATTCTCAAAGAAGAAAGATGGGGAAATTTCTGGTCATCTATGTGGTCACAAGAAATCCAACAATTGAAAAGTCAGATCAAATACAATTGGTTTAAGTACAAACAGAAAGTTCAAGCAGTATTAATAGGATGTATGACAACATTTAAATTAAAAAATATATGACTAAAAGCCAAGGTTACCTGAAAAAGTGGAAATTGTTAAGTCTGGACAAGATCCATTACTGTTGACATGAAATATTAACAAAGTATTTTACCAGCTTCCTCTCAGATGCAAAGCTGATCCTATCTTTCTTAACCAAAATAATCACAAATCTATTGCCAAAAGATAACAGCCCTGAACTCCAAACGCATGCCAACTATGTGTTTATGTACTTTACTCAAAGCATTCAAGACATATCATTAACAACATCTATAAATACTTAGAAGAAAACAACATATTTGTAAAAAGATGAAAAGAATGCCTCAAAAAAATCTGGGGGATATAAAAACAAACTTAATTTTGATCTGATAATTATTGAACAAGATACTTAAAAGTATCACAGCATTTATACAATCTTTGTTGATTGTTGCGATGCCTTTGACTCAGTTCCACACTCACAGATTTTTCATTTACTGCAAATATGTAAAACTGACCCAAGGATAAAGAGATTACTAGAGCATTCAATGTCTACATAAAACTTATCGCTACTTAATTCCCTTAACTCCACTCCATGTTCCACTGACACAATAAAGTCAAGAAGAATTGAGTTCAAGCATGACATCTTACAGGAGAGCAGTTTAAAGTCATTATAGTTCTGCTGCCCATTATCATTGTGCTGAAAAGAACAACGTATGGCTAAATACTTTTAGTATTTAGTAGAAGTTGGAGCTTCTTCCAGGATTATCCTACTGCAAGGCCATCACACTTCTCCCATTGGTGAAGTCCTTCTGGAGAGAACTCCATTTTGTTAAGAAACCCAGGCCTGTCATCCTTTTTTTCCCTTCTGGCTCTGCCCCATAGTCCCTGGTGGAATACAATTAATAACTGTTTCCTTCCTTCCTTCCTTCTTTCCTTCCTTCATTTCTGTTCCAATCTTCTTTCTTTTCTTCTCTCTCTCCCCCTTTCTTTTTTTCTTCTTTTATTTCTTCCTTCCTCCTTTTGTTTCTTTGTTCTTTAATTCTGTCCTTTCTTCCATTCTTCCTTATTTCCTTCCTGAGATCAAGGCTAAACACAAATATATTTAAATCAGTTAACACCTAACACCAACACAACACAAGTTCTAATAAAAAAGGGTCATGAATGTATTCTCTCTCTCTCTCTCTCTCTCTCTCTCTCTCTCTCTCTCTCTCTCTCTCTCTCTCTCTTTCTCTGTGTGTGTGTGTGTGTGTGTGTGTGTGTGTGTGTGTGTATGTGTTTATAGTAATGAATCACAAAACCTGTTCTTTCAGGGAGGTAGACAAAAATTAATACTCATCAAACAAAAAAGAAGATTAGTAATATTTTTATTAGAACATGTGATAAACAGATTAGAAGCCTACAGACATGACTTTTGGAATAAGTAGGGTTTATTCAACAAACAATAGTGAAGACTAATTGCAGATATATGTCATTGAATTTGTTGATTATAATTATGTGGAACTAATGAAACAACTAACATTCAAGAATGGAATCAAAAGTCACTCCATGGGCAATAATCACATTAATTCCAGCAACACAATGTGAACAAAGAAGCTTTTTTTTTTTTTTTTAAAACAAATAACTAGCCATAAAAAGGGAGGGGTTTATGATGATAATTCCAGACCAAGTAGTGCTCCCTCTATATTTCTTTGTATATCTTAGCTTCACATAATATCTAAAGTTTTCAAAGTACTTTCTCATAGATCATTTCATTTTGACATTCAAATAAACTTTGGCTGTCAAGTAAATTATGTAGATCTCATTATCACCCTTTTCACAGATGAGAAAACTGAGGCTAAGAACATCTACTCAGTTTAACCCAAAAATTTCAAAGTTGCCAAGTCTGAAGCCAAAATCAAAACCTGGAACTTTTGAATATAGGTCTAGTCATTGTCCTTTCCATTACTGATGTCCTTTAATTGATCTGTTCTCAAAATAAGTTTCATATTTCAGGTTTTGTTTAAAATAGAACCTGTCTGGCTGCCAGATCCTCAGTGCTGTATTTACAGCAATCTGAGTGAATATCTATTAGGCACTAGGCAGACTTTTTGCCAGGTTTTTCTGTAAAGGAGGCAGGATTTTTAAAGTTAGCATTTGCACTACATAAATGAGATGAACTTGCTCCCTCCTTCTCAGGCATTTTCATCAGCACATCCATCAGCCTTTCATTATATGCCTAGTTGAACTACAATTTCACTAATTTCCCTATGAGGACTGAGTGGGACTCTTTGGGAAATTTCCTGCACTCAGAAAAGTTGTTTTTTCCACTTTTAATTTAAATTTTTCCTTGTATTCAATATGTACAACATACAAATGCTTAGTAGATAATCAAATTGAGAGCCTTAGAGTCAAGGAAAAACTTGAAGAAAGCAAGAACTTGACAGTATTAGGTTCAGATCTATTGTGTCTACTGCTTGCTTAGAGAACTAGATCGTAGCTACTAAACAGGAAACCTAGAAATACAATAAAGGAATGAGCAATAAAAACAGAGGCCAGATATACCAAAAGCTGTATTGCAGCATTTTTGGTAGTAACAAAAGTTACAAAAAAATAATCAAGTGAATGCCCATTGATTGGAAAAGGCTAAAAAATTGTGCTATACAGACAGAATATTATTTTGTTTTAGGAAATGACAAAAGATAAATATAGAAAAGGATGGAAGGAATCAAACTGAGGTGAGCAGAATCAAGAAAACAATAAACACTGGCTTTAAAAATGCAAAGGACAAAAACAACCCCCACAAAATAATTAATACTGAGGATTACAAAAGTATATAAAAAAAGTTTGATCCCAAAGAAAAGATATACCCTTAGACACTGTTCTTTTGCAATGGTAATGATTTGTGGGACGAGGACATCATGTTTTTCTATGTGTTGATCAGTTTTACCAAAAAAAAAAAAAAAAAAAAGATTCAAATTTACTTCACTTTTAAAAATTCTTTTAATAAAGAATGGCTGTCTTGGCAAGAGAGACAAAAAGCTACAAGGAGAAATCTAGTCAATGTAAAAACAAAAACAAAAAACTCAATAAAAATCTATTTTTTTAACAGAAAGAACATGGAGGTCCAATTCCAGCAGGTCACCACTCTCCTATCTGATCATGATCATAAGTATCCTATCCATTGTTGCAGCCTTAAGTCATAGACCCTTCAGAGAATATCTGTCTACCACAAATTATAATTTAGCTGTAAAAACTCAACCATGCTAAGGGAATTTTTCCATGAGAAACAACATGTCTCAGTCTTCCTGGGGTGTACTGAAATACTTTTTGTAGGCTTTAAAAAATGTGACTGGCTTTTATATACATTCTTACGGGAAAAGAGACTTCAGATTCTCTAAGCATGATGTTAATTCACTCATGTGCTGCTTGGTTTCCCTGTCAAATAGGCTGCTTTTGAGAGAACAGACCTAATTCCCACAGGACTCCTTACCCTCCAGGAAGCTAAAAAGTGATTTAATAACGTTCCACACATCCTATAAAGAATTGTTGGGCAGAGAAGAGGGACCAGATCCTCTCTAATTTGACCAGATTTCAGACAAGAGGCCAATTGGCCTAAAATGTAGCTAAGGGATTACATTCAGACATAAGGAAGGCTATACTGACAGTGAGTCATTTAGAGAAATTAATTTCTTTGGTATATTATGAAATCTCTAATTTTAATTCTAAATTTTAGAGATTATAAGACTTTATGTGTTAGTGTGTCTTTCTGTCTCTTTCTATCTCCGTTTCTCTGTCTTTCTCTGTCCCAGCCTTCATCCCAGCTGTTCAGCCATTTTTTTCCAGTTGTATCCAACTCTTCATGACCCCATTTGGGGTTTTCTCGGCAAAAATATTGGAATGTTTGCCATTTCCTTCTCCAGATCATTTTATAGATGAGGAAACTGAGATAAACAGGGTAATGTGACTTGCTCAGGGTCACACAACTAGTGAATGTCTAAGGCTAAATTTGAACTTCCAGGCCCCACACTCTGTGCACTCACCCAGTGCCACCTAACAGCCCTAGCCCTAGCCCCCTTTCAAGTAGCTTTGTAATCACTTATCTGTCCACTAGAATGGAAATCCATGTCAGGGGCACTTTCAGTTTTAAATTTTTACCTCCTCAGATCTAGCAAAATACCTGGCACAGAGCAGCTGCTTAATAAATGTTAATTATTAAATTATAATTGGAAGTAATTTAAAAGTCATCTGCATCTGTTCATAGCTCAATCATGAAATTTTCATCCAAGATACTTTGACTAGGCTTCCAGACAAGGAAAAGGATTTTATGAACCAACAAGTTTCCTTGCAGCCCTAGGAAGGGCTTCCTAAGCTATAACTGGATCCTAGCCCTAAAGAGAAAGACCATTTAGAGATGGCATTCTGATGAGGGAAACCTGGAAACTCCAGAGGGAATTACACACACACACACACACACACACACACACACACACACACACTTTTTTAACAGAGTATTTAAATTTTTCAAGGGGAAGTTAACTCCCAGGATGACAGAATTTTAGCATCTGAGGCGATCATGTACTCAGACAATCAGAAAATTTGACAGTTTGATGGCATTTTAGCATGTGTTCCTTTCATACCACCCACACCTGGAAGGAAACCCCATTGTACCTAGCCTGACAATTTGCCATCCAACCTTCATATAAAGGACTCCAGGGAGGGGAAAACCAAAAGCTTCCTTTTGTGTGTGGTTCTATCCCACCTTCTTGAGGGTAAGAACTTTCTTTTTTTTATTTGTATCTACATCATTTAGCACCATGCCTGACACATAACAAAATCTTTCCAAATGTTTATTGAATTGAATTGAGTTGAAACGCTATCCCATTCTCCAGGTAACCCCTTACACTTTGTGTTAATTCTAATTGTTAAGAAATTTTTCCTTACTTCAAGCCTATATATCTAGATTCATAACTTTTTGGTTCTGCCTTCTAGGATCAAACTGTTTTTGTTTGGTTATTTTTTCAGTCCTACCATCACTTTATGCACTTTGCTTCCCAGCTGCCTTTCTAGAACCAAAGAAAACACATCTGATCCTTCCACCACAAAATAACCCTTCAAATACTTGGGCATACTACTTTTCTTGAAGCTAAGATTCTCTAGTTCCTACAACTGATCCTCTTCTGATACAGAACCCCACGGATCACTACCATAGTGGTTGTCGACCCCTGGATAGTGAATCATATCAGTGTCTTTCTTAAACTGTGGCCCCCATAATAGAACACAATACCCTGAATGGGATCTGACTACAAAGGGCAGAGTACAAAGGAACAATGACTTCCTTATTCCTGGAAATTGGGCCTCTCCTAAGGCAGCCAATATTGCATTAACATTTTTGGCTGCCATATATCTCTGCTGACTCACATTGTGCTTGAAGTCTACTACCATCCCGAGATCTTTTTTTTCAGAACAACTACTGCCTAACCATTTCCCTCCCATATGGTAGTTTTTCACTAGGAGATTCCTAAGCTGATTAAATCACAAAACAGTAAATCATTCAGTCCATTCAGTCCATTCATACGGCCTTCTAAAAGTCTTAGTGCAACTTTAACCTTTAAGTTTATTTGCAATAAAACTTTTGGAAGACTATGTGCATGTACCTCTGTAAATATTTATTCATATATATATACATGTGTTCATATTTCTGTATGGATACATGTGTTTTGGAGAGAAAGAAAGGCACTAGATGTCTTCTGAGATTCTTTCTAATTCAGATTAATATGATTCTATAGTTATCATTCTTTAACTATAAGGATATGAAAATCCTTTTATCTAGAAAACGAGTAAACAACTTTCTAAAAGAGATGGGTAATTGGGAATGTTGTAGAGTAATATTCATATGTATGTATATACTGTTAATTATAGATGTCTGAATAAAAATACTTTTCTCTTTTACCCTTCTTTAAAAGATTTCTAAAGAAGACTAATGGAGAATAATACTCATTAAACATATATACATATATATATATATATACACATCTATATAGATATATAGATATATATATATACATATCTATATAGATATATAGATTTAGATATAGATATATGGTTATATTCATATACAGAATGTACCAAAAGATAGTACAGTTTAAAGTCATATATTAAATGTTATATACTACTTAATAATATATCCCATAATTTGTTATATAATAAAATTATGTATTATATGATATAAATTTATATAAACAGATCTCCAGTATTTATATCTAAAACTTGACTACATTGTTTATATATGACATTATATAAATATACATTTATATTATATAAAATTTATTCCTATATTTGTATATATAGAGAGAATGAGAGACAGAGAGAGGGAGGGAGGCAGACAGAGACAGAAAAATAGAAAGAAAGAAAGAAAGACAGAAAGTTTAAAACTAAACTAAAACTTTAGACACAACTTTCATTTGAATAAAAATAATAACCCTCTCTCTCCAATTACTCCTCTTTTTCAAAAAGTTGCCAATCTCTTCTCCAGGAAAAAGGATCTCATTCACTTTAGGTCCTTACAGTTACAAAATCACATCACCTGAGTGAGAAGGACCCCAGGAGCCATCTGATCTATGCTATATTTGAATAGAGGAACATTTGATCTTTGTTGTAAAACCTCCATAGTGCTCTACATCCTTTTCCCTCCCCATGACCTATTTTATTTTTTATCAACTCTAGTTAGGAAATTTTCATTTTCATATCAAGTCTGAGCTTTCCTCTTTGGAACACAAATTTTGTCTTCTCTTCCTTTCACATAATATCTCTTTAAACATCTTAAGAGAATTATCCCACTGCTGTCTTTGCCCCACTAAGTCCTGTCTCTTCCTGGCTAAACATCTCCTACTCCTTCAGTTAATTAATTTTCTACTTTCAAGTCTCCTTCAACACCCTATTTCTCCTCTCATCTGAGAGACTCATACTTCATTGAGAAAATCACAGCTATCAGCAAAAACTTCCTCTTATCTCATCTTTATCTCTCACTCCATACACACATTATCATCCACAATATCCTTCTTTACTTTAGTCTCTTATAAAGTGGTCTTGTTAGTATTTTTATATACACATTTGATCCCACTTTCCTGTCTTCTCTATATCTCTGTGTCCCTGTCTTTGTGTCTCTATATCTATCTTTCTGTCTTTCTTTCTGTGTGTCTCTCTCCCTCTTCTCTTTTTCCTTCCATTCCCTTCCTTTCTCTACTCCCTTGCCATTTCTATCTGTGTGTGTCTCTCTGTATCTCTCTGTGTGTCCTTTATGTCTCTGTCTCTCTGTGTGTCTTTGTCTCTGTCTCTCTGTGTGTCTTTGTCTCTGTATCTCTGTATTTGTCTCTATCTCCCTCTTTCTCTCTTCATGTATCTCTGTATCTGTCTCTATCTCTTTGTCTGTGTATCTCTCTTTTTTCTTTTTCTCTCTCTTTCTCTGTCCCTGTTTCTCTCTCTCTCTCTCTCTCTCTCTCTCTCTCTCTCTCTCTCTCTCTCTCTCTCTCTCTCTCTCTCTCTCTCTCTCTCTCTCCTCTTTTCCCTTCACCTTCCCCTTTGCCATCTCTGTATGTGTGTCTCTTTAAGTGTCTTTCATTTCCCCTATCTTTCCCTACCACCTACTGATAAGTCCAATTAGCCCTCATTAAATATATATATATATTTCCTATCCTATCATTTCTAAGGGTTATTATCCTATTTCTCTCCTGCCCTTTTCAATTAAAGGTATTGGAAAAAGTCATCTTTGCTTTATATTCCTACTTCCTCTTCTCTCGGTCTTTTCTAAATTCTGTACAATCTAGTTTATCTCATCCCTCAACTGAACCTGCTCTCTAATGACCATTTCTTAATCCTCATCCTTCTTGCCTTCTCTGAAGCATTTGATACCCTGATCATCCTTTTCTCCTGGACACTTTTGCCTCTAGATTTTTCTCCTTCCTATATGAACTATTCTTCCTCAGTGTCCCTTGCTGGAGACATCTCATTCACATTTCCCTCTCTAACTATGGCTATATCCCCAAAGCTCTTTAAGCCCCATATCAGATTCCTGTGATTTTCTAATACTTAACACGAGAAACATCTGTATTGAGTCTCAGCACAAGGAATATACTTCTGTAATAACTGATCATTCAGACCTTTAACTTAAGTCTCCAAACTTCTTCCAATCAATTTGGCTTCTGGGCCTGTGTATTACGTTGACTTCATGCATAGATCACAACTGACACATTGGGGTATAAAAGGAAGAAGGGAGAGGTTGAGTCAACATCAAGGCAGATGACTTATGAGCACCTTTACCCATTCACTACTGACATGCAATTAAATCTAAAAGAAAAAAAATTCAAAAAGCAAGGATATTCATGATATCATGAGAAAATCCTCAACTTCACATCACCTCACTTTTTCCAGATTGTGTATTCCAAGCAATGAGTACTCAGTCTGTAACTAGGGTATGGGTAGCCATGTTTCACAGCCTAAAGTATTCCCTTGAGTTCAGCTCCATGGTGAGCAAGATTTTTCCTCTCTGGAATTTTTTACCTCCTTGTAATAAAGTTTAACACAAAAATATAAAATACTCATAATTCCCAAAAACACAATTCTGATAATGAGAAATCAAATTTGGGACTGTTAACCTGAGCATTTTTTGTTTGACCTTTTACTGAAAAAAAGCAATACATGGAACAAATGTCATGGCAAAAACCAACGAAGCATCTACTAAAAATGGAAAAATTGGTCTTACTTTCTATTCCATGCACTGTTGTTCAAGTTTCCCACTTTTTTTACTTTTACAACATGAATTCATTGGTATTCCAACTATTGGACCATTTACAAATATGGAATTGGTAGAGAAAGATAGAACAGATAGGGGTAGGAATAGAGGGCCTGATGGAGTAGAAAATGATAAAGAACCTTTTCTCCTGGACACTTTTGCCTCTAGATTTTTCTCCTTCCTATATGAACTATTCTTCCTCAGTGTCCCTTGCTGGAGACATCTCATTCACATTTCCCTCTCTAACTATGGCTATATCCCCAACTCCATGTTTCTAACACCAGGTGCCATATGCCACCACTAGGTGTCAGGAAGGTAAATGATCTATCAGATCCGCTGGGACTGGACAAGTGGATAATTGGGCTGAGGTTCAATGTTATTAAACTAAAGAAAGAAGAGATACCACAGGACTAGTTATGGAAATGGAAAGGAGGCTGCAATTGTCTTAAGTCAAACTGAGGAATGGTTGTAAATGCCTTTAGAGGGTAACCAGAATAACCATAATAGAAATGTTGAAAGTCCAGATTTTGGTTAAAAGGGTCTAATATAATAGTCAAGAAAGGGGAGAAGAACAAATAATGTGATAAGAATAAGTCCAGTTCAAAATATTAGAGCAGCACTCTCTGTTTAAAAGTTCAGGACATGTCCTAAAGGGGTAAAGGCAAAAGAGAAAAAAGGAATTATAAGGACACAAATATTTATTGTAGCATAATAGAGTGGGAAAAGTTGCTACATTTGAAATCAGGTTACTTTGATTCAGAACTTGCCTTTATTATTGACTACTTGAGTGATTTTGAGTAAGCTGTTTAAACTTTCTAGACCCATTTTTCTCATCAATGTGTTGAGTTAGTTAAACTCCATAGTCTTTTCTAGAAGAAAATTTATAATTCTCTAATCCACTGATTTGCCTAAGGTCACATAGGTAGTTGTTGATTCAAACTGTAGCTAGAATTCACATCTTCAAACTTCTAATTTAGAGCAGGGAGCCTTAGAATCACTTTCAATATAGTACAGTTGTTGCAGGCTTGCCTAAAATAAGAAACTCATTTACTGAAGCCACAATGAATCTTTACATAGTCAGTCAATAAGCATTTATGAAGCACTTACCATTATAAGGCAGCAGTTAATTAGGTGACTCAATGGGTAAAGTCAGGAAGACTCTGAGTTCAAATCCTATATCAGACATTTACTAGCTATGTAACACTGGATAAATTATTTAACCTCTGCCTGCTTTAGTTGCTTCAAACCCTAAAATGGGTATACTAAAAATTCTTTTTTCCAGTGCTATTATGAGGAACAAACAAAAAAATTTGTAAAGCAATTAGCTCAGTGCCTAGCACATAGTAAGTTAATAAGTACTTGTTTTCTTCTCATTTTTTTTCCAGGAGTAGAGATATAAATATAAATAAATATATAAAGAAAGCAAAAGACTCCAAAATGGTTTATGCTCAAATTTCCCAAGTCAGGACTAGCTAAGAATAGGAGTGGAAGCAGAAAATGGGCAACAGAAGAAATTTAAAAAGAGAAGTAAAATGTCTGGACTCAATGACCTCTAAACACTCTTCCAGATCTAAGCCTATGCCCTTAAATTTAGAGAAAACTAGGATGCATAATGCGCAACTTGATTTGATTTCAGGATGGTCTGAATTTGAATCCTGCCTTAGTTGCTAGCTAGCTCTGTGGTCTTGGGCAAGTTGCCTTATTTGCAAAATTCAACTACAGCAATAAATAGCACTTATTGCACAAAGTTTTTCTTTTTCTCCTTTTTTGGAAGCAGTAAGAGTTAAATGACTTACTCAGAGTCACATAGCTAGTAAGTGTCTAAAGTCAGATTTAAACGCAGGTCCTCCTGACACCAAGACTATCACTCTCTCTCTCTCTACCATGCTACTAGTTGTCCCCTTCACAAGGTTTTTCTAAGAACCAAGTAGGATTAACAGATATAAAGCACTTTGCAAAACTTTAAGTACTTTATAAATGCTAGTCATTATTATTATTTTCTGAAGGAGAATAAAAGTGAATATGTGCCTATATGTATATTTATGTATGTGTGCTACAAAGAGTGAAAGAAAATTGAAAGAAAAAATAGGCATATGTTTGGAAGGCGGCAGAGGACAGAGGGAAGAGAGAAAAAGAGAGAGACAGAGAGGGAAAGACAAAGAAAGAGAGAGACAGAAACAGAGATGCAGAAGAGAGACAGAGATAGTGAGACAGAGACACAGAGATGACAGAGACAGACAGAGACACCGACAGAGACAGACAGAGACAGACACAGAGAGAGGCAAAAAGAAAGGGAAGAAAAGAGGAGGAGATTATTTTCTTGCTACTATCAAGAAGAATTCAAGGTACTATCTTATCTACTACAGAATCCAAGCTCTAGGTCTATGAACAAAATATGCAAATAATAGTTTTTCCAGATGTCCCTTCCCTGCCTGAGCTCACTCCCAGCCTCACCCCCATATAGAGAGCCAGAGCCAATAATTGTCCTTCTCTTTCTGGGCTCCTTACTGCCCAGGGCTTGCTTTCTGGCTAACTGTCTTTTCTCTTAGCACTTGTTGTCAATCCAAAAAACAGGGGAAACTGAAGTTAAATAGTTCTATTTGTTTATGTGGCAACAAGTTTTTTGCCGAAAAAATGTCCTTGGCCTTTGACAAAGCTGATTCGGAGTTGCCTCCGTCTGTTTTAAATAGGCCACAAATTGTAGCACGGAAACCAGTGCCCTCCGCCAGAAGCCATTTTGCTGAATAAACCTATATTAAGGGAGAAAGACTGGGGTGATTCAAACACATGGGTGTTTTTGAAATTTTGTTATATCATTTAGCCTCAGAAGAATGTAGTCCTTTTTAAGGCAGGGCTTTAAGGTTGGAGATTTGGTTGACATTGGAGAAAAGTCACATGGAGATTGATTTCTATGAGTAATATTTTCAATTTTTGGAAATTTTTATAATATAATAATGAGACTTTAAAAATTGGTTTTGTTATTAATGGAGACTAGTATCCAATATCATCATAGAATTTTAGTCAGGGTTTCTGAATCTTAAGGTAATCTCTTGAGAGCAGGGAGAAAGGAAATATGGCTCCTATTTTTTTTTCAGATGAAACATGGAGGCAAAGAGAAAGGAAATAATTTTCCCAGAGTCACAAAGCAAATCGGGGAAGATCCAGTCCTAAGACCTGGACTTCCACGGCAGAAAGTTAGGCTTCTTGGAAAACTGAAAGAATCCTCATTTTTCAAGTAAGGAAACTATAATCCAGAAATATGAATTATTTCTGGTCCTAAAGTACATATTAAGAAACTAAGTCAGAGTTGGAAGTTAGGTTATCTGACTCTCTTCTAATGACTCTCTATTAAATGATGCTACCTGAGATGCAGAAGAAGACTGATTCCAAGAAGAAAAACTTTATATAAGACCAGGTAGCCAAATTTCTCTTTTAAGAAAATATACACAATTTAAACAAGTTTGTGAATAATAATTGAGTCACAATGTCAAAGACTACAACAAGAATAAGAGGAAGCTTTTGCCCTTATGGAGGTAAAACATAAATAGGGTAAATATGGGTTCAAATCCCACCTGGCAACTAATACTATCTATGCAAACTTTGGTAAATTACTTAACTTTCATCAATTGTTAACAAGACCATTTATCTCTCAGGATGACAGTTTTTTCATCTGTAAAATGAGATGATTGAATTATATAGACTTTGAATTACTTTGCAGCTTTACACCTATGATCTAATTGTCCTAATTTAAAAAAATACAAAAGATATCACTACCATTAGTTGTCAGATATTCGAATAAATAATAAATGATAAGACATTGACTTGAGTTAAATTATGAAGGTTTCATGGAGAAGGTAAAATTTGGGCTGAATCTTAAAGAGAAGAAAGATTTTGAAAAAGAGAGATACTCATTAGATCATAGCTTTAAAGCTAGAGAAAACCATAAATCACCCCTTCATTTATAGAGGAAACTGAGTCCCAAAAGTTTGTCAAATGACTTGTCTGTCATCACATAAGCAATTTTTTTTTAAGCAAGAAGAATGATATCAGCCAAAAAATACTATGACTAGTTTCTGACTCACCCATTTCTGTACAAAGACATGGGGAACACCTAGACTCTACTCCAAATTCTTGTTTTTGTCTTATCTACATTGCCATACAGTGGGTAACTCTTCATAAAGTACATAGCTGTCACCACCTGAGCCACAAAAACAATAATCAAGGACCTTTTGCCATGAATTATATTTGCCCTCTGTGTATATACATAGCTATTTATATTTATATGTATGTAAACATGTATACATATGTAAAATTGCATATATGTATATGAAATACAATGATACGTTATATGATATATGTATCATGGTGTGTATACATACATATATAATTGCATGTATCTGTATCATTAAATATGTATATATGTATCATTTTGTATATATATACATATATCTATGTGTACACATACATAGAGCAACATGTATACATATATCTACATATAATCAGACACATATATACACATGCATTTGACCAAATGTAAACATGCATCTAAAACAGTATTAGTATGGCTGACTGACACATAATATAGATTTTTCTCTTGATTGAATCTTTAATTTTGACTATATCTAAGATCAATGATTATTAGTCATACTTGATTTTTCTAATAAATTCTATTTCTGATCCTTGTAATGTTTGTGTATATCTCTTCTTTGCTATCTCTGTTAACTCTTCTGTTTGAATTCTGCTTCTTAACTTGTCTTGGTATTATTTAACCTCTTCCCACCTGTGGATCCCTCCATCTTCTTTCCCCACTCTTTGCTTCCTCCTTCACCTATCCCTCTCCTCTTATTTCTTTATTGATTTTGAAGGGTGCTATCTATACCTTTCATGGTATGTATGTAATGTTGCCCATTCAACCCATTCCCAATGTGAGTAGCTTTTCATAACTAGGAACCTCCCCTCCACACACCTCTAATGCCTCTGTGTCTATTCTTCCTCTATATCTTATTTGTATAATATAATTAATATTTTTACTTTTTCTAGGTTTTTTAAGAATTAGATAGTGACCAAATCTGCTTTAACATTTCTTTTGAGCTACCCAATTGCTGATATCAATCTTAAATATATGGTATACATTACCATGTCAAAAATTTAAACAATTTTGTCCATATTGAAATTGATCTTTGATATTGGCTCGTGTATGTTAAATGTTCTATTTAGTTCAAGTTTGGTTGAAAGATAGTCCTGAAAATCTGCAATTCTTTGAATATCCATTTTTTTCTTTCAATATTATGGATGATTTTGCTGGATATGATATTTTTGGCCATACACTACTTCTTTTGATTCCTGGTATATATAATTTTAGGAACTGTGGTCTTTTATTGTGGCTGCTGGTAAGTCCTGTACAATTCTAATTGAAGCTCCAGTGCATTTGAATTGTTTTTTCTTGGTTTTTTTTGCAGAATTTTCTCTTTTACATGAGAGTTTCAAAATATGGCAAAAATATTCCTATATGTTATCCACAAAGGAGCTCTTTGAGGTGGTGATTGGTGGATCTTTTCTATGTTTACTTTTCTCTCATGTTCTATCACTCCAGGAAAATTTTCTTGGATCATGTCTTGCATTATTCTGTCAAGTTTCTTTTTTTTTTTTGGTCATAGCTTTATTTTTTATTGTTATATCTTCTCTTTTTCCCCCTTTTTAAAAATAGTTTTTATTTACCAGATATATGCATGGGTAATTTTACAGCATTAACAATTGCTAAACCTTTTGTTCTAATTTTTCCCCTCCTTCCCCTCCCTCCAGATGGCAGGTTGACCAATACATGTTACATATGTTAAAGTATAAATTAAATACAATATATATGTGTATGTATATATATGCATGTCCAAACAGTTATTTTGCTGTACAAAAAGAATTGGACTTTGAAATAGTGTACAATTAGCCTGTGAAGGAAATAAAAAATGCAGGAGGACAAAAATAGAGGGATTGGGAATTCTATGTAGTGGTTCATAGTCATCTCCCAGAGTTCTTTCACTGGGTGTATCTGGTTCAGTTCATTACTGCTCTTTTGGAATTGATTTGGTTCATCTCATTGTTGAAGTTGGCTACATCCATCAGAATTGATCATCATATAGTATTGTTGTTGAAGTATATAACGATCTCCTGATCCTGCTCATTTCACTCAGCATCAGTTCATGTAAGTCTCTCCAGGCCTTTCTGAAATCATCCTGTTGGTAATTTCTTACAGAACAATAATATTCCATAACATTCATATACCACAATTTATTCAGCCATTCTCCAATTGATGGGCATCCATGTAGTTTCCAGTTTCTGGCCACTATAAAGAGGGCTGCCACAAACATTATATCTTCTCTTCTTGATCTGTTCTCCAGATCTATTATTTTTCTTATAAGATGTTTCCCATGTGTTCTATTTTTTCATTCTTTCATTCTGTTTTGTTATTTCTTGGTCTCTTATAGTTTCTCTAATCCAATTCTAATTTTCAAAGAGTTATTTTTATCCCTAAGACTCTGTATCTTTTCTAATTGGTTAATTTTTTTTCATAAATTCTTTTGTTTTTCTTGGATTAAAAAAAATTTCCTCAATGTCGCTCATTGATTTTTTAATTCTTTTTTGAATTCTATAAATTCTCTTTGGATAGGGAGCCATTTAACTTTACTCTCTGGGGTAGAAGAAGCTTTTTTTTTTTTTAACTTCTGAAGCTTTTTTTTAATCTCTGAAGATGAACTCCTGTGTTCCCTGTTCCCATAGTAAGTTTCTTTTTTTGCTGGTTCATTTTTTTAAAAATTAGAATTATTGAATTTTTAAAAATAGATTTAAAATTAAAATTAGAATTAAAATTAGAAAAATAGAATATAATCATAAGTTGGGATGGTGTTTCTAGCTTCACTTCATCTTTTCCTCTGACCTGAAATCCCAAACCAAAAGCTCCTCTCTCCCATAAATGTGAGAAGCCAATAGCATCCCTGCCCCAAGACCCCTGCACTTAATGGGTCTGCTAGTTCCTTCTTATCCAGAACTGAGTCTTTGCAGTACAACTGGGTTTGTCCTTCCTAAACAGCTGAAATTTCCTCGGTCTTTCTGAACTCAGATCCCCATGCAATCCAGGAGGTGAAAGTTTTTGTGGTTCCTCTAGAGGCTCCAGCCAAACCCAGCTAGCCATAAGGGGCCCCTCTTGGTCTTTGAAGAGAGCAAGCCTGGAGGTATTTGCATAGGTTAATCCCCAGCCTAGAGTCTTTCTTCAGATCTTCTTGGGTGGTAACTGGAGGATCCCTATTCTGTCCCATCTTCTTGATTTTTCACCAGTTTATGTTTGCCTTGAGGCATAAAGTTGTTGGGGGGGGAGGATCTGGAGAACTTGAAATTTATAGGCCTACTCCTCCATCTTCCCAGATTCTTCCCCTTATGGGCATATATATGGATATGAATGGAATGATATCCAGATAGACAGGTAGATAGGTAAATAGATAGGTAGATGGAGGAGGGGAGGGAGGGAGGAAGAGAAGATACAATAGAGAGATAGATCATAGAGAGAGAGATGACTAGATAGATAAGTGGGAGAATAGATAAATACATGATAAATAGATAGATAGATAGATAGACAGATATAGTATAAATAATTGGATAGAAGGATAGATGGATAGATGATAGATAAAGATAAGATAAACGATAAAGCTAAAATACATGGAAGTTGACACGTGACCAAAATCACACAAGTAGGATGGCTTTGAATCCAGATACTCTGACTGCAAACTCTGCACAGTGCTCTTACAAAAGGGACTGAGGCCCCAGAAGTGAAATGATTTGCCCATATTTACACAATAAACTAGTGTAAGAGACCCAGTTAGTACTCAGCTCCCCAGATTCCCAGGCTCTTTCAAATCCATAATGTCTTACTCACTCAAAAAAAAATTCAATACATCAGTCTAGCTATTCAGCCTGCCTCTAATATGTGGACCTAGGCATCTGCCTGAAGAACAGGGTATAAGGACATGGCTGAGATGTCTCTGGGCAGTTTCAGGAGTTGAGCTTTTCATCAGTTTTTCTATACCACCCAAAGTCAGAAGTAGAACAGCCTGCCAATCTCATATCCCAACAAAATGTCAGCCCTGTTTGGCTTGGGAAGGAATAGAACAGGGTGGCAGGACCTGGTTTGCAAATGAGACGTCTCCTTTTCCCTAAGCCAGTTGGAGAGGAGGAATGATTGATGACAGGAAGAAGGACAGAAAATAATCCTGAACCTTCGCCTTCACACCTGTCTCAGACATCTGGGTAAGCTAAAATAGAAGCAAGCCTGGCATATACTGAATGTTTTCCTCAGGAGGTTTTGGGGAACATTTCTTTGGAGGAGGGAAGAATGGAGGCAGGAGGACAATTCATTGCAGGTGCAACATCTGTTTCTACTTACAGCGTAGTGGAGGATGGACAGTGGTGGCTGCTTTCATGGGATCACAGATCCACAGCTGGAAGGTACTTCAATCTCCACATTGGACAGATGTTGTATTATCTATTTGGAGTCATGAGGACCTCTAGGGTCATAGAGTTTACCCCCTCATTCTACAGAGGAGGAAACAGAGTCCCAGGGAGGCTAAAGGACCTGCTTAAGTTTACAACTTGCAAGAATGTCACTCACTTCCCCCAATAAGAGTTATGGAGTAGCATGGTTTGACTCATTCCTGGATCTATAATCAATTTTGTCTTTGCTCAGGGAAAAGGGAGCTATGAAAAGTTTTTTGCATAAGGGATGCTGTTGTTCAGTCCATTTTAGTCTTATCTTACTTTTCACAACCCTATTTGGGGTTTTCTTGGCAAATACTAAAGTGGTTTGCCATTTTCTTCTCCAATTCATCTTACAATTGAGGAAACAGAGGCAAACATGATTAGGTGGCTTGCCCAGAATCACACAACCTTTAAGTGTTTGAGGCTAGCTTTGAACACAGATTCACCTGATTCCAGGACTGGCATGCTATCCACTACACTAGATAGATAGATAGATAGATAGATAGATAGATAGATAGATAGATGATATAGATAAATGATAGGTGGATAGATAAGGTGATAGATATACAGATAGAGCAATAGGTGGATAGATAGATAGATAGATGACAGATGTATTGATAGATAATAGATACATAAATAGAGATATATAGATAGGTGGTAGATGTATAACTAAATAAATTAATAGACAGATCTGTGGATAGCTACATAGATGAAAAATACATAAATGTATAGATAGGTAGATAGATAAATACATAGACAGATGATAAATGGATAGACAGATTAATAGATGTATAAATTGATCCATAGGAGGATAGATAGATACATAGAGATAGATGATAGAGATATAGATAGATGATACATAGAAAGATGTCTAGATAAATAGACATATATATATGTATATATATATATATATATACATGGATGAGTTACATAAATAGATATCTAGATAGATATATAAATGTATACATAAATAATGGATAGATAAAAATATAGATGATAGATGGATAGATAAATATATAAATGATATATAGATAGATGGGTAGATAGATAAATAGATGAATAGATGGATACATGATAGATGTATGGACAAATATATAAATGATAGATATGTAGATATAGATTATAAAGATATATGTATATGTAGATATACACATATACATGTTTATATTTTTTATTTACTTATATACTAGTAATAATAATAGCTAGCATGTCTTTAGATAGTTGGGTGCTACAATAGAAAGAGAACCAGGCCTGGAGTCTGGGAAGTAGGGAAATAAGGAAGAGTAGGGAAGTAGGGTAGTAAGGAAGAGTAGGGAAGTAGGGTAGTGGGAAGACCTGAGTTCAAATTTAATTCTTACCACCTGTGTTATCCTGGACAATTGTAGCGAGCTGTCGTCTCCAGAAGCTGCTGGATTGCTCTCTGGGAAGAGATCTGCTGTGTCTACTCAAATCTCTCAGACAGATTCTTCTTCCTGTAGCGAACCATTGTCTCCAGGCAGTTGCTGTTAACTCTTGTCCAGAGAAGTGACTTCCCTTCCTGCAGAGAGCCCCGTCAGGCCTGATGTAATGCAGAGACCTCTTCTATTTCTGGAGTGCAGTCCTCTTTTATCCTTCCAGAGAATGGGCGTGGGATAATGCAAGGGCTTCTGGGAAGAACCACTTCAGCCAATGAGCTTGCTCCTTCTATCAAGTCAACCTGAGTTCTCACCTTGTAATTGTCCAGACAATTGTTCTCACCTAGTAATCCTAACATCTTAACCCTATTTGGGTCAGTTCCTAAGCTCAAAGTTTATGATGTGATGTTCTTATGACTTAAAACAGATCCCATTAGCCCATTTGTGTGTTCGGAGTGGGAAAGAAAGTCCCTCTGTGTCTGGATGAATAAGATAACAATATTTCTGGTCTTACAGGACACTCTAGGAAATGGTCTCCAAAAATCTAGCCTCAAAAGATAGATTTCCATTCTGTCAAGCTCCATGGTGAAGGACCCAGCCTATGCAAAACCTCAGTATACAAGATGACTGCCATAGTTTCCATGAGTACCAGAGAGTGGTGGGGGTCTTGGCAAGTCTTCCCTCTAACTTAGAGGACTTATGGCTAAATCCTTGTGAGTTAGCTCTCTGTGTTTTCACTTCTCTAAGGAGAGAAGACTGGGAAGAAGCCTGTGTTTGATTTTCCAAGAATGTTAGGCGATGAGTTTTCACTGGATCAGTACTTAGACTGATTAACAATCTTGTAGAGGCAGCAACCTTACCGATCTTCTGCCTTTGAAACCCCACTTCTGCTGGCTCTTCTCCTTGGTCCTAGGGGCCTCTTTTGCTGGTGAGCAATCATAGCAATCCCTATACTTTCTTCCTGGGCACTGTTTCTTAAGACCCTTATGCAAATATTTTTATTCACAGACTGTTTTCATGGTAGTTATGTCTCCCTCACCTGTTAAGTTTCTTTACCCTAGAAACACTGCAGATTGATGATGACTTATATAGAATTTTAGCCTATCACAAGAAGAGGTTTCTGCTCCATGAATGGCCCTTAGGGAGACAGCTCAAAACATGGAAAATGAACCCTAGAGATGTTGAGCTGGCATCAAACTACATAGGCCTCCTAATCTAACATGATGCCAAGAAGAAGTGGTTACAGAAATGGAAAACTCATTAGGTACCTCCAGACTTCTTTGTTCTCACCTTATAAAAAGTGGCAGAGAACATTTAAAATTGGCATCTGCCATCTTCCTCCCTTCACCTTTACCAGACAAAACACAGCAGGTTCATCTGTAAAAGTGAGAGTGAAGTGACAGCCAGCAATACCCACCCAACATAATTGAAACTATGATGTGTTCTGAGCCTGCTAAGGTTTCTGTGTGAGGGTCCAAGATAGAATGGGTAAAAATGGGTAAGGGAAGAGTCAAACATTTGGATATTAAAGGACTAACAGACAATGATGAGTTTTATCCCCATTCCTAAGAAGAAGCAAGGTAGAGCAGTGAAAAAGTGATGAACCTGAAGTTGGGAGAAACAATGGGCTCCAACTTTTGCTCATTGGGGAAAATATTTAGTTTCTCTAGCCTCAGTATTCTCTTTTATAAATAAGAAGAAACACAATATCTCCTTTATACAGTTTTGTAAGATTTGTGCATCGTCATTATTCCATTGCCCCCTGCCACCAATTTTCTAAATTTGCTTTCTAAACCTAATGCCTTATTTTCTGTAAGTAGGAAATCTTTTCAGAATGGTTTGGTCAGATGACCCATGGAAAAGCCAAATTCAAAGAATGATAAAAACAAAGTGTCACATTTTTAACATATATTGAATCACTTGTCAACTGAGGGGGAAGGGAGGGAAAAAATTAGAACACAGGGTTTTGTAGGGGTGAATGTCAAAAACTATCCATGTATATATTTTGAAAATAGAGCTTTAATTACAAAAAGACAAAATGTCAAGAGCAAAATGAGGGCCAGATATAAATATGAGAGTCAAAGATAATGCTCATCCTGAGAATTGGGTCATTGCAATTTGTTTTGCTTTCCTGGTTTCCTTCAAAAGTCAACTCAGATTTTACATTTTTTTGGGAGGCCTTTCCCCATCCAACCAGTTGCTGTGCCTTCCCTTTCTCAGAGAACTTTCCAGCTACTCCTTATTTCTATCTTCCACATATTTACTCTTATTCCCCCTGTGACATAAAAAAAAATCTGGAAGACATAATTCCTAGGTAATTAATCATTTTATTAATAATTCTAACATATTAGTAATAACAAGATAAACATTTGGCAATCTCTTTCAAAATTAAGACAAATCATGAAACCCACTCAATACTTGGAGGGCCCTTGATAAAGTGGGTGTTTTTAAAGGTAGAAATCACCTCTGATTGTTAATAACTAACAAGAGCATGAATATTATAAGAATTAGATTTGTTCTAATGAGGGGCAAGGAGATGACTTTGATCATGTCATTTATTTCTAAATCACCCCCAGCCTTGGGTCACTTAATTAAACAATTTATCCCCATTCAAATCAAATTAGAACCACAATGGGCAAGAATTCACCTACAGAAGACAGTTTAGGTAGGGTAAATTTTTGGCATATCAGTAACTTCCTCAAAAGATGAACTTTGAACAAGAAAATGGATGAGAGGAAAAACTTAGATCTCTCCCATAATTGGTTATTTATAATCATTTATTTATCCCATTAGAAAGTGAGCTTTTTGAGTGTAGAGATCATGTTTTTGCCATTTTTTTTTTTGTATTCTCTTTGCTTAGCACTGTATCTGCACATTGGAAGCTCTTAACAAATATTTAGTGCTCAACTGTAGAGACCCCAAAGTAGGCAAAGATAGAAAGTTTCTGCAGGGCACTAAAATATTCATGGAATACTTTTGAAGTACTATTGTTTATCCTCCTAAAGACCAAGGACATAACCACATGATGTCTTGACTTAATAAATTGGATGTAAATGAGACAGAGTTGTACAAAATCTTCAGCTTCATTCTCTTTTCCAGAATCATTAAAGTACATTGTCAAGACAAAAGTGAATATGACTGATAATCACCCAAAATATAGTTAATGACCTTGACATCTTTGATGTCTAACCAAGCTCTAAAGATTCCATAGTGCCTGCTTCAGCACCTTCATGGCTGTTGGAACAAATTCTTCTCAACCACCCATTCTGCCAGGGAAAATTTTCCATTCCTGGGATAGGTATTCTCCTAAGTAAATTACTAGTAAAGTGCAAAGGAAGTGACTGTAGATCAAGTGAATGGTTAAAAAAAAAAAAAGATGTACATGACTGTACTGAAATATTACTGTACTACAAGAAAAGATCAAAATGAAGATTTCAGAGAAACATGGGAAAACTTACCAGCACTGATACAGAATAAAGTTTAAAAAAAAGCCAGCGATATATATACATAACAATTACTATAATGTAAATGAGAATAACAATAATAACAAAAAGAAAAATGAACACAGGACAATTAAAATGATCAAGTTTGATCCTAGAGAAGATTCAAGAAAATCTACCTCTCTACTTCAATCCAATAGTGCGGATAGCTGTGTATATTGTTAAATGATTTTAATAAAGTAGACATTTTTCTCTTTTAAAATCTTTGTCACAAGAACTGGATTCACTGGGAAGGAGAAAGAAATATACATCTGAGAAAAAAAGAAATTAATAAAAATAATAACCCTACTATACATATCCAAGCAAACCTCTCTAAAAATTTCTCCAATTAAACAGAATTTAAATAAGCCTGTATGTACCTGTGTTAATATAATTTTGATTTCCTACCTTTTATTACAAGCCCAGATGCTAACACAGTCGAATCATAAATATTTTCCACTGTGTTTAGTCACAGGGATGCCCCCAATCACTCTCTCTTCACTGAAGAGACTATGGAGCTTAGCCCTCACTATCTCAAATATAAAATTTCTGAAGGTTTTTTTTTTTATAGTTTTTATTTACCAGATATATGCATGGGTAATTTTACAGCATTGACAATTTCTAAACCTTTTGTTCCAATTTTTCCCCTCCTTCCCCCCCCCCACCAGATGGCAGGTCGATCAATACATGTTAAATATGTTAGAGTATAAATTAAATACAATATATGTATACATGACCAAACAGTTGTTTTGCTGAACAAACAGAATCGGACTTTTAAATAGTGTACATTTAGCCTGTGAATGAAATCCAAAATGCAGGCAGACAAAATTAGAGGGACTGGAAATTCTATGTAGTGGTTCATAGTCATCTCCCAGAGTTCTTTCACTGGGTGTACCTGGTTCAGTTCATTACTGCTCTATTGCAACTGATTTGGTTCATCTCATTGTTGGAAAGGGCCACGTCCATCACAATTGATCATCATACAGTATTATTGTTGAAATATATAATGATCTCCTTGTCCTGCTCATTTCATTCAGCATCAGTTCATGTAAGTCTCTCCAGGCCTTTCTTAAATTATCCTGTTAGTCATTTCTTACAGAACAATAATATTCCATAACATTCATATACCACAATTTGTTCAGCCAATCTCCAGTTGATGGATATCCATGTAGTTTCCAGTTTCTGGCCACCACAAAGAGGGCTGCCACAAACATTCTTGCACATACAGGTCCCTTTCCCTTCTTTAAGATTTCTTTGGGATACAAACCCAGTAGCAATGCTGCTGGATCAAATGGTATGCACAGTTTGATAGCTTTTTGAGCATAGTTCCAAATTGCTCTCCAGAATGGCTCAATGTATTCACAGTTCCACCACCAACAATGTATCAGTGTCCCAGTTTTCCCACATCCCCTTCAACATTCTGCATTACCTTTCCCTGTCATTCTAGCCAATCTGACAGGTATATTGTGGTATCTCAGAGTTGTCTTAATTTGCATTTCTCTGATTATTAATGATTTGGGGCATCTTTTCATATGACTAGAAATAGTCTCAATTTCTTTATCTGAGAATTGTCTGTTCATATCCTTTGACCATTTATCAATTGGAGATTGGCTTTATTTCTTATGTATTAGAGTCAATTCTCTATATATTTTGGAAATGAGGCCTTTATCTGAACCTTTGACTATAAAAATGTTTTCCCAATTTATTCTTTCCCTTCTAATCTTATCTGCATCGATTTTGTTTGTACAAAAACTTTTCAATTTGATATAATCAAAGCTTTCTATTTTGTGATCAATAATGATCTCTAGTTCTTCTTTGGTCATGAATTCATTCCTCTTCCACAGATCTGAGAGGTAAATTATCCTATGTTCCTCTAATTTATTTATAATATCATTCTTTATTCCTAGGTCATGAACCCATTTTGACCTGACCTTGGTGTACGGTGTTAAGTGTGGATCAATGCCTAGTTTTTGCCTTATTAATTACCAATTTTCCCAGCAATTTTTGTCAAACATTGAGTTCTTATCCCAAAGGCTGGGGTCCTTGGGTTTGTCAAACACTAGGTTGTTAGAGTTATTAATTATTTTTTCCTTTGGACCTAATCTATTCCACTGATCAACTGGTCTATTTCTTAGCCAATACCAAATGGTTTTGGTAACCGCTGCTTTATAATATAATTTTAGATTTGGTACAGCTAGGCCACCTTCATTTGATTTTTTTTTCAGTAATTCCCTTGAAATTCTTGACCATTTGTTTTTCCATATGAATTTTGTTGTTATTTTTTCTAGGTCATTAAAATAGTTTTTTGGGAGTCTGATTGGTATAGCACTAAATAAATGGATTAGTTTAGGAAGTATTGTCATCTTTATTATATTTGCTCACCCTATCCAAGAGCATTTAATATTTTTCCAATTGGTTAGATCAGACTTAATTTGTGTGGACAGTGTTTAGTAGTTTTGCTCATATAGTTTCTTATTTTCCCTTGGAAGATACATTCCTAAATATTTTATACTATCAGTAGTTACTTTAAATGAAATTTCTCTCTGCAACTCTAACTGTTGGACTTTGTTAGTGACATATAAAAATGCTGATGATTTATGTGGATCCTGCAACTTTGCTAAATGTGTGGATTATTTCTAATAGCTTTTTAGTTGAATCTTTGGCGTTCTCTATGTATACCACTATATCATCCACAAAGAGAGATAATTTGATTTCCTCATTACCTACTCTAATTCCTTTAATCTCTTTCTCCACTCTTATTGCCAAAGCTAACATTTCTAATACAATATTGAATAGTAATGGTGATAGTGGACAACCTTGTTTCATCCCTGATCTTAATGGGAATGGTTGCAATCTTTCTCCATTACATATGATGCTTATTGATGGTTTTAAATAGATGCTACTGATTATCTTAAGGAAAAGTCCATCTATTCCTATACTCTCAAGTGTTTTTAATAGGAATGGATGTTGGATTTTTATCAAATGCTTTTTCTGCTTCTATTGAGATGATCAGATGATTTTTGTTAATTTGATTATTAATATGGCCAATTATACTGATGGTTTTCCTAATATTGAACCAGCCCTGAATTCCTGATAAATCCTACTTGATCATGATATATTTTCTTGGGGATGATTTTCTGGAGTCTTTTTGCTAATATCTTATTTAAGATTTTAGCATCAGTATTCATTAGGGAGATTGGTCTATAGTTTTCTTTCTCCGTTTTCAATCTACCTGGTTTGGGTATCAGTACCATGTCTGTATCATAAAAGGAATTTGGTAGGACTCCTTCATTCCCTATTTTTTCAAATAGTTTATATAATATTGGAGTTACTTGTTCTTTGAATGTTTGGTGGAATTCACCTGTGAATCCATCTGGTCCTGGAGATTTTTTCTTAATAGCTTGCTCTATTTCTTTTTCTGAAATAGGACTATTTAAACAATTTCCTTCCTCCTCTGTTAATCTGGAAAGCCTATACTTTTGGAGATAGTCCTCCATTTCACTTAGGTTATCAAATTTATTGGCATAAAGTTGGGCAAAGTAACTCCTTATCATTTCTCTAATCTCCTCCTCATTGGTGGACAGTTCCCCCTTTTCATGTTTAAGACTAAGAATTTGATTTTCCTCTCTCCTTTTTCTAATCAGATTTACCAAAGATTTATCTATTTTATTGGTTTTTTCATAAAATCAATTCTTAGTTTTATTTATTAGTTCAATAGTATTTTTACTTTCAATATTGTTAATTTCTCCTTTTAATTTTAGAATTTCAAGTTTAGAGGTTTTAATTTGGTCTTTTTCTAGCTTTTTAAGTTGCAATCCTAATTAATTGATTTTCTCTTTCTCTATTTTCTTCAAGTAAGCCTCCAAAGATATAAAATTTCCCCTTATTACAGCTTTAGCTGCATCCCACAGATTTTGGTATGATGTCTCATCATTATCATTATCTTGAGTGAAATTATTAATTGTGTCTATAATTTGCTGTTTTACCCAATCATTCTTTAAGATGAGATTATTTAGTTTCCAATTACTTTTTGATATATTTACCCCTAACTTTTTGGTGAATGTAGTTTTTATTGCATCGTGATCTGAAAAGAAAGCCTTTACTATTTCTGCCTTCCTGCATTTAATTTTGAGATCTTTATGCCCTAATATATGGTCAATTTTTGTATAGGGTCCATGAACTGCTGAACTCCTTTCCATCACCATTCAGTTTTCTCCAAAGATCTATCATACCTAATTTTCCTAATGTTTGATTTACCTTTAATTTCTTTCTTATTTGTTTTGTGGTTTGATTTATCTAATTCTGAGAGTGCAAGGTTGAGATCTCCCACTATTATACTTTTGCTGTCTATTTCTTCGTGCAACTCTCTTAACTTCTCCTTTAGGAAGTTAGATGCTATATCACTTGGTGCATATATGTTTAGTATTGATATGGCTTCATTGTCTATGCTACCCTTTAGCAAGATATAGTTTCCTTCCTTATGTCTTTTGATTAGATCAATTTTTGGTTTTGCTTGATCTGAGATAAGGATGTCTACCCCTGCTTTTTTTTTTTACTTCACTTGAAGCATAATAGATTCTGCTCCAGCCTTTTACCTTTACTCTGTAAGTATCTCCTTGCTTTAAATGTGTTTCCTGTAAACAACATATTGTAGGGTTCTGACTTTTGATCCACTTCAGCTTAATGGAAGAGTTCATCCCATTCGCATTTACAGTTAAAATTACTAATCTGTATTTCCTGCCATCATAATATCCCCTGATTATGCTTTTTTCCATAACCCCCACCGAACCCTTTCCCCTGTATTAAACTTATGAGCATCACTTGCGTCATGCAGCCCTCCCTCTTTAATATCCCTCCCTCCTCCCTTTAAATCCCTTTCCCTTTCTTATTCCCTTTCCTTATTGCTCTTTTCCTTTCCCTCTTTTTAATGAGGTGAGAAAGAATTTTCTGTAAAAGTAATATGTTAATTATTTTCTCTTTGAGCCAATTCTGATGGGAGTAAGGTTCACACAATGTTTCTCCCCCTCTCTAACTTCCTTCAGATATGATAGATTTTCTTTGCCTCTTTGTGTGATGTGGTTTCCCTCTTTTTATCTCCCCTTTCCCCTTTTTCTTACACTATCCCCTTTCCATTTCTAATTCTCCCCCTTTTTTTTGTTATAGCCTTAAAATCAAATTATACATGTAGTCTTAATGTATATCCACAACAGAAATACAGTTCTCAAGAGTCCCTTTTATCTTTTTCTGCTTCTCTTGAGTCCTACGATTGGGAATCAAATGTTTTCTTTAGATCTGGTTTTTTACTTAGAAACATATGGAATTCATCTGTTTCATTAAATGTCCATCTTCTTCCATGGAAGGAAATGCTCAACTTAGCTGGGTAGTTTATTCTTGGCTGCATTCCAAGTTCTTTTGCCTTTCAGAATATCAGATTCCAGGCCCTTCGATCCTTTAATGTAGAGGCAGCCAGATCTTGAGTGACCCTTATTGTGGCACCTTGGTATTTGAATTGTTTTTTTCCTGGCTGTTTGTAATATTTTTTTTCCTTAGTCTGATTTCTGAAATTTGGCCACAATGTTCCATGGAGTTGCTTTTCTTTTTTTTTTTTTTTAGGGTCTTTTTCAGAAGGTGTTCAATTAATTCTTTTAATGTCTATTTTACCTTCTGGTTCTATTATCTCTGGGCAGTTCTCTTTGATGATTTCCTGTAAAATAGTATCTAGGCTCTTTTTTTCATCATAATTTTCGGGAAGTCCAATAACCCTCAGATTGTCTCTCCTAGATCTATTTTCCAGGTCTGTCATTTTGGCAAGTAGATAGCTGACATTTTTCTGCAGATTTTCATTTTTTTTTTGGCTTTGCTTGACTGATTCTTGGTGTCTCAGGGAATCATTCATTTCTATTTGTTCAGTTCTGATTTTAATGAGTTATTTTCTTCATTAGCTTTTTAAACTTCTTTTTGTATTTGCCCAATTGAATTTTTAAATGAGTTGTTTTGCTCCATGGAATTTTTTTCCATTTCACTAACTTTGTTTTTAAGTGAGTTATTTTCTTTTTCCAATTCACAAATCCTACTTTCTTGGGAATTCTTTATCTTTTCCAATTCACTGATCCTACTTTCCTGTGATTTCTTTACCTTTTCCAATTCCTTAATTCTGTTTCCCTCAACTTCTTGTGAATTCTTTACCTTTTCCAATCCACATTTCAGAAAGTTGTTTACCTTTTTAAATTTACATTTCAGGACATTGTTATTCTCTAGCATAGCTTCTCTTTCCTTTCCCCATTTTTCTTCTAATTTTCTCTTCAGATTTTTAATAGTTTCTTCTAAGAGAGTGTTATGTGGGGAATTGTCTGGAGGTTGTCTGCTATTAGCCTTCTCAGGTTTGAAAACCAGCTCTTTTTCTGCATAGAAGCTTTCAATGTTTTCTTCATTTTTTTTTGTTCATTTTTTTTAAAGCCTTTAGGGTCTGCCTTCAGAGCAAAGAGATTATCAGCTTCCTCTGCAGAGCAAAGATGGGTTTATGGGCAGTATTTGCCCTCTCAATGGGCTGCAAGGAAAGGACTAGCTGCAGGAGGGTTCTGGGAAGAGTTGCACTCGGAAGTGACTAGGCCTGGGTACCACTGCCAGGCTGTATAAGTGCCCTGCTAGGAGCCCTGCTGTGAGGATTAATGACCACCTTGGGGCTAGTGGCTAAGGAGCAAAGGTATCACTGCCCCCCCCCACAAACGCTCACTTTGAGTATTTGCAATTGTCCTGTTCCTCACCTTACTGGAAGTGTCCCTGCTTGGGGGAGGGCAGTCAGGCTGGGGAAATTCCACTATCCCTGGAGAGCCCCTCACTATAGAGATAAAAGGCTGCCCTGGGTTGTGCCCCTGTTGTGTGTGACTGCCCCCCATGAGATTCTTGCTGCCAAATGCCAAGAAGAGCTGTGTTATGGTCTGTGCTAGGTCACTTCAGGTCCTGATGGGCGCAGCCAGAGCCTGTCCGGCTTTGGTGTCCCTCAGAGTATCCACTACCCCAAGCTCCAACTTCTCTGATGGTCCCCTACTCCGTCACCAAAGCAAAGCAGTCAGGCTACAGCAGAGAGCTCTGTGTAAACCTTCCAACCTCAGATGCTGCCCCACTCCCACCCCCACTTCCCTGCTCTGCACTGGTCTGCTCCCGCCACTCAGGACAAACCTTTTCTAGCGATATTCCACATTCTCTTCCACTGGTAAGTTGTTGTACTTCCAATCTTCATGGGTTTTACCAGTCAAGTGCTGTTTTTGAGGCTGAATTAAATACTTGGTAGAAAGGGAATTAGAGAACTTAGAAAGTTCCATCTAGCTTTTCCGCCATCTTGGCTCCGCCTCAATTTACAAAGTTTTTCACAGCATAGATAGTTCTTACTTTAAAGAATATTTGAAGGAGCTGAATTTATAATGGACAAAAAGCAGTATGAAACTTCTAACTGGTGAGATCTATTCCCAATTTTACTATAATATAATCGTAGTGCACAATAATAACATTCAGATCTCTAGTCCATTTCATACTCGGTCCTGATTTGCCTGCTTTAGTGGTCAGTGTCCTGGAACACTTCTACCAAAATATATAAAAATGCAGAGACTGATGGAGGAGGGGTTTATGATAGGACCCAAGCTAACCCTAACAATAGTTAACATATGTATAGTGTTTGGAAGTTTGCAAAGCACTTTACGAATATGATCTCACTTTGCCATCAAAACATCCCTGAGAGTTTTGGAACTATTTATTTTACAGTCGAAGAAATTGAAACAAATAGGATCACACAGCTATTAAATGTGAGGCCAGATATGAATCTAGTCACTATGAAGCTTCTGACTGGTGAGATCTGTTCCTCACTCCAAATCCAGGACTCCTTCCACTGCAACACTTAGCTGCTAATAGCAGCTCTAAATTCCACAAAGTCTAATCCATCATCTGTCTTGGGAACAGGGGTGAACTAAAGGTCTAGTAGTAGAGTACCAAAAAGGCTGATAGGCAGTTTTTATTCTGTGTGTTCTGAGATTGCTTCTGAAATTGTGAAGTTTTAGCAAGACCTCTGAAATATAGATGCTGGCATTTTTACTGATGGTTAGTACCACACACAGTATGATAAAAGTACTCCTGCAAATGTAAGAACTAGATAGTGTAGCAAAAAGTTACAGGATGACCCTTCTTTCAAAGTCACCATAACAAATGACAATACTTTGTATTCTAATACCACAAGAGGGCAGGATCCATCCCAGCAAAGTAGAAATACCAATCCCCCTTCTGGTAGAAGTGTTCCAAGACACTGACCACTAAAGCAGGCAAACTAGGACTGAGTATGAAATGGACTAGAGATCTGAATGTTATTATTGTGCACTATGATTATATTATAGTAAAATTGGGAATAGATCTCACCAGTTAGAAGTTTCATACTGCTTTTTGTCCATGATATTCAGCTCCTTCAAATATCCTTTAAAGTAAGAACTATCTTATTTTATTTTTGTATCTCTAATGTTTAGCAGTTCTTTACACATAAGTGCTTAATAAATATTTCAGACATTCATTAGACATAGTACTTTTATTAAAGTTTACAAAATGCTATACATGTTATCTCATTTGAGTCTTACAATTCTATGAGATAAGTACTATTATTAGCCACATTTTATAGATGTGTCTCTCTGTGTTACTATGTCTCTCATTCTATCTCTTTCTCTGTGTGTCCCTGTGTCTCTCTCTGTCTCTGTCTCTCCTTTTTTCTTTGTCTTTGTATATGTCTGTCTCCTTCTCTCTTTGTCTCTCTCTCTCACTCTCTCATCTCTCTGTCTGTCTGTCTCTCTGTTTTTCTGTCTTTTTCCCTCTCTCTCTGTTTTTCTGTCTCTATCCCTGTCTCTCTATCTCCCTCGGTCTCTCTGTCTCTCTCTCTGTTTCTGTTTCTGTCTGTTTCTCACTTTGTCTCTGTCTCTTTTTCTCTCTCTCTCTCCCCCCACCCTGAAGGTAGGAATAATCTTCTTCCTCTTTTGAGGTGGTGGTGGAGAAAGTTTTATTGGTAAATGCTGCTGCTTCCTTATGCAGTATGCAATTACTCTCTATTCATTCAGTCTTATCTTTCTTAAGTAATTCCCTTAGTATTCCTTCTTCTCCCCTTTTCTCCCTTCTCATACTTTCACTCACCCTTCTCTCAGTACATATTTTAATTCCCCTCTGCCCACTCAAAGTCATGCTTTTTTATACTGAATTATTTCTTTTATTCTTTCTGGGAACCCTTTACCATTTTTAATAAATGGGAAAGCTGAGAGACATTCCTCATTTGTAACGCCAGCTAATAGTCACCATTCTAGGAGAAAGATGTGGCTCAGGTATTTCTCAGAACCTATTACTTCCTGAGTCTCCAGATAAATAACACTCTCTCATTCATCCTTTAAGGATACCCCTTATAAACCACTATCAGTTTACATAAATCACCTATAATTTATTAAAAACTTTTGTTTCCCTCCCTACTCCATTTGTTTGTTAGAAATATTTCATTCCTACTTTTAGCTCTAGTTTCCCTTTTATTCTATCCTACAACATGTTTCAAAGTTTTAGTAATTAGAAGTAAGAACTAAAACTGGTTTCTTAGCATGTAAATATTCAAATGAGGAAATTAGCTCTTCCAATGTATCTGAGAACTTATCTGTCACCTAGAATCTTAGAGAATTGAGGGGTTAAATAACTTCTCCAAGGTCATTAATATAGTTTAAATCACTTCTGTACATGTACAAGTGCCAGTTACAAGTGCCTATTTCTCATGGTTCTTGAATCCATAATGTAATGTAATATAATGCAATGTAATAAGCAACATCTTACCCAATCATCTCTGTGCCTGCCCTTTCTGATACATTTATTATTAGTTTTAAAATGTTTTAACTCAGATAAAAGGAAGACAAGGTTCAATAAACCTTTAAAAAGAAATATCCAGCTACATTGGAAAATTGTTCAGTTGTTTCCTAGACTGAAGATATTTCAATTGCTTAGAAAACTTTGATCTTGAGAAGTTGCAAATGATTATACTACTTCTTTCTGACAGTTTAATAGATGGTTAATTTTTTTCAACTAAATTGGCAAGATGGGCACATTAACATGAGGTTAGGCTTCTGGCAGAAACTTTCAAGGGTGGTACTTAGAAATAACTGTCCAAGCCTCTTCTGAAATAAAAAGAGAGCAAAACTAGGATAGAAGAGAGACATCGTCATTCTCAATAACTAATTAGTCATTGTCTGCTATGTTGAAGGAATTGAGCTAGGAAATAGGGATACAAACAGGTATTAGATATGCTCTTCTCCTGAAGGAGCTTAAATTCTATTTAGAAACTTAGGACATACAGATTTAAAAATATATCTTTTTGATATCTTCAAAGAAAATTTTCTTTTTATTACTTCTTTCTCTGAGATCAAGGAATTAGTCATTTTTCTATTTCTATCTTTAGAGCTTAGCATTAGGACTTGACACCTTTTGTTTTTGTTATTAGTCAGTAGTTCTGTCATATCTGACTTCATGACCCCAATAAATGCTTTTTCATTCATTCATTCAATCAATCAAACACAAAGAGCCCTGCACAAGGAAACTAGAATAAACATCACCCTCCAAAATAATACCTAGAAAATTTGTATTTTTCTGAGGAGAGAAATTCTATAGAAATGCAATTCACTGGTAATAAAAGAGGAACAGATAGACATGCTGGTTTACATAAATATTTTGATAACAGCCTCCATTCTTTTGTGTAGTTCAGTCATTTCAGTCATTTTTGACTGTGAAGCTTTGGGGTATTTTCTTGGCAAAGAAACTAGAATGGTTTGTCATTTCCTTCTCTAGCTCATTTTACAGATGAGGAAACAAAGATAAATGGGGTCAAGTGACTTGCCCAGGGATACACAGCTATGTATAAGGCCAGATTTGAAATCATGGAAAAGTGTCTTTCTAACTCTTAGCTTGGCATTCTATTCACTGTGCAATCTAACTGTCCCCATTCATTTATGTAGAATTTCAGTAAACATTTGGGGGAAAGTTTTGTACATCATCAAAGAAACAAGGACCTTGTATTAGTACAATAAATGCAACAGGAATTTAGGGAAGGAAGGATTCAATAATTCTGTTGATAAAGGCCCTACTATGTACAAGGTTTGTTTACTGTGCCACAAAGCTGCCCTTGTGCTAGGTACTAGGGATACAAAAACAAAGAAAGAAACTGTCCTTGCTTTTAGGGATCTTATATTCCTGTGCAGGAATACAACATATAAATGGATAAAAAAATTACAACATATATACAAAGAAATGTGGAAAGAGAGTACTAAGAAAGGAAGAATCAAGAAAGGCTTCATGTAGGATCAGGTGTATAAACTGTGCTTTGGAGAAATCTAGAGTTTCCACAAACTAATGGTAAGGAGGGATAATGTGGGAAGTTGGATGTGGACAAATGTATAGAAGTGGAAGAAGGATTCTGGTGGGGAATAGAATGAGGAATGAGTAAAGTGTCAAAGAAATTATTGTGGCCCATGGTAGATAGGGGAAAGGCTTCTTACAGGACTTCAGCTAGGATTTTGAAGTGATGCTTTAGATAAATAGAAAGCTCAAAAGAAAGCAACTAATTTTTCTACCTTTCTTCTTCTTTTTCACCTATCTTCTCAACCTCAGTGACATGACAAAAGGAAGATTAGTCCATGGACCACAAGGCCTATTCCCAGATGACTTAATCTGGCTTCCAAGAGGGAAGATTTAGAAAAATGGACCTATTATAATTGTCTCCCTTATACTACTCATATCAATGTAGGACAGGGCTATTTTTCTGCAACATATCTTCTTAGAACATTTACAAGAGTTACAAAAGGTTAAGTGACTTGTCCAGTATCACACAACCAGTCTACAACTGAACTCAAGTGCCTTTTGGATATTATGGTGGTTCTTTATCTAAGCTTTAATTTTTCTTCAATAAGCAGCTTCAGACTCCAATATGTCATTAAGTAAAAAGGGGGAGTATAGAATAAGTGTTGGAAAGACAGCCACCCACCCCACCTCCCTCTGCTAGAAGCATTAACACATGCAATGTTTTTTCTCCAAGGACCAGTCACCATAAGTCTGGCAAATGGGAGAATGAGGTGTGTCCCCCCTTCCATCACCAGGCAGACAGAGACAGACCCGCGCCCTTGGAAACTTTGCATCTTTGTAGTTTTTGAGCAGAAGGGCACAGATGGAAGTATGTCTGCTGCTCTCTCAGCTGCCTTCCAAAAGGTGCACTGAGCAAGTCTCAAGACTAATGAAATCCACATGCTTCCAGAGATATTTATAGTTTCATATGACCCTAAGTGTGTTTTGTTAAAAGAGCCGAGATCATATTTCTTTGCCTTACAAGTTTATTTCCTACAATTGGTCTATTAAATCCTGCTCTCCTCTTTTCCACCAAACACATTCTTGGAAATCCACAGTATACTACACAAACAAATGGAAGCTATTAAATCTAAATATTTGGACAAGCCGTCATTTGGAGTATTGGGACTTCTGGATAAGATGGCAGCATTTTAGGATCTAGAGGAGCCCAGATTTCCCCCAGAAACACCCCAGTTAAGTTAAAAAATAATGTGCCATAAAGAACAATGATAAAAAAAAAATGGTCTTAAGCTTATCCTTCCAGGCCAGGAAGGTATGGAAAGGCTTCCAGGAACCTCAGGAGGCCTTTGAATAAAGACCAGTTCAAGGTAGGTCAAAGTTATATTGCACAAAGAGCTCAGAATCATAGTAAGAAATAGGGATAGCAGAATGGGACTACAGGTCCCAGGCATCCCATCCAAAACACAACAGGAGTCAGGGATGATAAAGAACCATACCAGTACCCATGATGCACACTGACAAGACAACATGCTGCTCAGGATGGGTGGTATAAGCCACAGCACGAGACAGAGTTAGACCAGAACCCCAAGACCCATGCCTGATTCAGAGCTCAGATAGCCCACATAAGAACCACAATATAAGAGAGGGTTAGACCATCACTCAGTCAGTTCAGCTCCTGTGCAGGCAGGCCATCATGAGCCACAAGAGAGGAAAGTCCAGACCAGCATATGGGAAGCAATGTTCCCCTTGTGGGAGGCCTGCTACCAGCACAGTCAACAAACAACATCTGGTTGAGGCTTGTGGAGTCATAACAAGGGGAAGAACTAATTACAAATTTGGTACTCTCCAAGGCAGAAGTAGAGGAGCATTCCTAGGCAAAATACCAAATCAAGCCACCAGTTGACTAACCAAGACACAGGAATTTCTACAGAGAATGGAGCCTCCTCTTAGTTATCACCTTCAAAACTTTCCACACTATTTAAAAATATGGGAAGAAGCAGAGTCTATGAACAAAGTCCAGTAGAGAAATTACTTGCATATGCAAACAGAAGAAAATGCTGTACACAATAAATCAATATTACAGACAGAAAGAGACCCCAAAGGTAAACTAAGAAGAGAGTTACTCTACATCAATTCCAAGTAGAACTTTGTTTTTTTAAAAAAAGCCATAAACACTACATAAATATCTGGATGATATGATGCAAAAGATATAAAATAAAGTAAGCCATCTGGGCAGAAAATAAGGAAGGAAAAGTTATAGCTTACAATAGCAAATATTGCCCAAGAATTGTAATCCTGAAAATTGGAATGATACAGATAAAAAGCCAGAATTTCATTAAATAAAAAACTTTTTAAAAATAAAAAAATAATATAATAGAAAATATGCTATTTTAAAAAATTGTCCTGGAAGAAAAGTCAAGATGAGAGAATTTTTAAAATCATCAGACTATCTGAAAATCATGACAATAACACTAGAAAAACTGGTTACTATATTTCAAGAAATCAGTAGAAAGAATCTACTATTCACCTCCTGGAAATAAATAAAGGAAAACCTCACAGGAATGTTAGAGCCAAAATCCAGAGCTTCCAGGTCAAAGAAGAAAAAAAAATTACTGCCAGGAGCCAAAAAAAGAATTCAAAAGAAAAAGTACAAAACAATCACAGGCAGAATCACACATGACTTTATAGCTACTACCAAAAAGGAAAGGAGATCAAAAATAAAATGCTCCAAAAGGTAAAAGAAAATGGATCTCAACCAAGAATAACAATAAGCAAAATTGATCATATCTCTAAAGAGGAAAAAAAAACAGATTTTTAATAGAAGAGGAGATTTTCAAGCATTCTTGCTGAAAATGCCAGAGATGAGTAGTGTTAAAAACTTTAAGGCACTATATAACTGCTAGCTATTATCATTATCACTAAACTACTTAGCAAATATAAGTAGCTAAACTAGAAAACATGGTAACTTTCTTTTTTTCTTCAGTCTACCCTTTCTATGGCTATACACCAAGTAGATCTAGATAGATAGATAGATTAGATGTAAATATGTATATATTCAGCATAGATTCCTCTTTTCCTCCCTGAATAACAGACTAGCCTGGTCTTTCAGTGCCACAAGATCTCTGTCTCTCTCCCTTAGGGCAGTGCTTTAAGGTATGTCCCATGAGTTCAATATTGCCATCTCTCCCTCTCCTGCCATGGTTTATTTGACTGTGTGCTCAGTACTAGTTGTTTTGGGCACCAAAATTATCATATTTGGCTCTTATTTTCAGTAAAGGAGGAGAGGAAGCCTCTCTGTAGAGGAAGTCAGTGTTCAGGGTGTTAAACCAAAGGTTCTTAAGATTTTTCGTGTGACTTACTTGGAAAGCTGGGGAAATCTATGGACACCTTAAATGAGAGTGCTAAATTTCAGTTAGATTAATGAAAATATAAATTTCAGTTTAAGAATAGTGAAAATAAAAATGTGGGATTTTTCCATCCAAGTTCATGAATTCTTTAAAGTCTGGCCACAGAAAAGGATCCATGGGCATTTGGTTAAAAATCTTTGGGTTTAAGAGTAGTTTTGAAAAAAAAAAAAAGTAGATTGTTTTTTCAAACTAAGGTACAGAAAAGTAGAATAAAAAAGTTGAATAACAAGGTCATAGAGTATTGTTTGGTTTTGTTGTTGTTGTTATTTGGGGTGGTGAGGGAGAGGCTGGAAATACTCAAGTATGTTTGTAAACAAAAAGGGAAGGAACCACTGTAGAGAAAGGGAGAGAATATATAAGATGAAAAGATCATACCTAAAATTAATGAAAAAAAAAGAAGATCCCTGAATATATGGGAAAGGAAGTTAACAGTGAAAGGATTATAGATGGCTAACCTTGGCAAGAGGAAGAGATTCTTTCCTAAGCAAGGAGAGGGAAGAAATAAAGAATGAGTGAAGAAAAGGAGACATTCTGAGTTTCTTAAGAGTCAGGGTAAAACCAATTAATCAGTCATCTGTCCATGAGTTGATATTGAATCTTTACCCTCTATGTACTAACCCTGACCAATAATAAACTCATAACAAATATTTATTAATGTGGCAGAGAAAGAGTCCTGTCTCTAGAATCAGAGGTTCCAAATTCAGCTCTATCTCTGACATTTCTATAACCTGGGGCACATCATTTAATACCCTTGAATTTCAATTTCTTCATCTTTAGGGCAGCTAAGTAACAGTAAATAGAGCACTGTCAGGAGGACCTGAGTTCAAATTCAGCCTCAACTTAGAATTTCTTAGCTGTGTGACCCTGAGCAAGTCACTTAACCCCAACTACTTCATCCCCTCAAAAAAAAAAATTGATTGATTTCTTCATCTTTGAAACAATGAGATGGGTTCCAATTATAGATCTATGATCCTATGTGGGGAGTTGCAAGATCTATACAATATAGTCCCTATCCTTGAAGAACTTATAATATTGCTCCTAGATGAGTTCCTTTTACTTTCAGTTGGAATTGAATCCACTCTGTGCCTTCCATCACCCATTGTGATTTTTCATGAAGAATGTAGCAATTTTTACCCAGTAGGTTAGACATATTTTCATAATGCCAGATGGCTAATTTGGTATTCTAGAGGAATCCAACTATACCTGATTTTTTCATAACACTAGAAAGTTGTAAAAAAATAAATCAATTACTGATTATTTCCTAGATGATGGATAATTAATGTCAACTGGTTATTGAATATTGGAAAACACACTGGATGGGGACTAATGAGCAACAATACTAGGAATGGTCTATCTCTTCAAGATTAATTCTAGGTTCTGAGAAAAGGGGATCTAGATAGAGCAGTGCTAGACCTGGAGCTCACATGCAGCTGCATATATTTACTAATTTTGTGATCCTGGACAAGTAATTTAACCTCCTTCATTTCCTCATTTAAAAAATGAAGATAAAAATTGCGTCGACTTTCCTATCTTGCATCTACTATATTGTGAAAATAAGGTGGAAACAATATGTATAAAGAACTTTAAAAACTCTGAGTTAGCCTATAAATGCTAGTTATTCTTTTTTAATTAATTTTTTATTTTCTTTTTTTAAATTAAAGCTTTTTATTTTCCAAAACATATGCATGGATAATTCTTTGACATTAACCCTTGCAAAACCTTGTGTTCTAATTCCACCCACTTCCCTCAACCCCTTTCCTAGATGGCAATTAATCTAATATATGTTAAACATGGTAGAAAAATATGTTAGATCCAATATATGCATATATATTTATACAATTATCTTGCAGCACAAGAAAAATCAAATCAGACTAGAAAAAAATGAGAATGAAAACAAAATGCAAGGAAACAACAACAAAAAGAATGAAGATGCTATGTTGTGAAACACACTCAATTCACACAGCCCTTTCTCTGGGTGTAGATGGCTCTCTTCATCACAAGATCATTGGAACTGATCTGAATCATCTCATTGTTGAAGAGAGCCATGTCTATCAGAAATGATCATTATATAATTTTATTGTTGCCTATACAATGATCTCCTGGTTCTGCTCATTTAACTTAGCATCAGTTCATGTAAGTCTCTCCAGACCTCTCTGAAATCATCCTGCTGATCCTTTCTTACAGAACAAAAATATTCCATAACATTCATATACCATAACTTATCCAGCCATTCTCCAAATGATGGGCATCCATTCACTTTTCAGTTTATTGCCACTACGAGAAGGGCTGCCATAAACATTTTTGCATATATAGATCCCTTTCCCTCCTTTAAAATCTCTTTGGGATATAAGCCCACCCAGTAGAAACACTGATGGATCAAATGGTATGTATAGTTTGATAACTCTTTGGGCATAATTCCCAATTGCTCTCCAGAATCCATTTGCAATTTCACCAACAATGTATTAGTCTTCCCATATCCCCTCCAATATTCACCATTATCTTTTCCTGTTGACATATATAAATTTCAGTTAATATTATATATATACATATATATATATATATATAAATTTCAGTTAATATTTTCATTTTCCCAGTTACATGGAAAACATTTGTTTTTAAAACTTTGAGTTCCAGATTCTCTACTCTTATCCCTACCTCAGCCCTTTTAAGAAAGCATATGTGAAGTTGCATAAAACATTTCCATAAAAGCTATTTTGTGAAAGAAAATAAAGATTTCCTCTCAAAAAAAACCTTCAAAAAATCAAGTTAAAAAAGAGTATGTTTCATTCTCTATTCAGACACAAAGTTTTTTCATTATAAATCCTTCAGAATAGTCTGAATTGTTGAGAATAGCAAAGAGACACAGCTGATTGTCTTACAACATTGCTATTACTTTATACACAGTGCATTTCACTTTGCTTGAGTTCATGGAGTACTTTCCAAGGTTTTCTAGAGTATCCTGCTCATCATTTCCCATAGAACAATAATATTCCATTATAATCACACATCACAATTTATTCAGTCATTCCCCAATTTATAGGCATCCCCTCTGTTTCCAATTCTTTGTCCTAAGGAGAGAGCTGCCATAATATTTTTGTACATATAGGGCTATTTCCTTTTTTTTTAAATCTCTTTTGGGAATCATGCTTAATAATGGTACTGATAGATTAAAGTATATACATGATTCTATAGCCCTTTAAGCATAGCTTATTCTTGATCATTTATCAATTAGGAAATGGCTTGTTTTTCTAAATTAATTTGATTCAGTTCCTTACACAGTTAAGAAATAAGACCTTAATCAGAAAAACTTGCTTCAAAAATCTTTTCCCAATTACTATTGTTAATAGTGTATTATTATTGGTATATCTCATTATTCCCTCCATTTATTCTATTCTTTCTGTCTCTTTTCACCCTGATCTTCCTCAAAAGTGTTTTGCTACTGGTCACCCCTTCTCCCAATATGACTTCTTTTTGATCACTTTCCCCCTGCATGTATATCATCTTTCCTTCCTACCTTCCTACAGGATAAGATAGAATTTTTTTGAGTATGATACATATTCTTATTGTTACCATTGTACAATGGGAAAACTAAGATTGGAAGAGAGTGACTTTCTAGTCACAGAGCTAGTAAAAGTCTGGCAGCTTTTGAACCCAGGACTTTCTGAATCTAAATTCAACTTTCTATCCATTGTATCCCCTACCTGCCTTCTACACTGATGAAGTCACACAAGTATTACCAAAATGTAAATACAGATAATTGTAAATTTCTCTTACTTTATACAATTATTCTTTTGAAATTTTATTTCTCTAATTATTAATGCTCTACAATAAAATCTCAGGTGCACCAACCTGTTATATTAATTTTGGCATAAGTAGTCACAGAACCAAAAAATATCTTGGACAGATCTTAGAGATGATCTAGTTTCAATCCTCTTGGTGGGCTCAGAGGTGAAATTATCCAAGATCACTTAGCTAGATAGTGGTAGAGCAGAAGGGCTAAACCCCAGGTTTATTGAATCCTAGTCTTGTTCTGCTACAATTAATCTGGTCTATGGGATATACAGCAATTTTTACACCTTTCTGGAACAGGGAGAGAACAGCAGAGGAGCCTCATTTCTTGGAAACTCTTGTTAATGACCTGACATCATGGGGATTTTCCTGACCTGATTTGCAGAAGTGATCCCACCCTTACTTTACATCTCTACTTTTTTCTAAAGAATTCAAAGAACCATTTAAAATGATGCAAGAATCAAATGAGATAATATACATAAAGTATTTTTAAAGTACACCAAGTTATATAAAAGTTGTTACTATTAACAGGAGTATGAGGATAGAGAAGGGAGTTAGAAAAAGAAACACTCCCTGATGAGAAAACCAACAAATTCTCCTAAGAAAATTTATAGCCTCAAGGCTTCAGATGACCAGAAAACAAGGCTAATAAAGTTTTGCATTTTTCTTTCACTGCTTCACTTGACTCATTTTTTATTTATCTAGCTCTATATTCCCAAAAACCTCCACCCTGAAATTTCTGTATCCTTCAAATTAATATGGAAAGAACATTGGACTTAGACCTCAAAGAAGGTCATGGGCTCTTTCTGTTTGATATTCAAGAGAATTAAACAAAAAATGTAAGTACCTACTGTGTCTGAAGCCCTGAGGTTATCAAAACAACAATAACATCAAGAGCAACAACAAAATGAGCCTTGGCCTCCTAATGCTCAGATTCTTCTAGTGGTATCCAACATGTACCAGAGTAAAAACCAGAGTTGTTATTTCACTGGTATATAAAAAGTCCCCAATGAGAAAACTACTTCTAACCTTTACCTTTTCTACAGCTTGGAACCTTGGAGATTTCCCCATAGCACTGGGAGTGACTTACCCACCTACATATATGTTTGTGTCTGTGTAGATTAGAAATAGGAAATGTAAACAGATGAGTAAATAAAAGATAACTTATAGGGGCAGAGAGTTCTAACCAAGGGAATCAGAAAAAGTTTTGAGTTGGAGGTATCTTGGGAACTGAGGCTTGAAGGAGTTGAGAATCCTGAAATGCATCTAAGGAATTTGGGCAAACCATTTCAACTCTGTAGGTCTCAGTTTCTTCATCTGGTCAATGAAGGGTGAGACCAGAGGATTTCTAAGGTCCCTTTTGTTAGCACTGACATTCTAGGCAGACTGTGTATTTATCAGACATTTATTTCCAATTTCACCCCAGCACAACCTCTGCAGCTGTCAAAATCATTGCCTAAGAGTAAGTTCAACACTACACCATTCACTGAGGGAACATCCTTGGAAATGGTGCCCAGTGATGATGCCCAGTTTCACATGCTCTGACGGTGAAAATGCCAAGCATGATGCCAAATGGAAAGACTGGGTCAGACTTTAGCCCAGAGCACAGGAGATGGAAGGAAGGGTATGTAACAATTACTGGGGGCCAAAAGAGGCTTGTCCTAGTATTCAACCAAAACTCATTTCAAGGACAAGTGATCCTGTATCCATTGCATTCAATATTTGTTCATGATAGCTCTAATTTCTCCTGCCTTTATCCTTTTCTTGTAGAACTCTAATCTCTTAATATGGCACCTTCTAAACAATAGATGCTTAATTAAAGAACACTGGACCTGTAATCATGAAAACTTGAATTCAAATCTATCCTCACTTAAGCAAATCATTTAACCTCTACCAACCTCTTTGTCAGTTTCTTCATTTGTAAAATGGGGATAATAACACCATTTACCTCTCAGGGTTGTGATGATAAAATGAGAACATATGTAAAGCACTTTGCAAACCTTAAACTATTAAGTAAATGCTAGTGGGTTTTGTTGCTGCTGTTACTGTTAATCTGTTGAATAGAATTGAATTGAATTAGAACTCTAGTCATGTAGAAACAGTTTCCTATAGACACAACTCTCTAGCTGTGTTATTAAAACAAAATTGTACTTGTGATTGAGCAAAGTATCCAAGAATTACAGCATAACTGCCCTATGGGTCCTAGTTAAAGAAGTAATTCTACATAAGTGTTTTAAAGGTCTGCTCTGTAGAAAGTTCTGTGTCTGAAATGGGGCATATACAAAGTTGAAAAATAACATAGTTCCTGCCCTCAAGGAGTTTACATTAGATTATGGGGACAAGAAAAATAAGATATGCACATATTTAAAGGGGTAAGAGGACTCCCTAATAAATCTAGTGATTCCCTGAATCAACTTGATGAGACTACAGTAAGGCATGAATAATTGGAAACAAGGAAGGGTCCTCAGGGCAACTGACAGAATCTGCTACCTCTCCTAACAATCCATAAATGAAAAGTGATTATACTCCTATGAGCCCTCAGTCTCCAGTACCAGATCTTTGCCATTGTCCTGTATCTTCTTAGGTGAGTATCCTGGGAAAGGGGAAAAGATTTCATCCCTTTTTTCTACCTAGGAGCTTAAAAGGGCCACTAGTAGTAAGACAGTGAGTTGCCCCCATTTTCATGCATCCTGTGAGGAGAGTTTAGGGACAATGCATCAGAATTCCAGTTTAGAGAAGGGGGACTCACTGGATAGCAGGATTTCAGATTCTAACATTCTAATCAAAGATTTTTTTGGAAGACTGCAAATTCAAGAGTTTCAGAGTTCCTGAATTTGGACAGTATACCTCCAAAAAAAGAGATAAAGATTTGTGACATAATTCATTTTGCAGGTGAGGAAACTGAGGCAAACTGTGTTAAGTGTGTAAGGTCGGATTTGAACACAAGGACATGAATCCTCTTAACTCCAGACACAAGACTATACACCATATCACTTAGCTATCCATTTGGTGAGGGGAAAACAGTGAAAAACTTCCCCAAGTATAATGGGATTTTTTCCTAGTCTAAGAATTTATCCAATCTACAACCTTGTGGTGGCCCAAGACATGTGCTAATTATGTACCTAGATAGAATTGCTAAATATACTCCCGAGTTGGAAAAAGGCAATATGTCTCTATGGCTAAAATGGAGCCAGTGGAGTAGCAGCTGATTATTCCTGTCTGTTGTTTTCCTGTGTCCCTTGCTACTGCTTCTCCCCCTTTAGGCTAGCCATTTTCTTGCATTAACAACTCAGCAAGAAGGCAGATGAACAAGAAAGAAGGCACATGTAGGGAGACATTTCTTATCTACTTATCAACTCTTGCTATTGATTGGCCTAGTAGGGTATGGGAAAATATGGGCTCCTATGACTCTCATTGTACTTTTCTTTTCTCATTTGGAAGTAAGTGTTTCAAGACTAGATGATATCTAAGGCAGTGTGGTATAGTGGATAGAATACTAGATTTAGGAACAAGATGATCTGTGTTCAATAGTAATTGTAACAATAGACAAGATAGTTAATCTCTGAAACTCAGTTTCTTTACTCAATTATCTCCACAATCCTACTTAGTGCTAATTCTGTGACCCCCATCCAACTCTATTAGTCTGTGGTTTTATAATTCTAATTAAGAAATTTATAGAAATAAAGCTATAATTTTGGACTCTCTTGAGGTTCCACCACAGAACACTCAAGTCACTCAAGTATGCAGCAGTAGGTCTTTTATTCTATCTCTTTACATAGTGGTCCCTAATGTTCCCTCTAGCATTCCCTCCGGAGTTCTTCCTTCTCTTCTGGAGTTCCCCCTTGAAGTTTCCCCAGAGTTCCCTCCCCTGCCTTCTGTAATCCCTTTTTATAGTTCCCAGGTCACATGACTGAGAGTGCACAAGTTTGAGCATGATCAACAAGAGCAAGGAAGCTTTTCCTCATTAATGAAGTTTACTCAATACCTTCAATGCCCTGTTTATCAGGCTCAGGCAGAATAAGCCTCTGAGTGTCTCTTATACTCTGCCCTTGAGATCTTGGTAAATTGGGAGATTGCTCAAATCTGACTTCTTTTCCTTGTCTGGCATCTTCTTTACTCTTCTTTCAGGAGGAGCCAATAAGTCATTTGTCTCTGCTTTCTACTTGGTTGATTAGGAAGCCCATGTCTGATGGCCAGTCTGGTATAGGAATTCTCTTAAGGGAGGGATGAGGAAGGGAACTGGGGAGATAGTAAGCAGGGATGAAAGGAGGGAGAGGAAAAGGGAGTTAGGAAGAGAAGAAGGGAGGGAAGAAGAAAGGGAGAAAGAAGGAAGCGAGGGAGAGAGGAAGCTAGGGAGAGAAGGATGAAAGAAGGGAAGAAAAGAAAAATACTATAAGCCTACATTGTTAACTTAGAACTCAAAGTTGTTATTTTACATTGAATCAATACTGTGACTGTTTTCACTACATGACTGTATGCCTTCTTCAAATACCCACAGCAAATAGATTATAAAGCATAGAGAAGCCCCAATTGCCATATTCTTTATAAAAGTGCATCCACACTCATACCATCTTGGACAGTTTTATTAGACAAAGAAGCTGGTACCATGAAAAGGAAACCCACACAAATAAGTACTGACATGAGGAAGGAAATCAGAAAAGGTCCCAACATGGAACTCTGCTTTAAGAAAATGCCTAAATCAGATTGGCCATTACAGAGGGGCTTTTTATTTAATGAAGAAGAAATGTAAGGACAGCTAGAGTGAAAGAAGAGACACTGACATTAGTAAAGGAGGACCAAAAAAGGAAAACGGATTAGTCAGATTTTGTCTGCCTTCCAATTAACCAAGAAGCTTTCAGTGTACCTTTTCTTTACATTTTTTTTGTTCAAAGGAATTTTTTCATTGGGAATGTTAAAGTAAACTAAGAAAATTTTCATATCCATTCTGATAAAAACTATTTTGAATTCCCTCATGAATATCCAGGTGATTATTTAAAATGTCTCACCTTTGTCACTGAAAACAAGAAGACAGTAATGAATGGCTAATGATGATTCAAATTATGCATCTGACTCATCTCCCAACTTAATCCCAAAAAAACATTTTATTCTGTCATATTAACAGTTTGCCATCAAAGAGATATTTGGTATATGGCTGATGATCATGTTCTTCTGAAACAATCATCCTGAGAGAAGAAAGCTGTTCACCATCACTGGAAGTTCATTTTCAGCAAGGAAACTAGAATATCCTTTCATCAAAGTAAAGAACAGCTCTAACTCCTCTCCCTCCTTGTGTATTTTTGCTGTCACAACATGCTTTAATTGCATTGTTAAGAGTCTAGTCATCTCTTTTCCAGTAAGTGCCTCCAGCTGGCTCCCTGGCCAGCTCCTGAAGATCAGCTACTGGATACCTTATGGAAAACTCTTTTTTTAAAAAAGCACAAGAAACAAGTGGGTTCATGAACCCATTTGGGGTTTTCTTGGCAAAGAGACTGGAGTAGTTTGTCATTCCTTCTCCAGCTTACTTATAGGTGAGGAAACTGAGGCAAATAGGGTTAAGTGACTTGCCTAGAGTCACACAGTAAGTATCTGAGGCCAAATTTGAACTCAGGTCTTCTTGATCTCAAGCCTTGTACCACCTAGCTACACATATCCTCATTAGCCCTGCCATCACTCTTCTTTACTCATTCCTTATGCTACAAATTAGATCAATATTTCTTATGGAAAGATCCCATCCCAAAGAATCCAACATTCTCTTACTTTAAAGGCAGAGTAAAATTCAAATTCTTTTGCCTGGCATTCAGACTATATCCAGATGGCTACTATATTTTAGGAAGTACAGTGACATGTTAAGAGATCACATATTTAGGTATGGAAGGAATCTTTGGGATCTGTAAAGTTAGGATTCACATTAAAATCTTTTTGATGTAAAAAATAATTAGAGGATACACATTCAAGTATTCCTCAAGTTGTCACATGGTATTTGAGTACAGGATAGATTGGGTCTCTGTGAGTCTGTGAATAATATTATAGAGTTGGAAAGAACTTCTTTTATCAAGACCTATGATAAATATATTAATGCAGCTAACTAATGCAATTAGGGAACTCCTTCTACCAAATTAGCAACTTTATAACTTTATACTTTATAACTGGTGGCTGCCCTGAAACTATCTGCAAAAGCCCTGCAACCTCAGCAACTTGGCAAGTTGCTAGTGGCATTGAGAAGTTACTTACCCAAGACCACACAGCCAGTATACTCCAGAAGATAAATTTGAATTCAGATTTTTCTGACTTTGAGACCTCTTCTTTAACTATTAGGAGGATACACTCTCTAAGAAAAAGTAAAATAAATCATAAATTATACTTATATAGCTCTTTATATAGTTTATGAACTATATCTATCTTCACGATTTCCTTCAATGTTACAATAATTCTGAGCTAAGCAGAAATATTCTGGAGCCACTTATATGGGTTCTTGATAACTAATTCTTAAATTTTTGGTGGAAATATTAATGACTCTGGATGTCAGCAAAATCCAAAGAATTGTTGTTTTGTTGATTGTCTGGACATAAGAAAAAGAAGGATAAAATGAACATTTTCCACATAGCAGATATTATTTATCCTTGCTTTATAGATATGAAAGCTGAGGGTCAGAAATGTACCCATCATTATAAAGAAGCAAGTATAAGAAATGGCATTTTAACTTAGGTCTTCATTTCAAATGTAGCCTATTATCCAATAAACCATAATGCGTCTTCCATCATTTTCATTCTACAAATGAGGAGTCAAAACATCACCTTCCTAGTGTCATTGGTTCTTTCTTAGAGGTTCTTTCTTGAATAGCAATCTTTGAGCAGTAGTAATTGTCTACCAGGGACCCAACCAGTTAGTTCCAGTTGGACAATGCTTCTATTCTTTCTTTCTTCTTCCTTCTTTTCCTTCTTTTTTTCTGTTTCTTTCTTCTTCTTTCTTCTTTCTTTCTTTCTTTCTTTCTTTCTTTCTTTCTTTCTTTCTTTCTTTCTTTCTTTTTCTTTCTTTCTTTCTTTCTTTCTTTCTTTCTTTCTTTCTTTCTTTCTTTCTTTCTTTCTTTCTTTCTTTCTTTCTTTCTTTCTCTTTCCTTCTTCTTTCTTCTTTCTTCAGGTGCTGCTGCTGCTTTTGTTGCTTCTTTTTTCTGCTTCTTCTGTTTCTTCTTCTCTGTCTCCTTCTTCATCTTCATCATCATCCTCTTTCTCCTTCTCTTCTTCTTCTTTCTTCTTCTTCATCTTCTCTTTCTCTTTTTTCTACTCCTCTCTATTCAAAAAGTTATACTCTTATGTATGTGTGCTCTGTCTAAAGAAATTTAAATTTTGATTGTTTATACTTCCCAAGATATCTAGGGGATTGGGTGCTAGGTTTTTTTTCTTCGCTATTTATTCTATCATTGGGGAAGGTGGGGGAAGTTTAATTGGGACAATTAACTCTTTTTTCTCATATAGTTTTCATTTATTACTTCTTGAAATATAATTCTGGAAAACCAGGCTTTGATGAAGCACATTAGGATTCAAATGAAGCTAATTGATTGTGCCTTTAAACTTAAATCACTCTGGCTTTCACTGACTAATCAATAATAGATCCCAGCCCAAGCCTTATTTTGTTTGAGTTTTAATGGCTCAGAAGTGATTATAAATAGTAATTATTCTATTCTATCCAGAAACTCTGAGGGTCTACCCTCCCAAACTGATTCTATTGTGACTACAAACTAGATCATCTTTAGCTTCCATTCTAACCTATCTTCTAGTTACTGAATAGGTGTGCTTCAGATAAACTGATATCTGGGAAAGATCTAACTTAAAAGGGCTGGAGTATCCTACTGCATTTGTTATCTTCACAAGTTGTCTGGGCCTAAGTCTTGCTCAGATGTCTTTGGAGGAGAGAGTAAGGGTGGTGATAAGCTGGTCTTTCTCATTCAAATCCAATTCACCTGAAAAATCAAGACATCACCCTCCTGAGGCCAGTGGTCCTCTTCAAAGAAGAATGAACAACAGATGAGGGAGCTAAGGTCAAAGGAAGTAAGGTGATTGCAAAAAGATCCACAGTAATTAAATGAAAAAGCAAAACTATTAATTCTTTCTTATAGGAATTGTAAATAAGACGAAGTAGATATTTCCAAGAATGTTATAAGCTGCATTGAGACCAAAAAGTTAAATAAATCCTCCCTTTTCATTGTTAAATTTTTCTATCATGTACATACATACCTTTGGTTTTTCTTTCTTTTTTCTTCTTTCTTTTGGGAAATAGCTTGTAAACACATTCATAATCCAACCAATGCCATCTGTCTGGCAATCATACTGTTTCTATTTATACACATGCACGAATTTAAATACCAGTCAAGTTTTTGTGTGGTTAGTATTGGATTTGGGAGTTTGAGTGAGTGTTAAAGGGCTTTGTGGTTTTGTTCTTTTATTTCAGGAAATATTAACTCGAGCTTTCCTCGTCATGGTTTTGTTTCTGAATGTAGGAAGCTAATTCTCGATCTGGGCTGCTGCTATTCATTTTCTTCTTGGCTGGAGAGATACAGCTTTAGGATTTGATAATAAGAGGGAGGTGCCATTCCTAACCCAGCCTCCAATTTAAGCACCCAATATTAGATGTTATCAGTTATCAACTTTAAAATTCAGGTACCAATGTCTGATGTCATTCTTTGAGTTAATACTATCTACCCCATCTGGAAATAAGTTATCATCTTTCAATTAGGGACTTTGAGATCTAAATTGCCAATTGTCTTACGGATCCAGTTTAGACCATAAAAAGCATGCTTTTAGAAGCTTCCTGATTTTAGTCTATTTCAGTTAACTCTTACTCTTCTCTGGAGTTCACTTTTGACATAGAATTAGTGGAAAGAGTGCTATTATAACACTATCTGAAAAGGAGTCTTTTTCAAAAATCATAATTAATTTTCATCACTACCTATGAGCTTTACCTTGACTCTTTTTGTCTTTATTGCTGCCTATGAGATGTTTCAGGTCTCCCAGAGTTAACATTTCTGAACTCTTTCCAGGGCTTATATAGGTTTAATGTAAAAAACAGTTCACCACTTTTAAATGTCTTGAGCCCCTGCTTATATGGGTCTTGAGCCAATAATTGATAGTCAGTGATTTTCACTTACTATGATTTCACTGCCCAAAATGATAATAGGTTTGATTCTATTGTGACTCTGCATTTGATGACAAAATTACAGAAAGCTGCACTACCTGCTATTAGATCCATAATTGGGAATTTTCTTCATCTGTGGTAAAACCAGCTGATGATGGGGAAAGAGATATAATACAGAAGACAATCTGGCCTCAGGTCAATAGAATCATAATGGACAGAATCTTGGAGATCATCCAGAATAAAAATTTATTTTTACAGATACGAAAGCGAAGCCCAGAAAGTAAAGATCTTGTCCAAAAGTATACAGAGAATAACTGGCAGAGGTGAGGTTTGAACTCATGTCTTGTGACAACAAAAGGACAATCCATCCCCCAGAGAGTCAACAAAGTAGATGAGGGGAAGATGTGACCTAGGAAAGATAACTCCAGCTAAAGGACGCTAGGGAAGGACAGCTGATGGTCAAAATGTTTAGTGGTAAAATTGAGTCTGGATATAGATAGAGCAATTGCTGTAGAGTGTCCTAATCAGTTATCAGCACATTCAAGAAAAGCCCTATTTATTCCATGTGAAGGAAAGCTCATCCTGTTACCAACCGTAAGTTATCAGAACACTGATGCTTAAGGGAAGATGCATCTTAAATGCCCTTCAATTGCCTAGAGCAGATCTAAGGGCTGTACTGAGGCTTCTCACAAACTCTGCTTGTGATATAGTGAAAAAAGAGAAGAGAATGCTAGTCATAACTTCCATGTTGTCTTTGCATGTGAGATTCCCCAGCTCTCCAAAACCCACTAAGAAGTCAATAGCTTGTAATTTGTCTCCAATCTTTTCAATTTAAATTCTGCTGTTCTAAGTTCAATACCATTGCAGTAGAATTTTAGTTGGTGATTAAAAGCTAAAAGAGAAGTGAAATAATAGAAAGGAGGATGACACAGACCTTCCTTTTAATGAACTTATGCATTTACTAGTCCCATCAAAAGACCTACATTGAAATATAGAGGTGACACAGCAGATATTAGACTGCACTTGGAACAGGAAGATATGAATTCAAATCCTGCCTCAAATATTTACTATACAATGTATGATGCAGTCATTTAACCTGTATTTGCCTGTTTCCTCGAATGATAAATGGTTCATAGATCTGATACAACATTGTTGATACATATCAGTACTTGTGGATTTCTAAGTCTGCAAGGAAGCATCTCAAGCATTTACCAACCCATCTCCATGAACTGTAAGGACACATACACCTTCCTCGTGCCATAGCAAAGGTTAACCCTTAATGGTCAGCTACTCTGCAAAACAAACGAAAGAACAGAATTCGGATGTGCTTTGTAGCCCAATTTTTTCTTTCCCAATTCCATAGTTATACCCAATCACGTAAAATGATGGTTATTTAGCCAAATGATATTTACCTGACAGTTTGCAAAAGCTAAGTATGGCTCAACTTCCCAGTAGTTTTCTTTCTTTCCCACATCTTTCATATTCAACTCTGTATTATTAATCTGAAAATAACAACAGCCTGATCTTCTATAGAGCTTTAAAGTTTGAAAAATTCTCTACAAATATTGTCTTATTTGATCCTCACAATTTTGAGAGGTAGATGTCATTGTTAGCCCTATTTTTTTCATTTGAGTCAGGTTCCAAGATCAGAGTTCTGACTACTGAGCTTTCTGTCTCAATGTAGGTGTTCTGATAGAACTATTAAATGTAAATAAATTCCTTAAGAGGCAGGATTATGCCTTCTCTCTTTGTATCTCCCCATGCCTTCCCCACAGAACCTAGCTATCTTGTCTTAGTAGAATGTAAGGTCCTTGAAGGAGAGGACAATTTTATTTTGTATCTCTTTTTGTCCTTGTATCTATTCTGGGTCAGTCCTTATTCAGGCCAATCTAATGATTTACATCTGGCACCAGAAAAGCATAAAATAATAGTAGATAATCTGTTATCTAACAAAAGGAGATTTACTTAACAATAGGAAGGAAATATTAATAATGACAGAATTATTCAACAATAAAAAAATATTCTTTTGATCATCCACATATAAGGGAATAACTTCCTGTATTCACAAAGTGAGAAAAAGGAGGGAGTGGGAGGAGGAGAAGGAGGAAATAGCAGCATTGCTCAACTGGGACTGATTAATTGGGTTCCCAAAGGGACAGTTACTTCTCCTCACAGATTGTTGTTCATCCTTCATTCTTAAAAAGGACCACTGACATTAAGAGAGTGATGTTTTGCTTTGCACATGAATAGGATTTGAGTGAGACAGAGTTATGCAAAATTAATAGCCTCTCTGTCTCCTCCAGCATTATCAGAGTCCCTTGGCAAAACATAGGTCAAGGTTACTGGTGATAGCCTGAATACAGTGAGAGAGCTTCACTTTCTTAGGCTGAGGTCTTTCCCAAATCTCATTTTGTCTGAGACAATTCAGTGGAATATTTTTGACAATTTCTTATCTGTTTTTCCTATCTCCATCTTTCACCCAGTGTTCCTTCACATCACCACTCAAATAATATTCCTACAGACCACTATTGTCATGTCTTCAACTCTACTCAAAAATATTTTAAAATTTATAAACAAAAGAAAAAAAAAGAAAATCTAAGAGGAAGCAAAGAAAAGATGGACAGCTGTGAACACAATGTGTATTTATTATATAGTCTTCTTGAAACAGAAATTTATTACATGGCAATTTTTTGCTCAAATCGTCTAGTTCACTCAAATCTTATAAAATTCCCTTATAAGTGGCCTGTAGGTTAGCCCATCCTACATTTCAAGCTTCCCTTTCCCACTTTCAGGCTATTGCTTATAATGTTTCATAAGTTAGGAATGGACTCCAACCTCTATTATCACCATCTTTGGAAGTCTATCCCTTCCTTAAAGACCTAACTCAGTTATCACTTCATTTTTGAAACTTCTCTAACAGACTCTCAACTCTGAGTAAAAAGTCTTTTTTCTCAATCACTCTGCCTGTATCTCTCCTTTGTGTATATTTCACTTTCCCTTTTGTACTTTGTATTTGTGTACCTGCTCTTCACCCCAATCCATTATAAGTTCTTTGAAAGTAATACCTATGTTGTATCTACCATTATATTCCTAGCACCCTGCAAAAGACCTTCCAGCTATCAGGTCATTAAGAAATATTTTTTGCACTTGAATTTGCATTAAACAACAAGGTTGAAGATGAAACTACTACAGCTTCAAAAGCTACATGAGTAACACATATTGTTAAAAGTAACAAAGAGCCCCAATTGCATGTACAATCTTTGGGGATTTTTTCTGTTCTACTATGTATATGGAAATGCCCATTTTATTTAGCACTTATTAAGTTCAGAATAAAAATATTAGTGAAAAATTCACAAAAATATAGATTCTCTATTTCTATATTTTCCTTGGGGTTATTGATCAGAGAAAGTATAAGATTTCTGAAGGGGAAAGCATATAAATGGAATGTTTTGTTGCTGAGATGAGGACTCATATCATCCCAGAATCTGATGAGTCTAATTCCCATTTTAAGTAATGTGACTACTTGAGTCTAAGCATATACATCATCCTTCTATATCAGGACCACATTCTGCCTTCTCCTAGAGCCTATACAGACACTAATAGGGAGGTGCCCACCTGCAATGCCAAGTGAAATTCCATATCCCCACTCCATCCAACTGCAGGCACATAGCAAAAGACCAATATACCTCCAGAGCCAGAAAGTACATCCTTCTCCAAGCCACAAAGCCCACAACTGGCTAGAGCTCATTGGGTATAAAATGTAAGCATTTCAGATGGTTTGCCTCCAAATCCTTCCAGCTGGCTCTTGCCTTATTTTGCCTCTTTTGCCTCCTGGAATGTTCTCTTCTTTATATCCATGTTTTCAAGTGGTATTTAGTAAGGTACAATATTCTTCCCCACAGGGATGACTGGACAGACTCTGCTTATGAAACTTACTTCCATTTGCGAAGTCCTAGTAGAAGTGAGACTATACCAGCCAGTTTTCAGAGTCCCAACAAAAGGGGTCCAGATAAAGAGCCACAGGTTGCCCAGGCTAACTAAAGTTCCTGAAGGCTCAACCAAAGAGGTAAAATGGGAAAAAAAAAAAGATGAAGTATCAATCTTCATGTAATTGAAAGATGGATAAAGTGTAGGAAAAAATCTGATTATTTAATAAGCACTTTTAATACCTGTTGGGTGGAAAATACTATATTAAACTCTACTGGAAAATGAAGAACACATGATTCCTTCCATATAAGAGCTTATGATCTATTTGGGGTACAATTAGGTACTAATTTTCTAAATGGCAGAAAAAAATAGTGAATTTGCTTTGAATTCTTGATTGTTGAGGTTGTGGTTGTTGTTCAGTGGTGTCCAACTCTTTGTACTCCATAGACCACAGCATACAAGGCCCTTCTGTCCTCTGCTATCTCTCAAAGTCTGTCCAAGTTCACATTCAGTATTTCCACAACATTACTTATCTATTTCATCCTCTGTCTCCCCCTTTTCCCTTTGCCTTCAGTCTTTCCTGGTAACATTCTAAAATTTGGTCTAGTTATTTGTTACCAAATGTTACCAAAGTATGCATAATCTTTGATACAGTTTTTTCAAATCACTACTAGGTGGCAGCTAGGTGGTGCGGTGGATAGAGCACCAGCCTTGAATTCAGGAGGACCCCAGTTCAAATCTGATCTCAGATGTGTGACCGTGGGCAAGTCACTTAACCCCAGCCTCAGGGGGGAAAAATCACTACTAGACTCATATTCCAAAGAAATCAAAAAAGAGGAAAAGAATCTATAGGTACAAAAATATTTATTTCAGCTCTTTTTGTAGTAACTCAAAATCAACAAATCATGGCATAGGATTATAATAGAGTATCATTGTGTCATAAGAAATAATAGAATAGTTTCAGGAAAAAAAAACTAACAAAGCTGTTATGAACTAAATCAGAACAAAGTGAACAGAACTAGGAGAACAATTTACATAGTTATAACACCATAGAGAAAAATAACTTTGAAAGACTTTGGAACCCTGAGCAACACAAAAACAAACCTCAAATCCAACAAAGTAAAGGAAAACCAGACCCAATAAATAAATCTCTCATAACATGAACTTATAATCTGACAAAGCAAACTCTTACATAGACCATACTAGAAAATAGATGTATCTACATTTTAAATTCATCAACTTTACTGTGTTGGATTTGAGGTTTGTTTTTTGTTTAGATGAATTTTAATTATGCTTATGACTAAGTCAGTTAATCAGCATTTACTAAGCACCTACTACTATGTTTATTTCTGGGAAAAGAAAAACAAATACTGGTTCTTAACTTCAAGGACTTCAAGATCTAATGAGCAAGATGAAAAGATGTGGCCTACATAGATACATAAAAATTCAGAACTGGTTTAAAACTTAGCCTCAGAAAGAGGTAAATAATAGATCGAACAATTCAACCTGGAAGGAAATTGCTACACTATAATCTTACTCTAACAGATGCATCAAGAATCTATTCTTGATTTATATATATATATATATATATATATATATATATATATATATATATGTTGAATCCTCTCTTATTTTCTGTTGTGTATGTCAGTTTTTTTTCTCATTTTGCATTTATTTAAAAAATAAAATTTTATTTAAAAAAAAAGAATCTGTTCTTGCCTCTATTCTATTAAAACAAATTTCAATAATGTTGATAAATCTGTAAATGGCATGAGTACCAATTTTCATGTGACAGAAAGCTATGAGGGATAGATGACAAAAAACACTATCCAAAGCTACCTTGACATTGCTGAAATCCCAGAGCAAACAATTTAATGGGGATTAATATAATGTCCCACTTGACTTCCAAGAGTCAACACCAGCTGTAAAACTTTTGAATAAAAAATATTAAAGTTTATGGGAATCCATTTCCTCTACTTAAACTGAGGTTATAGTCACCTGCAGTCCTTTACCTACCATTATGAGGGGCGTTGAGAATTACAGATGATTAGTGAATCAATCAATTAATAGTCATTTGTTAAATACTTACTTTGTAAAACACTATACCATGTATTGGAGATGGAAAAATTGAAACAATCTTTGCCCTCAAAAAGCTTACATTCTAATGGGAAAGACAAAGGAAAGGTTTCAGCTGCAAGTCAGATGGGAGATTCTGGGATCCTTAGAACATAGCAGCAAAGCAGATGATAATGCTTCTTTTTTATTATTTTTCCAATGGGAAAAAAAAAAATTTCAGTATGTACAAGAAAGAGGATACTGACTTTTGAACCTGCCCCATTGTATTTATTAGAAATATGGACTTCTTACTTGACACCTATCTTTAGACTGCTCTTAGTACAATCATCCTTGTCTCTCTTTCTCACCATTGCTCTTATCCCCATTCTTGTTCTTCTTCCTCATTCTGGCCCAAAACTAAGAGGCAAAAAAGGATAGATTGAACAAGAAATTATAGTATGTATGAAAGAGTGATAGATCTGAAATCCAGAAACCTGGTTTGAATCCAAGCTCTAAATTTGTTTGCTTTGTATCCTAAGCTAATCATTCTACCTTTCTGAGTAGTTCCTTGAGGGCAGATTTATACATGATTTGTGCTTAATAAATATGCTTTGTGATTGATTGAATATTTGGTTGATGACAAAGAAAGAATGATAATACTATTATGGGCCCAGAATTCTATATTAGGATTATATCATTCCCCTCTCTTTCCCCAGGAAAGAGACTTAATTGATCCTGAAGCCCAATTCAATTTATTAAAGGAAATTGTGTTGATACCATTTCTTAATAACAGGGCAGGGTCTTGGATTGTGTAAATCTTCATTGGAAAACATTTAGATGAGTGTTTAACATCTGATGAAACTTGGTAAAACTTGAGTTTGGGAAGATTTCAGTGAAGCATGTAATGTCAAAGAAAAGTCTTAAGTTTGCTGTTGAAAACTGACTTAACCAAATTTCAAGATACTTAATTATACTTCACAGTCTCAGAAAAACTTTGTACAAAGCCACATAACCAGTGTTATGGCAATATTTGAACCCGTGTTTTCCTATCTTTGAGTTTTCCTACTATTTTCTTCATTCACTACAATGCATCGCCTTTCTGGTAGTAATTATTTAATAATACTTCTTTAATGATCAGAGATCTTCCAAAGATCCAATAACTTTGTTCATATCCATAATGCCTTTGATCATCATGAATATAGACTTCCTTTACCATATTGAAAGAAATCAGTGACATATCATCTCAAATCACACAAGTGAGAACTTCCTTTCTGCTTCATCTCCCACAATAAATCTCTGCCCCAGTATTTTCAAAGGTATCTGGACTCAAGGTATACCTGAAGCATCATAAGATCCTAAGTTTGGAGGTGAGAAGGATTTTTCTAAGGCCTTCTAGTCCAATCCTCTCATTCTGCAAATGAAAAAATAGAACTCCAAGAAAGTTATGTGATTTATTCTATGGCACCATTTCTGTGTAATGTGACAATAACAGAGGTAGAAATTTATATCCAGGTATTCCTACTCCAGGTCAAATACTGTTTCCATTGTGCAATGATGCCTCTTCACAACTAAGGTGGTTGTATTTTAGTTGCATGAGTTCCAGGAAAAGACTTTCCAAAAGCTGAAAACCTACTCAGCCTGTGTTCAAGCATTATAGCAGATTCTGAGGCAGAATGCAATTCCCTAAACTTTTCCCTTCCTTGCAATTTTGCCAGTGAGCTTGAAGTGATTCATGCATTCATTCAACAAACAGTTGCTTGGCAACCTGTTACAGTGGAAAAAAGTTCAGGAGTCAGAAGACTTGGGTTCACATTTTATCTCTGGTGCTTATTATCTATGTCACCTTAGGCAAGTCACTTTACATATCCATTGAGATGTTGTCTTAATGTAATTCTTTATCCATGAACCTGTTTAACCATGTATAAAATGAGATCATTGGGCAAGACAATGCAGTAGAGATCCTTGACCTTGTGATCATGTACTGTGCCTCTCTAAATAAGAGAGAGAGAGAGAGAGAGAGAGAGAGAGAGAGAGAGAGAGAGAGAGAGAGAGAGAGACAAAGACAGAGACAAAGACAGAGAGAGAGAGAGAGAGAGAGAGAGAGAGAGAGAGAGAGAGAGAGAGAGAGAGAGAGAGAGAGAGAGAGAAGGAAGGAGGGAGGGAAGAAGAGATTCAAGCACTAGACTCTTCACAAAGCTTTTTTCAACTTTCCTATGATCCCCTATCTCTGCCAAGAAAATTCCAAATGGGGTCAGAAATACCTAGATATAACTGTAAGAACTCAACAACAGTAATAAACATGAGAGAATTCCATGTACCAATGAAATCATAGACTCAGACCAGGACATGTGTTCTCTCAGCAAAATGTAAACTTCTTGAGAGAAGGGGCCCTTTGATCTTTATTTTTATTTTCTCTACAACTAATAGGGTCCCATGTACACAATAGGTACTTAATAAATGTTTATTAAATTGACTTGGAACCACCATGTAACTAAAGAAATATAGTATATACTATTGATACAAGAAAATGTAATATAATTAGCTTTTTAAAGTTTTAAATTTTAAAAATACTTATTTTTTAAAATAGGAATTTATTCCAACAAGATCCACATATCAGAAAACAATTAGAGCATAATGTGAATTGAGGATTTGCTCATGAACCTTTTCATCCTCCAGAAATATCAAGAATGCAGAAAACTGCATCATTTCACAATAAATCACAAGTTGCAGCCTTTCCAACATCCACTTCCACAAACAAACTTCAGGCCTTTGTTAAAGTAAAATGCCATATTCTATGCATAGTTTCTGGCACAGGAGGGATTCTGAACAAAGATAGGCTGCACCTACAAGCTCTATTTTTCCCACTTTCAATCATGTTCACGGCCCTTCCCTGGGGCTTCATCCCATCCCTCAATTTAACCTACTGAGGTCTCCTAAAGCTTCTCATCTGTAGCCATCAACTTTTTCCAGCTCAAATTCCTCAGGAATTGAGGTGCATGCTGAGCAGCAACCTAAGGCTACAGACATAGTCACCTTTTTACTATACTATCTATATATTTCAAAACCACTTAACAATTTTGAAAACATGTTATCATTTTTATTAGGTTCCTATCTTTTGTGTATCACTGAAAAAAAAATTTGCCTGTTCATAATGTTTTTTACTATAGGCTTGAAGTTTGTGCACAGTGCAGTGATATTTAGGAACAAGTATGTTCTATATTTTCTTTAAATGGGACTATTCAGTCTTTACTATCAAGTAACTTGAAATCTTGAAAATGGATATGTTACAAGTTCAATAATGTTATATGTATCATGCTTATGTATGAGTATCATGCATAAGCTTGACTATATTGCAGTAAGGCAGCTAGATGATGCCATAGTGCACAGAATGCCTGACCTGGAGGCAAAAGTACTCATCTCCCTTAGTCCAAATCCAGCCTCAGATACTGGCCAGTTAGTTGTGTTACCCTGGGCAAGTCACTTATTTCTGCCTGCCTCAGTTTCCTCATCTGTAAACTGAGTTGAAAAAGGATATGGCAAACCACTCCAGTGTATATACCAAGAAAACCCCAAATAGGCACACAAAAATCAGGTATGATTGAAGTAACTTAACACATACTTCAGGAGAGGGATTGATTACTGTGAACTGTACAAAGTATTAGGAAAAAAGGAAAGCTAAGGAGATATTAAAGTGGCGGCAGTAGGAGAAATAAGAAAGGAATAAATGTGAGAAGGTTATTTCGTGTTTTTCCTATATGTAAGTTATTTGTGCAAAATTGTTTAATTGTTGTCTCCCCAATTAGATGGGTTTTTTAAATTTTATTTATAAATTTTTTGACAGTATATATGCATGAGTAATTTTTTTTTAATAACATTATCCCTTGTATTCATTTTTCCACATTATCCCCTCCCTCCCTCTACTCCCTCCCCTTCATGACAGTCAATCCCATATATTTTACATGTCTTACAATATCCAATTAGATTGTAAACTCCTTGAGGTCAAGGGGCTCTTTTCTGCCTCTTTTTGCATCCCCAAAGCTTTACATAGTGCCTGACATATAATGAGCACTTCATAGATGCTTTTGACTGAATATTGGGGAAAATGGAAGAATCAAAAATGGCTTAAAGGCTTTATATTTAAGTGACTGGAAGAATTATGGTACCACTAAGAGATAAAAGGAAGTGAGAGACATGGGTTTGATTTGGGACATGAAGATGAGATACTGGAAATGATTTATAGTTGGAGCTTTGAGATCATCCCTGCCTCCACCTTGGGATATAATAATTGGAACTGGATGGTTCTTTGAATCCATCTCAGAAGGGAGAGCATTCAACAAGTGACACAGGATGACTGTGACACAGGATGGCTTCCAGAAATACTAAGCCAGGGAGTTAAGATCTGTTTATCCCAGTATATGTGTGGCTTAGAATAGACAGGAGCTCAGACAAGAAAAGACAAAAATATGCACTGGGGAAAAACTGAGATTGATTGAAAAGCAGCATAAGAAAGCATCCATGGGTACCCCCCCCCCCCAATGAATGTGATGACCACAAAATAACTGTCTAAGAGTTGTGGGCAGGGTGGGATCTTGTCTCATATTGGTCTCAATTCAACTCCACCAGGCTAATTGCAGAACACATAGTACTCAATACTGCTCGCTGTTCATAACCCTCTGTATTACACAGCCTGGTCCAGGGATGTTACAAAACAACATTTTGTGCCAAAACCTTTGAATTTCCCAGCCTTGTGGGTTCCCCTCAGATCAGTTACATAGGTTCACAATTGCACGTAGTCTTTGTTGTTTTAGCCCCAGATGATTCCAACAAAAAGAAAACCTGCAAACTACCACCAACTGAAATCAGATATTGGGAATTCTCATATATCCAAAGCCTACCAAATTGAGCCCATGGAGGGGAGAAGCTTGGGGGTGAGTGGGTAGCATGTTAATACCAGATCTCTCATTAACCATATGGGTGGCCATTAACCGTATGAGAGACTATTTGTCTCTCAACTGCTCTGTTTCTTGTTCTGGAAAAAAGAAAATTTGGATCAGGCAGCAGAATACCATATAAAGAAGTAAGCTTAATTTTAATGAACCTTTGAGAAAAGGTTGACTTTTCACATGTGCATATGTATTTCTGGATTGTCTCAATCATTTCCATATTCTTTCTAATAGCAAACAAACTTTACCAGAGCTCACTTTTCTTGAGATGAGCTTTCTTTTTTCCTTCCACCAGCACCTTTGTCCTTCACACTTTTGCCAAATATTTACTAGCTTCGTGTTCATGGGCTAGTTGTTTAACTTTCATAGGTTTCCATTTCAGAATCTATAAAACCAAGAAGTATTGGATTAGATGAACTTTAAAGTTTCTTTCAGTTCTAGAATTGATTGCAGCTGAGAAATAAATATTTAGAGAGCAGATTACACAGTAAATTTGTAGTTGTAGCATTTTTTCAGGTAAACCAGAAAATATGGGATAGGTCAGAAAATAGGATAAGATAAGGCTCCAACTTGAAAATTTCCTAGCCTTTCATCCCACTGTCCTTGTTCACATATAATTGATTTCTGAGACTTTCCTCTGTATTTTCTAGCACTGGCTTTATGTACTAGGTATATGCACGACATGGTGAAATCACTAGACTTGGACTCAAGAGAGATGTGGGCTCAAATTCCACCTTTGACAAATATTGGTTGAATGGTTATAAGCAAATAATTTAATTTCTCTGGCCCTTGGTTTCCTCCCATAGAAAATGAGGCTACCAATAACTGTTTGTACTTATGTCACAGGGCAACTATAAGGGCCAAATAAGTAATATGCACTCAGTATACCTTGAACCACTATATAAATACCAGCTTTTGTTCTTATTATACTAGACTATATATACTAGACTATAAATTCCTTGCAAGTTAAGAATGTTATATTCTTGTCGATATTTCCAATGCCAAGTACAATAACTAGTGTATTATGGATCTTTAATGCATATTTATTGAACTTAAATCAAGGAATTGAATTGAATTAAACTTAAATTAACTACACTGAACTGAGCTGAGTTGACTAGATGCTCAGCTCCTCATCAATATAGATTATTTGGACAACTGAGAGAAGGAAGCAAATAGAAGCATAGTAAGTAACTAAGTGAAAAGGAACCATGGTTCATTGAAAAGAATATTGTATGTGAGGTCATAGATCTTGAGCTCAAGATTTAGCTTTGCCATTTATTATTTTTATGATGTTGAGCAAGTAAGTAATTCAAAATCAGAGTATCTGTTTTTCCATCTATAAAAACAAAGAGTTGAAATAAGTACCTCTAAGGTCACTTCCATCTTTAAGCCAATAGCAATACATCTCATCCTATTATCTTACAAATCAAGAATACACATATGATTCTAGTATCAGATAAATCAGAATATCAGTTAAACAAAAGCCAGATATTTCCCAAAGTTGATAAGTTGAATTGACTTTGTAATACAAATAGATACAGATTTCTATGACATAGCTATGCTCAATACTTAGACTCAACCCAAGATGATTTGATTATCTATTCCATATTTCTGTATGAAAAAAGAAAATCCCCAACTTCAAGATGCAAACACTGAAGACTTGAATATCCAGAGAAAGAACATCTAAAGGATCAGAACACCAGGATTTTTTCTGAACACTTAAAGAAATAGAATACCAGTAGCTGCTATCAGAACAGCACTCCCATGGAGCTATCCATGGTGCTTTGATTGACATAGGCTGAGCTCACTAAACATCATGGCTCTGGCCTAATTTGTCTCTTGTCAATTGTCTATTTCTATATGGAACTTTATTTACCTACTCTATAAGGCTCAGCCAAATGTCTGTCATCCATATACTGTCTTGTACCTTACCAATACAACTTTTCTAACTTTGCACATTGCCTGATTCCCAACTACAGTTCAGAAATTCAGGGATCTTTATTTGCCTTGCTTTGCCTATCATCTCCTCTGAGATAACCTGAGTTTTCAAGCCCTGTCTGTCTCAGCATCTAAGTTTCCAAATCCAGAACAAGAACAATTGTGAAAATCCTGATGTTTGCTTTCTGCCATGATAACTGTTGGATAACTTCCTGACCTTCAACTTATGTTGTCCCTGATGACCCACTTTGTTTTTCACTATACCTAAATCAAACCCCCAAGCCCAGCATATTCCTTGTTCTTTTGGTCCCGTGTTCTCACCCCATATTTAGAGCTTTAAGTTGTAATGGTCTTGATTTAACTAAAATTAGTTTTGAACAATTTGGATAAGATCCACAATACCAAGGTAAAATCTTAATATTTTATTCTGTATATACAAGATTGATAATGATGATGATGATGATGATGATAGGTAACATGTAGAAGCTTGAAAAGTTACAAAGTACTTTATACATGCTATTTCATTTGATCTTCACAACAGCCCTGTAAAGTTGTAGGTGCTATTTTAAACCTAAACACAGTAGATTTTTAATGAATGTTTGTTAACTGAACGATGGGTAATTTGGAATTTCTTGTGTTGTCCATTGATTCTGATAATACAACTCTAGGGACAAAAAACTGAAAGTAAGCTGAAATGATAAAATTCAAATAGGCAATTACATTCTAGATTTGACTTAATAGGTATCATCATTAGTTCTGATACACACTGTCAGGAAGAACTTGTATAATACAAACAGTGAACTTAAACCAGCACATATACAGAAACTCTCTAAGCATACCACAATGACAAAACATTAGGAGATGAGGAGTCAGAACTCATGGTTGTTATTGCTATTTATCTTCCAGTCTATACCAATCACTTGTACACAGACACTTATCTTAGTTTCACTACAATTTCCATTGTCTCTCAAAAAAGATTCTATCACTACTGCTTTCTCTTGACACACACATCCTGGTCCCTGAATATGCCAAACTACTCATACAACTGCTGTTTTCCTATGCCATGATATCCCTAAATATTCTGGCAAAAATACCAATGTAATTAACTGTACTTTTAATATCAGCCATTCTCATTGCATGAAGAAATAATGAAGAAAAGGAACTTATGCTCCATACTGCAAAAGCTAGGGCCTATGCCCAACTTTGACTCCAAGTCACCAAAAGTTCCATTCTCTAGAAAGAGCCACTGGAGATTTTTCAGTATGGAGTTTAAGAGAAAGAAAGAGGAAAGGATGAGGAAAGGATAAAAGGGAAGGAAGGAAGGAAATGGAGGAAGGAAGGGAGGAAGGAAGGGAGGAAGGAAGGAAGGAAGAAAGGAAGAAAGGAAATGGAGGAAGGAAGGGAGGAAGGAAGGGAGGAAGGAAGGAAGGAAGAAAGGAAGAAGGGAAGAAGAGAATGAAAGAAGGAAAGAAGGGAGGAAGGGAAGGAAGGGAAGGAAGAAGGGAGGTATATGAAAACAAAGACAGGCTCTGTTCTAAAGCATCCAGCATTCTAATACATTCAAACATCACTAAAAGAAAACTGAGACCTGGATAGAGGTGTTTCAATCAAGATAATTATATGGGTAATGAGTGGAGCATAGAAGAATACATTTCTAGGAATTTTGACAGGGGATAATTTAATCATTGTTCTAAACAATCATTAACATTTGTTAAATATTTCCTACATAGAGGCAAAAAAAAAAAACCCACTCCCCGACCTCAAGGAAGTTACAATCTAATGGGGGAGAGAGCATGAAAATAAATGTATACAAAGCAAGCTATAAACAGGATACATAGGAAATAATTAATAGAGGGAAGACATTGGCTTTAAGAGGAATTGGAAAAAAATTTCTGGGATAAAAATTTGTATGGTAGCAATGCTTCTGTCCAGGTTTCAGGGAAAATCAATGAAGAGGTAAGGAAGGAAGCAAATTTTGTCTAAGTTGTTTCATAGTCATTTTTCAGTTGTGTTAGATTCTTCATAATCCCTTTTGGATTTTACTTGCAAAGATTCTGAAATGATTTGCTATTTTCTTCTCTAGCTCACTTTACAGATGAGGAAACTAAGCAAACAGATTTAAATAACTTACACTGGGTCACTTCACATAGCTAGGAAGTGTCTGGAACCAGATTTGAACACAGGAAGATCAGTTTTCCTGATTCCAAAGTTAATACTCTATATATTGTGCTACTTAACTATCCAAATTGTTGCCAGATCCTGTCCAAAATAGTGCTCCAGATGAGGCAATCACCAATTAGAATATCATTGTCCCAGGAAAGAAGTTTCTGATACAAAACAGTTAAAACATCCAGAATGTGGTTTCTGATCTAACAAGTTTATTGTGGAGGCCGTCAAGAAGATGGATTGCAAACAGAAATATTTTTAGAATATGAAATGAATCCTTCTATGAGGTCGGTCGGTAACAAGTTGAATTGTCAAGATATTGGAAACAACCAGATTTTAGAGGATTTTTCAGTAACAAGAATTATAATTTTATATATATATATATATATAGTATATATGTTTATAGTATATATATGTGTGTTATATATATATATATATATAATTATAATTATATATAGTATATATATGTGTGTATGTGTATGTGTGTGTGTGTGTGTGTGTGTGTGTGTGTGTGTGTGTGTGTGTGTGTGTGTGTATGGTAGTAGAAACCAAAAGAGAAGAAATTGGAGAAGTATTATACAAAAAAATCAATAAAGTTGTGTAGCTTATTGGAAATAGAGTTAAGAGAGACTCACATACAAAAATATAAAGTAAACATGATATAAAACTTTGGGATAGAAGTCATTACTAAACACTTGAGGTGAATCCCAAATGGAAAACAATGGAAATTCTTGGGGTAAGGATGGGGATTTGGGAAATACAGCATCTTTGCTACTGGTTCATCCCATGGAGGAAATTAGAACTGGAAAAAGAGAGAGAAACAATTCTTCATTAAAATGAAAAGAAAAAACTAATTATCTTTGTATTTAATTTAGTTTTTAAGTTGCTTGATCAGAGATATTAATAATGATGGTGATGATATTTATTTACTGCTTTAGGATTTTGAAAACACATTTTGAAAAACATTGAAAACTATTTTATACTCACAACAACCCTGTCAAGTAGGTGCGATTTTATCTTCATTCTGCAGTGGAAGAGAATGAAACGGGCAGTTGCTAAATGACTTGCCTAGGGTAATTCAGCTAATCTCCAAGTTCAGATCTGAACTCAAATCTTCCTGGTTCCAGATCCATTATCCAGTCCATTATGCCATAGATAAAAATATCACTGATTAGTTTCATTTTGAAAAGTCAATGGTTATGATGTTAAATAAATATAATTTGGAAAATCAATAAGCATTTGTTAAGTACTTAATCTGTACTTGTTTTGAACCTATAGTCTTACCCCAGTTTATATCTCACTAAGGAATGAGTAGTAATGGATTGTGGGATATGAAGTAAGCAAAACATAGCCAGGGAAACCAAAGCAGACTAAGGGAATTAGACATATCTCAAAAGTCAAAGCAGGATCAGAATAGAGTTGAAAAAGTTCTAGCTGGCTCAAGATTCAGAAATCTTGGGATTAAATTTTGCCTCTGGTGTTTATTACCTAAAATAGTGAGTCACATAATAATTATCAGGATAGTGGGAACCTTATTGCTGTTGTTCAGTCATTTTCAGTTATTTCTAACTCTTCATGACACCATTTCAGATTTTTTTTGGCAAAGATACTAAAATAGACTGCCATTTCCTTCTCCAACTCATTTTTACAAATGAATAAACTAAGGCAAATAGAGTTAAGCAACTTGCCCAGAATCACACAGCTAGAAAACGTCTGATGCTATCCATCCAGCTGCTCATGGCAAATTAATTAAACTCCATATATCTCAGTTTCCTCATTTGTAAAATAAAGTTACTGGATTAAATGGCTTTTTAAACCCTTCCCAGACAAAGATTTATGATCCTCTAAGTTCATGGATTTGAATCAGTTGGATAAAGCTGGAATTTGTACAAACAAAAGGTCTAGAGTCATGGCCAACATCTCCAGATAGATAAGAACCAGATGGACATTAACACTAAAGAGTAGAGCAAGGACAGAATCCAGCAATCAGATATCCAGTCAGCAACCATGAGATCCACAGGTGTTGGAAACAAAATACAAACACAAAAAGGTTAAGCATTAGTAATAAAAAGACCCTTGAATAACTAAAGCACAGTGTTGCTTCAGTTAAGAAACTTTGATATACTTCATTTTAAAGGAAGTAGCCTCTCCCCAAGTATTGCTATTTTGAGGCCTGTTAGTGAAAGAAAATGAAAGCTTTTGGCTGTAGTGAAAAGTAAGAAAGGACATCCTGACAACAGTCTCAAAATCAGCTGCCCAGTTACTGTCAAGGTAATCTGATCATGGAACTTTGAGGAGGTTTTCTCTTCCATGGGTATACCACCATATGCTTTTTTCTTGGAATCACAAATTGGAATACATTATGACCCAAGGATGATCATATTCTCAGCCCTGCCATTCTTTCAGGGTGAACTCAGGTGAATGATTTCAAGTTCTGGGTGATTCTATCCATCATTCCTAAAATCAAATGAAACCCTGTCAGGCCTGAACCAAATATAATTTATTACAGGCAAAAGTAATTGAAAAACAACCAAAAATTATGAGCAACAGCCAATAAGACTGTCAGAATTAATACAAGCAGCAACTACAAGTAACATTATCAACCACCACTATATGACAAGAATAATCAGATGGCGGCATTAGACTACTAAGGATCATACTCAAGAAATGGCTATGTGAACCAAGACATTAATCTCAATAAGTTGAGATAAAAAGTCTAAGTAAAGAAGGTTAAAGATCTTAATCTTGATTCCACAAACTCAAAATGAGTCTGTAGAGAGATTTCATGGGGATCTATGAACTTAGATGAGGGGAAAATTATATGTTTGCCCTTATTAACCTCTAATATAATATTTATTTTAATTATAAACATAAACAATATGCATTACTTGAGAAAGGATCCATTCACAAACTTCTCTAGTCTTCCAAAGAGTCCATGAAACAAATAAAGTTTAAAAAGAACCCCTGGTAAAAAGGCAAGAGGAGGTAGAGGAACACATGTTAGTAATTTATTTAAGATTTTATGACATCACACAGTTTGGGTTGGATGTGAGTTCTGCCTCATTGCAGATTTCCAGAACTTTCTCTGGGATAGCCAGGCTAATTTCTTCTCTCCAGCAGAACAGGACAAATAGATATTTCTTCAGCATTCCCCTGCTACTGGGATACTAAGGGGTGTGAGTGGAATCCTGCCATAAGTCCCTTTGACATGACTGTCTGCCCCTACCTTAATAGACCCCAAAGTTTGCCAAAATGGAAGCTGTTGATTAATTGGAATTCTCGTGGCCATTCACAGCTATTACCCTGGTCCCTTTCAAGTCCCGGAGCTTGATACTCCAGCCCATTCCTAGAGACAAGTTGTGAAGCAAGAGAGTAAATAAAACACTAACTCAAAAGGGAAAGGCTAACTAGCCAGATCTAGAGGTGGCTCTGGTAAAGAAAAGTCTCCATGGAGCTATACCATTCAAGTGGGCTTCATGGTTCAGACCCAAAAACAATTTCATTCTCACCATTTGTTATACCTAGAAATCTAAGTAAGAATAGCATTTTGGCATCACCCCTAGAGATACTCTGGGTTATGTAGTTCTTGTATTTGATAGGTGTGAAAATAGCAGAGAGAGAGAAAGAATTGAGAATGTTCAAATCCATATTAAATCCATGGGTACACATGAGGAATAATTATAAATAAGGGATATGTGTTAAGATGTTTCCTTCTCACCTTACTGAACACATACATGTTTTAATAAGTCTTTGAGTCCCCAGATGAATAGATAAATTTTGTCATCTAATAACTGTAGTTGTGACCAAACTTGAGCAAGTAAATTCATACATTTTTCTTGTTCTCATTACCCAGAAAATATATAGTTACTATTCAGAATGTCATGAGATGCCAGTTTTAGAAAAAACCACTCAGGAAGACATGGTACAGTAGAAAAAACAAGGAATTTGGAATCAGGTATGGATTTAATCTCTGGCCTTTTAAGTTATTATGTGTATGGCTTTGAACAAAGTATCACTTCACACCTCTCAGATTGACTAAAATGCCAGGAAAAGATAATAATAAATGAGGAAAAACTGGAACACTAATACATTGTTGGTGGAGTTGCGAATTGATCCAATTATTCTGGAGAGCAATTGGAACTATTATACCCAAAGGGCTATCAAACTGCACATATCTTTTGATCCAGGAGTGTTTCTACTGGGTCTGTATCCCAAAAAGATCATAAAAAAGGGAAAATGACCCACATGTGCAAAAATGGTTATGGCAGCTCTTTTGTGGTGTCAAGGAACTGGAAACAGTGGATGTCCATCAGTTAGTGAATGACTGAATAAGTTATGGTAGATAAATGTAATGTAATGTTATTGTTCCATAAAAAATGATCAGCAGGATGATTTCAAAAAGGCCTGGAGATACTTCATGAATTGATACTAAGTAAAGTGAGTAGAATCAAGAAAACAATGTACACAGCAACAAGATTACATGAAGATCAATTGTGATGGACTTGGTTCTTTTCAACAATGAGGTGATTCAGGCCAATTCCAATAAACTTGTGATAGAGAAAGTCTTCTGCATCCAGAGAGAGAATTTGGGGATAAAGGTAGATCACAACAAAATAATTTTGCATTGGTTGTTGTTTACTTTCTTTTTTTGTTTCTCATTTTTTCCCCTTTTGATCAGATTGTTCTTGTGCAACATGATAAATGTGGAACTGGTTAGAAGAATTTCACATGTTAATCTAAAAAAAATCAGTTAAGACTGATGGAATATCTGATTTTTCTAGTTAACTATTAATTAATCAGGATCGATGAATTGTTTTTATTGTCATTTGCAGTTCTTATTGATAAGCTTTCTAAAGTGTATTGTGTCCCCTTCCTTCCCTTTTAAAGAGTGACCTTTGCTGGATTACTAAGTAACTTATAGCATTTCAGAGGAAAATTTTAAAAATCCACTTTTTACTGTCCAGAACATAACATTGTTAAACTTGTATCCATAAGGATTAATCCATTCATGTGAATGATTCACTTTTACTCCCATCTTAACATCTTCCTATCACCACTGCCTATATCTACCTAGCCTTGTATAGCTACCTGAACCCCCCCAGACTAGACAATGCTTAATCTTCACATTCTTTTCAGTCCTCTACCTACCTACCTTGTCTTTAACTATATAGGAATATTCCCTCCTCATAACCTCATTTTCTATCTCTTTTTTCTGAGTACCATATTCAAATTACTATCATTGCTTTTGAAAATTGCACACCAATTGATTGATTAACCATTCCTATCACTTCCCAGTCATTCTTTTTTGGGGAGCACCATTCCATGCAATGTATTTTCCTGTTAAAACATAATCTTCTTGAGAGAAGGGGACAATCTTACTTTTTACATATGCATCCTCAACTTTCTGCATGATACCTTGAACACAGTAAATGTTTCATCATTTTTCTTCTCATTCATCTATGATTGTCTCAGGGAAAAGAACTAGGTCACATTTCATAGAATATATTGGTGCTATTTTTTTCTTTTCTCAAATATATATGAAGGTCCTATGACTAAAGTACTTCAATTAGTTCAAGGAAAAATTCTTTATTCATACCTATAATGTGAGCAGAATAAGTGATTTGACTTTTTCACTCAATATCTGGAAAGGATCTCTTCAAGTTTCTGGCCAAACTAAGTTCCTAGAGAAGCTGAACTAGACATTATTTAAAAATAATCCATACATCTGCTATCTGAGTTGGAGCATTAAGTCAATCTCTTAGGGAAAGAGGACAATTAAGGAGATGAGAACTATAAAATATAGTCCACTGGTTAAGTTAATTGTCTGTGGGGTCTTTAAATTTGTCCTTAGAGTTGTAAAACTCCCTGTTTTACAAATTTCCTAATTCTACAAATATGTGGGGTTTGGTTGGTTACTAGATGAAAGCTAAGGTTGCATCTTTATTTTGCTACAACATCATATAGCTATAATACCTCCAAGCTCTGAGGAAAAAACCTGAGAAAACAAATATGTAGTTTGGAAGGAGATTTGTATTTTTGTTGTTGTCATTTTGGTTTATTTTTAGTGGTTATATTGGATTCTTCAACTTCTAGGCAGGGGAAAATGTGTAGGGAAATGGTCTTTGGAGAGAATGTCTTATAGTTGATAGAAGTCCTGTCTCTGACATATGCTGATTATGTTATCATGGCAAATCATTTAACTACTCTTCAACTCAGTTTCCTCTTCTATAAAATAGAACTAATATCACCTTCCTCAAAATGTTGTTGTAACTATCAAATCAATTGACATTGTATACATATGGGCACATTGTAAACTTTAAGGTGTTATATAAATATTAGCTTATAGATAAAATTAAGTAAATGGTAAATAAATAAATGATATAAATAAAACAAATTAGTATTGATTACAGAAGATATTTACCTGTATAGATAGGAGTTTCTCATCGAGGAGCTTCACAGGTTAAATCTGCACCAAAAACTTGTCCATGAAAAAAGACCAAAAGTTTGGTAGAGGAAGTTCAAACGTCCAGATAACAATACCAGAACATTTCCTAGGATTTGATTTAAAAACAAAAACAACCAAAAATGTATTCTACTGATACCTTCCCAATGTCAGGAAAAATTAAAAATTATCATTAGTAGATCCCACTGTGAGAAATTTATGGGAGAAGTAGGGTAAATGTCATGCATGATAGGCAGATATAGATATTTAACAATCTGGATCACTGGAGGAAATCTGCAAATCAAAGAGATCACAGATCTATTTGAATACCTGAGAGGGACAGAGCCAAAATGATGGAGAAGATACACACTTCATTCTGAGATCCCTTCTACCCTCACTACTGATTACCAAATTCAGCCTCTGAAATAGTGCTTGACTGATAGAATCCACAAACATTAGGAGTACAACAAATTAGCAGCAGAAGATAATCTGGAAGAGCCACAGAAAAGGTCTGTCTTGATCAGGTGGAAGGAGGCCAGTGTAGGCAGGGAGACAGAACACAGAGGCTAGTGCCAGCTGAGTGGACCAGGGGTGGGGTACAATATCCACAGGTGGAGAATTTGCAGGTAGGACTCTACCACGGGTTAACTGCTCTGCTTTGGTTGCAAAGCAGTAGATTAGCAGAGAAGATACACAAATTCCAAAGGTAGATTATACCCCAAAATGCCAGCGTTTCACAGGACCTGGCCATACCCACTCAGCATCAGGAGTGACTCAACATGACCACAGCACAACTGTGCAGCCTCATTCTGCACTGTGGCACTCTGCACAAGACAGTCACACTTCAAAAACATGGCCGTTTTTTGCAACCCATTCACAAGACACCTACTATCCATCTGTCCCTGTTCTGTAGGGAAAGCTGGGAACCTCTTTACCCTGAAGACAGACACCAAGGGCTTTTTAAAGAATGAGTAAAAAAGCAAACCAAGCTTTTACTATAGATAACTTCTATACAAAAAAAAAAAAAAAAAAAAAAAAAAAAAAAGGAGCAAATTTCTAACTCTGAGGAGACTAATAGCAGACACTCTCCAGGAAAAAAAAAAAAAAAACAAAGGGGGATATAGCCTGTTCCCCACCACACTAGGCTCTCCTAGAAGAAATTATAAATGATCTTAAAAGAGTGCTAGAAGAAAAAAGGGAAAATGAAAGAGAAGCTCTGCAAAAGAGTATGGGAATGGCATATAACTCATTAAAAGAAAGATTTGATAAAGTAGAATAAGAAAACAACTTCGTGAAATGTAAACTGGAAAAGATAAAGAACTCCCAGGAAAGTAGGATTTGTGAACTGGAAAAAGAAAATAGCTCATTAAAAAAAATTAGTGAAAAAAAAAAAAAAAAAAACTTCATAGAGCAAAACAACGCATTTAAAAACTTAATTGGACATATACAAAAAGACATAAAACAATTAATGAAGAAAATAACTCATTAAAAATCAGAACTGAACAAATGGGAATGGAAGATTCATTGAGATATCCCAACATTAGGGATAAAAATTCATTATTTGGAAAAAACTGTTGGGAAAACTGGAAATTAATATGGCAGAAATTAGATATGGATGCACACTTAATACCATATACCAAGATAAGATCAAAATGGGAACATGATTTAGGCATAAAGAGGGAGATAATAAATAGATTAGAGGAACAGAGGATAGTCTATCTCTCAGACCTATGGAGGAGGAAGGAATTTATGACCAGAGGAGAAATAGAGATCATTATTGATCACAAAATAGAAGATTTCGATTACATCAAACTAAAAAGTTTCTGTACAAATAATACTAATGCAAACAAGATTAGAAAGGAAATAACAAACTAGGAAAATATTTTTAAAAGCAAAGGTTCTGACAAAGGTCTCATTTCCAAAATATATAGAGAACTGACCCTAATTTATAAGAAACCGAACCATTCTCCAATTGATAAATGGTCAAAGGATATGAACAGACAATTCTCAGATGAAGAAATTGAAACTATATCCATTCACATGAAAGAGCGTTCCAAATCACTACTGATTAGAGAAATGCAAATAAAGACAACTCTGAGATACCACTACACACCTGTCAGATTGGCTAAGATGACAGGAACAAATAATGATGAATGTTGGAGGGGATGTGGGAAAACTGGGACACTAATACATTGCTGGTGGAGCTGTGAAAGAATCCAGCCATTCTGGAGAGCAATTTGGAACTATGCCCAAAAAGTTATCAAACTGTGCATACCCTTTGACCCAGCAGTGCTACTACTGGGCTTATATCCCAAAGAAATACTAAAGAGCGGAAAGAGACATATATGTGCCAAAATGTTTGTGGCAGCTCTTTTTGTTGTAGCTAGAAACTGGAAGTTGAATGGATGTCCATCAGTTGGAGAATGGTTGGGTAAATTATGGTATATAAAGGTTATGGAATATTATTGCTCTGTAAGAAATGACCAGCAGGAGGAATACAGAGAGGCTTGGAGAGACTTACATCAACTGATGCTGAGTGAAATGAGCAGAACCAGAAGATCACTGTACACTTCAACAACAATACTGTATGAGGATGTATTCTGATGGAAGTGGATATCTTCAACATAAAGAAGAGCCAACTCACTTCCAGTTGATCAATGATGGACAGAGGTAGCTACACCCAGAGAAGAAACACTGGGAAATGAATGTAAATTGTTAGCACTAATATCTGTCTGCCCAGGTTACATGTACCTTCGGAATCTAATGCTTATTGTGCAACAAGAAAATGGTATTTACACACATGTATTGTATCTAGGTTATATTGTAACACAAGTAAAATGTATGGGATTGCCTGTCATTGGGGGGAGGGAATGGAGGGAGAGGGGGATAATTTGGAAAAATGAATACAAGGGATAATATTATAAAAATATATAATAAAAATTATAAAAAAAAAAAAGAATTAGTCAAGCAAAACCAAAAAAAACAAAACAAAACCTAGTAAAAAAAATTAAATAGGTACTTGGAAAAACAACAGACCTGGAAAATAGATCTAGGAGAGATAATCTAAGGATTATTGGTCTCCCTGAAAACCATGATAAAAAAAGAGCCTAGACACTGTTTTTCAGGAAATCATCAAAGAGAACTGGCCAGATGTAATAGAATCAGATGGTAAAATAGGTATTGAAAGAATTCATCAAACACCTTCTGAAAGAGACCCCAAAATAAAAACTCCAAAGAATATTGTGGCTAAATTTCAGAACTATCAGACTAAGGAAAAATATTACAAGCAGCCAGAAAAAAAAAATTCAAATGCCAAGAAGCCACAATAAGGATCACTCAGGATCTAGTAGCTTCCACATTAAAGGATGAAAGGGCCTGGAATCTGATATTACAAAAGGCAAAAGAACTTGGAATGGAGCCAAGAGTAAACTACCCAACTAAGCTGAGCATTAAACAGGTGAATTTCATTTATTCCTAATGAATAAACCAGAGCTAAACAAAAAATTTGACCTCCAAATATAGGATCCAAGAGAAGCATAAAAAGATAAAAAGAACTCTTGAGAATTGTATTTCTGTTTCAGGCATATATAAAGAACATGTGTGTAATTTGATTTTACTGTTATAATATATTTTTTAAAAGCGAATTAGAAGTGGAAAAGGGATTGTATCTGAAAAAGGGGGAAAGTGGAGGTAAAAAGAGGGAAACTACGTCTCACAAAGAGGCAAAGGAAAACTATCACATCTGAGAGAATTAAGAGAGGGAGAGGAACATTGTGTGAATCTCACTCTCATCAGATTTGGCTCAAAGAGAAAATATTAGACATATTTGGTTTACAGAGAAACTTCTTACCTCATTAAACAGTGGGAGAGGAAAAGGGAAAAGGAAAAGAGTAAGCTAAATAAAAGGGAATACAGGAAAAAATAAGGGAAAGGAAAGGGGAAGGGAATCAAAGGGGGGAGGGATTCTAAAGATGGAGAGTTGCATGAGCAAGTGGGAACCCATAAGTTTAATACTGGGGAGGGGGGTAAAGGGGGAAAGAAAAAGAAAAGTATTATCTGGGAATAATAAGATGGCAAGAAATACAAAATTAGTAGTTTTAAAAGCAAATGTGAATGGGATGAACTCTCCCATAAAGTGGAAGCAGATAGAAGACTGGATCAAAAGCCAGAATCCTACAATAAGCAGGGTGATACATACAGAGTAAAGGTAAAAGGCTGGAGCAGAATCTATTATGTTTCAGGTGAGGTCAAAAAAGCAAGGGGAGCTATCCTTATCTCAGATCAAGCAAAAGCAAAAATTGATCTAATTAAAAGAGATAAGGAAGGAAACTATATCTTGCTAAAGGGTAGCATAGACAATGAAGCCGTATCAATACTAAACATATATGCACCAAATGGTGTAGCATCTAAATTCCTAAATGAGAAGGTAAGAGAGCTGTAAGAAGAAATAGACAGCAAAACTATAATAGTGGGAGATCTCAACCTTGCACTCTCATAATTAGATAACTCAAACCACAAAATAAATAAGAAAGAAGTTAAAGAGGTAAATAGAATATTAGAAAAGTTAGGTATGATAGATCTTTGGAGAAAACTGAATGGAGACAAGAAAGCAGTACATTTTCTTCTCAGCAGTTCATGGAACCTATGCCAAAATTTACCATATATTAGGACATAAAGACCTCAAAATTAAATGCAGAAAGGCAGAAATAGGAAATGCATTCTTTTTAGATCATGATGCAATAAAAACTACATTCAACAAAAAGCTAGGGGTAAATAGACCAAAAAGTAATTGGAAACTAAATAATCTTGTCCTAAAGAATGAATGGATAAAACAGCAAATCATAGACACAATTAATAATTTCACCCAAGGGAATGACAACAATGAGACAACATACCAAAATTTGTGGGATGGAATGTGATAATAAGGGGAAATTTAATATCCCCAGAGGCTTACTTGAATAAAATAGAGACAGAAAAGATCAATGAATTGGTCTTCCAACTCAAAAATCTAGAAAAAGAACAAATTAAAAAGCCTCAATCAAATACTAAACTTGAAATTCTAAAATTAAAAGGAGAAATTAATAAAATTGGAAGTAAAAAATTATTGAATTAATAAATAAAACTAAGTTGGTTTTATGAAAAAAAATAGACTTCTGGCCAAGATGGCAGCATGGAGGCGGACAGCTGCTTGAGCTCCGCATTTGCTCTCGGAACTTGCTTCATGACAAGCCTCAGAGTTAATGCTTGACCAGAAAAGAAACCCACAAATGATCACCAAGGGACGACATCCTTGAAATTCGCCAGAGGGGGTCTGTGTTTGCTCGGGGGAGGGTCAATCAGACTGGGCGCAGACTGAGGGCGGGCAAGCCAGAGCGAGACAGGCAGCTCACACTGCTCAGACCTGAGGGGGAGGGGTGCAATCTCTGCCGTTTCTGGGAAGGGGCTTTTGCCCCACTGTGGATGTCCGTCTTGGCAGCAAGCCAGGAGCAGCGGAGAGGGTGTAAACACCAGAGGTGAGGATTGAAACCCCAGAGAGCTGGCGTCTCTCGGAATCCAGCTGCCCCCAACCCCCACCTGGAGTGACTCGGCACGTTCTCAGAGCCTCAGAGCGTTCTCAGAGCCTCAGAGCACAAAGTCATCGCAGCCATCACTGTTCTGTTGGTGGCTCTCTGCTGCCCTACCCCCAGTCTGTAGAGGAAGCCCATTAACACCATCCAGCTCCATCCCCCCCAAAGCAGACAAGTTGTTTCTCTTGTCAGTTTGTTTTCTTCCATTTCTCTCTTGACAAAGTGAACAGGGAATTTGGAAGGGCTCTGACCATTGACGGCTTCTGTGTGGAGAGAGAGCAGACTTCAAATACTGAGGAGACTAGAGGCAGACTGTCCCCAGAGGATCTGCTCCTCGATACAGAGGAATCTTGTGGAGGATATCAAAAGGAATCTCACAGGAGAGCTAGAGGAGAAATGGGAAAAGGAAAGGGAAGCTTGGCAAGAGAGCCTGGAGAAGTCATTCCACTCATTTAAAGACAGAGTGGATAAAGAAAACAAATCATTGAGAAATAAAATCAGTGAATTAGAAAATGCAAACAACTCCAAGGAAAACAGGATTAGTGAGCTGGATAAAGAAATCAGCTTTCTAAAAAATAAAATGGAAAAAATGGGAAAAAATTCCATAGAAGATAAAAACACAATTGGACAATTACAAAAAGATATAAAAAAGTGAGTGAAGAAAATACATAATTGAAAATTAGACTCGAACAAGTACAAATGAGTGACTCAAGGAGAAACCAAGAGGTAGTCAAGCAAAACCAGAGAAATGAAACAATTGAAAAGAATGTCAAGTACCTTAATAGAAAGACAACAGACCTGGAAAACAGATCCAGGAGAGACAATTTGAGAGTAATCGGACTCCCTGAAAAATGTGAGGAAAAAAAGATCTTGGACACTATTTTCAAGGAAATTATCAAAGAGAACTGCCCAGACATTTTGGAAACAGAGGGTAAAATAGACATTGAAAAAATTTATTGATCACCTACTGAAAGGGACCCTAAAATCAAAACGCCAAGAAATATAGTGGCCAAGTTCAAGAACCATCAGACAAAGGAAAACATATTGGAAGCTGCTAGAAAAAATCAATTCAGATATGGAGGAGCCACAATAAGGATAACCCAGGATCTAGCAGCGTACATTAAAAGAACGAAGGGCCTGGAATATGATATTCTGAAAAGGCTAAGGAACTTGGCATGCAGCCAAGAATAACTTACACAGCAAGAATGAACATCGTTTTCCAGGGAAGAAGATGGACAGTTAATGAAATAAATGAATTCCTTCTATTCTTGATGAAAAAACCAGACCTACATAAAAGGTTTGATCTTCAAATACAGAATGCAAGAGATTTCTAAAAAGGTAAAAAGAAATCTTGAGAACTGTACTTTTGCCAAAAAAATATGTAAAGAGCACATGTATAATTTGTCCTAGAAACTAGAGGTGGAAAGGAAATTGTATCATAAAAAAATGTAAAGTGGTGGTACTACATCTCATGAAGAGGCAAAGGTAACCTATTATATCTGAGAGAAAGAAAGGAGGGAGATGAACATAGTGTGTATCAACAGACATATTCGATTTATGGTGAAACTTCTTCCACTTCATTGAAAAGTGAAAGGGAAGGAGTAAGCTAAGGGGAAGGGAATACAGAAATTTCGAGGAAAAGGGGTAAAATAAGAAAGGAACTTTAAGGTGGGGGGGGGATCCTAAAAAGGGAGGGCTGTGAAAAGCAAGTGGTGTTTACAAGTTTAATACTGGGTAGGGGGGTAAGAGGGAAGGAAAGGGGAAAAGCATAAGCAGGGGTTAATAGGATGGCAAGCAATATAGAATTAGTTATTCTAACCATAAATGTGAATGGGGCAAACTGCCTCATAAAGAGGAAGCACTTAGCAGACTGGATTAAAAGTCAGAATCCTACTATATGTTGTTTACAGGAAACACACCTGAAACAGGGGGATACATTCAAAATAAAAGTAAAAGGGTAGAGCAGAATCTACTATGCTTCAGGCAAAGCCAAAAAAACAGGAGTAGCCATCCTCATCTCAGATCAAGCAAAAACAAAAATTGATCTAATTAAAAGAGATAAGGAAGGGCATTATATCCTGCTAAAGGGTAGCATCAATAATGAAGCAGTATCAATATTAAACATATATGCAACAAGTGGTGCAGCATCTAAATTCTTAAAAGAGAAATTAAGAGAGCTGCAAGAAGAAATAGATAGCAAAACTATAATAGTGGGAGATCTCAACCTTGCACTCTCAGAATTAGATAAATCAAACCACAAAATAAATAAGAAAGAAGTCAAAGAGGTAAATAGAATACTAGAAAAGTTTGATATGATAGATCTTTGGCAAAAGCTAAATGGAGACAGAAAGGAGTATACTTTCTTCTCAGCAGTTCATGGAACCTATACAAAAATTGATCATATACTAGGGCATAAAAACCTCAAAATCAAATGCAGTAAGGCAGAAATAGTAAATGCATCCTTTTCAGACCACAATGCAATCAAAATTACATTTAACAAAAAGCCAGGGGAAGATAGACCAAAAAATAATTGGAAACTAAATAATCTTATACTAAAGAATGATTGGGTAAAACAGCAAATCATAGGAATAATTAATAACTTCACCCAAGAAAATGACAATAATGAGACATCATACCAAAATGTGTGGGATACAGCCAAAGCAGTAATAAGGGAAGTTTTATATCTCTAGAGGCCTACTTGCATAAAATAGAGAAAGAGAGGGCCAACGAATTGGGCTTACAACTAAAATTGCTAGAAAAGGAACAAATTAAAAACCCCCAGATAAACACAAAACTTGAAATTCAAAAAATAAAAGGTGAGATTAATAAAATTGAAAGTAAAAAAACTATTGAATTAATTAATAAAACTAAGAGTTGGTTCTATGAAAAAACCAACAAAATGGACAAACCCTTAGTAAACCTGATTAAAAAAAGGAAAGAGAAAAAGCAATTTGTTAGTCTTGAAAATGAAAAGGGTGAACTCACCACTAATGAAGAGGAAATTAGAAAAATAGTTAGGAGCTACTTTGCTCAACTTTATGCCAATAAATTCGATAACTTAAATGAAATGGAAGAATACCTTCAAAAATATAGCTTGCCCAGATTAACAGAGGAAGTAGTCTAAATAGTTCCATCTCAGAAAAAGAAATAGAACAAGCTATTAACCAACTTCCTAAGAAAAAGTCCCCAGGACCAGATGGATTTACATGTGAATACTACCAAACATTTAAAGAACAACTAACTCCAATGCTATGTGAACTATTTGAAAAAATAGGGATTGAAGGAGTCCTACCAAATTCCTTCTATGACACAGACATGGTACTGATACCTAAACCAGGTAGATTGAAAACTGAGAAAGAAAACTATAGACCAATTTCCTTAATGAATATTGATGCTAAAATCTTAAATAAGATATTAGCAAATAGACTTCAGAAAATCATCCCCAGAATAATACACTATGACCAAGTGGAATTTATACCAGGAATGCAGGGCTGGTTTAATATTAGGAAAACTATTAGTATAATTGACCATATTAATAATCAAATTAATAAAAACCATATGATCATCTCAATAGATGCAGAAAAAGCATTTGACAAAATCCAACATCCATTCCTACTAAAAACCCTTGAAAGTATAGGAATAAATGGACTATTCCTTAGAATAATAACGAGCATATATTTAAAACCTACAGTAAACATCATATGTAATGGTGATAAACTAGAAACTTTCCCTGTAAGATCAGGAGTGAAACAAGGTTGCCCACTATCACCATTACTATTCAATATAGTACTAGAAACTCTAGCCTGGGCAATAAGAGCCGAGAAAGAGATTCAAGGAATTAGAGTAGGAAATGAGGAAATCAAATTATCACTTTTCGCAGATGACATGATGGTATACTTAGAGAACCCCAAAGACTCTGCTAAAAAGCTATTAGAAATAATTCAGAATTTTAGCAAAGTTGCAGGATACAAAATAAATCCACATAAATCCTCAGCATTTTTATACATTACCAACACAATCCAACAGCAAGAGATACAAAGAGAAATTCCATTCAAAATAATGGTTGATGGCATAAAATATTTGGGAATATATCTACCAAAGGAGAGTCGGGAATTATATGAGCAAAATTACAAAACACTTGCCACAAAAATAAAGTCAAATTTAAATAATTGGAAAGACATTCGGTGCTCTTGGATAGGCCGAGCGAATATAATTAAGATGACAATACTACTTAAACTAATCTATTTATTTAGTGCTATACCAATCAGACTTCCAAGAAATTATTTTAATAACCTAGAAAAAATAACAACAGAATTCATATGGAACAACAAAAGGTCGAGAATTTCAAGGGAAGTAATGAAAAAAAAAATTAAGTGAAGGTGGTCTAGCTGTACCTGATGTAGAACTGTATTATAAAGCAATAGTCACCAAAACCATTTGGTCTTGGCTAAGAAATAGACTAGTTGATCAGTGGCATAGGTTAGGTTCACAGGGCAAGATAGTGAATAAAAATAGCAATCTAGTGTTTGACAAACCCAATGATCCCAAATTTTGGGATAAGAATTCATTATTTGACAAAAACTGCTGGGAAAACTGGAAATTAGTATGGCAGAAACTAGGCATGGACCCACATTTAACACCACATACTAAGATAAGATCAAAATGGGTCCAAGATTTAGGCATAAAGAACGAAATCATAAATAAATTGGAGGAACATAGGATAATTTACCTCTCAGATTTGTGGAGGAGGAAGGAGTTTGTGTCCAAGGGAGAACCAGAGACCGTTATTGATTACAAAATAGATCATTTTGATTACACCAAATTAAAAAGTTTCTGCACGAACAAAACTAATGCAAATAAGATTAGAAGGGAAGTAACAAATTGGGAAAACATTTTTACAGTTAAAGGTTCTGAGAAAGGCCTCATCTCCAAAATATACAGAAAATTGACTTTAATTTATAAGAAATCAAACCATTCTCCAATTGATAAATGGTCAAAGGATATGAACAGACAATTCTCAGATGATGAAATTGAAATTATATCCACTCATATGAAAGAGTGTTCTAAATCACTATTGATCAGAGAAATGCAAATTAAGACAACTCTGAGATATCATTACACACCTGTCAGATTGGCTAAGATGACAGGAACAAATAACAATGAATGTTGGAGGGGCTGTGGGAAAATTGGGACACTGATGCATTGTTGGTGGAGTTGTGAAAGAATACAACCATTCTGGAGAGCAATCTGGAATTATGCCCAAAAAGTTATCAAAATGTGCATACCCTTTGACCCAGCCATACTACTACTGGGCTTATATCCCAAGGAAATACTAAAGAAGGGAAAGGGACCTGTATGTGCCAAAATGTTTGTGGCAGCCCTTTTCATAGTGGCTAGAAGCTGGAAAATGAATGGATGTCCATCAATTTTAGAATGGTTGGGTAAATTATGGTATATGAATGTTATGGAATATTATTGTTCTGTAAGAAATGACCAGCAGCTGTAAGAAATGACCAGCAGGAGGAATACAGAGAGGCTTGGAGAGACTTACATCAACTGATGCTGAGTGAAATGAATAGAACCAGAAGATCGCTGTACACTTCAGTGCTGTATGAAGATATATTCTGATGGAAGTGGATATCTTCAACATAAAGAAGATCCAACTCACTTCCAGTTGATCAATGATGGACAGAAATAGCTACACCAAGAGATGGAACACTGGGAAGTGAATGTAAATTGTTAGCACTACTGTCTATCTACCCAGGTTACTTATACCTTCGGAATCTAATACTTAATGTGCAACAAGAAAATGGTATTTACACACATATATTGTATCTAGGTTTTATTGTAACACATGTAAAATGTATGGGATTGCCTGTCATTGGGGGGAGGGAATGGAAGGAGGGGGAGGATAATTTGGAAAAATGAATACAAGGGATAATATTATAAAAAAAATTACTCATGCATATATGCTGTGTAAAAATTTCTAAATAAATAAATAAAAAAAAGAAATGACCAGCAGGAGGAATACAGAGAAGCTTGGAGAGACTTACATCAACTGATGCTAAGTGAAACGATCAGAACCAGAAGATCATTATACACTTCAACAATGATACTGTATGAGATGTATTCTGATGGAAGTGGATATCTTCAACATAGAGAAGAGCTAATCCAATTCTAATTGATCAATGATGGACAGAATCAGCTACATCCAGAAAAGGAACACTGGGAAATGAGTGTAAACTGTTAATTTTACCTTCTGAATCCAATTTTTCTTGTGCAACAAGAGAACTGTACGGATCTGCACACATATATTGTATCTAGGAAATATTTTAACATGTTTAACATGTATATGACTACCTGCCATCTAGGGGAGGGGGTGGAGGGAGGGATGGGAAAAGTTGTAACAGAAGTGAGTGCTAGGAACAGTGGTGTAAAAATTACCCATGATTTTGTTCTGTCAATAAAATGCTATAATTAAAATAAAAAAAATTTAAAAAAAAAAAGAAAGAAAGAAAAAATTAGATAAGCCTTTAGTAAATTTAATTAGAAAAAAGGAAAGAGGAAAATCAAATTGTTAGTCTTAAAAATGAAAAGGGAGTACTTTTCACCAATGAAGAGGAAATTAGAGCAATAATTAGGAGTTACTTTGACCAACTTTATGCCAATAAATTTGATAACCTAAGTGAAATGGATGACTACCTTCAAAAATATATACTTCCCAGATTAATAGAGGAGGAAGTAAATTGCTTAAATAATCCCATTTTAGAAAACGGAATAGAACAAGCTATTAATCAGCTCCCTAAGAAAAAATCCCCAGGACCAGATGGACGTACATTTGAATTCTACCAAACATTTAAAGAATAATTAACTCCAATGTTATATAAACTATTTGAAAAAATGTAGAATAAAGGACACTTCCAGATTCCTTTTATGACACAAATATGGTACTGATATATAAACCAGACAGTTTGAAAACAGAGAAAGAAAATTCTAGACCAATCTCCCTAATGAACATTGATGCAAAAATCTTAAATAAAATATTATCAAAAAGATTACAGAAAATAATCCCCAGGATAATACACCATGACCAAGTAGGATTTATAACAGGAATGCAGGGCTGGCTCAATAATTGACTATATCAATAACCAACCAAACAAAAACCATATGATCATCTCAATAGATGCAGAAAAAGTATTTAATAAAATTCAACATTCATTCCTAATAAAAAACACTTGAGAATATAAGAATAAATTGACTTTTCCTTAAAATAGTCAGTAGCATCTATTTAAAACCATCAGTAAGTATCATATGTAATGGAGATAAACTGGAACTATACCCAACAATATCAGTAGTGAAACAAGGTTGCCTACTATCACCATTACTATTCAATATTGTATTAGAAGTGATAGCTTCAGCAATAAGAGTTGTGAAAGAGATTAAAGGAATTAGCATAGTTAGTGAGGAAACCAAATTATCACTCTTTGTAGATGATATGATGGTATACTTAGAGAACCCCAGAGATTCTACTAAAAAGTTATTAGAAATAATCCACAACTTTAGAAAAGTTGCAGGATACAAAATAAATTCACATAAATCATCAACATTTTTATATATCAGTAACAAAATCCAAAAGCTAGAGATACAGAGAGAAATTCCATTTAAAGTAACTGCCAATGGTATAAAATATTTGGGTATCTATCTGCCAAGGGAAAGTCAGGAACTATATGAGCAAAACTACAAAACATTTTCCCCACAAATAAAGTCAGATCTAATCAATTGAAAAAATATTAAGGGCTCTTGGGTAGGTTTAGTGAATATTAAAAAAATGACAATACTACCTAAACTAATCTATTAATTTAGTGCTATACTAATCAGACTCCCAAAAATCTACTTTAATGAAATAGAAAAAATAACAACAAAATTCTTCTGGAAAAACAAAAGGTCAAGACTTTCAAGGGAGCTAATGAAAAAAAGTCAAATGAAGGTGGCCTAGCTGTACCAGATCTAAAATTATATTATAAAGCAGCAGTCACCAAAACCATTTGGTATTAGTTAAGAAATAAACTAGTTGATCAGTGGAATAGGTAAGGTTCACAGGACAAAATAGTCAATGACTATGATAATCTAGTATTTGACAAACCCAGAGACTCCAGCTTTTGGGATAAGAATTCAATGTTTGACAAAAACTGCTGAGAAAATTGGAAATTAATATGGCAGAAACTAGGCATTGACCCACACTTAACATGGTACAACAAGATAAGGTCAAAATGGGTTCATAATCTAGGCATAAAGAATGAGATTATAAATAAATTAGAAGACATAGGATAGTTTACCTCTCAGACCTGTGGAGGAGGAAGAAATTTATGACCAAAGAAATACTAGAGATCATTATTGATCACAAAATAGAAAATTTTGATTATATAAAATTGAAAAGGTTTTATACAAGCAAAATTAATACAGACAAGATTAGAAGGGAAGCTATAAACTGGGAAAACATTTTTACAATCAAAGGTTCTGATAAAGGCCTCATTTCCAAAATATATAGAGAATTGACTCTAATTTATAAGAAATCAAGTCATTTCTCCAATTGATAAATGGTCAAAGGATATGAACAGACAATTTTCAGATAAAGAAATGGAAACTATTTCTAGTCATATGAAAAGATGCTCCAAATCATTATTAATTAGAGAAATGCAAATTAAGACAACTCTGAATACCACTACACACCTCTCAGATTGGCTAGAATGGCAGGAAAAGATAATGCTGAATATTGGAGAGGATGTGGGAAAATTGAGAAATTGATACATTGTTGGTAGAATTCTGCATGCATCCAACCATTCTGGAGAGCAATTTGGAACTATGCTTAAAAAATTATCAAACTGTACATACCCTTTGATCCAGCAGTATTACTATTTGGCTTATATCCTAAAGAGATCTTAAAAAAGGGAAAGGGACCTGTATGTACAAAAATGTTTGTAGCAAGCCTTTTTGTAGGGCAAGAAACTGGAAATTGAATGGATGCCCATCAATTGGAGAATGGTTGGGTAAATTGTAGTATATGAATGTTATGGAATATTATTGTTCTGTAAGAAGTGACCAGCAGGATGATTTCAGAAAGGCCTGATGAAATGAACTGATGCTGAATAAAATGAGCAGAATCAGGAGATTATTATACACTTCAACAACAATACTATATGATAATCAATTCTGATGGATGTGGTCCTCTTCAATAACACATTTATGCATTGTCAGTGTGACTGTGAACTGGCACAACTATTTAGAGAAATATCCAAAAGGTTATTAAACAATTTGTAACCTTTTATCGAGTGTTGGAATTACTAGGTGACAACTCGGGTTGTCTGGATAGTGACAAGGTGAGAATTCAGGTTGGACAATTACAAGGTGAGAACTCAGGTTGACTTGATGGAAAGGAGCAGGCTCATTGGCTAAGGTGGTTCTTCCCAGAAGCCCTTGCATTATCCCACGCCCATTCTCTGGAAGGATAAAAGAGAGGACTCCCAGATATAGAAGAAGACTCTGCATTGCATCAGGCTTGACGGGGCTCCCTGCAGGAGGGGAAGTCACTTCTCTGGACAAGAGTTAACAGCAACTGCCTGGAGACAACGGTTCGTTACAGGAAGAAGAATCTGTCGGAGAGATTTGAGTAGAAGACACAGCAGATCTCTTCCCAGAGAGTGATCCGGCAGCTTCTAGAGACGACAGCTCGCTACAATCGAGCATCACTACTATATACCAAAGTGATCAAAGAAAGGAAAAGAACCCAAAATATTTAGAAAATTGCTATTGATAATGGTGAAAAACTAGAAAGTAAGGGGATATCCTTCACTGGGTAGTGATTGAATATGCTTTATGTATTACTATGTTCTGTGAGCAAAGAAGAATGGTGGTAGCTTAAAAGAAATGTGAAATGAATAAATTAGAGACATCTCCTTCCCAAATGTTAATACTGAATAAATAATCAGTGCCTGTCCTGTGGTAGAGCCTTCTCTCCTTGATACTACTGCCACTTTGGGACAGATCTTCATCATATTATCATATCACATCTGGACTATTGTAATAGCCTGTCTCATGCATTTCCTCATACCAAGCCAATCTCTGTTCATCTACCAAAGTGATTTTCCTAAATCACAACTCTGACCATGACATCACTGAATTCAAAAAACTGTAGCAAATCTATAACACTTTCAAGATCAAATATAAAATCATCTGTTTAGCTTGAAAGAAATTCATAATCTAGCTTCCTCCTACCTTTCCAAACTTCTTATAACTTACTCCCTACCATATACTCTTTGATTTAATGACATCAACATTCTTACTGTGTTAAGAACAAGATACTCTAACTTTTAGCTCCAAAAACTGTCCCCCTACCATTAGATTGTGAGTTCCTTGAAAGCAGAAAAAGTCTTTTGCCTTTTTTATGTGAGCATGTCTTAGCCTTAGTCTGGCACATAGAAGGCACTTAATAAATGTTTATTGATAATAATTCAGAATGAATAGAATCTGTAGAAAAATTGATACAATGAATCTTTTTAAAATACAAACTTGAAAAAAGTGGAACTCTGATCAACAATTACATCAATGACCAACAATTATCCCAATGATCCAACCTTTATTAAAAAAACTTGAAAAACTTGGCACTCTGATCAACAATCACATTAATTATTAATGATTATCCCAATGATACATCCTTTATCCTATTCTATCTGTTTTTTGACAGAGAAATAATGATCCAAAATGCAAACTGGGAAATGAGATATATTTTTGGACATAGACCAGTGGCAGGGGAGAATTTGTTTTGTTTGACTATAATTATTTGTTACAAGGATTTACGGGTTTTTAATGGGGGAGAAAAGAAAATTAATTGTCAGATCAGCAGGCTGAAGGACAACAAAAGAAGCATATTTGCCCATAGCATGCTGAGCTGGTCCAGTCTAAAACCTCCTGACATTGATGCCTATTATGTGCCAGAAACCAAGGACATCTAGAGAGCAGAACCAGAGAGAGGAATGCATGGCGATTACAAAAAAGTCAACAAGTTTGATGTTAGGAAAACCTTCCTGACAACTCAAGATATCCAAAATTAAGTTACCTAGAAAAGTGATGAAATTCCCCTCCTTGGAGGTCTTCAAGACAAGACTAGATGACTATTTATTGAGCACAGTATAGTGGCCATTCTATTCATGTATGTGTTGAACTAGGTGACTGCTGAATTTCTTTTCCAATTCTCAAATTCTGTGATTCTCTGATCCTAGTCATATGGGTTATGGATAAATACTAAAATATATGAATTCTATCATCAAGGAGCATTAGATCTCAATGGGAAAAGAGAAAGATGAACTTAATTTAATGTCTGATTTGAGACCATACTTCCTACTTGTGCGGCCCTGGGCAAATCATTTAACTCATGTCATCCTCAATTTCTTCATTTGTAAACAAAGTATAATAGCATCTACTTTCTAGGGTTGCTATGAGGATAAAATGAGATATTATTTGAGGAAAATTTTGCAAATTTCAAAGCACTAAATGTTAACTATTTATTATTATTATTATTATTATTATTATTATTATTATTATTATTCTAAAAGTTAGAAAAGTCTAGAAGCTAAATTTTGTGTGCATGGTTACATAAATAGTATAGAGGAAGAATTCAAACTCAGTATAGAATTATGCACTGAATATTATATATCAGATCAGAGAAAGGAAGGATGCATGTGGTAGTAGAGGAATCTTTCAAGGAAAGGTTGGGATTTGAATTAGAGTTTGTAAGATTGATAGACCTTATAAAAATGGACAAAAGAAAATGAGGATGCCAAACTGGAGCACATGTAAAAGAAGGGAGAGGGATGAATGTGACATATAAAGCATTAGGGAGGATTTGAGAGAATTGTTTGGTGAAAGACCTAATTGTATCAGTGATTTATAATCTACGGAAATCCCAACATTTTGGTCAGGATACTCACCCAGTAGGCACTTTCATAGCTCATCTATAACTCTCTTACAGAAGAAAATAGCTTTAAAAATGATCCTCTTCCCAACATTGCCAACACTATAAGTAATTGAGAGCAGAAAATAGGGGAAAATTACTAATTTCCTCATACTCTGTTTCAAATGCCAATTTTTCATGGGTAATTTTTAAATTAAGAATTTTCCAAGGCTAAAGGATAGATGCTTTTCTTTAACAAACAGCAATTCTCTAGCTAGAGAAAATATGTATGCATACACACATATACAGAAGCCCTATTCAATTCGTTTTTACTCCCAATGGTTCCCCTATATGGATCAGGATGGAAAATGAGAGTCCCCTTACAACTACAGCCACATATTACCTCTCCACTGAAAAGAGTCTTGAAATGCCAAGAAATTGGGCCAAGAAAGTCCATTCAGCATGATGGAAAGGGTACAAAGCTGGTCTGTATGAGATTTCTGGAACTGGTGACCTATGTAGGGCTATAATATTGACAAAGGGCCAAGCCTAAGCCAAAAACCCAGCAGTAGTGAAGAACTACAAATCCATACAATAATATATGCATAGTACTGATGTGGATATATTTAGCAATCAAAAACATCCTATATGGTGACAATGGCATCATAGAATAAATAGCTAAAATGCTGTCACCATTCAGGACCTTGCCAAGGAAAGTTCTCAATATGCATTATAACTCTCAGACAATGCTCCATTATCCTGAGTGAAGTTTTCTCTTAAACTCATCAAACAGGAAAGTCTTTCCAGGCTTAATACAAACTTTGTCTCCTATGTTCAATAACATAGAAGAGTATTGCTGATATCTTAGATGAAAAATCAGTGTTAACTTCAGTCAAAATCAACCACCAACTTCAATCTTATCACTCACTTCAGTTCCCTCTATTCCAATTAGGTTGATCTGATCACTGGCCTAGGCATATCTTTCATATCTCTTCCTTTGCACCTTTCCTTATCCTACCCAAGACATTTTTCGACTTCTCTATCTTTGCAATAGAAAATTCTATTTATTTTAAGGTCTAATTCAAGCACTATGTTCTCAGTGGCTTGCTACCTTGCCTGATCACTCAAACTGCAATAATTTCTTCCACTTCCAAAGCATGAAACTTATCATCTGCAGCAGCAGCAATTTAGCACTTAGAACATATACAGCTACATCAACAGAGAAATCATTGTTTCTTCTCTCTCACTAAATCTGAAGGACAATGACTATATCTCATAGTTATACTATACATTATTTTTACTTCAATACATTGCACAACAAGAGCTTGTGGTTTTTACTGGTTTGTTGAATTCTTCCTACTGACTTTTAAAAATTATTTTTATATTATTGTTATTAGATTTAAAACTGAAAGGTACCCCATTGGTCATGTAGTCCAGTCCCTTCATCTTACAAATATGAAAAGTATTAAAATTCTTAAAACTAAATTTAAGTAGTGAAATTAGTGGGGGAAATTATATACATATACTCAAAGAAGATGAACTTAACTTTTAAATATATTTTTAATAAACAAAATTCTCCAGTGGTTCTGTGAACTATAGCTTATAACCACATACATTTATAAAATTTACTATGTGCCAAATAAAACTAAAACACATTTAAAACTTACATAATAAAACATATTTAATCCTTTTACTAGTTGTTATGAAATAATAACCAATAAAGAAAAATGAGCAAACTCAATTTGCATTAAGAAATGTTCACGTAAATTGTGATTTATTAACATAATAAATTATTATTTGCCATCAGAAAAGATAAATATGAAGAATTCTGAAAGTCTGGAATTCTGGAAAACATACATTGATGGGACAAGTAAAATAGAAATAGGAAAAAATATATACCTAATAGCTATTACAAGATAAATTAAAAGAAAAAATGTTAATTGGATGCCATATAACTATAAAGACCAATCTTAGCTTTTAGAAAAAGTTGAGAAACTTCTGCTTCCTCTCATCTCATGCAGAGATGAAGGACAAAAGGTATAGAATATTGCATATGTTTGTCATCCATGTTTGTTATATTGATTGTTTTTTATCTTCTTTTTGCTTTCTCTTTTGCCACAAGAGATAGCTCACTGGGTAGAAGAGAGGCAATGCATACAATAAGGAATAAAGGTGGTATAAAATAAAATATATCAATAAAATAAGTTTAAAATAATGATAAGTAGCTACATAATTCTTTACATAGATCATCTAACTAGAGGCTCACAACTGAGATATATATATACTATGAGCCCTATTCCAGATGAGGGTACATATTCTCAGAGAAATTAAGGAATTACTGTTACATTGTTAGTAAATGTCAAAAATGGAATTTGAACCCCATTCCTCCTTAATGTAAGACAAAGTCCATTCTTCTATGTACTCATCCCTGTCTATCGATCATATTTGTACACTACTCTTTGTATAGCAATCTTTTCTGGAATTTTATCCTTATAAATCAAAGCCTTGAAATCCAAGGAAGCAAGAGGTAAATGGCCAAGAAATAACAAATGGTAACTATGAAAACTATATCTTAATTCATTTAATTAATTATTTGATTAATTAATCTGTCTAAATAATCCAGTTGTGGGAAAATAGCAAAGTCACTTAGTCTCTTTAGCATACAAAACAACTATCTAAATCTAAAGAACAGCATTAGTAGAGGGAATTTCCTCACCAGAAGTGCTTATGCCAACTAAATAATAGTCTAGTAGTACATTCAAAAATATCTTGATAATACTCCAGCAACCTAAATGTTTTTAGGATGCTAAGAGCCTTTGACAGTGGTCAACCTTTAGTATTTGAAATAAATTAGAATTTTTACGCTATTATCTTCTTTTTAAATTTTATTTTATTAAAAAAAAAAAGGAAAACAAAAACAAAACAGAACATTTGTCATGTGCCTAGCAGAATATGAGGGAGGATTCAAAATATATAACAATAAATTACCAGTTCAAAAAAGGATATATATTAGTAGAAGAAATTATATTCATGAGTGTATATTTCTTCTTTATTTCCTTGCCTAATCTTCTTTTGTTCTCTGCTAGGTACTTTTTCTCTTTGTTCTTCTTTTCCCCTTTCATCTCCCCAGCCTTCCCTATTATTTCCAGCAGATGAGACTAATTAATGGTATAATGGATATAGTACTGTTAATGAAGTGAGAAAGACTTGAATTTGAATCCTACCTCACATACTTACTAGCTGTGTAACTGTGAACAAATTATCTAAACTCTTTAGGCCATAGAAAAAACAAAGAAGTGAGGTGGGAGGGAAAGAACAATAGCTTCAAAAATCCCTTTTTAGCACTAAAGCTATGGATAGTCTTTTAAGAACAGGAAAATCTCTTGATAAGGAAGAGAACATTACAGCTTTTGACACAAATGATTTAGAGAGGAATATACTATCACTTCCCTGACATATACACACTTTTCCCCCCTGAATTTGGAAGAGGAAGTGAGGAAACTGAGAAAATAAATTGCATTTTCCCCTTTAAAAGTTAAAAAGAAAATATTATTAAATATTGTTATTGTTATGGATACTTAAAGATTTTTTCATCTAAATTACTCATATTTGTATATAATTCTACAATTAGTTTACATGTGTTGACTTAACTCTTGGAGCTCTGAGAACATTTCATATATTTCTTTGGAAATTACCCTTCCCTCATAGTACACAATAAATCTCTCCCATAAGTCTTGATTGCTTGTAATAAAAAAAAAAATAAAGCTCTTACCTGTAAAGCATCACATGTGAGAGCAGGTCTTCTCTATGAGTCCTTAGATGATCTCACTAATTCCATACTCATACTCCAAATCCAGAATGTTGATTCCTTTTCTTTCTACCAAAGTCTTTCCCCCCATTTCATCCATGTTGGCAAGAATACACATTTATTAAGCACCTCCTATGTACCAGACATTGTTCTAAGGTAGGAATTTGAAGTTACCATAAGAATAATTTCATTCTTCTTTTGTTTGGGGTGGTCTTTTTTAATCTTTCTGTGTTGGGGTTATAATACCTGTTGTAATCCATTTTCAGTGCCTCAGATTTTTAGGTAATGTAACAGAAGTCAATGAGAAGGAAATTGAAAAACTAGCTATTCACTAGATTTCAATAGCTCAAGAAATGTTCATTCATACTAGATGGAAGATAATCTGGGAGGTTTCAATGGAGAAGACAATATTTCCACATTTTAAAAGATTAAACTCTTTATTTCAAGTTATTTTTAGTTCATTTTTTTCTTGCTTACTAATGAGTAGAAATGAATAATCCATCCAAAAGTAAAAGGCACTTCCCAGTAGCTAAACCTGGTATTGGAGCACTTTATAAATGGTTTTAGAATTGTCTTTCCTTTTTAGAATACAAGCTTCTTGCAGGGAAGGGCTGTCTCACTTTTGTATTTATTTCCCCAGTCACTTTTACATAATTTTTTTCATTCATTCATTCATTCAGTACTTATAAGAGCTTGCTTTCTAGCCTAGGTTTTCTAATTGGAGAGCTCAAAACAAAATGATGAATTTTTAGGAAAACTACAACATGTATCATAGCGCTTTTTATTTCAGGATAATAAGAGCCAACAAATCTGTTTTTCTTCAGAATGTTGCAAGTTAATGCTATTGTAACATTAAGAATGTTTCAATGGGGTCTCAAATAGGAATTTCCAAAATAGAGAGTTTTCCAAGCTTATAAAAATGTCAGCTCCTAGAGCGTTTTGGAAAATGTTAGACTCTCTGATCATTGTCAGGTCATAATTATGGAGATTTAACAAGAGGCATTAAAAGTAAGTGTTTCCAAGATAAGGCTCATAGAACAAAATAACAAATAGTATCAAATTTATCCAGAATTTATTTTGTAGCATATAAACAGTGCATGCTTTAATCATTTATAGAAGTTTCCTCATCCCATGCAACTCCTGTCAAAATATAGAATATATTTTATTTGATGGATCAGGAGCCCGCTAGTTTAAAAAAAAAAAAAAAAAGACCATGTGAACTCTGAATATTTTGGCTCTGAGGAAATTTCTTATTATTAAATGTATCTAACCTATGTCACACTAGACATTTTTTTTTGCCTTTTGTACTAATACTTTAATTCTATTCTCACAAATTCATAGATTTAGAGCTAGAAGGATCCTTAGAATATGAATCCAACCACTTTTTTTTGGATGGAGAAACTGAGACATAACATGAGTTAACTGATTTGCTTAGGATCATACAACTAGTGTCTGAATCAGGTTTTCCTAACTCCAGATCCAGTGCACTATTCTCTAAATCAGACTGACTTTCCAGTCATCCTAAAGCATCTTTGGGGAGGTAGGGGTTTTGTATGCATGTATTTGAGTTGGGGGAGGAGAAAATTGGGGAATGTTCTAAGTTGAGTCAAGCCATACCCAAGAAGGACCAATATCTTCCTGACTTTCTCCATAATTCTGATTTTGAGTCTATACTAGTACTCACAGAATAAACATATATTTAAAGATAAAATGAAGTCATCAGCCATGTTGGTACTGCTCTCCAGGATTGAGCAGCTTAGTAGATGTCTGGTTTTCAGATCATTTCTTCCCAGATGGATTAGTTTGCATTTTTCCAAAATGATTCGCCCTTTGTATCTGACTTTCATCTTCCCTTCCTGTATCCCTAACTCCTTTATGTTATTCTTCTGGTTTTGCTGGTGTCTGTCCCATCTCTCCATTTAGGATCATCTGCAAACTTCATTATCAAGCTGTTTACTCATTCCCAAAGTCATTAATAAAGGACCCAACGATATGACAATAAACGCCAAAATATTGGCCCACCCTAGAGAACTTAACACATATCCACCCCACTCCACCCCACGCTCAATTCCTGAGCCAGATATGGTGTCATGGAAGCTTTGTTTACTTCCACACAGTCCATTTTCCAGCCATGTGACAGGATGGAAATCCAAGATATCTGACTTCGTTTATGCCACGTCACAAGACCCTGTGTGAATTGCCAGTCTTAAGCTCACGGATAGAACATTTGTTCTTCACAGCCTTTGTATTAAAATTACATGAAGAAGAAAAATTTTAAAAAGGAAAGCATTTTGGCTTTAGTAGCTTGGGAGAAATGTCTATTCCAGGAAAAGACTAGAAAAATTGTTGTTCTATAAATTGTGAATTCTGAGATTCCTCTCTCCTACTGCTTTTCTTCCAGGTTTCAAGTGGCCAGCATATTCTCTGGAAATCCTTGTAACTGGTTAAAAGATAAGCAGAATCTTTTTATGAACTATCAGTTGGGATCTGTAACCATTCATCCTGATTCAGCATTGTTTTAAAATTGACTTTCAATATTTTCTCCCTTCTTTGAATACCTGATTTATCAATCCCTACTTGGTGCAAAGTGAGCTTACCAAAGGAGGATCCCATTTCTTCAAGTGAACTGAAGGACAAAAAAAGAGATGGTCAATCAACAAACATTTATTAAGCAATTGTCATGTGTTATCCATTGTGCATTTATTAAAAACTTATTATGTAACTTTCACAGGTACTCACAAAATACTCTGTTCTAATTAGAACTGCCTATTGTGTTCACTCTTGGAAGGACATTTTACATTGTTCATTGAGAAACCAGAAGAGGTCTAAAAGGCAAGAACAAGAATGGTGAAAAGTCATGAGGATCAAAATTAAGAACCAAAGATGTTTAATTTTATTAAAGTGAAGACAGGGAAGGAGTATAATAGATAACTTTTTCTTCATGTGTGAAGACTTGTCACATGGAAGAAAGGTTAGATTTGAACTTGGTGCCAAAGGTCAGAACTAGGATCAAAGGGTAGAAATTTCAGAGATATATATTTAGTATTGAGGTCTGAGAAATAAAAAGAAAAATAAAACTTCCTAACAATTAAAACTATCCAAAAGTGGATTAAGCTGCCTCAAGATAAAGTCAGTTCTGTGTTACTAGAGCTCTTCAAGCAAAAAAAGCAGTCAACTAGAGAAGTGTTTAATTAGGGATATGCTGGTAAATGTTTTTTTTTAATACTTTACTCAAAAAAATATGAATCACACTGAAGGTTAATCTGCTTTATAAAACTTTTCTCTATCATTTTCTTAAATGTAGACAATGCATAAAATAAATCAAGCCCTAATTTATGGACTTTGACAATTTCTAACTTGCCTATTTCATCACACGCTGAAAATTTAACAATTTGTTCTCATAAGAGAATTGAGCTCAAGCATATGCTTGAGGAAATTTCTGTTCAGTCCCAGATGTTGACCTTTATGGCCTCTGAGATCCCATTGTTGAATCTGCCATCTGAGGGGCTTCTCATGTTGAATCCAGTCAGAGCAGTTTTGAACCAGTAAGTGGTTTCTCTTGAAACTCCCTGTTACTGCATTTGAAGTACACTGTTTTGACTAGATGTCACCATACAGCCTCCCCAGAATTCTCGATGGGCATTCAGCTATTTTGTAAAACAACTTATGGAACAGCTTTGACAGATTGTGCCTTCCATGAAATTCCCTCCCTATTGAAGTATATTTAAACTCTTGACTTTTTTAGTTGCTATTTTTGTAGCTCTGTATTTCAGGTTGACACTTTCCAACTTTGAAATCCTGTGATTTGATGAAAGGACAGAGCATGACATCAGGACTCACAAGGAAAAAAGAATAGATGAAATGCAAGGAACGGAACTATAAAAAAAGAAAATCCATAGCGAGAGTTGCTGCTTTTCATTGTAGAAGTCAATACCCAGGACCCAGGAAAGAGTGCTGTAATGGTTCCAGTTTAACAGAGAATTTCAAGATCACATAGATGTATGATAGATGGGAAAATGGGACAATCTTTAAGATTGCTGTATATATTCCCAAAAAATCATTCTGAGTATTTTTTTTCTTTCAGTAAAAGTTCCTCCTGGCAAAAATATAGAAGAGTCTCAATCCCCTCCCACTTCTCAACATTTAGTACCCCTCTTTGCTCCTGATACCACTCTCAGGATTTTTCCTTTGTCCCAAATCAGCAGAGCTTTGTGCCTTGCTATACCTCCCTGAGATATCCTTACCAAAGGTGTTTGCATTCAGTAAAAGATTAGATTGCAAATGCCATGAGGCAGGGACTATCTTTTACCTCTTTTTGTAATCCCAGGAATTAACCCTTTGTCTGGCACTTGAAAATGACTTAAAGATGCTTATTGATTGATTGTGCAAAATACTATGAGAAATTTGAAAAAGGTAAAAAAAAAATCATTCCCATCTGGGATGATCAAAATAAGCTTCCAAGAGGATTATCTGGTTTTGGAAAAGAAAAAAAAATCAGCCAGGACATAGGAAAATTTATAATGTAATTTGAAATGAAATTGATTGAAAAAAGCAGCCAAAAGACCAGAGTGATTGTCCATTGCTCCTCATATATTCTATGCTTCAGACAAACTATCCTGCTTATTGTTGTTCAATCATGTTCAATCAAAACCTCATTTGTGTTTTTCTTGGCAAAAATACTTGAATGATTTTCCATTTCCTTTTCCAGATCATAAAACTGAGGCAAATAGGGTTAAATGACTTGCCCAGCGTCACACAGGCAAGAAGTGTTTGAGGTCAGATTTGAACTCAGGAAAATGAATCTTCCTACTCTAGTCATGGCATTCTATCCACTCCACCACCTGGCAACTCTATTGCCCTGGTTACTCCTCTCCATATATAACTGTAACTCCAGAACTCTGGAGAAGTATACTTGAAAGAAGGTCTTAACTCACTAGAATTGATAATACAATGGTTATCTAGTTTAGCATGGGTATTAATAGTTCTCTAGTTCAAGTATGATTGACTTAATTTTACAACAAGGTGTTAACTCAGTGGAATTAAGATTCTCTATTTTACATGTATTTAGTATTTAATATAGTTCTACATGATTGACACCTATTCTACAAGACTGACACCTATGATGATGGAATCATAATAGAGTATATAAGAGCCAACAAGGATTGGGAGAGAGACTCCATCTCCCACCATTGTGGTGGCTGGCCCATCCTCATTCATGTCTCCATCGAGCCCATTTGAAGGCCCTCCAGAAAGCTAGTTGGGACATCACATATAACATTCCATCTTCCTCTGTGTCTCTCAGGGTTTAGAATTATCTCTCTTGTGTTCTACCTGAATGAATCCTTTGCTTCCATCAAGATATATAACCTCCTTCAGAAGGGTTCTCCTCTCTCCAAGGTGCTACTATTTTTCCTAATCCTAATCCAAATTACTTTGTTTTTCCCTTTCTCTGTGTCTATCTCTGTGTTGCCGTCTCTCTCTCTCTCTCTCTCTCTCTCTCTCTCTCTCTCTCTCTCTCTCTCTCTCTCTCTCTCTTTCTCTCTCTCTCCCCCCCCCCACAGACATACACACACACACATACACACAATGAGATGTTTATATGAAATCCTTAAGGAGAAATTATTATTAAATTAATTTATTTTATTAAATACCTAGTGTATATCAGGTACTGTGCTAAACATTTTTGCAATTATTATTTTATTTGATCCTTCCAACAACTCTGAAAAAGAAATGTTATTTTGCAGGTGAGAAAACTGAGCTAAAGTATAAGTAATTCATCCAGTACCCTCCAGTCAATAAGTATTTGAGCATGGATTTTTTTTCCTTTATTAAAGCTTTTTTATTTTTTCAAAACATACACATGGACAATTCTCCAACATTAGCCCATGTAAAACCTTGTGTTCCAATTTCCCCCCTTCCTCCACCTCCTAAACTAAATCCAATATATGCATGCATATTTATACAATTATCTTGCTGCACCAGAAAAATCAAATCAAACCAGAAAAGAAAAATGAGAAACAAAATGAAATGCAAGCAAACAACAACAAAAAGAGTCAAAATGCTATGTGAACCACACTCAGTTCCAGCAGTTCTCTCTCTGGGTGTAGATGGCTCTCTTCCTCACCAAACCATTGGAACTGGTTTGAATCATCTCATTGTTGAAGAGAGCAACATCCATCAGAATTGATCATTGTATAATCTTGTTGTTGCCATGTATAATGACCTTTTGGTTCTGCTATTTCACTTAGATCAGTTCATGTAAGTCTCTCCAGGCCTCTCTGAAATCATCCTGCTGGTCATTTCTTTCAGAAAAATAATATTCCATAACATTCTTGCACCATAATTTATTCAACCATTCTACAATTGATGGGAATCTATTCAGTTTCCAGTTTCTTGCCACTACCAAAAGGACTGCCAGAAACATTTTGCACTTTCCCTCCTTTGAAATCTTTTTGGGATATAAACCCAGTAGAAACACTGCTGAGTCAAATGGTATGCACAGTTTGATAACTTTGAGCATAGTTCCAAATTTGAGTGTGAATTTTAATTTAGATGTTGACTCTAGACCCTGTATTCCATATACTATACTACCTAGGTTTCCCTTTGAGAATGGGATTTTCAGGCGGAGCCAAGATGGCGGAGAAGATACATGTGAATTTATAAGCTCCCTTCTTCCCTCATTACCAATTAGTTAAATCAGCCTCAAAAATAATGCTACACTGATAAAAACCAGAAGGATTAGAATCACAATTTACCAGCTGAAGAGAATCTGGAATTTCAATAGAAAAGGTCGGTTCGTAGGAGGAGGAAAAAAAAAAAAAAGGCCAGCACAGACAAGGTTAGGTGCAAACACACTGTGCCGATCGGGCTGGGGAGAACTCTGGGATCAGAGAAGCCACTGAGATAGAGGAATCTGGCAAAGGGTGATAGTTCTTCCCTGCTTACAAAACAGCAGTTCAGAAGAAAAATCAAGCAACTTTAAAATAGAAAGCCAGATCCTTAATCCACCCCAATCTGGAAGTGACCTAATAGATCTCGGCAATGCTGTGAAGCTGCCTTCTGCTGCCTGGGGCTTCTCCTTGGGGTTAAGAGGGTGAACAGCAGGTACATAGCCTGAGGCAACATCTAATCCATTTAGTGCCTGGCTCAGCCTGAGGCAGTGGAACTCTAGAAGCTGCAGAATTCCCAGAGAAGAGGAACTCGCAGAGAAGCGTAACCTTTGAAATAGGGACTGCGGTTTCCAGACAGATACTTCCAGTTTGAGCACAGGGGCTTTTCATGTCAGCTGCTGATATCCACGCCCCAGAGGATGCATTGGCTAGGGTTAGTGACTTCACTGTTCAGCCTTAAACCTCAGGGCAGTTGCTAGGACACACAATGGGGTCCTTCACTGGGCATTCCTCACAGCACAGCCATGCTAACTACCTCTGAGGCATTTCTGGGAAGGGGAGAGAGGAACTCTCTCCCAGAGCTCTCTCTTAGCTCAGGCACAGGACCCACTGCATCCATCCTGTCTGGGAGGAAGCTGGTAAATAAACAAATTTCTTACCCCAAGGCAGACCCCAACAGACTTTTTAACAATGAGTAAGAAGCTGAAGAGAATGATTGATACCTTCTACACAGAGAAAGAGCGGGTATCCAACCCCAAGGAAGTTAACAGCAGAGAGTCAGCAGATAACAGCTTAAAGGGGAATGCTACCTGCCTCCTATCACATAACTCTCTCCTAGAAGAGACTATTAAAAAGTTAAGAGAGTTTGAAGAAAAATGGGGAAAGAAAAGAGAAGCTATGATAGAGAATAACAATGTCCTGAAATTTGAGTTGGAAAAAATAAAGAATTCACAGGAGGTGCAGGGAAACAAAATTTGTGAATTAGAAAAGGTTAAAAAATCACAGGAAAGTAGGATTTCTGAATTGGAAAAGATAAAAAAGTCTCAAGAAAGTAGGGTTTCTGAATTGGAAAAAGAAAATAATTCTCTTAAAAAAATTAGGGAAATGGAAAAAAATTCAATAGAGCAAAATAATTCATTTAAACACTCAATTGGACATATACAAAAAGAACTAAAAAATGTGAATGAAGAAAATAACTCATTAAAAATCAGGACAGAATAGAAATGAATGATTCATTGAGAATCCAAGTATCAGTCAAACAAAACAAAAAAAAAAAAAAATGAAAAGCTGGAGAATAACGTAAAATACTTACTGGGGAAATCTATAGACCTGGAAAATAGATCTAGGAGAGATAAACTATGATAAAAAACAGAGCCTAGATTCTGTTTTAGAGGAAATCATCACAGAGAACTGTCTGGAGATATTAGAAACAGAAGGGAAAATAGGCGTTGAAAGAATTCATCAAACACCTTCTGAAAAAGACCCTAATAAAAGAATTCCACGGAACATTGTGGCTAAGCTGCAGAACTACCAAACAAAGGAAAAAATATTGCAATCAGCTAGAAAAAAACAATTCAAATATCAAGGTGCCACAATAAGGGTCACTCAAAATCTGGCTGCCTCCACATTAAAAGATCAAGGGGCCTGGAACCTGATATTCTGAAATGGCAAAAGGTCAAGGATTGCAACCAAGAATAAACTACCCAGCTAAGTTTAGCATTTTCTTCCATGGAACAAGATGGTCATTTAATGAAACAGAGGAATTCCATTTGTTTCTAAGAAAAAAAACAGAGTTAAACAAAAAATTTGAACTACATCCACAAGACTGAAGAGAAGCAGAAAAAGGTAAAAAGAACTCTTGAGAACTGTATCTCTGTTGTGGACATACAGAAAGTCCACATGGATAATTTGATTCTACTGATATAAAAAAACGGAGAGTAGTGAAGAGAAGGGGGCAGTATCAGAAAAAAGTGAAGTAGTGATAAAAAGAGGGAAACTACATCCCAGGAAGAGATATAGAAAACCTACCACATCTGAAGGAATTTAGAGAGGGGTAGAAACATTGTATGAATCTTACTCTCATCAGAGTAAGCTCAAAGAGTAAATAAGTGACATATTTGTTTTTCAGAGAATTCTCTCTCACCTCATTATAAGGGGGAGAGGAAAAGAAAAAAGGAAAAGGGGAATAAGGGAAGGGTACAAGAAAAGGGAAGGGACTTAAAAGGAGGGGGGAGGGATACTAAAAAGGGAGGGCTGTGCATCACAAGTGGGGTCTATAAATTAAATATTGGGGAAGGGGTTCAGGGGGGTTAAGGGAAAAAACATAATCTTGGGATAATATGATGGCAGGAAATACAGAATTAGTAATTTTAACTGTAAATGTGAATGGGATGAACTCTCCCATCAAACAGAGACAGATGGCACACTGGATCAAAAGTCAAAACCCTACAATATGTTGTTTACAGGAAACAAACTTAAAGCAGGGAGATACATACAGAGTAAAGGTAAAAGGTTGGAGAAGAATCTATTATGCTTCAGGTAAAGCCAAAAAAGCAGGGGTTGCCATCCTTATCTCAGATCAAGCAAAAGCAGAAATTGATCTAATTAAAAGAGATAAGGAAGGAAACTATATCCTGCTAAAAGGTAGCATAAACAATGAAGCCATATCAATACTAAACATATATGCACCAAGTGGTATAGCTTCAAACTTTCAAAAGGAAAAGTTAAGAGAGTTGCAAGAAGAAATAGACAGTAAAACTGTAATAGTGGGAGATCTCAACCTTGCACTCTCAGATTTAGACAAATCAAACCACAAAACAAATAAGAAAGAAATTAAAAAGGTAAATAGAACATTAGAAAAACTAGGTATGATAGACCTTTGGAGAAAACTGAATGGTGATAGAAAGGCATATACTTTCTTGTCAGCAGTTCATGGAACCTATACAAAAATTGGCTATATATTAGGACATAAAGATCTCAAAATTAAATGCAGGAAGGAAGAAATAATAAATGCCTTCTTCTCAGATCACAATGCAATAAAAACTACATTCAATAAGAAGTTAGGGGCAAATAGACCAAAAAGTAATTGGAAACTGAATAATCTCATCTTAAAGAATGACTGGGTGAAACAGCAAATTATAGAAACAATTAATAATTTCACCCAAGATACTGACAATGATGAGACATCACAGGAAAATCTGTGGGATGAAGCTAAAGCAGTAATGAGGGGAAATTTTATATCTTTAGAGGCTTATTTGAAGAAAATAGAGAAAGAGAAGATTAATGAATTGGGCCTGCAACTTAAAAAGCTAGAAGAAGACCAAATAAAAAACCCCCAACCAAAATTCAAACTTGAAATACTAAAATTAAAAGGAGAAATCAATAATATTGAAAGTAAAAAAACTATTGAATTAATAAATAAAACCAAGAGTTGGCTTTATGAAAAAGCTTTAACTTTGGTAAATCTGATAAGAAAAAGGAAAGAGGAAAATCAAATTGTTAGTCTTACAAATGAAAAGAGGGATCTTTCCACCAATGAAGAGGAAATTAGAGAAATAATGAGTTACTTTGCCCAACTCTATGCCAATAAATTTGATAACTTGAGTGAAATGGATGACTTCCTCCAAAAATATAGGCTTCCTAGATTAACAGAGGAGGAGATAAATTGCTTAAATAGCCCCATTTCAGAAAAATAAATAGAACAAGCTATTAATCAACTCCCCAGGAAAAAATCCCCAGGAACAGATGGATTTACATGTGAATTCTACCAAACATTTAAAGAACAATTAGCCCCAAAGTTATATAAACTATTTGAAAAAATAGGGGATGAAGGAGTCCTACCAAACTCCTTTTATGACACAGACATTGTACTGATACCTAAACCAGGTAGATCGAAAACTGAGAAAGAAAACTATAGACCAATTTCCTTAATGAATATTGATGCTAAAATCTTAAATAAGATATTAGCAAAAAGACTTCAGAAAATCATCCCCAGGATAATACACTCTTATCAAGTAGGTTTTATACCAAGAATGCAGGGCTGGTTTAATATTAGGAAAACTATTAGTATAATTGACCATATTAATAATCAAATTAATAAAAACCATATGATCATCTCAATAGATGCAGAAAAAGCATTTGATAAAATCCAACATCCATTCCTACTAAAAACGCTTGAGAGTATAGGAATAAATGGACTATTCCTTAGAATAGTCAGGAGCATATATTTAAGACCGTCTGTAAGCACATTATGTAATGGAGATAAACTGGAATCTTTCCCAGTAAGATCAGGAGTGAAACAAGGTTGTCCACTATCACCATTACTATTGAATATTGCATTAGAAATACTAGCCTCAGCAATAAGAGTCGAGAAAGAGATTAAAGGAATAAGGGTAGGTAATGAAGAAATCAAACTATTTGTAGATGATATGATGGTATACTTAGAAAACCCCAGAGATTCTAATAAAAAGTTATTAGAAATAATTCACAACTTTAGTAAAGTTGCTGGATACAAAATAAATCCACATAAATCCTAACCATTTTTATACATCACCAACAAAATGCAACAGCAAGAGATACAAAGAGAAATTCTATTCCAAACAAATGTTGAGAGTATAAAATATTTGGGAATCCATCTACCAAAGAAAAGTCAGGAATTATATGAGCAAAATTATGAAACACTTGCCACAAAAATAAAGTCAGATTTAAATAATTGGAAAGACATTCAGTGCTCTTGGATAGGCCGAGCAAATATAATAAAGATGACAATACTCCCCAAACTAATCTATTTATTTAGTCCTATGCCAATTAGACTCCCAAGAAACTATTTTAATGACCTAGAAAAAATAACAACAAAATTCATATGGAAGAATAAAAGTTTGAGAATTTCAAGAGAACTAATGAAAAAAAAGTCAAATGAAGCTATATTATATAGCAGCAGTCACCAAAACCATTTAGTATTGGCTGAGAAATAGACCAGTCAATCAGTGGAACAGATTAAGTACAAAGGACAAAAAAGGGTACATTATAGCAATCTAGTATTTGACAAACCCAAAGATAGCAACATTTGGGATAAAAATTCATTATTTGAAAAAAACTGTTGGGAAAACTGGAAATTAGTATGGCAGAAATTAGATAAGGATCCACACTTAACATCGTATACCAAGATAAGATCAAAATGGGTCCATGATTTAGGCATAAAGAATGAGATCATAAATAGATTAGAGGAACAGAGAATAGTCTACCTCTCAAACCTGAGGAGGAGGAAGGAATTTATGACCAGAGGAGAATTAGAGATCATTATTGATCACAAAATAGAAGAGTTTGATTACATCAAACTAAAAAGTTTCTGTACAAACAATACTAATGCAAACAACATTAGAAGGGAAGTAACAAATTGGGAAAATATTTTTAAAAGTAAAGGTTCTGACAAAGGTCTCATTTCCAAAATATATAGAGAACTGACCCTGATTTATAGGAAACCAAACCATTCTCCAATTGATAAATGGTCAAGGGATATGAACAGACAATTCTCAGATGATGAAATTGAAACTATTTCCACTCATATGAAAAAGTGTTCCAAATCACTACTGATCAGAGAAATGCAAATTAAGACAACTCTGAGATACCACTACACACCTGTCAGATTGGCTAAGATGACAGGAACAAATAATGATGAATGTTGGAGGGGATGTGGGAAAACTGGGACACTAATACATTTTTGGTAGAGCTGTGAAAGAATCCGGCCATTCTGGAGAGCAATTTGGAACTATGCCCAAAAAGTTATCAAACTGTGCATACCCTTTGATCCAGCAGTACTGCTATTGGGCTTATATCCCAAAGAAATACTAAATAGGGGAAAGGGACCTGTATGTGCCAAAATGTTTGTGGCAGCCCTTTTCGTAGTGGCTAGAAACTGGAAGATGAATGGATATCCATCAATTGGAGATTGGTTGCGTAAATTATGGTATATGAAGGTTATGGAATATTATTGCTCCGTCAGAAATGACCAGCAGGATGAATTCAGAAAGGTTTGGAGAGACTTACATGAACTGATGCTGAGTGAAATGAACAGAACCAGAAGATTGCTGTACACTTCAACAACAATGCTGTATGAAGATTTGTTCTTATGGAAGTGGATATCTTCAACATAAAGAAGATCCAACTCACTTCCAGTTGATCAATGATGGACAGAAACAACTATACCCAGAGAAGAAACACTGGGAAGTGAATGCAAATTGTTAGCACTACTGTCTATCTACCCAGGTTACTTATACTGTCGGAATCTAATACTTAACATGCAACAAGAAAATTGGATTTACACACATATATTGCATCTAGGTTATATTGTAACACATGTAAAATGTATGGGATTGCCTGTCATCTGGGGGGGAGTAGAGGGAGGGAAGGGAAAAAGGGGATAATGTTATAAAAAAATTACTCATGCATATATACTGTCAAAAAATTTATAATTATAAAATTAAAAAATAAAAATAAAAGAGAATAGGACTTTCATTTTTAGTTTTATATCCCTAGTGCTTAGTACAATATTTGGCACAAAGTAATTATTCAACTGATGCTAGCTGAATTGAAAATAATAATATAAATAAAATTAAAATGGAAAGACAAAATAACTTTTTATCAAATGTGACAATGTCAGTACTATACTGTTCAAGTAGAAGGACACATTTATGCTTTCTATTACTCATACTACTACTTGAGATAAATGTATTTTATTTTGCAAGGGAATTATTTTGAAGGCTTGTCAGGAGATACCTCCTTTGTCCCCAAAAGTATTTTATATTTAAAGTTTTATATTATGTTTATTTATATAAATTTATAAAATTGACATATATTTATTCAAATTTATATAATATTAAATTATTTTATATTTAAATAAAAATCTCACTTTTATTCTTGACATTATTATGTAAACAAAAGTATTTTAGTGTCACAAAGTGAATTTTTTTTCACATATATCACCCAATGGATTTTTTTTTAAATAATAAAAATCTGACACTAATTAACAAAAAACTTGTAACAGATATCTGGATAAAAAAGTAAGTCTTCATTAATTTGCCTTATTGCTACCATGCTGTTTAGTCAGTTAACTTGTTCAATTGAGGCTCTCACCTAAGTAAGGTAGATGAAGAAAGGGCTAAAGTCAGGGAAGCTTTCATGATTCCTTTTCCAGACCTCCATGGATGATCAAATCACTCCAGTTTTTATTTCTCTTTTTTTCAAATGGGTCTCCTAAGAAATTGATGTGTTTCCAAATCATGATAAATATGTCTGAATTACACATATCTGCTTTTCCAAAAGAGTTAGCGCATCCTATATCCTATGCAACACTTGGTACTAGGTTTTTTGTGACTTAAGGTCTTTTCACTGTCCTGTGCTTGAACTTCACTAGACTCAGGATCTAACCTAAAGAATTGCATAATAAAAGACTTGCAATAAAGGACCCTTTTGGTATTTCTAATGAGCCCCCATAGGTGAAGGATAAAGTTGATCTATGTTACACTGAATTCTATTAAGTCACTAATCATAGTAGAGAGAGGTTTTAAGGTATCATATTCATTTTCAGCACTATTAAGACTATTTGTGAGTTTTTCCCTGGAAGACAGACCCAGAAAGACAATAAAAGTGGCAGTAAGATCATAGATAGACCTAGAGATGGAAAAACCCTTAAAGGTTACTTAGCCAAACCAGTTCATTTTACAGGTGTGGAAAAAAGACCCCAGGGAGGTTAGGGCTCACCTCATATAACAAAAATACACCATTTTAAAGTTAAGATTTCAATTTAGATCCTTGGACTCATAATCAAGCATGTTTTCTGCATGAAAACAAAACACATGTATACACTTTTTTAAACTCTGGAATTAACAAAAGGCAATTTGTTTAAAGGGATATTTCGATAAATACAAGTAACAGAAAATATATACAAAACCACAGTGAGCTTTTCATCAAACTCCTACAAAACTGAGTGTGTCCAGAACCAGACAAAAAGGTAATTGAGAAATATGTAATAAAATAAATTTAAAACACAATATAATATAATGCTTGTATGTGGTTTTCTAAGTCAATATGTAGAGCAACTAGGCACAGTGCATAGATATCTGCCCTTGAAGTCAGGAAGACCTGAATTTAAATCTGGCCTTAGACACTTGCTCAGCTGTGTGATCCTGGGCAAGGCACTTAACCCTGTTTGTCTCAGTTTCTTCATCCTTAGGATGAGCTGCAAAAGTAAATGGCAACATATTTAACCTATATTGGATTACTTGCTATCTAGGAGAAGGGGTGGGAAGGAGGAAGAAAAATTTGAAACACAAGGTTCTGCAAGGGTGAATGTTGAAAACTATCCTTGCATGTATCTTGAAAATAAAAAGCTATTAAAAATAAAAGAAAAAAGTAAATTGCAAACCATTTCAGTATCTTTGCCAAGAGAACCCCAAATGGGGTCATGAAGAGTCAGACATAAATGAAATAGCTAAAGCAACAATACTTATGCAGCTAGAGGGATCTGTTACTTATTTTGAATATATAATATATATACTTATGTCAGCATATATATGTATATATGCAGTATATATTTGTATATGTATACATATACATATATACTGATATACTTTAACATACTTATGTTTTATTATTTTATTATCTACTATAATGTATGTCATATATATCTACATACTTTTTTATTTTTTATTAATTTCATAATTATAACATTTTTGACAGTACATATGTATAGGTAATTTTTTACAACATTATCCCTTGTACTCCCTTCTGTTCCGAATTTTTCCCTTCCTTCCCTCCACCCTCCTCCCCTAGATGGCAGGCATTCCCATAAATATTAAATATGCTATAGTATATCCTAGGTACGATATATATGTGCAGAACCGAATTTTGTTGTTGTTGCAAAGGAAAAATTAGATTCAGAAGGTAAAAATAATCAGGGGAGAAAAACAAAAAATGCTAACAGTTTACACTCATTTCCCAGTGTTCCTTTTCTGAGTGTAGCTGATTCTGCCCATCATTGATCAATTGGAATTGGATTAGCTCTTCTCTATGTTGAAGATATCCATTTCCATCAGAATACATCCTCATACAGTATCATTGTTGAAGTATATAATGATCTCCTAGTTCTGCTCATTTCACTCAGCATCAATTCATGGAAGTCTCTCCAGGCCTCTCTGTATTTCTCCTGTTGGTCATTTCTTACAGAACAATAATATTCCATAACATTCATATACCATAATTTACCCAACCATTCTCCAATTAATGGGCAACCATTCATTTTCCAATTTCTGGCCATTACAAAGAGGTCTGCCACAAACATTTTGGCACATACAGGTCCCTTTCCCTTCTTTAGTATTTCCTTGGGATATAAGCCCAGTACTAGCACTTCTGGATCAAAGGGTATGCACAGTTTGATAACTTTTTGGGCATAATTCCAGATTGATTCTAAAATTTTGATGATTAAATCATCTAAATGTAACTATTAATAAAATCTACTACATTTTTCTATAGAAAAATTCTACCTCATTTTTTAACAGTTATAAACCAGCATTCTTGAACTTCACTCTCTTCAGCCTCATTTTTACATGTGGAGATTTCTTAATGGAGGCAATCTCCATGCTCATCACTGAGAATCATTAAGTTTTTTACAAAGAAGTTTACATGTGATTCCAAGGAATTAATTTTCAATAAAACACACATCCATTAATTTTATACTCTTTGGGAAGATCATTCACATTCTCTTAGTAATTGTCTGTCTTTGCAATATCCCCAAAACTTTTTCTTTAAAGCAAATTTCATGTAATCCTTCAATCAAATCAGTTCCTCTTCAAAATGTTTTTCATTATTTTCCTTTTTGGAGGATACACAAATATCCCCTCTTTAATCTTAGCTTCATTAATTATTGGAAATTTCTTTTTTTTTCAGATAAAGAAAAGCTGCAAATATTTCAATCTATCACCTTGATAAATTTTCTAATTAACCAAATTTAATGGGCAACAATAGTAATAAAAGTTTTTCAACTGGCAGATAGCTTGTCACATTTTTCCCCGAGTTCCATTTCTTTCCTTTAAGACAAGCTAAGTGGAATAGAGAATAATGGGTTAGAATCAGTCAGGAAGATATGAGTTCAAATTCTGCCTCTAACACTTACTAACTTTGTGATTTTGTTCAAATCACTTTAGCTGACTTCTCTCATCCTCAGGTATCTCAACTATAAAAATAAGGATTTGGGTTTGATGGCATTCCAAGTCTAAAGGTCCTTTCCAAGTTTAAAGCAACAATCCTATGAGACCACTGATTACATAATGAATTCTGCATCAAAAAATGTCTATCAGACTCTAAGAAATTTCTATTTAACTAAAAGCATGTTAAGGCATGTTGTGTTTTCTCATCTATTTACATATTGTCTTCTACCCCAATTTGAATATAAGCTCTTCTCAAAGACAAGAGCTTTTTTGTTGTTCTTTTTTTTTTTTTTATTGTTTTATCTAGTCAGGGTTGAACCATTTGGGAGTCACATATTAGAGGGCTCCAAGAAGGTGTAGCATACACAGCATTAGATCCCAGTAAAACTTTCTTAGCAGATGGGCTAAACCATGTTGAGGGTAACTGATGAGACTCAAATCCATTAGTGAGTTAGGGGGATATCTAACTCAAATGTGTCAAGATTTCCCCGGTAGAATGGATGGATAAGAACAATTTGTTTCAATGACCATGAATGTGGTTGAAGAAGGTGCTATGGAATGCTTAGAGTTGTTCAAACAAAGAAGTTTCAAAGATCATCTGATCTGAGTTATCACTGGTAATCTTGACTTTTGTCTACCACTAAACTTCAATGAGTCTTGAAAAAAGGCTGATGACTGCAATTCTGCCTCACTTAAATCCAATTCTCAAGCAAGTCAAGATACTATCCCATGATATCATAGGTCCCCTTGGAAAATGAATGATGAATAAACAATTGAATGAATTATTATTGAATTTGCTGGGCAATACATGATTGAAAAAAATATTGATCTTAGAGTCAAAATCCTTGAGTTGGGGTCCCAAGCCTGCTGATTACAAGTGTCTCAAGCTTGAACAAGTAGCATTAACTTTCTAAGCATTAGATTGCTTCAACTGTAAAACTGGATGTAAAGATCTCTAAGGTCCCCTTCAGTTCTAATGGGCTATGGTTCTAGTCTCAGTTGGCTAGAAAACATGATATGCACGTTGAGCACCAACAGTGGAGCTGTCTATATTCATCAACATAATACCATACTCCTTTTCCCAGGTGGCTCCTAATCGAAAGAATAACATTTATATGTTCCCTGGGAACAGTATATAAGACCAAATTATGCCTTTTACGGTTCCTCGAACTAGGAATAACTTATATATGTGTCAATTATGTGCAACATTGTGAAGGAAAATAAATATTCAGAGAAATAGTTGATTATAAAATTGTAAAAACCCTATTCATTACCTAGATGGTAGCAGGCCTCAAAGCTTTAATCTCTGAAATCCATTCTACCGTTAACTTCTGAATTTGTAATGAATAGCCACTAGCTCCAAAGATTCTTCTGCTTTCAAGTCAAAATGAAGGATTTCAATTGGATGGCTACTGAGGTACATTCTTTGAGGATGGTCTCTAAATTCCATGAGCTTCCTTTTCTCATGAATATAGTTATTTCTCTTTTACTTTTCCATATCAAATATTGCCAAAACGTCAGTTCCAAATCTTTCACCTTTATTGTTGCTTAATGTTATTATAATATCATTCTAATAGTCCTTGCCCCTGTTGCTGATCATAATCAGGATCTATTATCCAATTATCTTTTATTCTTATGGTCACTATTGCTTCTCTCCTTCAAATTGAGAACAGTCTACATCATTGGTATCAAGCTCAAATAGAAATGGGAGGGTCATTAAATCACAAATAAAGATCCTTGAAGGCTCCCTATTGAATTATCTTTGAAATGTAATATTATCTAGCAGCTCTTTTTGTTGCAGCAAAGAATTGCAAATTGAAGTGATGCCCATCAATTGGATAATGGCTAAGAAAATTGTGATATATGAATGCAATGGAATAATATTGTGTTATAAGAAATTATAAGCAGATGAATTTCAGAAAAATCTGGAAAGACTTACATGAACTGATGCTGAATGAAGAGAGCAGAATAAAGAGAATATTGTACATTGTAACAGCAACATTGTGTGATGATTAAACATGATAAACTTAACTCTTCTTAACAATTCAATGATCTGAGATAATTCCAAAAAAATCATGATAGAAATTACTATCCACATCTAGAGAAAGAACTATGAGTCTGAATGCAGATCAAAGCACACTATTTTCACTTTTTTTTTGTTTGTTTTCTTGGTTTTTCCCTTTTGTTCTGTTTGTTCTGTTTCTACTTTCACCACAATGTGTTTAGCCTGATTCTATATGCATAACCTGTATCAGATTGCTTGTCATCTTGGGGATAAGGGGAGAAAAATTTGGGATTCAAAAATGTTATAAAAATAAATGTTGAAAACTATTATTAGGTGCTATTGAAAAAAATACCAAAAAAATGTAATTTTTCTGTTTCATTGTGCTTTATTTTTGTTAAACATTTTCTAATTATCTTGGTTTTATTTGGTTAAGGAAGCTTTTGGGAGGGCTGGGAGCCACATGTGGCCTGTGGGTCACTTGTGGAATACCTCATATGTACAAATCCCTCTCCTGGCCTCAAAATTTTGACATGCTTGTGATAGAATATGATACATATATTGATAAGAAGCCTATCATAGCATAATGGCCAAGGTATTGGACTTGGCATCAGCAAGACCAGCAATGGGACAATATTTGGCAAGGGTCATTTCTTCATTGATAAATTGGTGTTAAAGTACTTATATAATTGCCAAACAGGACTATTATGAAATTCACAATAGATTAAATTTACATATAGCTTTGTAAACAAGGAAATGCTACATGACATTAATTATCATTCTATACTTTGGACAAGAGAAAGAATGAGATGTTGAATATAGAAATCTCCTAATCAATAAGTCCTGATTTCAAGTCTGCTTCTGACACTTTTTGGCCATAGATAAAACATGTGCCCCTAGTCAAGGCTCTAGAATTAATTATCATTTACACAGCAGTTGCCACTCTGCATTTGCAGAAGAATTTTCCTATCTAATGGTCAAATCCCAGGTCAGGACAATTCTTAAAACTAATCACATTATCACAAACACTGATGAGAGGTCTTTCATATAACTGTATCTGAGCCAACACCTGCCAGGCCTTTAACCCTTTAATCCTTGGTAATAAGATAAATATCAAACTGAATTTATTCCATTTTTTTCTGTTTTTTTTTCCAGTTTTATCTTTAAATGTCCTCAGAGTGAGTTGATTTAGTTGAGTCCTACCCTAAGCTTTCTGTCAACTGTTTATTATTCCATCATTTTGTAACATTTTATGAGAGAGTGCTATTTGTATCTACCTGTATTTGGCGATATTTTACGGATTAGTTTAAATTCCAGGTCAGTCTCTCTACAAATAAATAAAAAATTAAGTCATCTAAGCCAGTATCTGCACTTTCTTACTTTCATCATTAAAACATCTCTTTTCCATTGGTTTCCAATGGTTAACTGCAATAAGAAGAGATGACAGGATGTCTTTTTTGTTTCTCTACTCTTTATTTTTCAGCGTTAATTGTTAGTTTGAATAGATCAGATTGGAGCTATTATAATCAAAAGCAATGTGATACAATGACAGAAATGCTAGATTTGGAGTCCGAGGGCCTAAGTTCAAGTCCCAGCTCTTTGTTTGACATTGGATAATAGCTAATAATATCTAACATTTATATAAAGTTTATTATGTGCCAGACACAATTGTTATCTCATCTTCCCCTTACAATAACCCTGGGAGATAGGGACTAATATTATCTCTATTTTACATATGAGGAAACTGAGGCAAGCAGAGGTTTAAGTGAGTTGGCCAGGATCACACAACTAGTAAGTGTCTGAAGCTGGATTTGAACCTCAGTTCTGAGTCTCTCTCCACTCTACCACCCAGCTGCTTCAAGTCACAAGACTTCAGTTTTCTCATCTGTTATAGATTGGAGTAGATAGCCAAAATCTCTTCTATCTCTAGATCTGTGATCCTAATTGTTCAGTGTCCTTTTCTGATCTTTATCATTTTTCTCTTAATTAGAATTGGAAAAATGAGTAGATGCCCATAAATTGGAGAATGGCTGAATAGGCTGGGATATATGAAGGTAATGCAATATTATTGTTCTATAAAAAATGATGAACAAGCTGATTTTAGAAAGGCCAAGAAAGATTTATATGAACTGATGTTGAGTGAAACAAGCAGAACCAGAAATATCATTGTATATAGTGACAGTAAGACTGTGCAATGATCAACTATGAAAATCTTGGCAATCAAGGGAACTAATGAAAAAAAAGTCAGAGGAAGGTAGTCTAGGTGTACCTGATCTAAAGCTATATTATATAGCAGCAGTCACCAAAACCATTTGGTACTGGCTAAGAAATAGAACGGTAGATCAGTGGAACAGATTAGATACAAAGGACAAAAAAGGGTACATCTATAGCAATCTAATCTTTGACAAACCCAAAGATACCAACATTAGGGACAAAAATTCATTATTCGGAAGAAACTGTTGGGAAAACTGGAAATTAGTATGGCAGAAATTAGATATGGATCCACACTTGACATCATATCCCAAGATAAGATCAAAATGGGTCCATGATTTAGGCATAAAGAATGAGATCATAAATAGATTAGAGGAACAGAGAATAGTCTACCTCTCAAACCTGAGGAGGAGGAAGGAATTTATGACCAGAGGAGAATTAGAGATCATTATTGATCACAAAATAGAAGAGTTTGATTACATCAAACTAAAAAGTTTCTGTACAAACAATACTAATGCAAACAACATTAGAAGGGAAGTAACAAATTGGGAAAATATTTTTAAAAGTAAAGGTTCTGACAAAGGTCTCATTTCCAAAATATATAGAGAACTGACCCTGATTTATAGGAAACCAAACCATTCTCCAATTGATAAATGGTCAAGGGATATGAACAGACAATTCTCAGATGATGAAATTGAAACTATTTCCACTCATATGAAAAAGTGTTCCAAATCACTACTGATCAGAGAAATGCAAATTAAGACAACTCTGAGATACCACTACACACCTGTCAGATTGGCTAAGATGACAGGAACAAATAATGATGAATGTTGGAGGGGATGTGGGGAAACTGGGACACTGATACATTGTTGGTGGAGTTGTGAAAGAATCCAGCCATTCTGGAGAGCAATCTGGAACTATGCCCAAAAAGTTATCAAACTGTGCATACCCTTTGACCCAGCATTGCTGTTATTGGGATTATATCCCAAAGAAATACTAAAGAGTGGAAAGGGACCTGTATGTGCCAAAATGTTTGTTGTAGCTAGAAACTGGAAGATGAATGGATGTCCATCAATTGGAGAATGGTTGGGTAAATTGTGGTATATGAAGGTTATGGAATATTATTGTTCAGTAAGAAATGACCAGCAGGAGGAATACAGAGAGGCTTGGAGAGACTTAAATCAACTGTTGCTGAGTGAAATGAGCAGAACCAGAAGATCACTATACACTTCAACAACAATACTGTATGAGGATGTATTCTGATGGAAGTGGAAATCTTCAACATAAAGAAGATCCAACTCACTTCCAGTTGATCAATGATGGACAGAAACAACTACACCCAGAGAAGGAACACTTGGGAAGCGAATGTAAATTGTTTGCACTACTGGCTATCTACCCAGGTTACTTATACTGTCGGAAGCTAATAATTAATGTGCAACAAGAAAAAGGTATTTACACACATATATTGTATCTAGGTTATATTGTAACACATGTAAAATGTATGGGATTACCTGCCATCGGGGGGAGGGAGTGGAGGGAGGGAGGGGATAATTTGGAAAAATGAATTAAAAAAAAAAAAAAAACCTCTCTAAAAAAAAAAAAAAGAAAAAAAAGAAAATCTTGGCAATCCCAATAAACTTTGGATAGAAAATGTCATCTGCATCCAGAAAGAGAACTATGGAGATTGAATGTAAATCAACACATGCTGTGTTCACTTCTTTTTTCCCCCTATCTTGTGTGTTTTTCTCTTTTTTTTTTCTGATTTTTCTCCCTCAACAAGATTCATATGCATATGCATACATACATACATAACCACAAAATAAATAAATATTTTTTAAGAAAAAAAAAGGGGGGGCTAAGAACTCCTGCTCTATATAGTTAATAATCTTGAAAGAAAAATTGCTTCCACCTACATGCTCTCTATTAAGAAAGAATGTTTTTTTCTTTTTTAAATGCTATTCTGCCCACTGAAAAACATCACCATGAAAATTTACTCTCTGTGTTTGAGTGCCTTAAACTAGGATTCAGAAAAGCCAGTGGATTACTTGGACCAACTATAAAAGAGGACACAGGTAAACATTTCACCAACATCCTGCAGGGAAACTGACTGCTAAGCCACTTCTTTTTCTCTGATGGTAGCAGTTAAGTCCTGATGTCTTTTGGCCCAAACAAAATGTCAGATTAAACTTCTCTCCCAAGGGGTAACTGTTGAGAAGTCGTTTGGTACCTTAAAAGAAGATGTGAAGCATTTCAATGAGGTCCACAGTTTTTTTTTCTCCTTTCACCTTCAGGCTTCTTAAAACTGAAGGTAAAGAAAGTGGCAGTTGAGCTTATAAAGTTACATAGGCTTATACAAATATTTGAAAGCCTTGGAGTATTCTTTACTTCTATCCACACAATCTGGTGCAATTGGGATTTCCATCTCTTTCGAGATATTCGGAGCTCAGGGAAGGCAATCTCATGCTCCTAAACCTTTAATAGTTTGGTTTTTATAGAGTGTTTATATTGTAAAGGCTTCCTAGAGCTTCCCTGGGAGACATGAACTGTACAAATGTCCTTTTGTCATTCATAAGAAGGCTGGATCCCTTGAGCTAGTTAGATGTTCCCAACAGCCACGGCCATCAGGAAATGCCAGGTTGCCCACAAGCATTTCAGGAGTGCTGGAAATTCTCTAAAGGATTAATGAAAATACAGTTTCAGCAGGGTGAATAGACCCAGAGGGTAAGGTGGTATTTACTCTGTTGGACCCCAGTGTGTTGGAGGTCCAGTCTGGGGTCCTAACCTGGTATCCAGGGACCTTCCCTAGAGAAAGATGATGTTTGCTTGGATCTCCTACATCTTTCCAGGGATCTCAGAGAAAGAATGTTATTATAGGAGCCTATCAAGCAACAGAACCTCTGGAGATTCTTTCAGATTCTCTTCCTGCCACAAAGCTCCTTCTACTCCTTCCCCCACCACATGAACCCCCACTGCCAACTGCAACATGCCTTGCAAAAGAGCTCCAGGTGTTCCTTACCAGTCAGTTTCACCTCTGACCATAAAAAATTTTCCAACATATCCATTAGTCCTGGCTTAGTGCCAGTGCTGTAGGGACACAGATTTTCTGTTCAGAGCAAGAGATGTGGGGCCATACACACACACACTTACAGAGGAGAGAGAAAGAGGGAGCGGAAAAGAGGAAAGAGAGACAGAGAGATGATAATTATGGAAGGAGACAGATGACAGATATACAAGGAGATAGATAATAGAGATTGTTGTTGTTTTTCCTTCATTCCTGAAGAAGACCAATGACATCAAGAGGGTGATGTCCTGACTTGGAAGTGAATTGTATTTAAGTGAGGCAGGATTGTGCAAAGTCATCAGATTTTCCTCCAGAGTTCAGACAGAGAAAGATAAAGAGACAGAGGCAGAGAGATAGAGACAGGGATATACACAGAGACAGAAACAAACAAACAAACAAAAAAAAAACAGAAAGAGAGACAGAGAAGCAGAAAAAGAAAATGAGAAGGGGTTAGTATAGATAGGGATAGATCAAGAAACAGACTCAGAGAAAAAGGCAAAGACAGATGCCAGGAGGAAATGGTTCAAATTAAACAGAAGGACACAAAAAGAAGTCTTAGAAGCTCTAAATTAGCAGTGTATGTAACTGATTATGATTTTAATATATAGGTCCAGAGATAGGGCCCTTCAAAACATTAGTTCCCCAAGATGTATGAGGATTGATTTAGCTTTTCCCTATTTGAATATTTAAGAAGGGGAATAAGTTTGAATGGAAAATTAATAAGCATTTATAGAATGCTTACTACATACCAGGCACTGTGCTTTAGAAATATGATCTCATATGATCCTCACAACAACCCTGTGAAGTAGATGCTGTGGTTATGCTCAATTGTATTTTACATTTGGGGACACTGAAGGAAATTAAGTTTAGTCATTGTAAAGCTCATACAAGTAAGTGTCTGAGGGTGAATTTGAGCTCAGGCCTTCCTAACTCCTGGTTTAGGGTTCTATCTACTATGTCATCTAGCTGCCTCAATTTTTGCTTGATTTAGAGAGAGAAGGAGAGATTTAGAGGTATTCTTAAAAGTACAAATCTGACAATTTTGCTTCCCTACTCAAGAAATTTCAATGTTTCTCTATTACTTCTAGGATAAAATATAAAATCCTGAGGCTGACAAATATAGCTTTCACAATTAAGCTCTATTCTATTCTAGACATTTTTATAGTACTGCTACACTGTTCACATATGCTATATTCCACTTAAGCTATCTAAACTATTCCCCATTCACTAGTTTCCATCTCTGTCATCCACACCTCTTCCCACTTCCATATCTTAGAATCCCTAGTTCCATTCATACCTTAAATCCAATGCCATCTCCTACAAATATTCTTTCCTTATCCCTCGTACTCCAAGTTGCTAATGTTATGGGAATTTCCTAGTTCCTAGTTCCTTGAAAACCAAGGGAGAATCTTCCCCACCATGATATCTATAAATTGAAGAGGCAAAAAGTGAAAAGCCAAAGTAAAAGAAAAATAAATTTATTAATGCACTCAGGAAGAGTGCTTGGGCTATTTGCAACTTTAGTTTTTAGGGTTTGGATTGTAGGTTTTATAGCTTTGTACATAGTCAATCAAAGGCAGTCTAAAATCTAATGGGAATGGGGAAAGGGCACAAGCCTTGAGATAATAGGAGTTGAGGCAGCTAGGTGGCGCAGTGGATAGAGCACCAGCCTTGAATTCAGGAGGACCCGAGTTAAAATCTGGTCTCAAACACTTAACACTTCCTTGCTGTGTGACGGTGGGCAAGTCACTTAACCCCAGCCTCAGGGGAAAAAAAAAGAGATAATAGGAGTTACTAAAGGTTTAGGTTTGTTCCTATGGGAAAAGCCTTTCTCAGCAGTTAGTTTTATCAGAATTCTCATGTTAGTAGGAAATCTCTGAGATATTGGAGGCTTATTTAAAATAGAATCTTTCTAGTCTATCTATGGACTGAATGCTAAATTTAAAGCCAAAAAGTCCTAATTTCAAATCCATTCTTTGTGACTTATGTGACTTTAAGTGAATCATTTAACTTTAATGTACCTCAGTTTCTTTATCTGTAAAATGGAGATTAAAAATCCTTCCAGGGTTATTATATGGATAGAATAAAATAATATTTGTAAAAAGTTTTTTTGAAAACCTTGAAGTGCCATATAAAAGCTAGCTATTGTTAAATTGTAACTGTTACCTATTTTAAATATATATATATATATATATATATATATATATATATATATATATATATATATATATATATATATAGTGGCTATTTATGTTTGTATGTGTTGTTTCCTCCCAATTAGATGTAAGCTCCTCGAGGGCCTAATTTTGTCTTTGTCAAACAGAGACAGTCCGAAATCTAATGGGAATGGGGATAGTGTGCAAGCCTTGGGATAACTGGAGTTATTCATAGGAATTTAACAAAGTGCCAAACATATAGTAGGCACTTAACAAATGTTTGCATTCTTTGTATCACCAGATGCCTAACACAGTTCTTGGCACACAATAGGTGTTTAATACATTTTTGTTCACTAGCTGAATGATTAAATAAATTTAATCGAATTAAAAGAGATACCTAAATTTTGGGTCTTCCCTCCAAAATTTTACTCAGTGCACTGATTTTCCATTTTATGTCTCATACAAATGGAGTTAATCTAACTCAGGCCTTTTATGTGCTTAACTGAAATGTCAACTAGAGGGGAAAAGGAAAGTATTATGTAGGAAGGTATGACTTTGGTGACTGACAAATCTGTACAACTCTGCCTTACTTAAATCTAATACATATGCAAGTCAAGATATCATTCCATGTTATATTGATCCTATTCAAAAAGGAAGAAAGAACCAACAATGTGTATTATGTTTATATTGTTACTGAGTTTGTCTTGGCAGATAGATTCCCCAACTATTTTATATTGTTTATAATTATTTTAAATAGAATTTCTCCCAGACTTTGTTGGTCTTATAAAGAAATGCTGATAATTTATGTGGGTCACTATCTTTATATAGTTCTATTTTGTTATAAAACTTACTCTAGTCTAGAGATCTGGGGTCTAGAAGAAATCAGAACAAAACTCATGAAAACTGTGGAACAAGTTTGTTCCTTTTCTATGTTGCAAAATAGAGCCCTGAGCTGGCAGACAGGAAGACCTAAATTTAAATCCATCCTTAAATAATTGCTAGTTGTGTGATCCTAGGCAAGTCATTTAACTTCGACCTGTCTTAGTTTCCTCATCTTTAAAATAGGAATAACAATAACATATATTGCCTAGAGTTGTTGCAATAATAAAAAAAATAATATTTGTAGGCAATTTCAACAAACTTGGAATGCAAAATATCATCCACATCCAGAGAAAACTATGGAGACTGAATGTGGATTGAAGCATAGTATTTTCACATTTTATTTGTTTGTTTGCTTTTTCTTTCTCAAGGTTTTTTCCCTTTTGGTCTAAATTTTCTTGCACAGTATGACAAATAAGGAAATATGTTTAAAAGGATTGCACATATTTAATCTATAGCAGATTTCTTGCTTGCTGTCTTGGGAAGGGGGAAAAGAAGAGAGAAAAGGAGAAAAATTGGGGACATAAAATATTTCAAAAATTAATGTTGAAAACTATTATTACATATATTTGGAAAAATAAAATACGTTAAGAAAAAATAAAGAAATAATGTTTGTAAAGTATTTATCACAGTGTCTGGCACACAGAAGGTTAAGTGTTTGTTAATTTGTTGATTTGGTGACCATGAATCTGTGTCTTAAGATCAATGTGTCATTAGCTAGTATGGTGTGGATTCTAAGCCAGAGAATTATTCAGCTTTAATGAAGGAAGGAGGAAAGAAATAGATAGAAACAGATAGTCAAAAACAGAGGCAGAGAGAGAAATAGACAGATAGACAGACTAACTTTGTTTTTCACAGGAAGATCTAAACACAAAGAGCTAAAAATATCTACAATATTATGCTACATCCTTTTCTTCTACTCAGTGCATTTCCTATAAAATGATGGTATAACAGGTATTTCCTTAGAAAGTATCTAGTCAGATTAGCTCACATTTTGCTAAATCCTAGAGAATGCCTTAAAAAATAAAACAAGCATAAAAATAATTAGGAACATGTGGAATTAAGAAAAATACAGGAAGATATATGATTTGATGCAGAATGAAATAAGCAGAATCAGGAAAACAATATGCACAATAGTTATAATAATGCAATATAAATGATCAATAAAAATACAGCTAAATGATGTCTGAGGCAGCTAAATAGCTCAGCGAATAGCCTTCAGGGCCTGGAGTCAGAAAGACTTATCTTTAGGCATTCAAATATGACTTCAGACACTTATTAGTTGTGTGACACTGGGCATTTTTTAAACCACATTTGCCTCAGTTTCCTCATTTGAAAAATGATCTGGAGAAGGAAATGGCAAATCACTCCAGTGTCTTTGCCAAGAAAAACCCAAATAGGGTCATGAGGAATCAAACAAAACTGAGAAAACAACCAATGATGTGTAATTATAAGGACCAATCTTGTCCTAGAAAAAAAGATAAGAAAATTAACTTTCACTGGAAAGGCAGGGGACTACCGATGTTAAATGCTACAAAAATTATCATGAATAACTTACTGCTTGGTTTTGCTTAACTTTTTTCCTTATAACAAAGAAAACGAATTCAGGAGACATATCCAAAATTTCATATACATATATAAAATATGTATATATACATATATGAGATATTTGTATATTTACATATGTAAAATATATGTCTTTATGTGTATGTTACACACATATACATATATAGTCATTAAAAAAGAAGGGAGAAGGAATGAGAAGAAAAAAGAAAGGAGAAAGAAGAGGAAATTCAAGCATCAAAGGCTCCAGATTGTGTTCAGAAGCAGCATAAATATGATGATAATTGTCTGTGCTTTGGTTATATGACTCAAGTTGATTGACTTATGACTTCTGTAGTTTATTGTTTTAGGAGCTTTCATCCAACCAAGGACAGACTAAGACTAAAGTAAAAAGGCCCACCTTCAGGAATTTAAAGTACTTTCCCCATCAAGGTGTACTTACCCATATAAATTCTCCAAAAACTATTTACTGAGAATCAGGAGAGAGAGTGGATATCATATACATGACTGAGACTGAGCTTGAAATTAAACTCTGACACTGATTAGATCTAACCCCTCCAGTACAAAATTTATCAGTCTTTCAGTCAGAGGGAAAGAGATACCACAACATTTGGCTGAGATCCTACTGTGTATTTGAGACTCTGTTTGGACCTACGATAAAAGAGTTCTGTCATCATGATCAAAATTGAGAGTAGTTATCCTGTTGTCTCTGCTAAGGGGAAGCTGAAGCTGAGTTTCCCGCCTCCTTTTGTGTATTATCTCCCTCTATTAGTGTATAAGCTCCTTGAGGGCAGGGACTGCCTTTCCTTTAATTAACTATCTTTATCACTTAGCACTGGGGCCTAGAATGAATGTTGACTGGATTGGATTGGATGAATGGATTGCTTGAATTCCTGATCTGAGCTGGGATCCACTAAACTGTGCAAAAGTGGGAAAACCAACCTAAGTCAAAGTCAAGCAAATTGGTGGTGGGATTGGATCCATGAGAGGTTATTATACTTCTACTCTGAAATAGAAAGAGAAGCCTAGTTTCAAAAACATGATGACAAATAACATCTCAATAATAGAAGCATTAATTTCAAAACAGGGGGACAGCTAGGTAGACAGAAAACCGCCCTAGACAAAGAGGACTTGAGTTCAGATTCAGTCTCAGACACTAGACACTTCTTAGCTATGTGATGCTGGGTAAGCTAATTAACCCCAATTGCCTCACCAAAAATAACAATAATAATAAGTCTAAATAGGAAGTCAGAGAAAGGAGGCCTATATAAGCTTTATGGAGTACCTTTGAGTTGGACCTTTAAAGATGGATAAAACCTGATGGGGTAGAGGAAGGTCACTCCAAATAAGGGCGACAAACTGAAGAAAAAATTCCTGCTAGAGGCAGGAATTCAGAATATAAATTCTTAGTTCAGAAAGGAATCCAGTGTGATGAGAGGTTACCTGTGTGTTATGAGTTGTGGGAGATAATTCAAAGATCATGAATCATAGATTCAAATCTGGAGAACTTAAAGGCCATCTAGTCCAACCTCCTCATATTATAAATAATAAAACTGAAGCTTAAGTGAAATGGCTAATCTTCAGTCACATAATTATCCTTTGACAGACCAAAGATTCAAATCTTGATCCTCAAATTCTGCACCTAATCGCTTTCCCACTCAATTCAACAATGCTCTATTAAGTACCTATCAGAGAATTGTGCTGAAAACAGCAGCTGCCCTAGCAAGCTTATATTCTTCAGAGGTGTAATAAAACAAATGCCTAAAACAGTTCCTCCTTTTATCCCCCAACAATCTTCTTGAAAGCTGTCCCTGGGACTTAATTGGCCCCTGTCTCCCATGATGCAGCTTCCTGCTCACCTAAAAAGAGATGAATTCCCATGGAGTCAGGACTTCCCTGACTTGGTGGGTGTTCTGAAAATGTTGTGAATCACATCCTGCTCTGCTGATCATACTCACTTCCAAATGGAGACAAGGGAGATTGCATCTGTAGAATCTAGGTGTCTCTGTGTCTTTGTTTTCTTATTCTTGCTGGGTTAGAGCTAAGTAAATCTCCTTTTATGAACCATTCATTGACTTATCAGTGTCTCATTTTATCAAAAAATTGAAATTGAACAGAATATCAGTATCAAATTCACCCATAACAAAAGATAAAAATTATAAAAGTAATTAAATATCATTAGGTATTTTCCCCAAGGTGATCAGGAGGAAAGAGAAAGAACCCACATTTCTAAAATATTAATAGAAGCTCTTTTTGTAACGGCAAAGAACTGGAAATTGAGGAGATGTCCAACAATTGGGAAATGGCTAAACAAGTTGTGATATATGATTGTGATGGAATACTACTGTGCTGTAAGAAATGATGAGCTGTTGATTTTAAAAAAATGGAAAGATTTGTACAAAATAATGAAAAATAAAATAACCAGAACTAAGAGAGTGTTGTTCACAATAGCAGCAATATTTTTCAAAGGATAGTTGAAGACAACTGAGTTATTCTGAGTATTACAAATACCCAAATCAACTACAAATGACCTATGAAGGAAGAAGTTATCCATCTCCAGAGAAAGAACTAATAAGTAGAAGTATGCCTATTATGGTTTTACATATATTTATAAATCTGGGTCAAACAATGACCTCTCATATAAGGAGGGAAGAGAGGGAAGGAGACAATTCAGCACTTAAAATATAGCAAAAAATTAAATTGAATTTTTAAAAATCCAATATATACAAGCAAAACATAAAGCAATTTCAGCTTTACACTTTTTTTCCAGTCTCACAACTTAAGCTCAAACAAAAGCACTTCTGCAACATGTCCTAACTAATCACTTTTCTCTTTTTCCCCTCCCTACTGTCTAAAGTACCCTCATAGACATTGTCCTCCGGATCTATCAGTAGGTAAAGGAGTAGCACAAGAAACTATATGAAATAAATATCATTTGGACAAAGCAATCTATGGCCAAAAGCAATCATTGTGGTAAGTTCATAAGATAAGAGGGAAAAGGTTTGAAGAAAGAGGAGGTCAAGAAAGATTATTCTTTGAACAAAACTAACTTTTCAAGGTCAAGAGGTAACCCTAACCCTCCTCAGATAAACTCATACTACAATGCCACTGCCCCAGCAAGCTAATCAGTTTTAATGATTTTTGGATTGGGAGTCAGAACACCTGAGTTTAGTACAAAGTCTGACCTTTAATAAATCTCTGAGCTGGGCCAAACCACTTTATTATTATCTATCTCAATTCTCTCATTTGTATAATGAGGTGTTAGATAAAAGATTCTTAACCTGGGATCTATGCACTTATTTTTTTAATTGTTTGATAATTCTCTTTCTATAGAATTGATTTCCTGTCTAGTGCTGCACATGTAATCTTATATATGTTTTTTTTTTTTCTTTATGCATTTAGCAATTGAGGAGAGGTCCAAAGGCTTTATCAGATACCTAAAAGAGAGACACGACACAAAAAATGCTTAAGAACTCTTGAAATATATGATCTCATCTATTTATAAATTTTAATTGCATTAAATTCCATCAAATAATTGAGGTAAATTAAACAAAGGAAAAATAGGTAGGTAGATAGATAGGTAGATACAGATAGAAAGACAAATAGATACAGACAGAGAAAGAGAGAGGCTGACAGACAGAGAAACTGACAGATAGACAGATAGGCAGGCACATGAAATATTTGTCAACAGTTCATTATATGCCAGGCATAATAGAGACAGACATTTAAGAATTATTGGTTTGGCAGTTGTGTGTGGTATGCAAGGCCTTTCATAGTAAGCCAAGCATCCTGCTGACATACTCCCACACACAAATTTCTTCAGTTTGAGCTCACCTGTCCTGAGTTTTGATTTATTCTCTTCTTTTTTCCAGTCATAAATTTCATAAGAGCAAAGGGCAAAGGGGGGGAAACCATTTATATTCCCCTTGCTCTGAAACTTTTCCTACCTCATATCTAAGCTTATGCTAATCTGGCAAGAATGGAAAATAGGATAGCAGCAAATGAAAGCACTGATAAATGTCACCCAGGGGAAGAAAAATGAGGTGAAAAAGTCAGGAAAGAAAATAATAGAAGGAAAGAAAAGGTCCAGGGAAGAAGAGGAAGAAGTGGAGAAAGGATGATAGGCTAGAACAAACCAAGGGGAAAAAATGGAGAAAAAGGTAGAGGAATTAAGGGAAAGGGTGAAGGAGGGAACACAGTGTTGGTCATGGCTATGAACCAAATACAGGGCTTATTGGATCTTAGCTGAGCAGTTCCAAAAATCTATACAGCTGAATATTTTCCAGAGGCTATATGTTGTTTAGTCATTTCAGTCATGTCCAATTCTTTGTGACCTGACATGGGGTTTTCTTAGCAATGATACTAAATTGGTTTGTCATTTCCTTCTCCAGTTCATTTTATAGATGAGTAAATTTAGGAAACAGAATTGTGACTTTCCCAAAGTCACATAGCTAATAAGAATATGATATCAGATTTGAATTCAGGACCTCCTGACTTCAGGACTGGCACTCAATTCACTATACCATCTTACTATCCCAAGAAACTATATGACAACTTTTCAAAATCTTAAAGCAGGCTTCTGTATCTATTCATTACAAGAACACTGACATTTTGCTGGAGTTTAAATTACTTAAACTTGACTCTTCCAATACTACTTCTGCTGCCTCACCATTGGTTGTATTTGCTATTCTAATGATGCTTAGAGATGAATCAAACCCAATCACCCTTGCTCTAGATCCCCTTTTTCTACAGAACGAATGGAGAGGCGATACTGTAGGTTGGAGAGATACTGGAGATGGATTCCTTAACCCTGGGGTCACATGCTCCCTGTATGACTTCAAGGAAGTAAATTGTTTCTATGGGATTGAATTTCCTCATCCATAAAAGGCTAAACTAGAAAACTTCTGAAGTTCATTTTATCTCTGGATCTATAAGCCTGTGACCTAGCTTCCAATACCAGTTCTGCTACCTCTGTAACTCAATTCACTTCTCTTGGCTGGGCCCCATTTTCCTGACTTGTAAAATAAGAAGGTTGAACCAAATGATTAATTTCTCACAGAAAATCATGAGATCTACTGAAACTCTTATAGTGATTTTTTTCAAGAAAGCTCCCTATACTTATAGATAATTGGCTCAGTTAAGAAGGCAAATAAAATTCAGTTTTATGCTGATAGTAACAATCCAAAGCACTTTTATGATGCTCTGAAGGCATCATGGACCCTCTCAACAACTCAATACTGATGGAGTCCATATTCATTAGGGATAAAGATGTGATCCTGAAAAGTTAGACTGAATACTTCCATAATGTTGAGAGAACTTATTAATAACCAATAATTTGGGGAGATCCAGAGTTCCCCCTTTTTCTAAAGTCCTCATTTTGAAAACTCAATCAAATGGACTTTACCCACTCTTACAAGAAATCTCTAATCTAAGATGAATTCCATTCAATCAAGCTTGGCAGGAGGTAGGTCCTTGGTCTAAATTGCTTAAGGCTGGGGGTAGTCTGGGGGTAGGGATAGTTTTTCTGTCCAAAAGTGACATGATGTCACTGTCTGACCCTCACTGAAGTGAGCTCACTTCTCTTTGTAAAGTCTGCCTCTCATTGTTAACCATTTAGAATCAATTACCATCTGATGGAACACTTCTACAAGAACATATAAATTTCAGAAAGTGGTCATGTTTCTTTAGTTGTCTAGAGGACAGTGAGCCTATTTTGTCATTTATTTGCTACTGTGATTGATAAAACTGATTACAATTTGCCCCAAAACCTTGTCTCTGGAAATAATTTTTACTCACAACAGTTTTCTCAACAGACAATCATCAACCCTTGCTTAAGCCATTGACCATATACCTCAGCTTAAAGTCAGTACCTCTCTATAGTGAAAAAGATGCTTTGAATGACATTAAGCTTCTTTCAAGTGGCAAAGAACCTCTAACTATAAATTTAGTCTCCTGGTATCCTGGCCCATGGCTACTATTTAATGGACTGACTGTGTCTTCTCAATATTTACACAACCAATTGTAGGCTTCATCTCTAAACAAGGTATTACACATTTCTTAATCATTAGATGAAACCTGTGACTGCTTTGGTTTCTAAAAAGAACATGACATCTACTTAGGATTTTGAGGTTCTGGTTTTTCTGTCAATTTGGTGTCATTATAGAAAAGGATCTATTTAAGCACAACACATCAGACATCTTTTTTTTCCAACTGACAAAGAACTTCTAGGGTAACTGAGTCAATTTATAGTGAGAGTTATTAATATTTCTTTTTACCTCATGGGACCCTTTGGGCAATTTGGAGAAACCCATCAACATCCCCTCTCAGAATGTTTTAAATCCATAAAATATATGTAACTAAAAAAAAAATAATTATAGTTAAATACAATTTTTTAAATTTTAAAGCAAATTAGTACACCCCAATTTAAGAACATTTGATTTATGAAATCAGAAGAGAGGGATAAGGGGCTTCATTTATTCCAAACCCTCCATTTTATAAATGGGAAAATTAAGTCCTAGAAAGATTAAGTGACTTGTTTAAAATCACACAGATCTAGGATTTGAACCTAAGGCCTCTGACTCCAGTCAGTGCTCCTTCTACCATACTGGTTGTCTCCCCTCTTGCCTTTTGAACATAACTACACTCAGTATTTGCCTAAGATGGTCCAAAGACCAGGTCTCAGTCTAACTCTGCTGGTAAGGAAAGGGTTAAGGAATCATTCAAACTGCCTAATATAGCAAGGGAGAATCCAAGACATTGAAAATCTCATCAACAAAAGGTTCCAGTGCCAGTTCAATGGGCTGGAGGAATTTTTTAAAATATAATTACAGCCTGACACCTTTTTTCTAGGGTCAGCGGACACATTACTCATATTGACAGGCATTTTATAGCCTCACCCGGCATCCAGTTTAGCATCAGGGAATTCTCTGGGTGAGAAGGAGGCAGTGGTTTGAAAAAGAAGAGCTTAATAAAATAGTTTAATTCCAGAAAGGAAAATAGAAAGTAAAAAAGAAATTTAAACTCCAGACAACGTTTTTGAGTGATGACATCTAATTCTTAATTGTGATTGTCCCCTTCTTAACTGAGAATGTTCTTTTCTCTCTACCTTCATTCCCTCAGGGATTTCATTCATTCTTTATATTTAGATAATTGATTCCCAGATACTTCCAGATCCTACCACATATCCACTTTGGATGTTCCAACAAACATATAAATATATACTTCAGTGCTTTCCTCCCATCAAGCTAGATGCCATTGTTAATTCTGTTAATGGGCTTACCATTCTCTAACCCTCAGGCTGGAAATCTTGTGTCCATCTTTGACTCCTCCCTTTCCAATCACTCCCTTTCCAAGTCACCAAGAATTTAAGTGCTTATTCTATAATAGGTAGTGTTCTAAGTACTAGGGATACCAAGAAAAATAAAAAGGTGATAGAAGGGGGTCTTCCCCTTAAAGAATTCACATTCTAGGAGGGAAGATAACATGCAATCAGCTATGTATGTGCAAGAAAAAACACAATATAAATTGGAGATAATCTTGGAAAGAAGACACAGTGAAGGATCAAGAAAGGCTTCTTGAAGGAAATGGAAATTAGGATTAGTCATGTTGAACCAGTTGATGTGTTCAATCAACAATTAGACTAGAGAAAATGTATTAGAAACCACAACTGAAAGGTTAAGAAAAATACTGGAAGAAAAAAGAGAAGGCTAAGTTATGAGAAGATGGGAGTTAGAGAAATGAACAAAGGGGATGTGAAAAGGGAAAAGGGAAAAGAAAAAAACACAGAAGTCTGTAATATTTTCCTTTAAAACATCTGCATCAGAGGCAGAGCATTATGGTGGATATTAATATAATTAATTATAATTAATAATTAATTATTATAATTAAATAATTAATAATTATGGTGGATATTAATAATAATATAACCAAGTTATGTTATACCATTTACAAAATACCAAGGAGTCCACAGCTACCTAACACATTTACTACAGCACAGGAACCAATGAAGGTACAGTGTACAAAAATCCATAAACACGGCACAATAAATAGATAAAACAGCAGGTTCTGCACCATGCACATGATGTGATGACACTTTATCTCTATACAATCTCACATCTCACACTCTTTGTTGCAATTTGTTTCCCTCCCTCCCTCCCCCCATCCCAAGTGCAAAGCATCACAAATGAACATTCAAGTAACATATATACAAGGGTATTACAAATATGCAGTACTGTACAGATAATTGCTGTATGCTTAATTTTCAGATGTTGATTCTTTCCATTGGACCTGGAGTCAGAAAGACCTGTGTTAAAATATCATTTCAGATACTACTGAAGCCAAACAAGGGTCTTAAATTCTCTTTGCCTCAATTTTTTCATCTGTACAATGAGGGGATTAGATTATATTACTTCTAAAGTTCCTTCCAGCTCCAAATCTATGATCCAAATCAATGATCAGTGATCAATGATAGAGGCTGTCTAACCAACAGATAAACTGATCAGCATCCTTGACATGTTTGATCACCCAGTTTCCACTTGATAATCTGTCACATTGGAGAACTCCCTCTCTCCCTATCAAACCAGACTATTCCATTTTGAAACAATTCTTAGGAAGTTTTTTCCTCTTACATTATGCTGAAATGGCTTAAACACACAGTCTTTCAAATGCAATTGAGCAAGTAAAATACTCTCTCCCTCAAAATACTTCTCTACCCTAAAAGTTCAGAGCAAATTGCAAGAATAATTGTATTTTTCTCTCCCATCCTTCTCTTCTTTGTAGAGGTGAGGGAATATGGGTATAGAACATTATATGTAATGTCAAACATGGCAATATGGTTAGTTTTGCTGAATTGCTTTCCCACTATTTTTCATATTCTTTGAGGTTCTAATCTTTCTTGAACACCCCATACATCCCCATTCAGAAGTTGTTGGTATAAGCAATACAGAGGACAGTTTGACTAATAGATATATTTGTAATGAAACAGGGTGGAGGTAGTTTATTCCCCAATGAATCTTGCTACACCATGTGGACACCTTAATTAACACCATGGATTATTGCTAAAGTAGAAGGCCCTTGAAAGCCAGATAGATCCCCACTTTTTATCATTCATTTTTGTATATACCAGAGTGTTCAGTAATGTGTCTTACACACAGCAGAGACTCCATGAACATTTGTTGAATGGGAATTAATCATCATTGAACCAAATAAAGAGAAAAAATAAGTTTGTGAAACAAGAAGTTAGTTAGATTAAAATAAAATTGGCCAGAAGGAATAACTTTTGAATAATAACATTCTACTATGCATGAAGGAAAAATGACAAAAGTCATTGGATATGTCCAAAACCAGGGAGTCAGGCATCTTAGGCAACATTTTGAAGATCATGCAGACTGCAGAATTATAGCATTTTAGGGCTAGAAGGGAGCTCCAACATCACCTAGTGCAAAACTAAAGTCCAGGGACTTTACCTAAGATCACATGGGTAGCAAGTAATGGAGATCAATCAAAAAGTCAGTTAACAAGTATTTATTAAGTTCTCATCATATGCCAGGTACCCTACTAAGCCCTGGGAAAACAAAGAAAAGCAGAAAAACAGTTCCTGCCCAGAAGGAGCTTAAATTTTAATAGATAAGACAGTACATGAAAGAAAGAAATGTCAACTGGAGTGGAATTTATATCCAGATTCTCTGACTCCAGAGTCAAAATTGAGTGAGAATCTGAATCAAGTTCCACTTATTATAAATTTGAGGAAGTTTTCCAAAGCACTAAAGCTGGAATAAGTCAGGAATCCAACCAGGCTAGAAGTCTCTGGCAGATATCAAAGAATAGAACAAATAATAAATATGTTAAGACTATGAATTAGTTAAGATTTGAAAGAAAGAAAGAACACTAGATTAACATTCAGGAAGCCTGGATTGAAGTTCAAATTCAAATCCAATCTAGCATTATATCCTTGGGCAAATCATTTATTTTATTGGGCCTCTATTTTGTTATTTGAAAAATGAAAGGGTTGAACACATTGACCAAAAAGCCCCCGATCAGCACTAATAGTCCTCATCATAATAATAATAATTCTATGTCTGGACATTGGGTGGCTCAACAGATCCTTGAAGTCAGGAAAACTCCTTCCTGAGGTCAAATATAACCTTAGACATTTATTATCTGTGTGATCCTGGTCAAGTCACTTAAGCTTGTTTACTTCTATTGATAAAATGATAAGAAAACACCAAATAAGGTCTTAAAGAATATGAATGACTAAAAAAGAATAAACAACTCCCAAACTATTTCAGACAAATAAGAACTGATGCTTACTGAAAGATTCCCAGCTTCTTATAGTCATCCATGTGAGAAGCTGAATCTGAGTACTTCTGCTTTTGATCTAATTAGGAGCAAGACACACACTGGACTCCCTGGCCTGAACCTAGGATTTCCCATGTTTCTCTGGATGCACAAAACAAAATACAGAGGATAACTAGCCTTTGCTTCAGGATTCAGCTCTCTGGTTTGTGTCTTTCCTACTCATTAATACTGTTATTCTGAACCAATGGACCATCAAAAGCAGGAATTCTCATTCTGATGTCTATAGTCACCCAAGCAAAGTGGAAAGAGAGGTTTGTAAATTTGAATGGGGAAAACAAAACAATTATATCTTCATTGTTACTAACCTCTAAATAAATTTTTAGCAATACTTTTGGTTATGCATAGCAATAAATCATTATTCTGAGAAAAGATTCATAGATTTCACCAGACTTCCAAAGGGCTCCATGACACAAAAAAGGTTAGGAATCCCTGATATAAATTAAATCTTGGGGTTTTTTTGGAGGCATATTGTTGTTGAGTAATTTTCCAATCATGTCTGACTCTTCATAACCCTTTGTGTCCAACTCTTCATGACCTTATTTGGGAATTTCTTGGCAAAGATACTGGAATTATTTGCCATTTCCTTCTCCAATTCACTTGACAGATGAGGAAACTGAGCCCAAAAGAGCTTAAATGATTTGCTCAGGATCAAACAGAGTAGGGAATGTATGAGGCAACATTTGAACTCAGAAAGATTAGTCTTTCTGATTCCAGTCTTAGCATTCTTTCCACTGTGCAGTTTTGGTGTAAACCTGCCCCAAGACAGAGGGATGCACTAAAAGATCATTACAGGACCCTACCTGGCCTCATATACTATTGTTTTATGATCACAAACATCTCATTGCAGTAGCAAGGACTTGAGCATTTAGCTCAGGAAAGTGGATTTGAATGAAAGGAATTCAGATGCCTGCAATAAACCATAGGGAGCCTCTACTGAAAAATAAATCTCAAACACAAGCCACAGAATCTCTCCTTTTTTAATAGTCTCACCTCCTCCCTCAGATTTTCAACTGGTTGCTTTTTTCAAGAAATATCCCTTCCCTGTTTCACATAAAAGTTTGCTTTACAAATGAATAGCATGGATCTCAGGAAGAATACATCTGGAAGGAGAGCCCCAGATGAAGACCTAGCAACAAAGAATCTGAACTACTTCAAGCCATTTGACAGTCAATGGGGCCCTCCTGTGGAAAAAAGTCAAGGCAACAACTTGCAAAGAATTGAAGTTAAAAGTTACTAATAAACCTTAATTTTTTTCCCTCTAATTGCTCAACATTCCAGTCAGATCTCATAGGATCAGGAACGGGAGTGGACCTTAGAGGTCTCCTAGTTCAATCTCTTTATTTTACAAATAAGAAAACTGAGGCCCAGAGATATTTAGGCCAAAATCATGCAGAATTGTGCTTCTGTTTTTGCTCAATGACAAATAGCAGTTTCCAACATACTGTATAAAGAGTAAAACCTGGAAGTCAGAAGACCTGAGTTTAAGCACTAATTCTACCTTTTGATTTATCCCACCATCAAAATCAGTTATTCTCTTCATCTTCATCATCATCATCATCATTATCACCACTATTTCCTTTCAGTCATATCTAACTCTGTGTGACCCCATTTAGGGTTTTCTTGGCAGAGATACTGGAACCTCAAATCAAGTTTTTCTCTGACACATACCAGCCATGTGACCATGGACAGATTTTTTATCTATTCTGTACCAGAGAAAATTCTCGGTGAGTTTCTACATGCATCAGAGAGGAGAGTTTCCACACTGGGAGTTCCCGAAATTCCAGAGCTGCTTCCTTCTTTCTCCCTCCTAAAAAAAGCAGAGACAGAGAGACAGAGGCACCAAGGGGAGAGAACCTCAACAACAAATATTTATTAATTTCCAACTTTAGCCACTATTTACACAATCTTCCCTTTATGACCAGTGAGAAATATTTGTGAGACAGCTGATCTAGTTGGAACTAGAGAGAGTTCTTGAAGATCCAACTAACCTCTGGATAGATCAAACCTTTCACCTTGACCTTGTCAACACCAATGCTAATCTACTGACCTTAAGTGGCCCAGACAAGAAATAGATAGAAATAGACTTTAGAAATAATGTCCCATCCCCATTTCTACCTCCCTCAGGGAAAATAACATCCTATAACTTGCAAAGGCCTGTGGGATATTTTCAAGGTCATCAAGTTATTTTCAAGGAAATATGCAAAGAAAGCCTACTCCACTGGGTCTCATTCTGACTGTGTTTACAACTAAAAGAGGCTAATAGATAAATAAGAACCAGATCCAAAAATCTTGCAGCATAATCTCAGCAGGCTTGAAGAGAGCAAAAAAAAAAAAAGCAATCACAAATTGAACTAACAAACTCGGATGGTCCTTGGCATTAAATCTTGCTCTCTTCAGCTATTTTTATAAACAGTGGGGCATTTTTTGTTCTGCATTCTCTTACTAACATCCAAATGTTTTATCACAAATCCAAATATAAAATACAAAAAGCAATCTGTAGTTTCCTAATCTATTTGCATTTTAATCACCATTGCCTGCTTCTCTTGGGGCAGCAGGGAGCCTTAGATGGGTTTTTAGCTTCCTCAAAAGTCATCCCGGACCTCTTTTTCTTACAAACAGGAAACTGTGAGTAAACACTCCACAGTCTCCACTCTCCTACTCTCAACCCTTAAGTTCAAATTCAAGTTGAAACTGGTCCTGTGCCCTGGATTTCTCTCATCCCTGGTTAAAAATTCAATTTTCTTTTTAAACTTTCTATTTTTTCCTGCAAATGTGACCAGTGTGTATGAGCGTCAGCTGAAAAGACATCTAAAGGTTTCCCTCCCTGTTTTTGGAAAACATCAATGATGCTGGAAGGCTGCAAAAAGATGGTCCACAGTGCCATCTGCTGGATAAGTCTAGTCTAACTATTGCTTCCATTCCTCTTGTTCCAGAAAATCAAAACCTAGCTCAGTGTAGAAAAATCATGGCAGGGCACTTAGATACCTACATCTCTTTTAGTTAATGACATTCTTGAAATAAAGATAGGAATATCACTTTGTGAAAAATCTCCATGAAGTCAATTTATTATCAACATATGAAAACTTGGAACAGTGCTGAAGAAGGCACTAAGTTACTGGAGAAAGAATCTTGTATTTGAGTAAAACACAGTGAATTCAAATCCTAGAACTGTCAGCCTCATTGGCCAAGGTGGACACTAGATTTATTAGTATCAATTTCTACCATGTGAGCATTTGCAGGGATAGCCCAAAGCTCCACAAAAGTGAAGGTCATATACAGACATGAGTCTGACCTTGTGGTCACAGCTGAGCCAAGGAGAAGATGGGATCAACTATTAGCAAAAGACACTACTGGTACTGCTTTGGGGAGATTGCCTCAAGTTATTATGTAATATCAATTAGGAACTGATTCAGTAACAAAGATTTGGAGAATAAAGACATGAACAAATATCCCGCCAGATGGAAACAACTAGGGAAAACTGAATTTCTTGACACTTATGGTCTACCTGCCATAGAGATGTGGGAAAGTAGGTAGGAGATAGAAAATTTAGCAAAGTGGAGAGTATAGAGTAGATAATTATCTTGAGTATATTAATATTACTAGTCTTCATTCACTTATAAATTTTAACTTAAGAGATATACATAAATATCCTGTCTGCAAGATAATTTATCTTCATTATGTAGACATTTCATTTATTAAAAATGTTAGAAAAAGGACATCCATGTGGGAAAAGCACAAAGAAAGAAATTCTAAAGAAAAACAAAGTTCTGAGAGAACTAACTGAAAGTACTAACCAGTGGTAGAAATAATGACAGTACATTGTTTCCCAGCAGCTACTTTACCTCTGTTCTTAGGACTATGAAAAATGCTAAATCAAAGAAATGTTTTGAGACTATGAGACAATGATATATTGACTATTCATGTCATATCTGATAAGAAAAATATGGATTTCTGATTTCTCAAGCTAAGAGAGAGGAGGTCTGCTGCAAAGAAAAGTCATTATTCTCTGATTTGAAGAGAAACATAAGAAGCAGGGGATTTTGGAGTTAGAGACCAATTTTTAAAAGAAACATACATTAATCAGAAAATGAAAGGAAAAAAAGCTATTTTTTTCAGTCGATATAGAAACAGAGAAATGGAAAGGAATCAAAAGATAATAGAAGCTGCTGTGGTCTAAGACAAGCTGACTAGGGATAGGTAAGTTCTGCAAGTAATGAGGGGAGTGGATCTATTTGAAAGAAGGCTCTGATGCTATGAGCAGATTGGAGAAAACAAAGTCCTCCAATGCGTTAAGATACAATTAGGAAAGGAGGGTCAGACTTTAGTGCCAACTACAACTTTATAGAAAAATTGGATAGACCTCAGGAGCTTGTATATATTACTTTTTACATGTCCTCTACAGTGTAAAAGAGAGAAACACTTCAAAACCAGAGAGTAGACTAAATAACTTTGTAGATCCCAGGTTTAAGGGAAATCTTATTCACTGAAAGAGTATAATGCTATCTCAGCATCCAGCCAATACAACAGAATTGGGAAGATCTGCAAATCCCACATTTAAGACTATTTGCTTGTATGATTTGAAATTGCCTCTTTCATATGTTTTAAATTGAGTTTTATGCATGTTTTATACATAGTTATATATGATTGTTATATTACAATTTAATACATTCATAATCATAGTATTCTATATATCAACATAAACATTTTAGTAATATTCTCTTTATAGATATATTAAGATTATTGTCATATTACATTAAAACACTGGACTTTTTAAGTATACTTGGACAATAAATGTAAAAAAGCTATTCATAAAAGAGAGAGAGAAACTATTTGCTAAAAGAGTTTAACATAACTTCATTGGTCTGAGAATACCAAAGAAGTAGGTCCATGGAACGGAGCAGAAGAATGGAGAGACTCAAAAGAAAATGGCTATATATGCCAGGTGATATGTGATATAGATAGTTCCCTAAAGAAACCAAAGATATCAAGACCTTCAGTCCAGAGTTGTTAGTTAGTCTTATCATATGGGTGTCCCTACTTAGATGTTTCATTGCTAGGTGTCTGTACATCTGTACCTACTCTCTCTCCTCACATCAAAGAGTGGGTTGGTCGATAGAATAAAGTCATTCCTATCCAGGACCCCAAATTTACCAATGCAAATGCCTGCTAAAATCTTCCTGAGAAAAGTCATAAGGCAATGTACATAGCCACCATATTTGCTGCCAAGGGAATTATGGGAATTGAAGGAAATTTATTCACTTTAACCCATATATCAGTCAGACTTTTGGAGAGTTGGTGTAAAATGGTAAGCAAAAAGGTCAAAAGACTGATTGACTTAAGACTCTCTTACTCTAGCTTCCTGTGAACATGAATATGACTGACAAAAATAACTGAAAATGGCCCTGCAACTATAGATTAGACTCACAGGAAGATGTCAGAACTCCCTACAGAATGAGCCAACATAGTAGCAGTACTTCAGCAAAGAATCAGTAGATGGTAATAGAAACTCACTGGAGCCCTGCAAAAAACAGCAAAGAAAGACGTTCATCAGATAATATTAGCAGTTCTTCCTTGAATCAGCAAGTAGCAGCTTCAGAAGTGGAGGGGTGCTGAAGTTGTACCACAACCCTAAAAATAAAAGCCATCTGAGCCATACATCTGAGTTCCTTCTCCCACCTTCACTCTGAAAAGCTCTGCAAAAAGGACTCAAGAGATAGCCTTTCATTTTACCTTGCTCTTCTATTTAATTTAATGCCTTTGACTTGGGTCAACATGATCTATAGTTTGGGAAAAGGAAAAATGAGAGAAGAGAAAGGAGAATGAAAAAGAAAAGGGAAAAGAAGGAAAAAAGAGGAAAGAGGAGGAGATGGAAAAGAATGAGGAGGAGGAGGGGGAGGAATAAAAGGAGAAACAGGAGGAGGAGGAGAAAGAGGAAGAGAAGGAAGAGAACAAAGAGAAGGAAGAGGAGCAGAAGAAAAAGAAAGAGGAGAAAGAAGAGGAGGAGAAGAAAGAGAAAGAAGAGAGGAGGAGGAGGAGAAACAAAAGCAAGAGCAGGAAAAGGGATGGGGAGAGGAGGGGAGAAGAACCAAGCAGTAGAATCTTGTACTCCAGGATGAAGTCACAACTATTGCTGACATCCAAGTATATAGAGAATGAAGTATGCCTCTGAGATAGTGCTGTCTAAATTTTCTGCCTTAAGACAAACCTCCATTGACAAAATTCTGTCAGTGGAGATCATTTAGTCCAAATTCCTCATTTTAAAGATGAGAAAGGTGATTTCCAGAGTCAAAGCAATTCAAATCAACAAACACTTAGGTACATAGCCAACCATCTGATAAATGATAAAGATACAAAGAAAATAAAGAGTTTTTCCCCTAAAGGCATTCACATGGGGAAAAAACTAAATAACTAGGTATGTAGAAGATATCGACAGAATAGATTGAAGGCAATCTCAAAGGGGAAAGAGCTGGGACAACTCAAAAGTTCTGGTGCAGAAAGTGGGAATCTAAGATGAAACTTGAAAAAAGTCACAGTGGATTCCTAGTAAAGACAAAACTAGAATCTTACTCCATTATCCTCATGTCTTCTTGCTCTCTCAGCTTGATACTCTTTCTTCCCACTAAATCATCCAACTTCCAGCATTATGGAATGACGTTCTAATGGATCATTCCATAACTGCCAGTGCCAAAAAAGTTATAAAAATCTCATAACTATGGTATAGGGATAATTATCAACATTTTAGTACCTTACAGCATTTCCCCGTTTATGCAACATAACACAAATATTTACCCTTCCTTCAAAAAGTGAACAATTGATGATTAATAGCAATTATGTGCCACCCTCTGATATTCTCTGCCTCCAGATTTTATGGTTCCCATACAAGTGGCAATAAAGCCAAGTTTTAAAGAAAATTGGAGAAAAGAGGCGTGTTATGATTGCTCGTGTAACGGGCATGAGGGTAATTTGAAGGTTACAAATGGAATGAGTGACTTAAGCTGATCCTTAAACTGCATGAAACCTTGGTTCAGCCAGGAGGACACTATATACAATGATGACAGAAATGTTAATGAAAAGAAAATTTAAATGAATCCAAATAATGAATAATTATAATGATCAAGCTTAATCTCATGGAAGAGATGAAAAAGCAACTCTTTCTTTTCATAGAGAGCTGGAGTAGGAGAGGAATAACATCAGGCATTACCTCTGTAATAAAAATAATAGACATCAATAAAATGTACTTATCCACTCTCCAAATGGATCTATAGTATTATTGATTTGGAAGTTCCCTCCAGCAACACAGATCACAAACCACCTCTGCCTGTCCATTCTATGGGACTCTTAACTATGTCCTTCCACAAGTTCACCACAGAAAATTTATCTTCCTCACATGTTCCTGAAATCACACCATCTCCAAAAGAAGGCTCTGGCTGCTCACCTGTCATCTCTCAATCTCAACATGTGATCAGCCCATTCTATATCTTCGACAGACATCTCTGCCTTCTATATTCTTCAGAGTTTTTCATTGATTTTATGTTGTAGTCTGTTAACACACACATCATGCACTTCTCCATTGCCCTCTCTTGTGATTTTTTATTTTATTTTAATGTATGGAATAAATGGAATAAAACATTTATATAACATGATATAATATGAAAAATATGATTGCACATAAAACTGCAAATTCATTATGTGCAACTTAATATATATAGTATGTAATAAAGTTATTATGTAAATTTCTTTTTTTTCTTCCCCTCCCCTGCACTAGAGATAGCTACCATTAGACACCAATAGGATATATATGTGCATAAATATAGACATACATGTGCATATAGATACACATGCAGATCTATATTGTGCACATGTATGCATGTGTACATATGTATGTGGATACATATGTGTATGTGTAAAATATTTTATATATACTTCAATTTCTCAATTCTTTCTCTGGATGCAATTAGCATGTTTCTTCATATGTACTTTATAGTTAATGTGAGTATTTATAAAAGTCAACATTCTAAGGCCATAAATTTGGCCTTTTTATTTGTACTTTTATTTGTAATTTCCTCATGTGATACTTCTTTATACTAATGAAATAACAAATCTAGTTCCTATCCCCTTATACTCAGCATTAATGAGTACCCTCTTCTGGTTCTGAAGATTTCACTTTTTTATCAGCTTGGCACATTTCCAATTTATAAGAGTTTTCTTTTAGGGGAAGATATTGTTGATTATATTCAATAAAAATATATAATAAATAAGAATTCTTCTCCTAGAGGAAAATTCAATTGAGATATTGAGAAGTGAGAAAGGATATATAATTGTGATGGGAAAAAAGTATTCCCCTTAATTTCAATCTGTGCCTTTGAGGCATGATTCCTGATACCTGACTCTCTGATCCCACTGTGCCAAGCTGGTTCAAGAAATAAGAATGATTCTTGTTTCCAAAAAATTTATAATTAGCTCAGCATTGTGCATATGCTTTGTGTATATAATGTTTATGTATATATGGTTCATGTATAAGTTGTTTTCCAATTCCCCATCCCAAAGTGAAGTGACAAGAAGAACAATTACAAAAACAATGACAGCATTCATAAATCATTTTGAGATTAGATAAAGCACTTCTACAAATATCTCATTTTATCTTCACAACAACTCAGAGAAGTACGTGCTATTATTATCTCTATTTTTAGAGAGGTGTCCATCACAGTGACTTTTCAATTTGAACTCAGGTCTTCCTCACTTCCAATTCAGTACTCTAGATGGAATAAGTGAATTGATTACAGTATTGGATCTTGAGTCAGAACCACTTGGATTCAAATAAGCTTCTGAAATTTATTAGCTTAGTGACTATAAACAAGTCGCTTATTCCCTGAAGTTACAGTTTTTTGCAAATCATCTAACTTCTCCTCTAAGAATTTGGATGCTATCCCACTTGATGCATATATGTTTAGTATTGATATGGTAACCTTTAGCAAGATGAACTTTCCTTCCTTATCTCATTTAATTATTTTTTTACTTTAGCTAAAGTATAATAGATTCTACTCCAACCTTTTACCTTTACTCTGTATGTATCTCTCTGTTTCAACATATTATAGAATTCTGGCTTTTAATACATTCTGCTATCCACTTCATCCCATTCACATTCACAATTAAAAATTAACTATATTTCCCACCATCCTATTTTTTCCAAGTTATACTTTTCTTTATCCTTTCCCTCTTTTCCTCCTCACCAGTGTTTTGCTTCTGACTACCACCTCCCTCAATCTGCCCTCCCTTTTAGCCCTCCCTCTTTCTTGTCCTTTTCCCTTTCTACTTCTGCCCTCCCTTCCATTAGCCCCTTTTTCGTTCTATTTCCCTATAAGGTGAGACAAATTTCTTTACCAAACTAAGTATATATGTATTACTTCTTTGAGCCAAATCATATGAAATTAAAGTACAAACAATGTTCATCCCACTCCTTTTGTTTCTTCAACTGCTATAGGCTTTTTCTGCCTCTTCATGTGGCCTAATTTATCCCGTTTTACCTCCCCTTGCCTCTTTTCTTAGTACAATCCCTTTTCCACCCTTAATACTTTTTATTATTATCACATTAAAGTCAATTTATATATACAACCTCTAAATATACCTCTTCTGAGGCAGTTTCTTAATATGTGAAATGGGAACAATGAAAACAAGAAAAATGATGATGATGATGAGGAGGAGGAGGAACATCTACTCTTCAAAGGGTATACAAATTGTGAATCCACTGTCATAATTGTCTTTGGTATAAGAGAGATGGCCAAATGACTGGTCTTTTTTTAAATGATGATATTATTAATAAAAATACCAAATTACCCAGAAATTATATTTCTCAAAACTTTTTAATCATCACACTATGCTGGGTTAAATAGAATGCTTAGGATCTCATCAATTTGACTGACCACAAAATTTGGCAGACTCTGTCTCCCAGACATGTCAGTTTGCCATTCTGACCTTCTGAAAATCACAAGATAATATTCCTTTACCTAAAAATAAACACAATTAATTAAATAATAGAGACCACATATGGTCCCTAGAAAAGTAGGACCAAAAGATTTACAACCAGGCAGAAAAGGGAAAAAGGCTTTCTTTGGCTGATTAGTCCCTTTTGAATACATCTAAGTTCCATAACAACAGTCAATCAAGACTTTGTTTTTATTATATTATACAGTTTTCACATATTCCAACAATTGCATCAACTCTGTATACTGCTTATGCCTATGAGAATTGTGCTTGATCAATTCTCTTTACAGACCCATTTCTTTTATTCTGTAGTATTTTTAAAGAAAATTTGCTTGTTTAAAAACTTAGTTTTATCTTAATTGATAAAATTGGTTTTTCTCCTTCATTACACTGTTATGCATGACTTCTGCTGGCTTCAGAGTCAAAATGTTATGTGACTGAGGTCATTCTTTCTAAACCCAAAGCCCTCCCCTAACCCAGACATTCCTTCCAAATTGACTCTTGTTTTTCCTCCTCTTCTAATGTCAGGTAGACATTCTCCCTGTTCCACGAAGACCAAGATAATAGACATACCCTAGAACAATGAACATCTACATCTGGCTATATCTTAGCAAGTGTCAAACTCTTACCCTGATTAAAATGTATCTGGGAAATGGCTAACAAAAAAAAATAAAAATGTAACACAACATAGATAATGTTGTGGTTTTCTAAGTTAAGATGTGTTAGTAGGCATCCATTTCTACTTTTGTTTTAAACCACTGGTTTAGCATAATTTTCCATTCTCAAATTAGGATCAACTCTAGATCTAGAAGGGGTCATTTAGTTAAACCTCCTTTATAGATGAGAAAACTAAGGACCAATGTGATCAAGTGACTTGTCCAAAAACATACAAATAATAAAGAACAGAACCAGACATAAAGCCAAGCCATTTAGCCCCAAATCTACCATTTTTTTCCTGTACTTCAGGCTAGATGGGGATGTATATTTACTAATGTAACATATTGTCTGTCATTCTTCCTTTTGACTATGGTTTGGAAAATGTTTTATGTTTGAGAGTTAAATAATGTCATTGTGACTGCTTCATATAGACAGAAACATATTATGGGGAATCTAATATCTAAAATGATAAAAAAAAAAAAAGAAATATATCCCATACATCAGGTTTATTCTTTAGCCCCTAAGCGTTTAAGCTATAGTCCCCTGTCTATAGCAATGAATAGTCTTTCCTCCAGGATAATCTCTGATCTTCCAAAGTGAGTATAGGTTGAGGAGAGAGAGTAAGTAAGCCTAGAGAGGGAAGCTGAAAATAGTGCTAGTAGCTGTTTAACAATCATCCTTCAAAAAAAAAGAGTGTGTGCAAGACCCTTTTAAATTTGATCTGCATTATTAACATTTTATCATTTTCTTAAGTCTAAATAATTGACAAAATAAAAATTGAGTCCCGACTGGTAGAAAACGCTGATCTCTGAAGTATACATGTTCACACTGAATATTTAACAATCAGGTCATGTAAGCCAGCTTCAGCTGGCTCAGCACACTTGTGGATACAGATAAATATCACAAGGGTCTTCCCTATAGCACACTAGGATTCAGATTCACAATTAGAAACATTCCTTAATCCGTATTAAAGGTCAGTGGAATATTCCTCCCACAAGTCAGAACAGGGTCATAGCCAGGGAAAGCCTCCCATGGTCCACTACACCCAGACCACCCTTCACTTAACTTTTTAACCGTCTTCTCTTTGGCCACTGCTCAGTTAGTCAATTATCTGAGGTTTAATGTGAACTTGGGTCATCCTCCCTGCTAGTTTTAAGTAAAATGAAGTGAAATGAACAGAAGTTAGCACTACTTAAGTTCAAATTAGCATTTTAATGTTTTCCGAACTCCATCTCCACTCCTCTCCAGTTCCAGAGCCACAATCAAAGCAAATTTCATTGCTTCTCCAAAGGGTGAATCAATCTACTCCTCCATGGCTTCTCTCACCCATCTCTGTAACTATCCCTGCTGCAGTCACTTTGACTAACAGGTCCCAGTTTGAAATGTCTCTCCCTATATGATCTCAAATGCCTTGAAGTGAGCAACTCCTTTCCCTTTAGTTTTGGTATGCACATCACTTAGCGAAGTGTTTGACATGGAGAAATCACTAAATAATGTTTTCATTCATTCAGTAATGGCTGAAGTGGAGCTAACTAGCTCCTATCATTAAGATAGGGAACACTGAAAAGGAAATTACACAGAAAAGACACTAGAGGGCAGAATCATTCACAAGATACTTAGGTTTGTTCCACTCATTAAGATGATGTCCTGCCAGAGATTGTCAAGGAGAGAATTTGGGGTTTAGGTAAAAGGATTGGATAATTTGAGAGAAAAAAAACCCAAAAGGATAAAAATTAACAGTTGTGAACTATTTTCTCAGGAAGAGTAGCATATGCCCATGGGCTTAGCAGAACAGCTGGCAGAACATCTGACTTTTTAAAAAATTGCCAACCAGTGAAGCTCTGCAGAGCAGGACACAGACGCAGAAAATGGGAGGGGGCAAGGGAAGAGAATTTTCTTCAATCCCTAGGCCAAGCGTTGTGGGCTGGGAAACCAAGCCTAGAGGGCTCCCTTATCTCCAGATGGACTTTACTTTGCTTTGAAATAGCTTGAGGGTACATTTCCCCAAGCCAAGAATAGGATCTGGGGAGCTTCAATCAAGTTTTTCAAAATTTAATAAATGTTGAGAATGATTTGAGAACTGCCCTATTACCACCTCATTAGCAGACATGATACTTCTTTATAAAGCAACCCTACAGCAGTGTTTCCCAGATCACTTTATCAACAGAACCCTTTGGAGCTTAAAATACATTGCTAAAACTCATAAATATAGCCATAAATGAGAATTCTAGCATCTGCAGCAAATTCAGCTCAGAGTGGGAGGAAAAGAATGAGACTTCTGGGACAGCCCCCAAGTTCAGCTGAGGGAAGCAGAAAATTGGCTAGGAGTCTCCTAACTAAATCATATTCTGACCCATGATTATCCTCTACTGTTTTAAATTTGCCTCTTTTATCCTCGGATGGTTACTTGCTCTGTTTCTGTTTCAGGCCCCCTTGCAGGTGTTTATTAAATTGGGATTAGGCCCCACCCATGAGATCTTCCTCCTCCTTCTTTTGGGCTCATTGTAGATATAATTCCTATGCAGAATGTTACCAACTCATGGCTTCTTTGTTGATGCTGAACTTTACACATGACTTCCTCAGGGGAAGGTGGCCAGTATAAAGGCACAGAGATGGGAAATGGAGAATGAAAATCGGGACAAGGTCAGATTAGCTGGATGGCAGATTGAAGGAAGAGAAGTTAGTTCTAATGAAACTAGAAAGATCTGCTGGATCCATTTAGTCTTGAAAGCTAAACAGTATCTATTTTACTCTAGAAGCAATAGGAAGTCACCAAAATTGATTGAGGAGGAAGGTCACAAATTATGGAAAATCACTATGGCAGCAATGTTATAAGATAAGCATAATGAGAAATTTGAGGCAAGGAGTCTAGTTGGAGTCCATTGCAGTAATCTAAAAGAAAGATGATGATGGAATAAACTAAGGTAGTAGCAATTTAAATAGAGAGAAGTTGGATTTAAAAGATGTTGTGAAATTTCTTTGTTCATTCACAGAAAGATTCTTTTTTATTGAAAGTTATCAAAGAATGAAACATCGCCTCTAGCAGTATTTTGGCAAGACCAAGGACCTCTGTGCCTCGTTTCCATCCCTAACCCCCAACAGAGCAGAGAAATATTGGTAGAGAATGAGTAGAATTCTGGGCTATGTCCCCCTTCACACTAGTGAAGACCACTTTGACATCTGGTTTTCTTGCATTCTTCCCGACTGACCATACCATATCCTGCTTTGCCTGGTAATTTTTACAGGAAAGGTTCTTGGGACTTATTGATTACATCAATTCAGGAAATGTGCTCCCAACTGAAAAAGGAGGGAGAATATATATAAATAATTTCATGCTCTATCTAGAGTGGTTTTAACTATCTTTTATAAAAATGTCCCTAGAGCCAAAGAATGGTAGAATGTTGAAGCTGGAAGGGGACCTAATGAACCATTAAATCTAACGTTTCAATATTTTTATTAAAGCTTTTTATTCACAAAGCATATGCATGAGTAATTTTTTCCAACATTGACCCCTGCATAACCCCCTGCCATAAATTTTCCCCTTCTACTCCCCATCCCCTGCCCAACACCTGGCAGGCAACCCAATACATGCCAAATATGCCAAAATACATACCAGATCCTATATGTATAGACATATTCACACAGCCATCTGGTAAATTGTTTCATTTCTAAATTTTTTTTAATTGAAGCTTTTTATTTTCAAAACATGTGCAAGGATAATTTTTCACCATTCACTCTTGCAAAACCTTGTGTTCCAATTTCCCTTCCCTTTCCTCCCACCCCATCCCCTAGATGTCAACTAAGCTAATATATGTTAAACATTAACTGTTTCATTTTACATTATATTTTACATCCTGTTCATACCTCTTCATTTTATGAGGAAACTGAGAACCAGAAACCCAAGACCATATAGATGTTGTATATGATGATGGATTTCAACCCAAGTACTCTAATAACAACAATAACGAAATGCAGAGTCACTCAATGAAAATTTGGGTTGTTTAGAGAGTCAGGGAAATGAGATAGTATCAAAAAGGAAGAAACCAAGTGGAAAGCAATGGGGTATGGTGGAAAAGAGCCCAAAATATAAGTTAAGTGACCTGGATTCTATTCTCATATTGCCCGAACCTAGATGTGTAATCTTGAATACATTTCTTAACCTCTCTGAGCCTCTATTTTGTAAGCTCTAGAATTATAACTCAGAAGGGTTAATATGAGGATCAAATGACTGAATGGGTCTAAAAGGGCCTTCAGAAATATACAACTCTAGTGCAGGTGTGTTTCATGGCCCTTTGGCAGTCTAATGACGTCTATAGATGTCTGCTCTCTCAGAATAATATTTTAAATGCTTAAAATATATAGTATTACAAAAGAAATAAATTACATTGAAATATAGTTAATAATAAAAAAAAGAAAGAAAAGAAAAATTTAAAAGTACAAAGACCACAGATTAAGAACCTCTGCTTTAGATCAATGAAGTAAGGACAATTAAGCCAGGTCTACACACAGAGTCCAAGTTCCTCTTTGGAATGTAGGTTAAGCACTCTGTAGATCTAGAGGGGATGGGAAGGACATAAAGGAGGTTCAAACCACAGGCAAAGTTCATGCAAGGAGGCAGATGAGTTGATGAGATGCCACAGATAGTCACAACACACAAAGGAAGCAATTGTAAGCTCTGGCAGAACTCCAGCCCTTTGAGGCTAGGAGATCCAAGAATCCTAAAAAGCTACTACTCCCAGAGATGTAGATATCACTTAAATCAGGAGTTCTTAATCTAGGGTCCTTGAATTTGTCTTTTTAAAATATTCCAATAGCTTTATTTCAATATAATTGGTTTCCTTTGTAATTCTATACATTTTATTTTATGCAATAAAAATATTCTATTGCACATGTTTAATATATTGGATTTCTTGCTGTTAGGGGAAAGGGTGGGGGGAAAGGAAGGGAAAAATTTTAAATATAAGGTTTTGCAGGAATGAATGTTGAAAATTATCTTTGCATGTATTTTGAAAATAAAAAGCTATATCAAGATTTTAAAAACATAATTAAAAATTATTCTAAGGGACCCATAGACTCTACCAGATTGCCAAAAGCTAAAAAATATTTTAAAAGTTAAGAAATTCTGATTTTATGTTTGTGGCAGCTCTTTTTGTTGTAGCTAGAAACTGGAAGATGAATGGATGTCCATCAGTTGGAGAATGGTTGGGTAAATTGTGGTATATGAAGGTTATGGAATATTATTGCTCTGTAAGAAATGACCAGCAGGAGGAATACAGAGAGGCCTGGAGAGACTTAAATCAACTGATGCTGAGTGAAATGAGCAGAACCAGAAGATCGCTGTACACTTCAACAACAAGACTGTATGAGGATGTATTCTGATGGAAGTGGAAATCTTCAACATAAAGAAAAGCCAACTCACTTCCAGTTGATCAATGATGGACAGAGGTAGCTACACCCAGAGAAGAAACACTGGGAAGTGAATGTAAATTGTTAGCACTAATATCTGTCTGCCCAGGTTACATGTAGCTTCGGATTCTAATGTTTATTGTGCAACAAGAAAATGATATTCACACACATGTATTGTATCTAGACTATATTGTAACACATGTAAAATGTATGGAATTGCCTGTCAAGGGGGGAGGGAGTGGAGGGAGGGGGGGATAATTTGGAAAAATGAATACAAGGGATAATATTATAAAAATATATATATAATAAAAATTATTAATTAAAAAAAAAGAAATTCTGATTTTATCCAATAATCTCCTTTTTGTTGTTTGGTTACCTCCTCCCTTATGTGTATAGATACTTAGGTGACTTGGAGTCAGGAAGAACTGAATTCAGTTTCAGAGACTTAACTGTGTAAATTGTTAAATCTCAGTTTTCTCATCTATAAAATGGGATTAATTATGACACTTACCCACTAGAGTTCCCAAGAAGATAAAATGAGATAATAATTCTAAAGCACTTTGCAAACCTTTAAGTATTATATAAATGCTAGACATTCTATTATTGCTCAGTCAATTTTTAATCATAATTTAACTCTTCATGATCCCATTTGGGGTTTTCTACTGCCATTTCCTTCTCCAGCTTATTTTACAGATGAGGAAACTGAGGCAAATAGGATCAAGTTACTTGCTCAGGGTCACAGAGCTAGTATCTGAGGCCAGCTTTGAACTCACATCTGCCTGACTGCAACCCTGGGGCTCAAACCATCTTGCAAGAGCTGCTCCACAGCAACATTTTTTTAACAGGTAAGAAAAACTGAAGATGAAATGCCTATGAAGAAGAGGAGCCTAAAGTCACCAAGTGTACTAATTTTCAGATTAATTAATAAGGTATGGGAACTGAGACAAGAGCCCAGGTATCTTGATTCCCTATCTAGAGTGCTTCCAGCTATACTCCACTGTCAGTGAAGAAATGAAAGAGAACAGTTCATTACCGATGCTACATTCCCTGAGATGACAATAAAGACATTTCCAGTAGCTACCTGTGATTTTACACATCAATTGACAGCCTCTCATTGCAATAACAGCCCCTTTTACCCTCTCCTTAACACCTGAACAATTGCATTCCCCTGTATCATCCAAACAAGCTCTCCTAATGAAGTGTAAAGTCTAAAGTTAACTCCCCACTTTCCATGAATGCCAAACAGCCTAAGAAACACTCATTATGAGCCCAGTGTGAAAAAAAAAATTCTTTATCGAAGCATAAAATCCTTCAACCAGATCTTTCTAGCGCATTCTAATTGTTATATTGTTCATTTTTTTTCCTTTTATGGCTACCATTGTTGTTTAGCCCTTAACTATCTGCAAAATATCCTCCAATTATAGAATGTTATTAAGTCAGGATTGGAAGACAGAGATCATATAGTCAAATCTCCTACTTATAACTCAGAGTAAACTGAGGGCAGAGGGATAAAATACTGGACCTAGAGTAAGGAGGCCCTGAGTTCAAATATTGCTTCAGACACTTTACTGGTAGTGTGATTTTTTTTTCTAAATCACTTAATGTCTGCTGCCTCAGTTTCTTCATCTATAAAATAAGGATAAGTAGAGCACTTATCTCCAAGGATTATTGAGGTTTTTAGGTAACCTTTTCCCTAGTTATACATAAAGGCAATTTTTAATATTTATTTTTTTTTGAGTTCCAAATTTTCTCCCTTCCTCCTCTACCTCCTGCCTAATTGAAATGATAAGCAATTTAATAAAGCTCATATGTGTGCAAGCATGCAAAACATATTTCCATATTAGTCATGTTGTTAAAGAAGAAACAGATGAAAAGGGAAAAACTCATTAAAAGCATATGAAGTAAAAAATATTATGTTTCTATCTGTATTCAGATACCATTGGTTCTTTTTCTAGATGTGGATAGCATCCCTTCACTTTAAGTCCATTGGAATTTAATAGCCAATCTCTCACAGTTGATCATACAGTATGGCAGCTTACTTGTGTATCCTGTTCTTCCTGAAATTATTGGGAGGATAAAATGAGATATTTCTAAAGTGTTTTGTGAATGTTAAAGTCACATACAAATGCTAATTATTAATGTTTCATGAATAGAATATTAGGTCTAGAGTTGGAAAAAGCTAAGCTTGAATCCTGTCTTGAAAATTTACTAGCTGTAGGACCCTGAGCAAGTCAATTAGTCCTCAGTTTCCTCATCTGTAAAATGAGAAAATTGGATTTAATAATTTCTGGAATCCCTTCCAACTCAAAATCTATGATGCTATCAATATCCTTTACACATGATTACCCAATCATTCTTTTATTTCCATGGTAGTTGGATGCTTCATAGTTAAATTCAATTATAAAGAAATTCAAGATATTGCCTAAATTCTTTGGTTATGCGTGATGTTTGCTACAATAATGGGTAATTTGTTATTGTTGCGTTTATTTTATAGCAGAGTGGATGTGGGGAAATGAATGGCAACATGTCTGGAGTGAGGGGAGACTTTAAAATGCTAGTAATCAGAGTTTTAGAGCTTTTATTTTACAGATGAGAAAACTGAAAACTAGTGAGTAGAAGTGACTTACTCAACATCACACAAACAAGATTAAAACCTACATATTCTGCTTCAAAAGCCAATGACTATCTACTGGAACACATTGTTCCTGGCTATAATATAGAAGGCAAGAAAGCTAATGTACCCCAGTTAGTTAATAAATACATAAGATCTGGAACAAAGTAAGTGACTCTCTCACTGGACTCTGTTCTAGATAGATATGATCAAGGTTATTGCACTTAGTTCTAGGGAATCATATTTTAAGAAAGACATTAACCAGCACAAACACAGCGGGAATATTCAAAGATCAAAGATTATGAGCTTGAGAGGTATCAAAAACTATCTAGTCCAAACCCTTCATTTTACAGAAAAGGAAACTGAGTCATAGAGCAATTAAGTTACTTAAGGATCACACAGCAAGTTTCTGAAGCAAGATTTGAACCAACGTCTTTCTAGCACCAAGTCCAGTGCCTTATTCACTACACCATGTTGCCTTTCACACTGAGTCCTTGTTGGGATTTCCATAATGGATATTTATGAACAGAAGTCATCAAATCCAAATACCTCTTTATGTATATAAGAAAACATGTCCACCAGATATGAAGTAATTTGTTCAGAATCTCACAGAGGGCAAATGCCTGAGGCAGGAACTTAGAACTTCCTGGCTAAAATCATAACCATTTATCCACAATACCACACTGATGTATGATGAAGAGTGATGAGGAATGGTGAGAGAAATCTAAAAACCATACCATACCGTATAAAGTCATCAGTTCAGACTAAGACTCTTTTCATCAGACATTACAAGAATAAAAAAAGCGTTCCTCTAGTAAGCTCAGGAGCATCTTTTTTTTTCCTTTTTCTTAAGTGACTTGCCCAGGGTCACACAGCTAGGAAGTGTTAAGTGTCTGAGACCAGATTTGAACTCAGGTTTTCCTAATTTCAAGACTGGTACTCTATCCTCTGCACCACTTAGTTGCCCCAGCTCAGGAGCATCTTGATGACATACTTGACCAAACAGACACTCAGCTAAAATGAATAATACAATTTTACAAATCTGAAGAACTTGTACTAATTTTGAATAACCTCTTGCTCAACACACTTCTTTACAAACTTGTTCATAGATGCCTCTAACCAAGCAAGTGAAGGCTGGTGACCAATTTGTGATGAGATTTATAATGAATTAGGCAACTTAGCAGCACATATTTTACATGATGAACATAGACTAAGTTCTTAAGTTAAAATAGAGATCCAGAAACATTGAGAAGTTGTATTTACCTCTTAATTTAAATGAATGGTGGATGAATGCATGAATGCTTCCTATCTACCAAATATGGTGCTATAAATAAGAAAACAAGACAGACCCTGATCTTAAGATAAAAAATATATTAAATGTTTTCTATGTATCAAATATGGTGACAAACAAGACAGTCTCTGTCTCAGAGTTTTTATGTTTCAATGGGAGATATACTATACTTGGCAAGTTTCAGCTATAAGTTGAGTTAGAAAAGCTCCATATGATTTTAAGCCTCAATTTCCCAAAGTTCCAGTGATCTCCAAGCAACAGTTCACCTTCCACAGTAACTATTTCCCTTTCGCTAGTCTAATGATATTTTTGTGGTTGTTCAGTCATTTAATTGTCTCACTCTTCATGACCCCATGGTTCATTATACATCAAACCTTCTATCCTTCACTATTTTCCAAAGTCTGTTCATCATGTTGTACATGTTCATCACTTCCATGACATCTATTCACTTCATTCTCTCCTATTTCTTCTTCTTTTGCCTTTAATCTTTCTCAATATCAGAATCTTTTCCAATGAGTTTTTTCTTATTAAGTGACCAAGGTATTTAAGCTTCAGTTTCAATACTTGTCCTTCCAATGCATAGCCTGAATTAATTTTTTAAAGCATTGAATGATTTGATCTCCTTGCTGTCCAAGGTATTCTTAAAAGTCTTTTCCGGCACCACAATTTGAAAGCATTGATTCTGCAACACTCAGCTTTCCATTTAGTTCAATTCTCAAAGCCATACATTATTACTGGAAAAAATCATAGTTTGACTATACAAATCTTTGTCAGCAAAGTAGTGTCTGCTTGTTGGTATGCTGTCCAGATTAGCCATAGTTTTCCTTCCAAGAAGCAAGACACATGACTGTATTCATCATTTGCAGTGAACTTTGAGTTCAAGAATGTAAAATTTGATACTGCTCCCATTTATTCTCCCTCTATTTGCCAGGAAGTGGTGGGATCAATTGCCATTATTTTAGGGGGGGTTATATTAAACTTTATGCCAACTCTTATACTTTCTACTTTTACCTTCATCAAGAGACTTCTTAATTCTTTTTCACTTTCTGCCATTAAGGTAGTATAGCCTACATATATGAAATTATTGATATTTCTCCCAGCAATGTTAATTTTGACTTTTGATTCATGTAGTCAAGCATTTGCATGTTGTCTTCTACATATAAATTAAATACATAAGAAACAATATACGACCTTGTCACACTTCTTTTCGTATATTAAAGCAATCAGTTGTTTCATGTTCTAATTGTTGCTTCTTGACTCATATATAAGTTTTTCAGGAGATAAGATGATGTAGTACTTCCATTTTTTTAAGGACATTCACACAAAATACTTGATGAAACCGAAGATTTTTTTATTATTATTTCTGAAAGTCCCTTGCTTTCTCCATAATGCGGTGAATTTTGGTCTCTATTTCTTTTTCCTCCGAAAATCAGCCTGCCTTTCTGATACTTCTCATTTCACATGTTGCTGAAATTTTACTTACAGAAACTTAAGCATAACCTTGCTAGTGTGTGAGATGAATGCAATTGTTTGGTAATTTAGACATTCTTTGGTATCATTCTTCTAAAGTATAGGTACATAAACTGATTTTTTTCCAATCCAGTGGCTACCATTAAGTTTTCCCAAGTTTGATAGTATATTAAATGAAACACTTTAACAGTATCATCTTTTAGGAATACAAACAGTTCAGCTGGAATTGTCTTACGTCCACTAATTTTAATTTTAGCAATGCTTCTTAGGGTTCACTTTAGTTTCCAAAAAGCATAGCTCTAGTTCAGTAACCACATTATCATGTTTACCAGTGATGCTAGATCTTTTTTTTTTTTTCTTTTTCCTTGAGCAATTGGGTTAGTTAAGTGACTTGCCCAGGGTCACACAGCTCGGAAGTGTTAAGTGTCTAAGGCTGGATTTGAACTCAGGTCCTCCTGACTTCAGGGCCTGCACTCTATCCACTGTGCCACCTAGATGCCCAGATGTTAAGAACTTAACAGAATTAGAAGTATAAGATAAAAAACATGTTTGTCTTTTATCACACTAATTTTTGCAAAAACCATTCCTTTGATATCTCTAATTTTCTTGAAGATCTATCTTATCTTCCTCATTCTATTGTTTTCTTCAATTTTTCTGCATTGTTCACCTAAAGAAAACTAGTTTCTCCTTGCTACTTTCTGGAATTCTGCAGTTGAGTATATCTCCCCTTTTGACCTTTACTTTTTAATCTTATTTCTTTTTTTCCGGCTATTTATAAAACCTCATCAGTTGTTTTGTTTTCTTGCTCTTTTCTTTCTTTGAAATATTTTTGTTGCTGACTCCCATATAGTGAATCTCTGTCTATAGTTCTTCTGACAAGTTGTCTACTAAATATAATACCTTAAATCTATTCATCACTTCCACTTCATATCCATAAGGGGTTTTATTTAGTTCAAATTTATATGGTCTGATAATTTTCCCTATTTCTTTAAGTCTAAATTTTGCAACAAGAAGTTCATGATCTAAGCCACAGTTGCTTTTCCATCTTTCACTGCAAAGTATATAATCAATCTGATTTTAATCTTGATCATCTGATCAGCAACAAAAATAGTGAGTTGTTTTTTATAAAGCTTTTTTATTTTCAAATCACATGCATAGATAGTTTTCAACATTTCCCCTTGAAAAACCTTGTGTTCCAATTTTTTTCTCCCTCTCTTCCCCTCACCTCCTCTCCTAGACAGCAAGTAATTCAATGTATATTAAACACATGCAATTCTTCTATCCATATTTCCACAAGTATTGTGCTGTATAACAAAAATCAGATCAAAAAGGGAAACTGAGAAAGAAAACAAAATGCAAGCAAATAACAGCAAAAAAGTGAAAAATACTAGGTTTAATCAGTCCCCACAATTCTCTCTCTGAATGTGGATCTTTCTCCATCACAAGACCAATGGAACTGGCCTGAATCACCTCATTGTTGAAAAGAGACACAAATATCAGAATTGATTGTCATATAATTTTATCGTTGCAATGTTCTCTTGGTTTTACTCACATCGTTTAACATCAGTTCATATAAGTTTCTCCAAGCCTTTTTGAAATCATCCTGCTGATAGTTTCTTATAGATCAATAATATATCATAATATTTATATACCATAACTTATTTAGTCATTCTCCAACTGATGGACATCCACTCCTTCCCACTACAAAAAGAGCTGCTACAAACATTTTTGCACATGCAGGTTCTATTCCCTTTCTTATGATTGATCTCTTTGAATACAGGCCCAGTAAAGACCCTGATGGATCAAAGGGTATGCATAGTTTGATAGCCCTTTGAGCATAGTTCCATATTGCTCTCCAGAATGGTTGGTTCCATTCACAACTCTACCAATAATGTATTAGTGTCCCAGTTTTCCTATATCCCCTCCAACATTCATCATTATCTTTTCCTGTCATCTTAGTCAATCTGAGATGTATGTAGTATGTGTATGTACCTAAGAGCTGTCTTAATTTGCATTTATCTTATCAATAGTGATTTAGAGCATTTTTTTCATATAACTAGAAATGGTTTTAATTTTTTCATCTGAAAATTGTCTATTCATATATTTTAACCATTTATCAATTGGAGAATGTCTTGTACTCTTATAAATTTGAGTCAATTCTTTAAATATTTTAGAAATGAGCCACTATCAGAACCCTTGGATGTAAAATTTTTCTCCAGTTTACTACCTCCTTTCTAATCTTATCTACATTGATTTTGTTTGTACAAAAACTTTTTAACTTAATATAATCAAAATTATCCATTTTGCATTTCAGAGTGTGCTCTAGTTCTTATTGGCCACAGATTCCTTCCTTCTTCATAGATCTGAGAGGTAGACCATCCTTTATTCTTCTAATTTGCTTATAATATCACTCTTTATATCTAAATCATGAACCCATTTCAATCTTATCTTGATATGGGGTGTTCAGTGTAGGTCAATGCTTAGTTTCTGTCATACTAATTTTCAATTTTCCCAACAGTTTTTGTCAAATAGTGAATTCTTATCCCAAAAGCTGGGGACTTTGGATTTGTCAAATACTAGATTGTTATAGTCATTGACAATTGTGCCTTGTGAACCTAATCTATTCCATTGATCAACTATTCTCCTAGTCAGTACCAAATACTTTTGATGACTGCTGTTTTATGATATAGTTTTAGGTCTGGTATAGCTAGGCCACCTTCATTTGCATTTTTTTCCTTAATTCCCTTGAAATTCTTGACCTTTTCTTCTTCTAGATGAACTTTGTTACTTTTTTCTAGCTCTGTAAAATAATTTCTTGGGAGTTTGATTGGTATGTCACTGACTAAGTAGATTAATTTAGGTAGAATTGCCATTTTTATAATATTAGCTTGGCCTCTCCATGAGGACTTAATAGTCTTCCAATTGATTAAATCTGATTTTATTTCTGTAGAAAGTGTTTTATACTTGTGTTCATATAGACTTTGTCTTGATAGATAGGTTCCAAATAGTTTATATTATCTACAGTTATTTTAAATGGAATTTCTCCTTATATCTCTTGCTGCTGGATTTTGTTGGTAATATATAAAAATGCTGATAATTTATGTAGATTTATTTTGCATCCTGCAACTTTGCTAAAATTGTGAATTATTTTTAGTAGTTTTTAATTGATTCTCTAGGATTCTCTAGAATCCTATTATATCATCTCCAAAGAGGGATAATTTGGTTTCCTCATTACCTACTCTAATTCCTTTATTTTTTTTCCTTCTTTCATTGCTAAAGCTAACACTTTTAATATAATATTGAATAGTATTGGTGATATGGGGCAATCTTGTTTCACCCCTGATTTTATTGGAAATAATTCCAATTTGTTCCCATTATGTATAATGCTTACTGATAGTTTTAAATAGATGCTGTTGATAATTTTAAGGAAAACTCCATTTATTCTTTCTCTCTATTGGTTTTTTTTAAATAGGAATAGGTGTTAGGTTTTTGTCAAATGCTTTTTCTGCATCTATTGAGATAATCATATCATTTCTGCTTATTTTATTATTGATATAGTTAATTATGCTAATAGTTTTCCTAATATTAAACCAGCTCTGCATTCTTGGTATACATCCTACTTAGTCATGGTGTATTATGCTAGTGATAACTTGCTGTAATCTCTTTACTAATCTTTTATTCAAGATTTGTACATCAATATTCATTAGGGAAATTGTTCAATAATTTTCTTTTTTTACCCTACTAGTTTAGCTATCAGCACCATAACTAGCTCATAAAAGGAATTTGGTAGGACTCCTTCTTTCCCAATTTTTCCAAATAGTTTGCATAGTATTGCAATTAATTTTTCTTTAAATGTCAATTCACATGTAAATCCATCTGACCCTAAAGATTTTTTTCTTAGGGAGTTGATTAATAACTTGTTCAATTTCTTTTTCTTTTTTTTTTCAGAGTTATAGTTAATATTTTATTTGTAGCCCCAGACAAGTTTTATGGTCCTTTTTTTCCCCTAATTCTCTTTTAAGACCCTTTTTGAATTCTTCCAAGAGACGCTTGTGAGATGGAGACCAACTTATATCACCCTTTGAGGCTTCATCTGGAGATGTTTTGCCTTTAATGTCCTCATGGTTTGAGATCTATTCTTCCTTATCTCTATAAAAGCTACTTATGGTCAGAGTTTTTTTTTTTTTCCTTTTTTGCTCAATTTTAAAGGTTGAGATCTGTTCTTAAGGCAAAGAAGAGATTGTCTCAAACTTCCTCAACAGGTGGTATAATGCTGTCCTGGGTCCAGTGACGTTGACTTCCTTTCTGTGCTAGATGGGTATGGCCACTATTCTGGGATTCAAGGGCTCACTATTTGCTTTTTTGTAGTTGTGTTGGATGTCTCACAGCTAGTCTACTGATCTATTGGCTTTTGCACCAAAACAGAATAGCCAACACTGCTATATTTTAGCTAAGACCCTCCCAGTAAATTCCCCTAGCTCACAGAGGCCACTCCATTCTGAGTCCCTGCACAATACCTTTGGTGGGCCACCTCCCTCATAACCAATTGAAACAGACCTTTTCCAAAATATTTTCTACTGGAAATTTATTATACTCCAAATATGTCACTCCAAAATCATTTCAGAGACTTGATCTGGTGTTAATCTAAAGAAAGCCAGGAAAATCTCAGACAAAGTTATCTGTCTACTTTCTGCCATCTTGGCTCCACCCAGACCATTGAGTTATCTTGACAAAATCTATTAGTCATTACTCTGCTTTAATTTGTACTCTATTGTCAAAGTTGTCTTGTTATTCCAATTATAGTTTGATTTTCTACTTTAGTATTCCAATCTCTTATGACAAACATGACATCATTTTTGGTTTTATTTCTGGAAGTTGTGGTAGGTCTTCATCAAACTGATCAGTTTTGATCTCTTTAGCATTAATGATTAGAACATGGACTTAAGTTATAGTGTTGTTGAATGGTTTGCCTTGGACGCAAACAGATAGCATTTTGTAATTTTTGAGATTATAATTCAGTACTTCTTTTGTCACTCTTTTATTGACTCAGAGAACTACTCCATTTCTTCTAAGGGACTTTTGCCTACAATAGTATGTGTAGTGATAACCTGAATTATATTCATATCATTTCTGTCCATTTAAGTTCACTCACACTCAAGATATTAATGTTTAATCTTTTCATCTCCTATTTGATCATATCTGTCTTACGTGGGTTCATAGATCTTACATCCCAGGTTCTTTTATAGTATCAAATTTTCCTTTCATCACCAGACATGTCCATAGTTAATCTTGCTTTTGACTTCGGCCCAGCCATGTCATTCTTTCTGGAGCTGCTTATGGTTGTCCTCTATTCTTCCCCAGTAGAATGTTGGTTATCTTCTAACCTAAGGATTCATCTTCCAGTGTTTCATCACTTTAATACTGCCCATCAGGTTTTATTAGCAAAAATTCTGGATTAGTTTGCCATTTACTTCTCCAATGGACTACCTTTTGCAAGAATTCTCCATGATGATCCATTTTGAATAAATGGGCATAGCATAGATCAAGAGAAATCCTTTCTTATAATAGGCATGTACAGAAAAAGAAAATTCCCCTCTTGAAATGCATATCTGATTCCAGTACAGCTTGTCCAGTTCTCTACCTATTTTTACACAACCTGCAAGCTAAGAATGCAGATATAAATATCAATGTATTTTTAAGCTTAAATATAAATTTAAATTTAATATTATAATATGTAAACAAAGGTATACTGATATATAAGATAAATATAATATTAAATATAAACTTAAATATGAATGTAATATTAAATACAAACTTTTTTTAGAGAGAAGCATATCCAACTTTATTTTAAATTGTAAAATGCATTCTTGACTTGCCAGATATGGACCACAGCTTGCAATATGTCAATCCCGGCTTAGTCCATTTCTTCTCTGCTAATAGGGACAAAACATGTTTCATCGTCAGCTCTATGAAGTTATATTTTGGTCTGAGTTATGAAGATCTTCAATGATGATCATCCATGAATTTGTTCTCATTTCATTCACCATCAGTTTATACAAATCTTTCCTCATTTCTCCATATTTGTCATATTCATCATTTTTATGGCACACTAAAAATTCTATTGCATTCATATATCCCAATTGAAAAGTACTTATTTTGTTTCCAGTACTTTTTGACCATAAAAAGTACTGCTATTAATATTCTTGTCCATATCAAACTCACACAACATGTTGTATCAGAAGAGATCTTGAACGTCTAGTGCAACTTATTTTCCAAAAAAATAAATAAATTGAAGCCCAAAGAGAAGTAGTGACTTCAAGTACATAAAGTTTACTGTCCCCAATTTCCTCTGCATTTCTCTGCTTTTGGGGGCAGGGTTCACAGAAATACAGGAGGAAGCAGGCAGCACTCTGAGTAATGATAATTAATGTTCTGCTGGGAATAGATGGGAATAAAACCACACATCTTGTGACATAACACTTTGGGCTGAGAGAATGAGGGAGTGGGTTAATGGAGAAGGAGGGAAACAAGAAAGTTCTGTTTACAGCAAACTCAAGAGACTATGCAACAAGTATTCCCCAAGTTAAGAGGAAAAGACAGTATCAGGTTTTGCTATATCAAAAACTTATTTAATACTTGAAGGTGATTGTACACTGTGGTTAAAACTGAGCAAAGACAGGAAGGAAATAATAGCCCATATTAACTTCTTGGTGTTTTTACCTTTTGACCTTGTTTAAACCTAAATTTCTTCTGATAGAAAAATAAACTTATGTGATTGTTTGAATATGAAAATTGAAAAACAAAGAAAAAAACTATCACTAACATATATAAAATATTTCTTCTTGCTTTAAAAAACAGGCTTGTAGAACTATGCTCAAAAAGTTATCAAACTGTGGATACCCTTTGACCCAGCAGAGTTACTAATGGGCTTATATCCCAAAGAGATCTTAAAGAAAGGAAAGGGAGCCCAAAGTGTTATGTCACAAGAAGTGTGGCAGCCGTCTTTGCAGTGGCCAGAAACTGGAAACTGAGTGGATGTCCATCAATTGGAATTTTGGAATATTATTGTTCTATAAGAAATGGCCAACAGGATGATTTCAGAAAGGCCTGGAGAGACTTACATGAACTGATGCTGAGTGAAATGAGAAGGACCAGGAGGTCGTTGTATACTTCAACAACAATACTATATGATGATCAATTCTGATGGACGTGACCATCTTCAACAATGAGATGAACCAAATCAATTCCAATAGAGCAGTGATGAATTGAACCAGCTACACCCAGCGAAAGAATTCTGGGAGATGACTATGAACCACTACATAGAATTCCCAATCCCTCCATTTTTGTCCACCTGCATTTTTTATTTCCTTCACAGGCTAATTGTATACTATTTAAAAGTCCAATTCTTTTTGTACAGCAAAGCAACTGTTTGGACATGAATACATATATTGTATTTAATTTATACTTTAACATATTTAACATGTATTGGCCGACCTGTCATCTGGTGGGGAGGGAAGGAGGGGAAAAATTAGATCAAAAAGTTTGGCAATTGTCAATGCTGTAAAATTACCCATGCATATATCTGGTAAATAAAAACTATAAAAATAAATAAATAAATAAACCAAGTTGGTATTTTATTTTTGCCCAATAATCTCAGATTCATAGTTAATTCTCCTTTAATCAAAAGTATATTGCCTATCTTATGGATTATCAAGAACAATGATTTCTTGCTACCTGCTTTTTGATCACATATTTTTGAATGGCACACCAAAAAGACAAGGGGTGGGAAGGGGTGAGAAGGGGTGGGAAGGGGTGAGAAGGGGGTGGAAAGGGGTGGGAAGGGATGAGAAGGGAAGGGAAGGGAAGGAAGGGAAGGGAAGGGAAGAGGAAGGGGTGGAAAGGGTGGGAAGGGAAGGGAAGGGAAGGGAAGGGAAGGGAAGGGAAGGGAAGGGAAGGGAAGGGAAGGGAAGGGAAGGGAAGGGAAGGGAAGGGAAGGGAAGGGAAGGGAAGGGAAGGGAAGGGAAGGGAAGGGAAGGGAAGGGAAGGGAAGGGAAGGGAAGGGAAGGGAAGGGAAGGGAAGGGAAGGGAAGGGAAGGGAAGGGAAGGGAAGGGAAGGGAAGGGAAGGGAAGGGAAGGGAAGGGAAGGGAAGGGAAGGGAAGGGAAGGGAAGGGAAGGGAAGGGAAGGGAAGGGAAGGGAAGGGAAGGGAAGGGAAGGGAAGGGAAGGGAAGGGAAGGGAAGGGAAGGGAAGGGAAGGGAAGGGAAGGGAAGGGAAGGGAAGGGAAGGGAAGGGAAGGGAAGGGAAGGGAAGGGAAGGGAAGGAAATTCAGTTTCACTATATTTTTCTAATTACTTGATTATGGATCAAATCATGATTCTCATGTTTCTTTGTATTCTTCATGTTAATCATTTCTTACAGCATAGCAATATTTAATTACATTCATGTACCACAATTTGTTTCCTGCTAGTAATATATGTATGAAACCTGTCTTTCTGCCTTTAACATTTCTGGATTAAAGTAAATTAAGTATTTAGGAATTTTTTCACATAGTTCCAAATTATTTTCCAAGATTGTTGCATTCTTTCATAGCTCCACAAAAAACTATTAATGTGCCTATTTATTGTCTCACAAATTCTCCACCATTCATTATTTCCCTCTTTAAGAATTTTGCCACATTGAGGGGTGTGAGATGAAACTTCAGCATTGTTTTAATATGTATTTATCTTATTAAAGTATTTTTCACATGGCTGAACCCAAACTTTTATAGATAAGAAATTGAAGGCAAAAGAAGTTGAAAGTTACTCAAATCTACAATGTTGTTTTTAGCCTAGGGTAGTATGGCCACAATAAACAACTTTCTCTTTTCTTATTGCTGCTTAAATAACTACAAGACTTTCAACAGTTTCCAGGAGGCTTATGGACACAAGACTTAAGTAACCTTATTTGGTATTCATTTTGAGAGAGGCATGTCATACAGTCTACAATATACCATCAATTGTGATTTTCTGTGAGGAGGGAAGGCTAACAAAATATCACACCTGCTGTTGCAACATATGTTTTTTCTGCATTATGTCAAATCTTTTCACTAAGTGTGCATTTGCACATCTTGCTTCATCATCAGAATGCCAGAAAGCATTTGCCCAGAAATCATAGAACCAAGACCAAGGAAATAAGAAATGAAAGGTGATGATCCTCATGTAAGTGTAGCACAGTCATTCTACAGTGCAACATGAAAAACAAAAGCCTGAGTGGGTGAGACTAGACTATGTGCATCATATTCTGTTCTCCATATTGGTATTAAAGGCAGCCCAAATAGATGCCCTGCTATTATTTACCATGTTCCAGTCTTCTCAGATAAATATCACTGTGTCTATAATTTTCAGTTCACCAAATGAATTGTAAAATCACACAACAAACACACACACACATACACACAACACACACATTTACTAGGTGCATGATCTTGCCTTATAGTGAATTAAAAGGGATAAATCTAAAGTTCTACATTTTGCTCTGTGTTTATCTGAAGAGCTGTCATGTGAAAGAGTATTTTTATTTGTCCTGCTTCATCTCAGAGATCAGAGCTAAGGATTGTAAATGGAAGTTGAGGAAAGATAGCTTTCAATTCCATGTAAAGAAAACAAATATGTATTTATTTACAGGAAGCTAAATGGCACAGTAGAGAGTGCACTAGACTGGGGAATCAGGAAGAATGAACTTCCTGAGTTCAAATCTGACCTCAGACAGTTATCAGTTGTATGAATCTACACAAGTCACTTAACCCTATTTATCTCAGTCTCTTCATTTGTAAAGTGAGCTGGAGAAAGAAATGGCAAACCATACCAAGAAAACCCCAAATGGAGTCACAAAGAGTTTGGCAAGACTGAAACTATGTCACAATAACAAATGTATTTAATTAAATCAAATTACAATTAGAACATTCCAAAAGTAGAATTATCCCTCTTACAAAGCTGTGAGCTCCCCATGAATGGAGATCTTATAGTAAAGGTTAGAAAACTCCTTGTGGAGAATGATAATAATAGCTAACATTTACATATAGCTTTAAGGTTTGCTAGGCTCTTAATATATGTTATCTCATTTGGTCCTCACAAGAATACTATGAAATATTTCTTTGACAGGATTTGAACTTAGGGTTTCCTGATTTCAGGGTTGAAGAGAATATTCTCATTTAGCTATGAAGTAGGTGACTTTTTGAAATTGTGATATATAGAAGTATTCTTATGGATTTCTTGTCAGTCCTAAATTATGATGCTCCACAGTCTCACAGAAACTCAGTGGAACCTCAGAATCATATGACTTCACACTGACCTGAATAGGAATCCCCTCTCTTTAGTTTCCTGATGATAATCATCTAGTTTCCCCTTGAAGACTTCCTGTGAGAGGTACCACACAATCTCCTCCAGCAGCACACCCATTGCTGGTCAGATATAGTTGTTTGGAAGTTGTTTTTTTTTTTTTTTTTTTTTTTTTTAATTGCTTAAATCTCCCTCTTGGAAAACTTTCACTTGTTGCCCCTAATTCTTCCTTCTAGGGCAAAGCAAATCTAATTCCAGCTACAAGGTAAAGTGTATTGAGTGCTACACCTGAAGTCAGGAAGTCCTGAAGTTTGATCAAATCCAGTCTTATATGCTTCCTAGTCAGGGCAAGTCATTCAACCTCTATCAACCTCAGTTTCCTCAACTATAAAATGGAGGTAATAATAGTACCTACAGTTAAAATGCAGATCAAAGCTTACTATTTTTTGCTTTATTGTCATAGGGTTTTTTTATCCATATCTTCTTTCAGAACATGACTAATCTGGAAATATGTTTGATATGATTCTACATGTATAAATTATATCACATGATTACCATTTCAGGGAGAAGGAAGAACAGGGAGTGCAATTTTTAAAAATGAATGTTAAAATTTACATGTGCTTGAGGGAAGGAAACAGAGAGACAAAGAGAGAGGGAGAGAGAGAGGGAGGGAGAGAGAGAGAGAGAGAGAGAGAGAGAGAGAGAGAGAGAGAGAGAGAGAGAGAGAGAGAGAGAGAGAGAGAGAATTTATTTACTCATAGGGGTATGGGTTTTTTAAATTATAAAAGTTATTTCCAAAGTACATATGTTGAAAAAACATACTTACAAGTCATTTTTACCCCCTACCAGGCAGACCAAAGCATTTTCCATAAACAATATGTTAATCTTACATCTGCTTTTTACATGTATCATTAACTCGAATCCTCCTTCTTTCCCTTTCTTTTACTTATCCATGTTTTTTTCTATGAGATCTAAAAATTTCACTACTACCATAACCAATATCTTCCATCCTTCTTCTTCAAGAGTGGAAGAAAGTTCTTCTAGGAAATATTATTTGTACCTAATTCAATTTTTTAAAAGTGACTTGTAGCACACCTATGATTTTCACCTTATGTAATCTTGCATCCTGGTGAGTTAAATGGTCTCTAAAAAGCAACAATCTGCTTAGGCATAAGCAGCCGCTCATCTCCTCAGTAAATGGTGACAGCTTAGAAAACTCACTAATGTACTTTTTCCATTAGTGCTCTCCCAAACCTTTCTTTGTTTTCCTTTGACCTTTTCTTAATCTCTGCTTTCTCCAGCCTTAGTCTGCCCACCTGGCATTTAAAGTTTTCTCCCTATAGAGCTTGCAAACACAGCAATCAGCAGAAAGAGACTCATTTGGAAATTCTCAGAAATCTGAGGTTTGGAGCCATGAACTTGAAAAAGCTTTCTGACTTTCTTTGTTGTTCCTTTTTCTTCTATTCTTTTGAAAAAATACTTTTATTATAATTTTGACAGCCCACAACAAACACAAACCTTCAAACATAGAGACAATAATATTAAAACATATTTAAAATTATTTAATTCAAATAATTTAATTCAATAAACATCTTTTAAGTACTCACTATGTTCTAGGCACTATACTAGACATTGGCTATTAATAATACAAAGACCAAAAACAACAACAAAAAAAACCCCTAAGCAATCCTTTGACTAGGGATGATTACATTCTACTGAGAGAAACAATAAATAGTAAATAAATACAAAACATTACAAATAAATAAAAAGTCAAATGGGAACAGACATTAACAATTATGGGGATCAGTATGAGCTAATCATTGAAGAGAACAAAGGATCACAAGAGGAAGAAGTGAAAAGAAATTCAAGCATGGATGACATCACCTGGGAGATGAAATACCAAAGGTGAAAAACTCATACATCATGAACTGATGTCTTTTAGTTTATTGTAGAAAATAATATAATTTTAGGGCAGTAAAGCAATGTAACAAATAGAACAATAGCTCTGGAGTCAGAAAGGCTTGAATTCAAATACAAACTCAAATACTTATTAACTGTGTTATGCTGGGTGAGTCATTTAACCTCACATCCCCCCAAAAAAAATTAGAATTAGGTGATATGTAACTTATGTTAAAATAAAGAAGTTTCTAACATGATACTGGGAATTCCTCATATTATTGATGAATCATATATATATATATATATATATATATATATATATATATATATAAAATATACATAATAATCATATATACATACACACATACATACATACATACATACATGTTGTGTGAGTGTATATAATACTGAAGATGGAAGCCATACTGGGCAAAATAAAAATGTGAATATGGGAGCATGATACTGCCCTATAGAAATGATATCAGGAACATTTATATTCAGAATGAGCTGAGGCTAGGAAGGGAAGGGAAGGATAAGAAGAAGGTTGAGAAGTAACTATCTTGGAGGATAAAAGAAGGGATAAGACTTTTGCTTGGAATAGATGGAACAATAATTGACACCAAAGAGAAGAAAATTGGAAAATTCTCATTGTTTCTGAAGATGACCTTTCCTTACACTGGAAATGACAAAACAAAAATAATTAACATGAACGACATTCAAAATAAGCAAGAAGGAAGTAGGGGACTGCAGGAGCTAAGATGGCAGATTATGGGGTAAAAGTCAACTAAATTCTCCCAACATTCCCCTCCAAATAAGTATAAAATGACCTCAATTTGAATTTTGGAGCAGTGGAGTCAATAAAAGGACAGAGGGAGATTTTTTTCCAGCATGAGACAATTTAGGAAGTCTAATATGGGAATGAGAGCAAGCCAGTTGCAGGGTAGGAGCATTAGCAATGAGCCTTAAAGGTAGCCATGATAGCAGCAAAAGCTGTTTCAGGGGATGTCAGCCAAAAGATGGTAAGGGAGTCAGACAAATGACCAAAAAACAATTATGGGGTTCCCTTTACTGCCAGTGGGAGCAGCTGCACTGATTAGCAATTCTATTGCCCCTAGAAATTTTTTTTCTTAAAAAAGAAAGAAAATTTTTGGGTTACAGTTCCAAGATGAAGAGGAGTTCTTATGATTAATCACTAGAAAGCAGAGGCTCTGGTCATAGTTTCAGGATCAAGAAAAATGCTAGTACTTGAAGCTTGAAGTAATCAAGGGACCTTCCTGAAAAAGACCATGGTATTGACTAAAAGATCTCCAGCTCATTGTACAAATGAGGAAACTAAGGCAAACAAAATTAAGTGACTTGTCCAGGGTTACACAGCAAGTAAGTATTTGAGACCATATTTGAATTACCGAAAATGAGTCTTCCTGACTCCAGCATTCTATCCCCTCTACCACCTAACTGCTCCATGTGATAAAGTACTAATGTACAAAAAGAAATGATGAAAGGAGTGGCTTCAAGAGGGGGATGTATCACAAAATCTATATAAATTGATATAAAGTGCAGTGAGAAGAACTGGGAGATCACTATGTACAATAACAGCAAAGTTGTAATGATGATCAACTATGAACTTGACTTTTCTGATCAATATAATGATACAACATAATTACAAAAGAGTCATGAGGAAAAAATGCTATCCACCACCAAAGAGAAAAATTAGGAACTTTGAGCACAAATGGAAGTATAATTTTCTTGCTTTTTATTTTGGTTTTTTGATATAATGATTGTATGTGATGTTACAAGAATAATTCATGTATCGTTTGCCTTCTCCATGGGTAAAGGAAAGATGGGATGATGGGGGAGGAGCTGGAACTTAAAATTTTAAAAGAAAAGTGGGTTTAAAATAAATAAATAATGCTTTTGGTTTAAAAAAAAGATAAGCAAAGAAATAGTAGAATTTTTAATTTATATATATTTTACTAGCTATTTCTTTTTTTCCCCTTTTTTATTAATTTTATAATTATAACATTTTTGACAGTACATATACATAGGTAATTTTTTTACAACATTATCCCTTGTACTCCCTTCTGTTCTGAATTTCTCCCCTCCTTCCCTCCACCCCCTCCCCTAGATGACAGGCATTCCCATACATATTAAATATCTTATAGTATATCCTAGGTACAATATATATGTGCAGAACCGAATTTTGTTGTTGTTGTTGCAAAGGAAGAATGAGATTTGGAAGGTAAAAATAATCTGGGGAGAAAACACAAAAAATGCTAATAGTTTACATTCATTTCCCAGTATTCCTTTTCTGGGTGTAGCTGATTCTGCCCATCATTGATCAATTGGAATTGGATTAGCTCTTGTCTATGTTGAAGATATCCACTTCCATCAGAATACATCCTCATACAGTATCATTGTTGAAGTGTATAATGATCTAGTTCTGCTCATTTCATTCAGCATCAGTTGATGTAAGTCTCTCCAAGTCTCTCTGTATTCCTCCTGTTGGTCATTTCTTACAGAACAATAATATTCCATAACATTCATATACCATAATTTACCCAACTATTCTCCAATTGATGGGCATCCATTAATTTTCCAGTTTCTAGCCACCAAAAAAAGGGCTGCCACAAAAATTTTGGCATATACAGGTCCCTCTCCCTTCTTTAGCATTTCCTTGGGATATAAGCCCAGTAGTAACCCTGCTGGATCAAAGGGTATGCACAGTTTGATAACTTTTTGTGAATAATTCCAGATTGCTCTCCAGAATGGTTGGATTCTTTCACAACTCCACCAACAATGCATCAGTGTCCCAGTTTTTCCACATCCCCTCCAACATTCATCATTATTTGTTCCTGTCATCTTTACCAATCTGACAGGTATGTAGTGGTATCTCAGAGTTGTCTTAATTTGTATTTCTCTGATCAATAGTGATTTGGAACTCTCTTTCATATGAGTAGAAATAGTTTCAATTTCATCATCTGAAAATCGTCTATTCATATCCTTTGACCATTTATCAATTGGAGAATGGTTTGATTTCTTATAAATTAAAGTCAATTCTCTGTATATTTTGGAGATGAGGCCTTTATCAGAACCTTTAACTGTAAAAATGTTTTCCCAATTTGTTACTTCCCTTCTAATCTTGTTTGCATTAGTTTTGTTTGTACAAAAGTTTCTTAATTTGATGTAATCAATATTTTCTATTTTGTGATCAATAATGATCTCTAGTTCTCCTTTGGTCACAAATTCCTTCCTCCTCCACAAGTCTGAGAGATAAACTATCCTAAGTTCCTCTAATTTATTTATGATCCCGTTCTTTATGCCTAAATCATGGACCCATTTTGATCTTATCTTAGTATGTGGTGTTAAATGTGGGTCCATGCCTAGTTTCAGCCATACTAATGTCCAGTTTTCCCAGCAGTTTTTGTCAAATAATGAATTCTTATCCCAAAAGTTGGGATCTTTGGGTTTGTCAAACACTAGATGGCTATTTTTATCCACTATCTTGTCCTGTGAACCTAACCTATTCCACTGATCAACTAGTCTATTTCTTAGCCAATACCAAATGATTTTGGTGACTGCTGCTTTATAATATAGTTATAGATCAGGTACAGCTAGGCCACCTTCATTTGATTTTTTTTTTCATTACTTGCCTTGAAATTCTCGACCTTTTGTTCTTCCATATGAATTTTGTTGTTATTTTTTCTAGGTCATTAAAATAGTTTCTTGGGAGACTGATTGGTATAGCACTAAATAAATAGATTAATTTAGGGAGTATTGTCATCTTGATTATATTCACTAGGCCTATCCAAGAGCACTTAATGTTTTTCCAATTATTTTGTAATTTTGCTCATATAATTTCTGACTTTCCTTTGGTAGATATATTCCCAAATACTTTATACTATCAGCTGTTATTTTGAATGGAATTTCTCTTTGTATCTCTTGCTGTTGGATTGTGTTGGTAATGTATAAAAATGCTGAGGATTTATGTGGATTTATTTTATATCCTGCAACTTTGCTAAAGTTCTGAATTATTTCTAATAGCTTTTCAGCAGAGTCTTTGGGGTTCTCTAAGTATATCATCATGTCATTTGCAAAGAATGATAGTTTGATTTCCTCATTTCCTACTCTAATTCCTTCAATCACTTTCTCGGCTCTTATTGCTGAGGGTAGCGTGTCTAGTACTATACGTAGTAGTAATGGTGATAGTGGCAACCTTCTTTCACTCCTGATCTTACTGGGAAAGGTTCTAGTTTATCGCCATTACATATGATGTTTACTGACGGTTTTAAATATATGCTTGTTATTATTTTAAGGAATAGTCCATTTATTCCTATACTCTCACGCATTTTTAGTAAGAATGGATGTTGGATTTTATCAAATGCTTTTTCTGCATCTATTGAGATGATCATATGGTTTTTGTTAATTTGGTTATTGATATAGTTGATTATGCTAATAGTTTTCCTAATATTGAACCAGCCCTGCATTCCTGGTATAAATCCCACTTGGTCATAGTATATTATTCTGGGGATGATTTTCTGTAGTCTTTTTTATTTAAGATTTTAGCATCAATGTTCATTAGGGAGATTGAGCTATAATTTTCTTTCAGCCTACCTAGTTTAGGTATCAGTACCATGTCTGTGTCATAAAAGGAATTTGGTAGGACTCCTTCAATCCCTATGTTTCAAATAGTTTATATAGCATTGGAGTTAGTTGTTCTTTAAATGTTTGGTAGAATTCACATGTAAATCTATCTGGTCCTGGGGATTTTTTCTTAGGGAGTTGGCTAATATCTTGTTCCATTTCTTTTTCATAAATGGGACTATTTAGACTATTTACTTCTTCCTCTGTTAATCTGGGCAAGGTATATTTTTGAAGGTATTCTTCCATTTCATTTAAGTTATCGAATTTATTGGCATAAAGTTGAGCAAAGTAACTCCTAACTATTGTTCTAATTTCCTTTTCATTAGTGGTGAGTTCTCCCTTTTCATTTTTAAGACTATCAATTTGATTTTCCTCTTTCCTTTTTTTAGTCAGATTTACTAAGGGTTTGTCTATTTTATTGTTTTTGTCATAGAACCAACTCTTAGTTTTATTAATTAATTCAGTAGTTTGTTTTTGTTTTTTTTTTTTACTTTCGATTTTATTAATCTCAATTTTTATTTTTAGAATTTCAAGTTTCGTGTTTGTCTGGGGGTTTTTAATTTGTTCCTTTTCTAGCATTTTTAGTTGTAAGCCCAATTTGTTGACCTTCTCTTTCTCTGTTTTATGTAAGTAGGCCTCTAGTGATATAAAACTTCCCCTTATTACTGCTTTGGCTGTATCCCACACATTTTGGTATGGTGTCTCATTATTGTCATTTTCTTGGGTGAAGTTATTAATTATTCCTATGATTTGCTGTTTTACCCAATCATTCTTTAGTATAAGATTATTTAGTTTCCAATTATTTTTTGGTTTGTTTTCCCCCTGGCTCTTTATTAAATGTAATTTGCATTGAATTGTGGTCTGAAAAGGATGCATTTACTATTTCTGCCTTACTGCATTTGATTTTGAGGTTTTTATGTCCTAGTATATGATCAATTTTTTATAGGTTCCATGAACTGCTGAGAAGAAAGTATACTCCTTTCTGTCTCCATTTAGCTTTTGACAAAGATCTATCATATCAAACTTTTCTAGTATTCTATTTACTTCTTTGACTTCTTTTTTATTTATTTTGTGGTTTGATTTATCTAATTCTGAGAGTGCAAGGTTGAGATCTCCCACTATTATAGTTTTGCTGTCTATTTCTTTTTGCAGCTCTCTTAATTTCTCTTTTAAGAATTTAGATGCTGCACCACTTGGTGCGTATATGTTTAATATTGATACTGCTTCATTATTGATGCTACCCTTTAGCAGGATATAATGCCCTTCCTTATCTCTTTTTGCTTGATCTGAGATGAGGATGGCTACTCCTGTTTTTTTGGCTTTGCCTGAAGCATAATAGATTCTGTTCCACCCTTTTACTTTTAGTTTGAATGTATCCCCCTGTTTCTGGTGTGTTTCCTGTAAACAACATATAGTAGGATTCTGACTTTTAATCCAGTCTGCTAACTGTTTTCTCTTTATGAGGGAGTTTACCCCATTCACATTTATGGTTAGAATGACTAATTCTATATTGCTTGCCATCCTGTTAACCCTTGCTAATGCTTTTCTCCTTTCCTTCCCTCTTACCCCCCTACCCAGTATTAAACTTCTGAATACCACTTGCTTTTCACAGCCCTCTCTTTTTAGTATTCCTCCCCCACCTTAAAGTTCCTCTTCCTATTTTACCCCTTTTTCTCACCATTTCTGTATTCCCTTCCCCTTAGCTTACTCCTTCCCTTTCACTTTTCAATGAAGTGGAAGAAGTTTCACCATAAGTTGAATATGTCTATTGATAGACACTATGTTCATCTCCCTCCTTTCTTTCACTCAGATATAATAGGTTACCTTTGCCTCTTCATGAGATGTAGTACCACCATTTTACCATTCTTTATGATATAATTTCCTTTCCACCTCTAGTTTCTAGGACAAATTATACATATGTACTTTACATATCTTTGTGGCAGAAATATAGTTCTCAAGATTTCTCTTTACCTTTTTAGAAATCTCTTGAGTTCTGTATATGAAGATCAAACATTTTGTGTAGGTCTGGTTTTTTCATCAAGAATAGATGGAATTCATTTATTTCGTTAAATGTCCATCTTCTTCCCTGGAAAACGATGCGCATTTTTGCTGGGTAAGTAATTCTTGGCTGCATACCAAGTTCCTTAGCCTTTCGGAATATCATGTTCCAGGCCCTTCGTTCTTTTAATGTGGACGCTGCTAGACACTAGGTTATCCTTATTGTGGCTCCTCCATATCTGAATTGCTTTTTTCTAGCAGCTTCCAGTATTTTTTACTTTTCTGATGGTCCTTGAACTTAGCCACTATATTTCTTGGCTTTTTGATTTTAAGGTCCCTTTCAGTAGGTGATCAATAAATTTCTTCAATGTCTATTTTACCCTCTGTTTCCAGAATGTCTGGGCAGTTCTCTTTGATAATTTCCTCAAAAATAGTGTCCAAGCTCTTTTTTTCCTCACATTTTTCAGGGAGTCTGATTATTCTCAAATTGTCTCTCCTGGATCTGTTTTCCATGTCTGTTGTCTTTCTAATAAGGTACTTGACATTCTTTTCAATTGTTTCATTTCTCTGGTTTTGCTTGACTACTTCTTGGTTTCTCCTTGAGTCATTCATTTCTACTTGTCTGAGTCTAATTTTCAATGATGTATTTTCTTCACTCACTTTTTTATATCTTTTTGTAATTATCCAATTTTTTAAAGTGAGTTTTTTTCTTCTATGGAATTTTTTTCCTTTTCATCCATTTTATTTTTCGAGAGCTATTTTCTTTTTCCAGCTCATTAATCCTGTTTTCCTTGGAGTTATTTACCTTTTCTAATTCACTAATTTTGTTTCTCAATGATTTGTTTTCTTTATCTACTCTGTCTTTAAATACGTGGAATGACTTCTCCAGGCTCTCTTGCCAAGCTTCCCTTTCCTTTTCCCATTTCTCTTCTATCTCTCTTGTGAGAGCCTTTTTGATTTCATCTATGAGATTCTTTTGTATTGAGGAGCAGCTCATATCCCCCCTAGGGGATTCCTCTGGAGACAGTCTGTTTTTAGTCTGCTCACTGTTTGAAGTCTGCTCTCTCTCCATACAGAAGCTGTCAATGGTTACAGCCCTTTTGAATTTTTTGTTCATTTTGTCAGAGCAGGACTCAAAGAAAACAAATTGACAAGAGAAACAATTGGTCTGTTTCTGGGGGGGGGGGATGGTGCTGTATGGTTTTACTGGGCTTCCTCTGTAGACTGGGGGGGAGGGCAGCAGTGAGCCACTAACAGGACAGAGATGGCTGTGCTGCCTCTGTGCTCTGAGGCTCTGAGAACGTGCTGAGTCATTCCAGGTGGGGGTGGGGGTGGCCTGGTCCCAAGAGATGCTAGCTTTCAGGGGTTTTATTGTTCACCTCCGGTGTTTACACCCTCTCTGCTGCTCCTGGCTTGCTGCCAAAATGGAATATCCACACTGGGGTAAAAGTCTTTTTGAAGAAAAGGCAAAGATCGCACCCCTCCACCCTCTGGTCTGAGCTGTGTGAGCTGCCTGTCTCGCTCTGGCTGCCTGCCCTCAGTCTGCGCCCAGTCTGTTCATCCCCTCCCCTGAGCAAACACCGACCTTCTCTGGCGAATTTCAAGGATGTCTTCTGTTGGTGATTATTTGTGGGTTTCTTTTCTGGTCAAGCATTAACTCTGAAGCTTGTCATGAAGTAAGTCCTGAGAGAAAACACGGAGCTCAAGCAGCTATCTGCCTCCACTCCGCCATCTTGGCCAGAAGACCTATATTTATTTTTTTTTAATTTATGGAATAAAATAAACATTTCTATAACATATTACAACAAAAAAGATGATTGCACATGAAACCATAAATCTGCTATGTATAACTTCCTATTCTGATAGTGCTATTTTTTGCTGATTCATTATTTTTTTAAAATAAGAGGTATTAGTGTAAGCATCTTTAATTGTGGGATGGGAGGATAGTGCCTCAAGCTTCCCTTCAGCTCTGCACTATGACTAGGAATTCCAAAACAAGAACTTCCTTCAAATGCCCACAGCCAACAGTGTCCCTGCCCCACTGCCTCTGTTGGTGCTGGTTCCTTCTGGCCCAGGACCAGATCTCACTCAGCAGCATAGTTGAGAATAATGTTCCCAATCAGTGGAAATTCACTCAGTCTTCCCAAGGAAAATTCTTGAAAGTGTTATCATAGATGGCACAGTAAATGGAGCTCCAGTCCTTGAATCAGAAGGACCTGCATTCAAATTCAGTCTCAGACACTTAACACTTATTAGCTGTCACTTACCCCAATAAGAAAGAAAGCATCATCACAGATAGATAGTAAATATCTAAAAGTTAAGCAGTGATTAGAGAGATTCAACTTCTCTTCAACAAAAACAAATTAGATCATACTAAATTCATGTCCTGATTTGAGAAGATTACTAAACTATTAGATGAGAGGAATGCTTTGGATATAATTTACCTAGTTTTTAGCATTGCTTGTGATAAAGCATTTCTTACTGTGAATATGGAGTACATGATAATATAATCAAAATTAATTGCATGGCCAACCCTAAAGAGGAATTATTAATAGTTCAAGCAACATGGCAAGAGGTCTCCAATGTAGTTACTGAGGATGCTTGAGCTTATGCTTTCTAAACATGTATTTGTATCAATAGCATATTGTATGTTCATAAAATTTTCAGATGATTACAAGGTAGAGGAAGGGATAACTGACACAGTGGTTTACAGAGTCAAAATCCAAAAGGATCTTGACAAACTTTAAAATTAGGTTGAATGAAATTAGTTAGCAATAAATGCTAAGTTTTGCATTTGAATATTAATGATCAAGAGCAGTTTTGTAGCACAGTGGTTAGAGTGTTAGACCTGGAGTCAGGAACACTCATTTTTGTGACTCTAAATCTGATCTCAGCTGTATGCTCTTGGACTAATCACTTGACCCTGTTTGCCTCAGTTTCCTTATCTGTAAAATGATCAGTATCCACTCGAGTATCTTTGCCAAGAAAATCTCACAAAGCATCACAAAGTGTTGGACACGACTGGAAAATGATTAAACAAACTAAAAATCAACTTTATAAGTATAAGATGGAGGAAGAATCAATATGATAGAAGTTATTCTAGAAAAGATTTGGGAGTTGGAACCTTGATCTGAGTCAGCAATGTGATGTGGCAGAGAAAAAAAACAAAAACCTAAAGTAATTGTGGACTGCATTAAGATGGACATAGCTAGACTTTCCTCAAGATGAATTATATCAAAATAGGTCATTTCTCACAAAACTACTCTAGGACTTCTTCAAAAGAGCTCTAGACCAAGAAATAAATAAGAAATCCAATGAGAATAATAAATATATTTTCCAGTTCAGATACACACAATCAAATAGCCAGAAGATGGTCTATAGAAAAGAAGTCCAAGACTGAATATTCCAAACAGGGAAAAAACTCTAGCGTAGTGGCAAGCCAGGGAATCCTAGAGCCTGAAATTCTGTACTGAGTGTAAAGAATGTCTAAGTTAATTAATTAGAAAGCCAAAGATGTCTGGTCCCTATAGCAGCATCTCTTTCTGACTCCAAACTGGTACTTAAAGCCTGCTGTTCTGGGGCTAGTCGGAAAAAATTGGAATCACATAGACCAATTTCAATGTAGGCTGTATTCTATATATTAATAGATCAAAGTACCCTGTTTACAGTATCCCTACACACTTTGTAGTCACAGAATCATTACTCAGACACAAATAATACAGATCAATACTAAAAATACTTAAAAATGTTTCAGTGACCTTTTTTTGTTCTTTTTTTGTTTGGACAATATTATTGCTAATGTCATTCCTCTTGCAATCTGCCCACTTTAAATAAAAAAGAAAGACCCAACACAAAAAAATCCATACATTTGCCACATCCAAAATGTGTTTCATTTTGCACCTTGGATCCATCAGTCACTGATTGTATACTTCATCATCAGTTCTCTGGAATCATGCTTCGTTATGGTTTGTTATTGCATTGATCCTAACTTTTAAGTGTTTCAGAGACATTTGTTTTTATAATGTTGTTACTCTATAAATTGTTTTCCTAGTTATTCAAACTTTATTTTTTATTAGTCTATGCAAGTCTTCCTAAGTTTCTTTGAAACCATCTCTTCCATTATTTTTATAGAACAATACTATATCATAATATTTATTTAACATCATTTATTTAGCCTTTCCATAATTGATTTGTATCTCTTTTATTTTTAGATTTTTTTATGTAACTTATGTTCTCTAAATTATTCTATTTTTTAATATATTTGGAGCAGATATTTAGTAGTGATATCACTGGGTCAAAGGCTATGCACAATTGACTTTCGGATGTAATTCTAAATTGATTTCAAGATTGATTGAACCAATTCACAGAGAGGGAAGGAATAAGCCTTTATACAGCATTTATTATGTTCTAGGTATTGTGCTAATCACCTTCAAGGAAAGAGAATTTAAATAGATGATAATGATGGTGGAGAGAAAGAAAAACAGAGAGAAAGAGAGAGAGAGAGAGAGAGAGAGAGAGAGAGAGAGAGAGAGAGAGAGAGAGAGAGAGAGGAGACAGAGAGAGAGACAGAGAGAGAGAGAGAGAGAGACAGAGAGAGAGACAGAGAGACAGAGAGACAGAGAGAGAGAGAGAGAGAGAGAGACAGAGAGAGAGACAGAGAGACAGAGAGAGACAGAGAGACAGAGAGAGACAGAGAGACAGAGAGACAGAGAGAGAGACAGAGAGACAGAGAGACAGAGAGAGAGACAGAGAGACAGAGAGAGAGAGAGAGAAAGAGGAGACAGAGAGAGAGACAGAGAGAGAGAGAGAGAGAGAGAGAGAGAGAGAGAGAGAGAGAGAGAGAGAGAGAGAGAGAAAGAGAGAGAGAGAGAGAGAGAGAGAGACTCACTAAAGACCTAAAATATCTTTGCTTGGGACCCTGAATTGAAGCTAAATCCAGGTGTTACATTGTTCTGGTCCTCAAGTGATACAAGATTATAGGTTTACAAATTAATTCACTATGCCCTCCCCAAATACACATAATTTGGATTCTAAACTCTCCTTTATTCTCCTATGTCTTCATCAAAATTTTTTTTACTAAAAATCAGACCATTCTTATTAGAAAGAGATCCTGTACTATACATATATTTGACACAAGGTGGCAATAGAGAGTCAGATATTATTTGTGATGCTCAATGGACAGCACACAGCCATAAATTTCCAAGGATTTTCTTTGTTGTTTTGCTTTGGGAAGGCAGTGAGCTTTTTTTTTTTTTTTCCTATCAGAAATCTCTTTTTATGAAAAGAACACACATTAAGCCCTACAAAACTAGTGCCAAAACTTTGTGTACAATACACTTTAGAGCAATTAAGGTTTTGGATATGCCTGACTAAATGGAAAGGACCTGAATCTAAATCCCTCCTTGTCCCTCATGACTTCTGTGAATTTTGGCAAGTCACCTAATCACCATAGGACTCAGTTTCCTCATATGTAAAATGACATTGTTGAACTAGTAAGCTTTTAACATTCCAGCTCTGTATGATCCTATGATCTTTTCTTGAAGATTAAAATGAAAGCACATTAGGTTAGCCCTAAAAGTCTAGGATTTGAAATACAGCTTTGCAGCTTAGAAGGTATGTGACCATGGGCAAGTTATTTAATATCTATTTAATTTATTTAGCCTCGATTTCCAGATCTCCAAAATAGGAATGATAATAATCAAATTCCTAACTTTACAATTTTATTTGTTATAAGGGAAAAAAAAAGTGAGCACCAAAAGATAGAAGGAAATAATTAGAAAGATCTGAGATAAAGGTGCTTGTGCTAGCCACAGAAGAGGGTTCTAAAGTACAGTGGAAAGGGAGGGCAGAGGCTATGGAAGGCATTAGCGGCCAGCACAGACCACCTTCCACATTAACTCTGCACTAAGACTTGTAGGCAGGCCAATTTTATCAACCCCTTCCATGTTGTAGATAAAAAAACCAAGGATTCTGCTATGCACATGGAAATCTTTTTTTTTTTCCTTTTATTATTTTGTATTTAAATTTTAAATAATTTTTAAAAGAAAGAAAAGAAAGAGGACCAAGCTCAGAAACAGAAAATTGGTACAGTGGATAAAAATACTAGGCCTGAAGTCAGGAAAACCTGATTTCAAATCTGAGCAAGTCACTTTATCCTGACTGCCCCAGTTTCCTCATCTGTAATGTAAAACGAACCGCAGAAGGAAATGGTAAACTGCTCCAGTATCTTTGCCAAGAAAACCCCAAATAGGATCACAAAGAGTAAGATATGACTGAAAAACCCCTTTACAACAATAACAAAATGACTCGCATTTATTTAGCCCATAAGGGTTTGCAAAAAGTTTTAGAAATATTGTCTCATTTTATCCTCACAACAATTCTGAGAAGTAAGTACTATTATTAATTTTATTTTATGATGAAGAAACTGTTTAGTGAAAATAAGTGACTTATACAACTAGTAAATATCTGAAGTTGGATTTGAATTCAGGACTTTATGACTTTCAAGCCCAGAGCTCTAGCTACTAAGCTACCTAGCTGCCAAAGCACATAGAGGAGGAGGAGGCTTTAGCAAGGGACCAGGAAAGGCTCCATGTAGAAGGTAGAACTTGAGCTCAGCCTTCAAGGAAACTTTAGAGTCTAAGAAGCAGAAATGACTATTTTTAATTCATTTTTTTAAAGCCTATAGAGTCTGCCTTCAGGGCCATGTGGTTACCAGCAGAACAGGGATAGCTGTATGGACGGCCTGTCAACTGGCTACAAAGAGTGGCCAGGTATGGGAATGCTCTGGGAAATAGTTCCCCAAGGGAAATGACTCAGGTCTGCATGCCCCACTGTGAGGGATGCCCTGCTAAGAGCCCTGCTGTGGGGATTAACGACTTCCCCGAGGCAAGAGTCTAAGTAGTGAAAGTGTCACTACCCCAATCCAAAGCGATCTCTGGAGCTATGGGTATTATCAGCTGACCAGCTGAATAGCCCTGCACTGACCAGAAGTGTCTCTGCCCCAGAAGCACAGTCACATTGCAGAAGTTCTGTTGCCCCAGTCTGAGCCCTCACTGTGCAGATTAGAGGCTGCCCTGGGCTGCACCCCCCTGCCATGTAGATTTGCAGCTGACCTGGCCATACTTCAGCATGCAGCTGCACAGTTGAGCTGGTCTGTGCTGAGTCAATTCCATTTTTTGGGGGGGTAGAGTTCTGGTATTTTAGAGTACCCTGTACCTCTGGCTCTAATCTCTGTGCTGGTCCCCTGCTGTACAATCAAGGCAAAGCCGTCAGCCTATGGCAGGGTCGTTTCCACAGTTCTTCTAGACACAGAGGCTACCCCTGTCCCTGGTCCGCTCAGGACACCAGACTTTCCTCTCTTCCTGCCTGATGCTGCTCTGTTCCCTCCCCTCAGAACAAACCTGCTCTGCCAGTCTTCCAGATCTTCGGCTGGTAAGTTGTTGTACCTTTAATTTTCATGAATTCACCAGTCAAGCACTATTTTTGAGGCTAAATTCAAAGATTGGTAGTGAGGGCATGAGAGAAGTTTAAAGAGTGTGTGTCTTCTCCACCATCTTGGCTCTGCTTTAAACAATGAGTAAAAAAATTAAAAGGACAATTGATAGCTTCTATATAGAAAGAGAGCAGGTTTTCAACCCCGTGGAGAGTAATAGCAGACAGTCTCCAGACAATTGTTGGTCTCCAACACAAAAAGCTCTCCTAGAAGAGACTATTAAAAATCTTAAAAGAGAACTAGAAGAAAAATGGTGAAAGAAAAGAGAAGCTATGCCAGAGAGTAACAACTTCCTAAAAGGGGAACTGGAAAAGGAAAACAACTTCCTGAAATGTGAATTGGAAAAGGTAAAAAACTCCCAGGAAGTACAGGGAAACACAATTTGTGAAATGGAAAAGATAAAGAACTCCAAGGAAAGTAGGATTTGTGAATTGGAAAAAGAAAATTACTCACTTAACAAAAAATAGTGAAATTGGAAAAATACCATAGAGCAAAACAACTAATTTAAAAAGAAGTAAAAAAAAAAAAAAAAAAAGCTAATGAAGAAAATAACTCATTAAAAATCAGAACTGAACAAATAGAAACAAATGTTTCCCTGAGACATCAAGAAACAGTCAAGCAAAACCAAAAACATGAAAAAATAGAAAGAACTATTACATATCTACTTGGAAAAAAAAAAACAGACCTGGAAAATAAATCTAGGAGAGATAATCTGAAGATTATTGGACTTCCAAAAAATTGTGATAGAAAAAAGAGCCTAGATACTATTTTACAGGAAATCATCAAAGAGAATTGCACAGAGGTAACAGAACCAGAAGGGAAAATAGGCATTGAAAGAATTCATTGAACACCTTCTGAAAAAGACCCTAAAAAAAACATGGAATATTGTGGCCAAATTTCAGAACTATCAGACTAAGGAAAAAATATTACAAGCAGCCAGGAAAAAAACAATTCAAATATTGATGTGCCACAATAAGGGTCACTCAAGATCTGGCTGCATCCACATTAAAGGATTGAAGGGCCTGGAATCTGATAGTACAAAAGGCAAAAGAACTTGAATGCAACCAAAAATAAACTACTCAGCTAAGCTGAGCATTTTTTCCATGGAAGTTAGAGAGGAGGAGGAACATTGTATGAATCTTACTCTCATCAGAGTTGGCTCAAAGAGAAAATAATTTATATATTTATTTTATAGAGAATTCTCTCTCACCTCATTAAAAAGTGGGAGAGAAAAAGGGAAAAGGAAAAGAATAATAAGGGAAGGGTAAAAAAAAAGGGGGGGCAAAGGGATTTAAAGGGAGGAGTGAGGGATACTAAAGAGGGAGGGCTGTGTGACACAAGTGGGGCCCATAAGTTTAATACTGGGAAAGGGATTCGAGGGGGGGGGCAAAGGAAAAAAAAGCATAATACAGGGATATTATGATGGCAGGAAATGCAAAATTAGTCATTTTAACTGTAAATGTGAATGGGATGAACTCTTCCATTAAGCAGAGGCGGATAGCAGACTAGATTAAAAGTCAGAACCCTACAATATGTTGTTTATAGGAAACACATTTAAATCAGGGGAATACATACAGAGTAAAGGTAAAAGGCTAGAACAGAATCTATTATGCTTCAGGTGAAGTAAAAAAAAAAAAAAAAGCAGGGGTAGCCATACTTATCTCAGATCAAGCAAAAGCAAAAATTGATCTAATTAAAAGAGATAAGGAAGGAAACTATATCCTGCTAAAGGATAGCATAGACAATGAAGCAATATCAATATTAAACATATATGCACCAAGTGGTATAGCACCAAAATTCCTAAAGGAGAAGTTAAGAGAGTTGCAAGAAGAAATAGACAGCATAACTATAATAGTGGGAGATCTCAACCTCGCACTCTCAGAATTAGATATATCAAACCACAAAACAAATAAGAAAGAAGTTAAGGAGGTAAATAGAATATTAGAAAAATTAGATATGGTAGATCTTTGAGAAAACTGAATGCTGATAGAAAGGAGTACACTTTCTTCTCAGAAGTTCATGGAACCTTTACAAAAATTGATCATATATTAGGACATAAAGATCTCAAAATTAAATGTAGGAAGGCAGAACTAGTAAATGCTTTCTTTTCATATCATGAAGCAATAAAAACTACATTCAACAAAAAGTTAGGGGTAAATAGATCAAAAAGTAATTGGAAACTAAATAGTCTCATCTTAAAGAATGATTGGGTGAAACAGCAAATTGTAGACACAATTAATAATTTCACTCAAGATAATGACAACGATGAGACATCATACCAAAATTTGTGGGATGCAGCTAAAGCAGTAATAAGGAGAAAGTTTATATCTTTAGAGGCTTACTTGAATAAAATAGAGAAAGAGAAGATCAATGAATTGGGCTTGCAACTTAAAAAGCTAGAAAAAGACCAAATTAAAAACCCCCAATCAAATACTAAACTTGAAATTCTAAAATTAAAAGGAGAAATTAATAATATTGAAATTTAAAAAATTATTGAATTAATAAATAAAACTAAGAGTTGGTTCTATGAAAAAAAACAATAAAACAGATAAACCTTTGGTAAATCTGATCAGAAAAAGGAGAGAGGAAAATCAAATTGTTAGTCTTAAAAATGAAAAGGGGGAACTTTCCACCAATGAAGAGGAAATTAGAGCAATAATAAGGAGTTACTTTGCCCAACTTTATGCCAATAAATTTGATAAACTAAGGGAAATGGATGACTACCTCCAAAAACATAGGCTTCCCAGATTAACAGAGGAGGAAGTATATTGCTTAAATAGTCCCATTTCGGAAAAAGAAATAGAACAAACTATTAATCAACGCCCTAAGAAGAAATCCCCAGGGCCAGATGGATTTACATGTGAATTCTATCAAACATTTAAAGAACGATTAGCCCCAATGTTAAATAAACTATTTGAAAAAATAGGGAATAAAGGAGTCCTACCAAATTCCTTTTATGGCACAGACATGGTACTGATACCTAAAGCAGGTAGGTTGAAAACTGAGAAAGAAAACTATAGGCCAATCTCCTTACTGAATATTGATGCTAAAAGCTTAAATAGGATATTAGCAAAAAGACTACAGAAAATCATCCCCAACATAATACATCATGATCAAGTTGAATTTATACAAGGAATTGCTATTCAATATTGTATTACAAATGCTAACCTCGGCAATAAGAATCAAGAAAGAGATTAAAGGAATTAGAGTAGGTAATGAGGAAACCAAACTATCACTCTTTGCAGATGATATGATGGTATACTTAGAGAACCCAAGAGATTCTAATAAAAAGCTATTAGAAGTAATGCACAACTTTAGCAAAGTTGCAGGATACAAAATAAATCCACATAAATCCTCAGCATTTTTATACATCACCAACAAAATCCAACAGCAAGAGATACAAAGAGAAATTCCATTCAAAATAACTGTCAAAGCATAAAATATTTGGAATCTATCTACCAAAGGAAAGTCAGGAATTACATGAACAAAATTATAAAACACTTGCCACAAAAATAGTCAGATTTAAATCATTGGAAAGACAGTAACTGCTCTTGGATAGGCTGAGTAAATATAATAAAGATGACAATACTCCCTAAACTAATCTATTTATTTAGTGTTACACCGATCAGACTCCCAAAAAACTATTTTAATGACCTAGGAAAAAATAACAGCAAAATTCATATGGAAGAACAAAATGTCAAGAATTTCAAAAAAAATTAATGAAAAAAAATCAAATGAAGGTGGCCTACCTATACCTGATCTGAAACTATATTATAAAGCAGCAGTCAACAAAACCATGGCTAAGAAATAGACTAGTTGATCAGTGGAATAGGTTAGGTTCACAGAAAAAATAATGAACAACTGTAGCAATCTAGTGTTTGACAAACCCAAAGATCCCAACTTTGGGATAAGAATTCATTATTTGACAAAAACTGCTTGGAAAACTGGAAATTAGTATGGCAGAAATTAGGCATGGACCCATACCAAGATAAGATCAAAATGGGTCCATGATTTAGGCATAAAGAACAAGATCATTAATAAATTAGAGGAACATAGGATAATTTACCTCACAGACTTGTGGAGGAGGAAGGAATTTTTGATCAAAGAAGAACTAGAGATCATTATTGATCACAAAATAGAAAATATTGATTACATCAAATTAAGAAACTTTTGTACAAACAAAACTAATGCAAACAAGATTAGAAGGGAAGTAACAAATTGGGAAAACATTTTTATAGTTAAAGGTTCTGATAAAGGCCTCATCTCCAAAATATATAGAGAACTGACTCTAATTTATAAGAAATCAAGCCATTCTCCATTTGATAAATGGTCAAAGGATATGAACAGACAATTTTCAAATGATGAAATTGAAACTATTTCCACTCATATGATAGTGTTTCAAATCACTATTGATCAAAGAAATGCAAATTAAGACAACTCTGAGATATCACTACACACCTGTCAGATTGGCTAAGATGACAGGAAAAAATAATGATGAATATTGGAGGGGCTGTGGGAAAACTGGGGCACTGATGCATTGTTGGTGGAGTTGTGAAAGAATCCAACCATTCTGGAGAGCAATCTGGAATTATGCACAAAAAGTTATCAAACTGTGCATACCCTTTGATCCAGCAGTGCTACTACTGGGCTTATATCCTAAAGAAATACTAAAGAAGGGAAAGGGACCTGTATGTACCAAAATGTTTGTGGCAGCCCTTTTTGTAGTGGCTAGAAACTGGAAAATGAATGGATGCCCATCAATTGGAGAATGGTTGGGTAAATTGTGGTATATAAATGTTATGGAATATTATTATTCTGTAAGAATGACCAGCAGGGTGAATACAGAGAGTCTTAGAGAAACTTATATGAACTGATGCTGAGTGAAATGAGCAGAACCAGGAGATCAACATACACTTCAATAACAATACTGTATGAGGATGTATTCTGATGGAAGTGGATATCTTCAACAAAGAGAAGATCTAATTCAGTTCTAATTGATCAATGATGGACAGAAACAGCTGCACCAGAGAAGGAACACTGGGAAATGAGTGTAAATTGTTTGCATTTTTGTCTTTCTTCCCAGGTTATTTTTACCTTCTGAATTCAATTCTTTCTGTGCAACAAGAAATTCGGTTCTGCACACATATATTGTATCTAGGATATACTATAACATATTTAACATATATGGGATTGCCTGTCATTTAGGGGAAGAGGTGGAGGGAAGGAGGAGAAAATTCAGAACAGAAGTGAGTATGAGGGATAATGTAAAAAATTACCCATGCATATGTACTGTCAAAAAATTATAATTATAAAATTAATTTTAAAAAAAGAAAGAAAGAAAGAAGCAGAAATGAGAAGGGAGTGAATTCCAGGTATGGGAGAAAACTGGTGCAAAGAAGCATAGATAGAAATTGTACTAGCCTGCGAGAAGGAATGGCAAGATCAGTTCAAGGCACATGAATACACGAAAAGCAATAATAAATACAAAGACTGGAAATCTTGATTGAAAGTAAGTTGCAAAGATATTTAAAAGCTAATAACTCATGTTGTGCCATGCACCTGACAATGTCTTGTTTCTCATATTTTATATTTAATTGTAAAATAAAATTTTAAAGATATAATTATTCAAATATTTAAATATATCTAAATAAATTGATGAAAATTTAAATGAATTAAGATATTTAATTTAAATATTACAAGATATTTTGGGGTTTCCTTATTAGATTTCTTTCTTAAGGACCATGCCTTAAATCCAAATCACTCTGGTTCCCATTGATTGGCCAGTAATAGATCCCAGGCCAATCTCTACTTGGCCATTATTTGAGTTTTGATTGACTTGGATTGGATGTGAATAGCAATTATTTCTGTTTTGACCAGAAACACTAGGAGTCTTCCCTTTCCAGATTGATTTTTTTTTTTGACTAGGTAAAAGAGGCCATTCTTTGCCTGTTTTTTTTACCTAACCTTAATCACTGACTGGGCTTTGCTTTAGTGGAACTGAAACTTGTTAAGACTTTAGCTTAAAAAAGTCATGGCCTTCCACTGCATGGGAATCATTTTCAGTCATTCTGATCTGTTTCTGGCCACTGGACTCAGATGGCTCTGAGGGAAAGTGAGGCAGGTTACCTTGAACAGCCTTCCCTCACTTAAATCCAATTCACCCACATATCATGTCATCAGCTTTCCTGATAAAATGGTTTTCTTTGATAATAAGGGGCAAACAATAATTTGATGTTTTTTTTTATTAAAGATTTTTACTTTTCAAAACATATACATGGACAATTCTTCAACATTAGCCCTTGCAAAACCCAGTGTTCTAATTTCCTCCTCCCTTTCCCCATGCCCTCCCCTAGATGGCAAGTAGTCAAATATATATTAAACATGGTAGAAATATATGTTAAATCCAACATATGCATACATATTTATACAATTATCGTGCTGCAAAAGAGAAATGCAAACAACAACAAAAAGACTGAAAATGTTATGGTGTGGTCCACAGTTCCCACGGTTCTCTCTCTGGGTTTAGATGGCTCTCTTCATCACTGAATAATTGGAATCACATCATTGTTGAAGAGAACCACATCCATGAGAACTGATCATAGTATAATTTTGTTATTGCTGTATATAATGATCTCCTGGTCCTGCTCATTTCACTCAGTATCAGTTCATATAACTCTCTCCAGACCGCTCTGAAATCATCCCGCTGGTTATTTCTTAGAGAACAATAATATTCCATAACATTCATATACCACAATTCATTCAGCCATTTTCCAATTGATGGGCATTCAATTTCCAGTTTCTTGCCACTACAAAGAGGACTGCTACAAACACTTTTGCACATGGGGTCCCTTTGCCTCCTTTAATATATCTCTTTGGGATAACACCGCTGTGTCAAAGGGTATCGACAGTTTGATAACTTTTTGAGTATAGTTTCAAATTGCTCTTCAGAATGGTTGGATCCATTCACAGTTCCACCAACAATGTATCAGTGTCCCAGTTTCCCCATATCCCTTCTAACATTCAGCATTATCTTTTCCTGTCTTTCTAGCCAATCTGGGATGTGTGTAGTGATATCTCAGAGTAGTCTTAATTTGCATTTCTCTGATCAATAGTAATTTAGAGAACCTTTTCTTGGGCTAGAAATAGTTTCAATTTCTTCATCTGAAAATTGTTTGTTCATATCCTTTGACCATTTATCAATTGGAGAATGGGTCAAATTCATATACAGTTGAATCAATTCTCTATATATTTTAGAAATAAATGTAAAAATGTTTTCCCAATTGTTACACCCCTATGGACTACTCTAACCTGGTAGCTCTCCTTAGAGCTACTCTTAATGCCTGTCCTTTGACGGCACGGTTAGGCCACACTTACCCATCTTTGGGCACCAACCCGGATCCCATAGAGACAGACCACCATTAGGTAGGGGTGAAGCAAAAGAAAACTTTATTCTGAAATAGCACATATTTATACCCCACTGATGATATGGGGGAAGGGGGAAGTCCTCTAGGAACCTGGCATAATGGGACTGGCCCGAGAAGGAGGGAGGCGTGGTACCTGGAATCCCTCATGGGACTGTGCCACGCCTCCATGTAGGACTCTCCTGTGCCTCAGAACCTCTCATCCCTCAGGTCCTCCCACATGCCTTGAACTGCATTCCTTGCTTCTAGAGGCTTTTTAACCCTTACACCCAATTTATTGCTCCCTTCTAATCTTGTCTCCATTAGTTTTTTCTTGTACAAAAACTTTGTAACTTAACATATCTGCCCTTTATGAAAAAATTTATATGCTTCACCCCATTTCAAGGGACTAAGAGTTACTACAGCAGAGGAAATAGGTAGGGAAGAAAATGTAGGCAACATATTTCTCTAATTCCAATGCAAACATTTGACCTGATCCTGAATCCTAAGATTATTTAGCCCACTCAAGACCAAGTAAAGCATAATGAATGGAAGCCTAGGCTTGAAATCAAGCAGACCTGAGATCAAATTTGTTCTCAGAAATTTATAAACTTTGTGATCGAGTCATTATATAAATTATACATATATATATTAAATATAATATAACTTAATATCACAAAATTATCTATTTTGTGATCAATAATGATCGCTAATTCTTTCTTGATCACAAATTCCTTCCTCCTGATCTGAGAGGTAAACTAGCCTATGTTCTTCTAATTTGTTTATAATATCATTCTTTATGTCTAGATCTTAAACCCATTTTGACCTTCTCTTGGCATATGATATTAGGTATATTAGGTCAATGCTAGTTTCTGCCATACTATTTTCCAGTTTTCCTAGAACTTTTTGTCAAATAGTGAATTCTTATCCCAAAAGCTGAGGACTTTGGGTTTGTCATTAACTATTTTGTTCTGTGAACCTAACTTATTCCACTGATCAACTGCTCTATTTCTTAGCCAGTACCAAATGGTTTTGATGACCACTGCTTTATAATATAGTTTTAGATCTGGTACAGTTGGGCCACCTTCATTTGCTTTTCTTTTCATTAGTTCCCTTGAAATTCTTGACCTTTTGTTCTTCCAGATGAATTTTTTTATTTTTTCTAGGTCATTAAAATAGATTCTTGGAAGTTTGATTGGTATAGCACTAATAGATTAGTTTAGGTTCCATTGTCATCTTTATTATACTCACTGACCTATTCAAGAGCACTTGATATTTTTCCACAATTTGATGATTTAGTAGATTATGTCCTAGGAAGTTATTCAAGGATTTGAAGGGTTAAATGACTTGATCACAAAGTTTATAAATTTCCGAGAACAAATTTGATCTCAGGTCTGCTTGATTTCAAGCCTAGGCTTCCAGCCATTATGCCTTACTTGGTCTTGAGTGGGCTAAATAATCTTAGGATTCAGGATCAGGTCAAATGTTACCATTGGAATTAGAGAAACATGTTGCCTACATTTTCTTCCCTAGTTATTTCCTCTGCTATAGTAACTCTTAGTTCCTTGCAATGGGGTGAAGCATATATATATATATATTTTTTTTTGTAAAGGGCAGAGATTTAGAATAATAAGACTATTCAGATACATATTAGGATAAATTTTGGACTTGTCCGAGACTGCCAAAGAGCACCATCCCAGTATATTGGTTGTCACTGAATGTAACTTTGTAGCCTATATAATGGGGGAAAGGGGGAATAGATGGAGAGGATTGGAGGGAAGAATGGAAGGAGGAGGAAAATCCTGCTCATTTCCAACAAGGACATTCACAGATAGGTCTTCCTTAAGTTTAAAGAAGACAGTTTTTCTCCTTGATATAGCAGTCCACTTTGAGTTTGGGCCAGATTCTTCATGCCCAAGCATAAACACAGCCCACACACTATCTGTCAGTGTGATTGTGAGAAAAAAGAGGTGGACTGTGTGGAAGGAAAAAAAAAGAGGTGGCTAGGAATAATAATGTTCTCAGGGAATTTCTGTGTGGGAGCATCTTTCATACAAACCCAGTGATATCCAAATTAACATAACAGCACCTTCTCACTCTTTCTCTCTCTCTCTCTTTCTTCCTTGTTTGTTCAAGTTAAGATATTTATAAGACAACAAAATTGCTACAAATATATATTAAGAAACAGCAGCTGCCAATTTTTCTATTGTTAGCCAATTATGCCCTGCACAAATTTGCCTTCTATCATCATGTGATTCTACTTTTGTGTTTGATGAAAAATAAAACCCTTAACTACAAGTTGAATTTTAATGACAATTACCATCATAAAGCTAATTGTTCCAAGTCATTTATTAGATGTATAACAATTACAAAATGATTAGGAAAAAATCATCTCTTTGAGCTGAAATCTGACTTGTATGCCCTTGGAATAAAAAAAAAAAGGAGGGAAGAAAGAGTAACTCTCAAACATATGTTAATTAAATGAAAGTAAATTATAATTGCTAGGTTTCTTTATAAGCTTTCTAGATCACTCAGGGAACAGGTCTTTTTAGAAATGCAAATACTGTAATATGGTTTTTGCCAACTTAAGGATAGAGTCAGAGTTTGAACAGAAATTCAGTATAACCTTTGGAAAACTAGAGGCAGGAGATGGCAGCTTTCCAGAAATTGGGAATGACTTTCTCTTTGGTTTGTGAAGGGTAACAGCTGAAATGTCTGTTTTTCATCCTAAATATCTCTCAGTGAAGTGCTGGATATGCATAGAGGATGTGCTTAGGAGAAGCTATAGTGGAATGCAAATTAACTGGGATGAAGAAGAATAATTAAAATTATTAACTTCTAAATAAATAAATAAACTTTTTATATCCTTAAAATGCTTTTAACCTATATGAAAGCATGCATGTATGATTTCACATATATATTATATATGTGTGTACACACATCTCTGTCAAATGTTAGCTTTTTCTAGTGGGAGGAAAACAGCTTGGAAATCAAAATGTAACAAAATAAAATAAATATTTTTAAAAAATACTTTTAATGTATAATATAGCCTCCTTTGGCTGGAGTCTTTTTGTCTTATGTGACTTGGCATCAAATTCAGAAGATTTAGGCACATATTCAGTTTTTCATCATGAAATAATATCATATTGGGTTTTAAGAATACCTTTGAGAAACAGTTCCATTTTCCAAGTCTAAGCCTGATAATAGACCATAGATTTTCAATAGTGTTTAAACTAAATAAGTTTTCAGTCTGCTGAAACATGTTTATCGCTATTTCCATCCCCTCCATCTCTCTCATCTTAAACTTCTCTGTCATGTGCCATAGTACCAAGATATATTGCAGCATTCCATCTCCATTTGGGGATTTCTGTAATTCTAAAATAGTTCTGTTTTTTCAGTCCATCCATATGTTTTTATAGTTCATCATTCCTCCTATGAAGACAAGATGTCCAAGTCCTTTGGAAGTAAAAAGTCCCTCCAAAATTTTTGGTAGATATTTTAGTTTAAAGAATATGCCCAGGGGTAGCTAGGAAGCTCAGTGGAAGGACCTGAGTTCAAATGTGACCTCAGACACTTAACACGTCCTAGCTGTGTGACTCTGAGCAGCTCAAGTCACTTAACCCCAATTGCCTCTGCAACAACAACAACAACAACAACAACAACAACAACAACAACAACAAAAAGAATATGCCCAGATCTTGAACAAAGAAGTCAATTTCATCAGTAAAGATTACTTTCTTCCTCCAGTCTTTATATTTTCTTGATTGGGACAAGGGTTGTTTGTTTGTTTGTTTGTTTTTTCTCCACAGTGCTGCATACTAAAATTTAGACATCAGTGCAACCAACTAATGCCAGTAAGCTCACACAAATTAGAATACAGGTTTTATTATACTCAGAGTATATGTGTCACACCCTATCAGTAAGTGAGAGAAAAGTAGGGGCTTTACAATTTAACTAGTAAATAGAATTGTGGATTGGAGAAGGAAAGAAAAAAAAGTAGAAAGAAATCTACATGATAACTTTGTTGTATATTTTAAAGGAATGGCAAGTTGTATGTAACAGATTTGTAATTTCACGTGCAAATATCTTTTTGTTATATTCTGGAAATACTTTTTTATTTATTCCATAAATTAAAAATAAAATAAAAATGTAAGAAAAAACAATTCAGTTAGTAATATTTACATAATTTGAAACAAAGAAAAAACTAGTTATACAAAGAAATAAAACATTCTTGTTAAGACATATGTCATTAGTTAGAGGAGATAGAAAAGGGGTATGTTCTTGTTTGTATACTTGGTTTTGTTAAACCTAAAGGAACTAACGAACAGGCTAGAGAAGCTAGGAGACATTCCAGAGACTGAAATGTTCTTTTCAGCAATTAAATTTCTCCTTCGTATCAATTTAGGGAATAAAGAGAAGTAGCTCTTACAGTGGTCCTACAATCCATGCTAGGGTCATACAAAGCAAAATGATTAATACAAAACAAGGTGGTATTAGTTGTATTCTTCCAAAGATTCATTTTCAACAAAAGTTAACCTAAAATTTCCTTATGACAGGAGCAACAGTTATGTTTTTATTTTATCTATTATTCTTTCTGTTCTTCCAATTTCAACAAGTCTATATCATATCATAGTGAAATCCATGATAACTCCTTCAGCTCCTAGGTCTTTGTGAAGGTTTTTACTTGTTTTCTGAGGACTGGACTATTTCACAGCAATAGCTTGGAATTTTCAATAGCTCTCTGTTTTACAATGTGGTGCAACTAATCTTGCTTTATGGTCATGAATGACCACTGAGACATTTTACTTCTATGCATCAATAGCCATTGTAATATCTGGAAGATTATTGAAGTGCTTTTTATGAGCTATAGCCTTTAAACATTTTCTTGGTTAAATATACTTTCTTTAAAAAAAAAAAAAAGAACAGGATTAAAACCAAATGAGAGAGCAATGAAACCCAAGGATACAACAAGGAATTAAGCATTCAATTGATAGAACTAACTAAATGTAGAGAAATCAGCTCCAACCAGTTATCTCTGATCTGTAACAAACATCATGAGTCTTCTTAGTATCATTGTGTCAAAAGATTTTCAAAAGACCATCATTTTTTCTTCACAAAAATAGAAAGCATATCAAAATTGTTACTTTTCCCAAGTAATTTGTACAGCAACAACAAAAAGCAAGAAGTATCTACACAGAATTTCCAGAGCAGGTGTGGTGAAGCTTTATCACACATATTTTTTAGATATGTGCCTCATTACTATTAGGGTCTAAGTTTAACTTAACTCTTCCCATAGATGCTGCATGTGTTTGTGGGAAGGAGTAAACCAGGTTCTTAGAATAATATTTTACATTAATTGTCAAATTTATAGGAATGTGAATCATTCTCCAATTGATTGATGGTCAAAGGTTATGAACAGACAGTTTTTTGATGAAGTCAGAACTAAATATTGTCATATGAAAAATACTCTGTCACTTTTTATTAGAGAAATACAAATTAAAACAGCTTTGAGGTATTACCTTATATTAAATAGGTTGGCTAAATTGTACAAAGGAAAAATTATAAATGTTGGAGGGGTTGTAGAAAAATTGGTACTCTAATAGATTTTTGATGGAATTGTGAATGAATTCAGAAAACAATCTGAAATTAAGCCCAAAGACTTATATAACCGCATATACTCTTTGATGGGACAATTAGTATTCTTATTAACTATTAGGGAACAAGAAAACTTGCATGTTCTAAAATATTTAGAGCAGCTCTCTTTATGGTAGCAAAGAACTAGAAATTTAGAGGATGCCCATCAATTGAGGGATGGCTAAACAGGTTGTGGCATAGGACTGCTTTAAGAAATGATGAGCTGGTAGGTTTTAGAAAAATATGGAAAGATTTGCAAGAAATAATGAATATTGAAATGAAGAAATGAACAAAACCAAGAGAACATTATATGTAATAACAGTAATATTATACAAAGAACAAGAGTGACAATATTATTGTGAATATTATAAATATTCACATCAATCAGAAAAGACCTAAGATCGAAGATTCTATCTACATCCAAAGGAAAAAAAAAACCTGATAACAGAAAGATAGTATGATTTTACATTTATTTATGTATATATCTGTGTGGAATGGTGGCCTTCTCTAGTGAAGGATGTAGAGAGGAGAAAAAAAAGTATATGCAGAGAATGAAAGGAAACTCAGAAGGAAACAGAAAAGCAGAGTAACTTTGAAAATGATATATAGTATATATTATATACTTTTAATAAAATGAAAATAGTGTGAAGTGGAAATTCATGATTTCATATTGAATCCTCTTTTTGAGTTATGCTCTGAAAATGAAAATGTTTGTTTTTTCTTTTTGTATTTAAGTTCAAAGTGAATAAATTATTAAGTTAAAGATAAAGACAATATATGAGAAACAACCCATACAAAAGTGATTATTAGTGATGAAGTGTCCCATGTGAGGTCCAGCAAAAAGACATGTTTTTTTGGGACCTCAAACCATACGAAGGGAAGTAAGTCTTATAAAGGTCGGTTGGAGCATCACTACCAAATGAAAGAATGTCTATATTGCCCTAAATGTAAGAGGGAATCATTGGCATTTATCAGCAAGGGAATGATATCTTCAAATCTGTGCTTTTGGAAAATCCCCTTGGCAGCTGTGTGAAAAATAGACTGGAAAGAGAAGGCTGAGACAGAGAGATCAGTTAGGAGGTTATCACAAGAATTAAATGACAAATGATAAGGACCTTGAACTAAGGAAATAGCTATATAACTAGAGAGGTGGTATAAATGTAACAGGTTTGTGTGGAGGCAGAAGCAACAAGGCTTGGCACCTGAATGAGAGTATGGAACTTGCCCCTACAAGCTAATTGTGTGGCACTGTGATCTGCAGTTGGCATGAGTATGAAGAAATTGCTTTTTCTCCAGCCCACGAATTCTCATTTGCATTTAGAAGGAGAGATAAGAGGGAGTTGGAGCCACACAATCCAAGAGGAATGAAGCCAAATTTGCCTGGGCATTGTTCTCAACAATGGCTGCCTCCTCCCATCCTTGGGATTCCGAGTAGCAAACTCCTTCCCACCAACCACATGCCAATGTAGACCTATGTGCCCCACCAACCCATCAAGAAATAATCTTTTTCTCCAAACCTGAAAGATTGAATCCATCTGAGGCACTGACCCACAGCTAAATGCCACAGGAGATAGAGCCTCAGATACCTACTGGCTGTGTGATGAAGGGCAAGTCATTTAACTCCACCTTGCTTTAGTTTCCTCAAATATAAAATGAGAACAATAGTAATAATAGTGCCTACTATTTTGTGATGACCAAATGAGATCCTTTTTGTTAAATGTTTAGAGCACCTGAAAAATAGTTGTTTAATAAATGCCAGTTCTCTTTCTTCCTTTCACAAAGAAACAAACAAACGTTCTCACAAGCAAAAGCAAAAATGGCCCCACTACCAAATACTTCAAGGAGAGAGTTTCTGGGATGTCACATTGAATGAAGGCTTCTTCACATCCTATACCTGCAGCTGAACACCTTTTTGGAGATGGGCACTTCTCTAGGGACTGTTAGGATGGAATAGTCCCTACCCAAGCTAGATCTGAAACTAGGTTTCATCATCACTTTCTCCTCCAATTCTGTCCCATCATATGTGTGGGCAACATGATCTTTGACTCCAGACCAACATAGTTATATATAAACCCAACACATGTGCTAATAAAAAGCACAAAAGGAGAGAGTTCCAGACCCCCAACAACATTAGGTACTGTGGCCACACTCCTCCTCTGGACCTCAATTATCCTCACTTTCTACATCAAACACACACACACACACATACGCATATATCCACTTACTCTTTTCCGACATTTGGCTCATCAGTATACATCCAATAGTCTGTGCTAACATATGCCAGCCTTTCCCACTATTTGGACCCGTTAAACGTCTAGTGGAAATTTCAAGGTGATCAGCCACATTGGAGTTTGAGTACCATGGGAACATGACTATAATACTAAGGAAGTTGGTATGCTGCTTTAATACATGCAAATTTATATATGTGTATGTGTATATGCACATATATACACAAATATGTATGTATATATACATATATACACATATATACACATATATTGTGTATATATACATATATATGTGTGAATAAACATATATATATATATATATAAACTTTATTTATTCCCAAGATAATTTCTCATATATTTCACAAGATGCCATTAACAACATCTTCTATCCCCATTAAAAAACAACAACAATAACAAGTCACTTTGTTTCTCCTGTGAGCCCCACTTCAATCAGGAGGTATCTATCAGACCTTAAGTCTTGTAGAACTACTCTAAGGTTAAATACTCTTCAGGAAGAAGAAAGGCTTCAAGCATCAGTTCTCTCAGTCAGTTAAGCAGCACCATGGATAGAGCCCTGGGCCTTGAATCAAGATGATTTGAGTTCAAATCTATACTTAGATATTTACTGGCTATGTGACCTGAAGCAAGACTTTTAATCTGTTTCTTCACTCTAAAATGTGGATAACAATAGCACCTATTTCCCACAGTCATTATAAGGACCAAGTAAACCTCTCAGCTCATTGTCCAGTACATATATGCATTATATAAATACTAGCTCTCATTGTTGTTATTATTATGATTACTTGGCTAACCCATCAGTACATTATATCTGGGCCAAAAACAACCGGTCAGTTGTTTCAGCCATGTCCAACTCTTCATGACTCCATAGACCTCTGTCCATGGGATTTTCTTGGCAAAGATATACTGAAATGGTTTGCCATTTCCTTTTCCATTTGGCAAATGGTAAAAATGGCAATATTTTCCATTGGTAAACAGAGAGTTAGTGACATGTCCAAGATCACACAACTGGAAAGTTTCTAAAACTCACTCTCTCAGTTCAACACTCTATCTATACTATCTATTGGTCCCCTGTCAGAATCTACAGATGAAAACTGAATTGAGCCAAAAGTGAATAAGAAGAGGAACACAAGCAGGATCATCTTTGGAAAATTATAGTGTGCTTCTAATGACCCTACACTTCTTTCTGAAACAGAGGCCATAGTTTTTTTTTGTTGTTGTTGTTGTTTGTTTGTTGTTTTTGTTTGTTTTCAGTGATTCTATTTGGCTGCTGATCTCAGAACTGCCCTTCCAAAAATAAAAGTTTCAGAAATGATAGAAGTCATGCAGTTGAGAGGAATATAGCAGGCATAAGCCATAGTATATTACCAATGGAGAAATGTGTTGAAAATTCAACATAAAAAAAAAGAGAAAACACTATGAAATAGAGATCAGAAACTTCAAATGTACATGTACAGAATAGGAATGACTAGACTTGACAACAATCCATAAAGAAAAGATTTCTGATTTTTATTTGATAACAAACTCAATATGAGCTAGAAGCCATTAGAAGCTAGAGCAGTCTTGGACTATGTTAATATGGCTTCAAAATTAAAGCAGATAATTGTCTTCTGCATTGTGTAATCAACATCAAAGATATTCTGCATATTTACAATATAAGTTCTTTGCATCAAGTGACTATCATTATATTTGTTTCCTCAGCCCTGGCACATTGTCTAATATATAAGAGACACCTAATAAATGATGTTAATTGATTGATTGCATACTAGTCTGTTCAGGGGGCAATAATAGTGACTATCTCAAAGGACTGTGGTAGGGATCAATGAGAAGATTATGTAAAGTGTTTCACAAATCTTAAAGCTTGATATAAATGTTAACTATTCTTATTATATGATATAAATTATATAAAATAATATAATATTGATTATAAATAAATTGTTATATAAACATAATTATAATATATATGTATTTGATATATTATATATAATTATATTATTAAATTATATATTACATAATAATATAAGAGTAGCTTTAGACAGGATATAATAATGGTTTCTATATACATGAAGGATTGCCTTCAAATATTTTTGATATTGTTCTAGAGGCCAGAATAGGTCCCAATGAGGGGCAGTTACAAGGGGGCTAATTCCAGTTCAATATTAAAAGACTCATCTGATAATAGGAACTGAATCACTGACTGTCTTTCAAAATAACATATTCCCCACAGTTAGAAATGCTAAAGCAAGAGCCAGATATCTCCTTCAGTAAATTGTAGAAGGGATTCCTACATAGAGACCTGATGTAGACTAAATGACTTCTTGGTTCTTTTTCAACTCTAAGCTTCTATGAGAATCTGAAATGGAGAAATCTGAACTCCACCCATGCTTCATATGCATACTTGTGTTATCTTAGAAGGGCATAAGAACTAAGAGGAAAATGATCAATGTGAATAGGATATAGGGTTTCCAAAAGTCATAGGCACAAAAAGTAATAGCAAAAATTTTTCACTTATATAATGTTTTGAAGATTATAAGATGCTTTCTTCACAATAATCTTGCGTAATTATTAGTATCCCCAGAAGATTAATTCTTATATCTGTGAATCAACTTGTCTATAGTCATACAGCTGGTAAATGTCAGAACCCAGAGTCTACTGGGGATTTCAGTCATCTGATCAATTTTTGGTTGTTTCTCCTTCCCTTTTCAAAAAGGACCAATGACATCACAGAGTGACTTGCTAAGGAGTTGGATTTAAGTGAGGCAGATTTACACATAATTAACAGCCTCACTCTCTCTTCCTGAGTCATCAAAATATAGTGGCAGGACAAAAGTCATCTTGGCTGGCAATGACGTGGGATGTAGTGAAAGACCAGGCATCTTTGATGTCTGGCCAAAGCTCTAAGCACCCCGCAGCACCTGCTTCAAGGCTGTTGGAACAAATTGTTCTCAACATGGTTCCACCAGGAGAAGTCTTCACACACTTGGAGTAGACAACCCATTAATTCACGGATGGATTTGAGACCCGCAACCCAGTTTAGCTCACTGCTGGGAAGCTTTACCAGGCTGTGGCTCCTGTACATGATGAAGTTTCTTGGAGCCACAGGTAAGAGTTGAAGAGACTAGACACCAAAAGTGGATGCACAACCCCAAAAAAGGGCTCTGCAAGCCCTCAGATCAGAGGTGCTGATCCTCCCTGAATACCCCATCCACCTGATTACTATATATAAAAGTAAAACCATAATGTTTGAAAATACCAGTTGGGTGCTGCTCATGAAGAGAGAAAAAAGATATGGGGCTAAATCTTGTCTCTATCCCTTACTACTTAGATAATCTTAGAAAAGTCATGTAACTTCTGAGGGCCTTAGATTCCTCATCTGCATTAAGACAAGAGGATCCAAATAAACAACCTTTTAGATCCCTTCTAACTTCAAACCTGTAATCCAGTGATTCTATGACATGTAGAAGACCTATTATTACAATTCAGCTATTTAGACGATGATCATTGGCTTGTGCCTGGCCAAAATGAATTGAGTGAATCATCAAAGAAGAATGAGCTGAAGTTTCCAATGATTTATATGTGAGTTCTCAGCTCTTGAGAAATTGAAAAGGAGCCACAGAAAAAGACAATCTTGTTATGTTCATTAAATCTAATGGGGAGAAGGACTAGACCTAATGTATAGGGAACACTCAGGTGAAAAATTCCCTCCATCAATGAAGGTTTACATTTTCCCTGAAACTTAGTTTTAAAATCCATTGCCTAGAGCAATGGTTCTCAAAGTATGGTCCAGGGACTCCTGAAGCACTTTTAAGAGGAACACAAGGTCAAAACTAAGAATGATAAATTATAATAAGTAAATCATTATAATAATAATAAGATGTTTTACCTAATATAATAAATGTTGATAGATTTAATCCACAGTAACCAAATATGGCAAAGGGGAAAAGGAGAGAAGATAGTCCCCAATCATTTTTAAGAGTGTAAAGGAGCTCTGAGATCAAAGAATTTGAAAACTATTGGCCTTGAATATTGAGAGCTTAAATTACAACAAAATTGCAATCAGGAAAGGTCAGAGTCAGAACTTGAATCAAGGTTTCTATTGAGACAAGTTCTCTTTTTAAATCAATCTAATATATACTTAAAAAACTATATTAATAAAATTTCAGTTTTTGACACAATCCTCATCTATTTTTTGTATACTAAAATGTTCATGCTTGTTAATGCTTATTAAGTTCATTTTAAAAGTTTGGTTTTATAATATTAAAAAGACAGTAAAAGAAATGATAGGAATCCAGAAAAACCTTATTCATAAGTAGTAACACTAGCTTATCTTATATACCATCCCAGTGTGAATTATCATTTTGACCACTTACATTTTATATTGTCGGAAATTTTCTCAATAAATGCTTTCCCTTCCATTGCCCACCCCCAGCTTCAAGTTAAAAAGACCTTAAAAGAGGTCACACAATATAATGCAAAAAGTTCTGGTCCTAGTCCAAATGCCTGAGTGCTTCTCACCCTCACAACTCAGTTGGATGACCTTCAGCCAATTTCCCCTCCTTGGATCTCAGTTTCTCCATTTTTAAAACAAAAGAGTTCAACTGGATGTTCCATAAGGTCTCTTTACCAATTTACCAAATAACCAAATCTCCCATTTTACAGATGAGAAAACTAAAGCCCGAAAATTACTGAATGATTTGCCCAAAGTTACACAACTATGAAGTGGTAGAGCCAGCGGTAAAATTCTGACTTCTAATCCAGAACTCTTGGAACTCCAGTAATAAATACCTTGTTAGTAGTGCTACTAAGTTAGCACTACCACACCTTCCTCACTCTCTCTCCAAAAAATTAACTCAAGCTTATAACTCATGTTCACCAGGAAGTCTTCAGTGGTTAACTCCACCCCAACCACCTCCCCTCAGTAATTATATGCTCACTTTGCTAGAACTGTCATTAGTGTATACTCCCTGTGGTATGTTAATTTGTACTCATTTGCATGTTGCCTAGTAAGCATTCTTCAGTTATTTTTTTGGAAGGTTTTTTTCAAAAACAAGTTGCACTGGGTCAAGGAATTGTTTCTTTTATAGTCTCCTTTCTCTACTCGCTGCCCGTAATAACAAAGAGCATGCTTAGCACACAGTAGGCTTGCCACAGTTAAGATTGACTTGTTTATTGATTATAATGTTTGATAGTGCTAAGGTCAAGGGCTGAGACTCTGCTATGTGTTAGCTGTGAGACGTTGACAAATTCTTTAACTCTTCTGTAACACTATTATCTCATCTGGGGAAAAAAATAAAGACTATGATGCTTGTGATAGATCAGAGCCAAGGGTTTAGGAAAAACTGCATACCTAGCTAAAGAATATAGAGCAATTTGTTGCTTACTTGTTAGTCCTTATTTGTCCTCTGGGGAAAAAAAAAAATCTGATTGTCTGATTGACAATTCCTTGATAAAAGATATTCTTTCTCCTTACCTGGATGAAAAGACAACCTGCCTTCTTCCTTATCTCTCTTTTATAATTTACAACCTTGTAGGCTGTTTGCTTGATAGTTAAGCCCTAATTTTTAAATATATTAAAGCTCTCATCAAACGATTCCAGATTTGCTTAACTCCTTTAGAGACTAGTCCATCAACTATGGTTTAAATACTCTTTTGTGACTTTGAGAATCTCTTAGAATTCTTTCAAACTATGAACCATGAGTCTCAGACTTCCTTGCACCATCTGCCACACAAGAGTTGTTGTAAGTCTGAAAGGAGATGATCAGTCTGAAAGTGCTGAAAAAACCACAAGGTTCTCTGTAAATGCAAGCTATTATTATTACTTAAGAGCTTTGATTGCCTCATTTGCATCTGTATAGAAGAAGAAAAAAGAAGAAGGAGAAGAAGGAGGAGGAGGAAAAGGAGAAGGAGAAGGAGGGGGAGGAAGAGGAGGAGGAGGAAGAGAAGAAGAAGAAGAAGAAGAAGAAGAAGAAGAAGAAGAAGAAGAAGAAGAAGAAGAAGAAGAAGAAGAAGAAGAAGAAGAAGAAGAAGAAGAAGAAGAAGAAGAAGAAGAAGAAGAAGAAGAAGAAGAAGAAGAAGAAGAAGAAGAAGAAGAAGAAGAAGAAGAAGGAGGAGGAGGAGGAGGAGGAAAGAAGAAAGAAGGGATGAAGGAAGGAAGGGATGAAGGAAGGAAGAAAGGAACGAAGGAAGAAAGAGATAGTAGAAGGAAGAAAGGAGAAAAGAGAAAGGAGAGGAGGACGGTGAAAAGGAAGAAGAATCAGGAATGTGGATTTGAATCTCACCTGTGATCCTGGGCAAATCATTTAACCTCCCTAGGAGGCAATGTCCTTATGGGGAAAATAAAGGCAATGTTCTCTGTAACCCTTTAAAGCCCCTTCTGACTCTAAATCTGTGATCCTAAGACAAAAGGTAAGCTACCAGAGGGCAAACACTACTTTGTTTTAGTGTTTGGGTTTTGAATTCCCAGTCCTAGCACATAATGAGATTGGTTAATAATTGATTGTTAATTGGTTGGTTGGCTGAAGGAAACCCAAATCCCTCATACCCAAGCTGGTGCTCTTGAGCTACAAGGCAGCCTCTCCACATTTAGTACTTCATTTATCCTTGTATTTACCCTTGTGCTTTGATAATCTTTCTATATAGTGAAGATAGGCTGTTATTAATATACTTTATTTTACAGATGGCAGCCATCACCAGTCATCTTAACATGTGTCTTGTCCCTGGACTCTGATAGCTCTAGAGGAGAGAGTAAGGGTAATGATATTGTTCAACTCTGCTTTCCTTAAATCCTATTCACTTACAAGTCAAAATCTAATTCTCCCGATGACACTAGTCTGCTTTGAGAATAAAGGATGAACAACCACATTTTACAGAGAGAAAAATGGAGGGAGGCTAAAATTAGTTATGAAATATTTTGTTTAAAGGTTACACATTGAGTTACTGGCAAATGTGGAAAAGAAGACAGAACAGGTCTCCTGATTTCCAGTGATTTTTAACTTGCTTGCTACAGAACCACTACAGGAAACAACTAAAGACTAAGATACTTTAGTTTAACTTCAATAGCCATCACTTGGGGTTTTTAAGTATCCTAAAAATAAGTTTATTCCAAAAATGATGATCTCAGGAAGGTTTGAAACCTGCTTAGTTGTGGGTTCTGTCTGATATACAAACTTTTTAAAAAATTTTTTTCTTCTAAGAGCGATGTTAAAAATTCCTTATCTAGATGAGGTTACACAGAGTTTAAAGGAAATTTTTAAAGGTTCTGTGGTTTTTAACTGCTGTTTAAGACATCTAGGAGTTGTTTTTCACCCTTATTTTGTGTAATAGCTTATGTATATGCCATATCTGCTTGGCTTCATCTCCTATCTTCTATCCACACTTCTAGTGTCTGAGTTCCTTAAGGGTCAAACACCTGTGTCTAGCTTTGCTCTTACTAGATTCTTAAATTTATAGAATGTAATTGAGTTGCAAAATTAATGAACCACTAATTTTCTTAGGATGCCTTAGGGAGTAATGAGAAGAAATATGGTGTATTGGGTAAAGAGATGGTCTAGAGTCAGGAAGACCTGAATTCAAGTCCTCACCATTGACTTACTAACTGTGTGAGTCTAAATAAGTCACTTAACCTCTCAATGCTTTTTCACAATTATCACAAAACTTTAAGATTAAGCAAAAAAGAAAGGGCTATCTATTCTGCATTAGGAGAAGAAGGCTCTCACTAGATGCTGCCTACACCAATGAAATCATAAGTATGGTCAAAAAAAATTCAAGAGATGATACGAAAGCCTGCAAGCTAGAAAAGAAAAGCCTGATGGGTGCCATACTAAGATTGAATATTCCTTCTGAGGAGCTCTTGAGTTTTTAAATATTAATTTGTCTTTCTTTGGGGAGGTCACAAAAGCCTGAAGACAGCTCAGAAATGTAGGGTTCTGGGTAAGAGGAGGAGAGTATGGTGGCTGGATGTGGCAGAGGTCTAGCAAAAGCAATAAAGTAAATTAGAGTGATTGTCCTGGGCTCCAGCTTTGAAGAAGAACCATAGGTATGTACATAGACCATGGGAGCCATTTGTTGTTCTCCAGTTATGTCTAACTCTTAGTGACCCTGAGGTTTTCTTAACAAAGATAATAAACTGGTTTGCCATTTCCTTCTCCAGATCACTTTACAGATGGGAAAAATGAGTCAGACAGAATGGAGTGAGTTGTCCAAGGCCCATATTTGAATTCAGGAAGATGAGTCTTCTGGAGTTCAGGGCCTGACTTCAGGATCTCTAAGGGTCCCCTATTTCAATGGTCAAATTCAAAAAGAAACAGATTGATAAACTGTAGACCTGCAATCCACTTAGAAAACCACACTTAACATTATCTTTGTTTTATTGTGTTTTCTTTATTTTTACATATTTTCTCATTACATTTTAATCTGATTTAAGCCTCATTAGAAAATGTTAATAGGCTTCCATGACCTGAGACACCATGCTTGATATCACTGACCTATTTCAATCCCTTCATTTTATAAACAAGGAAATCATTAAGAGGTCAAAGGACTTGTCCAAAGTCATATAGTAACAAAACTGAGACTTGAACATAGGTCCTCTGACTTTGAGTTCATGATCCTTTCCCTTTTTAATTTTTAAAAATAATAATAGCTTTTAAAAAAACACATAATAGTGTTCAACATTCACCCCTGCAAAACTTTGTGTTCCAAATGTTTCTCCTTCCTTCCCCCTCCCCTCCTACATCATACTTTCCTTTCCATAAAACTTTTACATTGGATTTTAAAATTCTATTGGAGAGCTGAAAGGAGAGAGAGTTGTAATTAAGGGAAAGGAGAAGTGAAAAAAGAAAATAATTTTTCTTCCTTTTTTGCATTAAAATTGTTCTTTTCTTTTCCTTTTCTTTATCTATCTATTAACTTACCATGCCCTCTCCCCATATCAACAGAAGCCCTTTTTTGTAATAATTAGGTATAGTCTAACAAAGCAGGTCAATACATTTCAATGTCTAAGAATGCATATCTCATTCTATATCTCTAGCCCATCACTTCTCTGTCAAGTTGTGAGTGGGATTTTTCATCATCAGAGTTTAAAGTGACTATTATTCATCACTTTGATCAGTGTTAAGGTTTTTCAAAATGATTCTCCTTCATATCATTATTGTTGTCAAAGATACTATTCTCCTGGTTTTACTCATTTCCTTCTATATAAGTTGGTATATCTTTCCACATTTTCAATTCATTGTTTCATGACTTTTACATGGAGGCAATAAAGAGAGAGACAGAAACAGAGAGTGTGAGAGAGACAGAGATAGAGAGGGGGGAGGGAGGATGGAAAAGAGAGAGAGAGAGAGGAAAGATTTGAAACAAAAAAAATCTAGTTTCATGCCTCTGGAACACAGCATCTATATAACTCTGGACAATTCATTTAACTTCTTGATACTTTATATTGGTAGCTCTCTAAAATGCAGAAAAGGTGCTAAAATGTTTTTTATAGAGAGACTTTCCTCTCTCTATTAGTTAGTCCTAAGTTCTCTCTACTAATGAAATCAAAGGTCTGGTGCCGATGCCATCCCTTCATTGGAATAGAACAATTTGTTCAGTGTTTCTCCTCTAAATGGGCACCCATTCAAGTTCATCTTTAATATCTTCTTGCACCTGCCCCAAAATCTCACAGCCTAGTGACTACTCTGCTTGCACAAAATACCTACTAATTTAGTATCTTCAATCACTTAGGAATGTGGGAATCTCAGTCATCAGTGATTTGGCTGAGTTAACTAAACGAATTAAGGAATAAAATTTAAAAATGTTTTCAGGCATCAAACATATAAACATCAACTATCAATAACATCCCTTTGTTGCCTACTTATTCTCAAGTAATAGAACGATGTACCTTAAAAAGAAAGAGAGAAAAAATATAAGCTCCTTGCCTTTTTTTTTTTTTTTTTTTGTATCCTCAGCGTGTAACACAGTGCCTGGCACACAGTAAATGCTTAACAATTACTGATTGATTGATTGATTGAAATTCTGCTGTAATGGCTATCTTGCAAAAAAAAAAAAAAAAAATCTTCCAAAAGACAAAAGTCTGTGGAATCATTGGAGGACTCAAAAACTGAGTGCCCTTGCTATTTCCCTGCCCATATGCACACATAAAGATTTAAAGTGGTGGCTTTCTGAATAGCCCCTACTTTTTATCTATTTCCCACAATAGAAACCTCATATTCGTTGTTCTTCCGGGTATCTTACAAAGAATCAAGAGAGACAGAAAGTAACTAGCAGTTTGTTGTTTTTTTTTTAAGCTGGGCTAACATTTGAGCCAAATTCATTTTAACTAGGGAATTATGACAGGAAAGGAATAACTCTAATTAAATAAGTATTAGTCTCAAATCGTGTGAATAATGACCACTTGGAAGCTTCTCAGTCCCCTTAATAGCTAATTAACAACTCATGGCTGGGATCCTTTTGTTTCCCAAGGCCGGAGAAGGAAGGAGCCTGTGACTGATTAATGAGATGGCTTAAACAGGATTAAAACCAGGAAGGTGGTACTCCAAATTTGCAGACTCATTCTCATCACCATGGTTTAGGAAAAGAAGGGATTATTTTTAGGGAGGTATTGCAATTAAAATATGCCTTGAGCTCCCAGAGAGGGGTCAAGGGCATTACTCTGATGATAATTCCTTTCATGTGATCCATTTTTGAATTCCTCATTTTCTTCAGCCTAAAAGGGGTTAGGATCAGCTGTTTCTTAGGCCTCTTAGTCCCACCATAGTCTCTAAAATAGGTCTCTTCACATCTATGAGTTTTTTAGTTTTTATCTCTCTTAGAGAAAACTGAAGATACTGAATCAAAAAGTCTGTGGAGCTAAGGAGAATTTTAGAAATTCATTTAACCATTTCATTTCATAAATAAATGGAGCATATGTATGTGAGAGATAGAGACTGAGACAAAAAAAAAAACAGAAATACAGGAAAAAGAGATAAAGAAACAGATAAAGAGAGACAGACATGATGAGGTTAGTGGCAGTTTAGAGAGTTGTGGGAACACCTGTTTGGTCAGCACAGGTTTAATGTGAAAGAATTCATGAATCCAAAATATTAGACTGACAAAAGGAAGTTTATTGTTGGCACTACAGAGGTCAGTTTTTGCTAGGAAGAAAGATTTTCAAGCTACAAAGTCCTGGCAGAGAAATAAAGGTCCTAGCAGAGAAATCCTGGCAGAGAAATAAACAGAGATGTTAACACTGAGAAGAGAATGTCTTCACAGAGGGTAGGGGTCCTGACAGCTATGCCAAAGCATTTGACATTCTGCAAAGAATGAGTGAACAAAAACTTATTTTATGAGCAGATCTTGAGGGGAGAGGGGGCACAGCTCGATTTGATCAGCCCAGGATCTCCCAATTGAATGAAATTTCTTTGAAGGTTTTTTCAGCCTGAATTTGAATGGAGATCAGGCTGTCAATGGGATGGGAGGGGTGATTTGCTTTAGATAAGGCCAGCCAGGAGGATATTCTCTCTCATAGACTCTGTGGAGTCTGGGAGACCAGGAATATCCCTTCTTTTACAGATCAAAAGGGGACACAATTTTATTTTTTTTAATTTTTTTATTATACCTTTTTATTGACAGAACATATGCCTGGGTAATTTTTTACAACATTATCCCTTACATCTGTTCCAACTTTTCCCTTCCCTCCCTCCTCCCTCTCCCCTAGGTGGCAGGCAGTCTTATACATGTTAAATATTTATAGTATATCCTAGATAAAATATATGTGTGTAGAACCAAACAGTTCTCTTGTTGCACAGGGAGAATTAGATTCAAAAGGTAAAAATAACCTGGGAAGAAAAACAGAAATGAAAACAGTTTACACTCATTTCCCAGTGGTCCTTTTCTAGGTGTAGCTGATTCTGTCCATCATTGATCAGTTGGAATTGAATTAGAATTGTTGAAGATATTCACTTCCATTAAAATACATTTGTTTTGACCTCTACCAAGCTCAGGTAAATTGGCAAAGGGTTAAATAGGTTGTTATCTACCTAAGTGGTCATTATTTTACCATGAACAGTTCCCCTTGAATTTTCTAACTCAATAAATGGTGACAATATGAGTCTTCCTTAATGATCGCCAGATTCTTCAGAACAACTATCTGTTTTCATCATCCCTTCCCTTTCCCTCTTTCCTATTGCTTATTTTTTCTATTATTTTTAACTTTTCTTATCATTTATTTTATTTGCTTAGTTCTTCTCTTTCAATTGACCCCCACTTCTAATCCCCCATCTTCCTAATTGTTGTTGAAGTGTATAGTGATCTCCTGGTTCTGTTCATTTCACTCAGCATTAGTTCATGTAAGTCTCTCCAAGCCTCTCTGTATTCATCCTGCTGGTCATTTCTTACAGAACAATAATATTCCATAACATTCATATACCACAATTTACCCAACCATTCTCCAATTGATGGGCATTGATTCATTTTCCAGTTTCTAGCCACTACAAAAAGAGCTGCCACAAACATTTTGGCACATACAGGTCCCTTTCCCTTATTTCTTTGGGATATAAACCCAGTAGTAGTACTGCTGGATCAAAGGGTATGCATAGTTTGATAACTTTTTGGGCATAATGGGGACACAATTTTAGAGTGATAATTTTACAGATTAAAGGAAACACCATTTCGTGCCCCATCAGACAGACAGGAAAGAGAGAGAGAGAAAAAGACAGAGTCAGACAAAGACAAGAAAAGGAGATAAACAAAGATATAAAAAGAGACAAATAGGAGACAGAAAGATAGAGACAGAGAAAAACAGAAAGACAGAGAGAGGGGGAAAAGACAGACAGGAACAGAGACAGAGGGAGACATAGAATTTATTAAGCTGTACTAAGCACTAGAGAGAACACAAGACAGTCACTGACCTATAGGAGCTTACCTAATGAAGGAAGACAAACACAAAAAGGGGAAAATGAACACAAAACAATTACTGGGATGATAGAGCTAAAGCTAAAAAGGATCTTAGAGTTCATCTAGTACAATTCCTTCATTTTACAGTTGAGGAAACTGAGGGCAAAAGAAGGATAAACAACTTATAGAGGATGAATTAAGATTTCAAAAATATTTGGAAAAGGTTCTTTTTTTAGGATTTTATGTACATGTGCAGAAATGTCTCTCTAAAAGCCTAAAAAAATCCAGACAAAAAATGCAGCAAAAATACCAGGTGACAATAGCTCTGATTGTTGGGATATGACTGATTAAAGGAAAACAGCCCCATTAAAATAGAGAGTTTTATATAATAAGAACTAAGATAAGGCATTTTGTAACTCAGGCTGAAAATCAATCAACTAAGGCAATATGGCACAGAAGGAATATTGACTCTGGAATCTGAGGACCTGAGTTCAAATCTCACTTCTGATCCTTACTTAAAGCATCCTGGGTGTCCTTTACTAAAAAAAAAAAAAAAAAAAAAAAACAGTGTCTCAGAGGTCTCTTACAGCTCTAGATCAAATAAGTTGTGATCAGGACCTCAAGCTATGGGAAGAATTCTAGAAATGCTCTCTTTATCCATAGAGTTTACTTTCACAATCAAAAGTCCCAATGGTCTCCACATGGAAGTAAAAAAAGAACAATTTCTGAATTTAGGAATTCTAACAATCTTCTGTGAGAAGTAGGGAATATCAACTCTGACTATCCCCTATCCCAACTTGTAGAAGTCTATACTAGGGATAATAATAATAAAAATGTAATACTTTAAACCTCTCTCTTGAGGTTCACAACAGTACCTATTGTATAACTTATAGTCTTTCTTTTTTACATGTTATTTATTTTTTTACTTCATAATCATAAACTTAACTTGGTAGTCTAGCACTATTGGTGGAAAGAAACAGAAAATAAAATCCAAAAAGAATTATAACCAATGAGAGCACAAGGATTATAGGATTGAAAACAAGAATGGGGATAGTCATGTGTTCTCCATAGCTACAGAAAAAAATGTTGGAGGGTAGGGGAAGGGGGAAGAAAAGAGGAACATTTATAAGATTGAAACACAGTTAGCAATGATGTTACTCTTTCTGGACTTGCCATTTCAGTATGCAGAGCACTCTTTGGATCTAGAGCATCTATTCCTTCTTTCACAGGGTCAACACCCACAAGTTTATCATCCAACCAACCAATCTTAGCAGTAGTGATGAGCTATTGAGTGCCATTGTACCAAGCCTAGCATTTGCCATGGAAAAGATGCCAGGGCTAGAGTGCTTCAGAATAAAGGTCCCAGCAGCCAATTTCTGCTCTCATATGGACTTGCCAACAGTTCCACGGTAGCATGTGAAATCACCGTACTGGCAAATGATCCCAAAAACAGCTCTGTGAAACCAGCATCTCTTCTAAATAAATCCCTTCTCTCTGATGCTCCAAGTACAAAAGTTGTCCACTGCCTTTGAAACTGTCTGTAAATAGACAAAACTCAACCTCAGGGCTTATGACTAGTAGAGATACTAGGTACAATGGGTTGAAGGCAGCTATGGAGCTATGTCAGGGGATAGTAAGTAGTATCTGTAAAGACACAACTTAGAATCCTAAAAAAAAATGCAGGGAGACTGAGAAATTAAGTAATTTGTGCATAGTTATACAATTGCTAAGTGTTGGAGGCAGCATCCCAAGCTAGGTTTTTTGGATTCCAAAACTAGTATTCCATCCTCTAAGGCATGGAAAAAAAAGCTTGCTAAGTAAGATAGAAAATTCTTAGATGACTCTTGAATTGAAATCACTCCATATTATAGCATACCCCACAAAAATAGAAAAAAAATATGAATCAAAAGCATAAACTCAATATCCCCAAGCCACACAAGGGCCCAGCTTTGAGGTCATGAAGAAGCAAGTGTTACATCTCTCCCTGTGGATGGATTTCCTGTGGAATTAAAAAAGTAAATTCTTTATTTTCTGACATGGTTAAAGAATGGGATAATCATATAATCATTTATTAAGTACCTACTATATATTAGATTTTGGCAGTGGAAATAAAAAAAATTACCGAGTTAAACCTTGGAAGAAACCCAATATTAGTACTGTTGAAGGAGAAATATATTTTGGGTACGTTGAATTTGTTAGATCTTCTAACTGGTTTAGAGTTGTTATCTAAGTAAGAGGCAGTATAATGTAATAGACAGGAGCTTAGAACTAAAGTTAGAAGAACTAGGTTCAAATTCAATACTACCCATTATTAAAGCTAGAACTTTAAGCAAGTAACTCCATCTCAGTTTTCTCATCTATTAAATGGGAAAATAGTGAAGATAGGGGATGAATCATAATAATCACATCACCTACCTAAGGGTTGTAAGGAGTAGGACAACATGAGCTTAAATTCAAGTTTTGGGTCTATTCATGTGCCTTTGACATGTTCCTTCTCTTCAATCCTCTAGCTCCATATATGTACAGATAGACACAGAGCCTGGCATATAGTATATTATTATATTAATAAATTCTTATGATTGATCACCAATGAAAAGAGGATCAAAAAGATATTCTCTAAGTTTTATTCTGAATCATATGATCCTATAAAATAAGATAATGTATAAAAAACATTTTATAAATTGCAAAGAACCATAGAAATGTCAGCTATTTATGTCTGTGATACATGTGGATGCCCAATATTTAAAATTTGGAATGAAATAAAAGGGGATGATTATCTTTGGCCAGGTTTCTCTTTGTTCCTTTAGACGCCTTTGCTCAGGGAGTTATGGGAGAGGCAATGTTGTAAGTATTGCAGGAGAGTGTTTCCAAGGAATGGACTTCTGTCTGGGGCTTCTATATTTGTTGTTTTCTATTCTAGATGAAGAGCTTGGGGTCTCTGATCTTGGAAGTTTTCAAAATCAGGAGTATGCTTATATATCCTAACACTTTTTTTCGTTAGTTCAATATTAGAACTTAGAGGGCCAAGAAGGGAACTTGAGGTAGACAGCCAAGGATTTAGCTGAGATGAGGACTCAACCAGCAATCATGCAGTGTATAAATAGTAACCCAGTGGAATCATTGTTTCATGGAAATAAGCTAAGAGTATGTCCCCAACATATTAGGGGGAAATATTTGTGCTTTTGTTTCTGCTATCAATCAAATATCTCTTTGCATAGGTCCAAAAAAAAAAAAAAGAAAAGAAAAGAAAAGAAAAAAAGAGAGAGAGGAAGAATAAGGCACAATAAAAAGTATGCTAAAATTGGAAAGCAAGAATATAGCTTTGAATACTAACTCTTCCACTAACTAGCTGAGTGACCTGGGCCATATCATCTCTAAACCTTAGTTTCTTCACCTGTAAGATGAGAAAGAGGAGTAAAATGGCCTCTAAGATCCCTCCCAGGAATTCTAAATTTGTGAAAATGCATACAATGCAAAAAATATGCTGACTTAGGTTTAATATAAATTCAATGATTTGGAAGCAGATTCAGAATTTTTCAGTTCTTGGGGTAAGGTGATAAAAAAAATGATCATTGTCTTGGAAAAGCACAGAAGTGCCAATTAATTGAGTTTCACAATATACTATGTGTAAATTAATTTTTTTATGTTCCCAAGTTTGTCCTCCCTTTATGATTAACAGAAAAGGTTTTTGTTTTTTTTTTTTGTTTTTTTTTTTAACCTTTACAATATCTCAGGGTTCTTGACTATAATTTGGTAATTGAGGCTAGAGCCAAGATAAAATACTGTAAGGCTATGCCATTACCCCCTTAAAATCGCTAGAATAATCCCTCCCATTCTTGTCCCTTTCCATCACTGCTTCCTGATGTCTCAAAGGAAACATATACAATACCTATAAGACATTTCATACTGGAAAATGCTAAAACCAAATGCCTACCAAGAGGGATCTTGGAAAAAACCAAGATTGAGTCTAATCTTGGTCAGGCACAATGCCAAACAAATTGATTTACAGGGGAGAACTGTGTTCATTCCCAAAGGACCTTTGAACTAATTCTGATTATCAGTTAATTAACACTTACTTTCTGAGAAACTAAATTGAATAGGAGTACTCTACTGGAGTGGAGATAATCTCATTTCCTTCCAGAATTTAGGTGATCTGGGGAAAAGGCCCCTTAGAGCTCTCACTGGAAAGGGAAAGGAGGTTAAAAAGGAAAAAAGATTATGTTCCTAAAGTTTGTCACTAGTCAGTTAACAAATATTAGGTCATCAAATCTATGTCTAGAGTTGGAAGAGGGCTAAGGGGCAACCAAGTAAAACTCCATTCTACAAATAATGAAAAAGGTTAAGTGATTTTAGCCAATGTCACAAAACTAAAAGGTGGAAAAGCTAAGATCTCTGGCTCCCAAATTAGCATACTTTCCTCTACACCATACTGACCTTCCAGTACTATGCAGGGCACTATGTCCAGGGCATTGTGTATTGACCTATTTATATAAAGTGCTACTAGGTAAAAAATAAATAAAAGTCAATCTTCACCACATCCTCTGGCTTCATTCAAAGCTCAATTCATGTGCAACCTCCTGTCTGAAACCTTTCCTCATTTTCCATAATTATTAGCATTATCATATACAATATATCCCAATAATCTTATTCTAGTTTAACTTTATTGAAGCCTAAAACCATAGAAAGAACCAGGCACAAACAAATCCATGAAGACCTAGTTTTAAAGTCTATCTAGGACACACACACTAAGTGACTCTGGATAAATCACTAAGCCTCAGCACTGCTCATGCAATCTCTCATCCAGTCCCTCTCTTGCTTTATAAGTATATAATAAAATATATAAAATGGAAGCTCCTTGAGGGCAAGGAACCATTTTTCATCCTTGTACGATCTCCCAGAATTGATATCAATAACTCCTGCCTATTAAAGGAGATGTTTTAACTAAATGATCTCTGAGGTCCCTAATCCTCAAGATGCTATGTATACTCACATGAAAGAGTGTTCCAAATTCACATGAAAGAGTGTTCCAAATCACTACTGATCAGAGAAATGCAAATTAAGACCACTCTGAGATACCACTACACACCTGTCAGATTGGCTAAGATGACAGGAACAAATAATGACAAATGTTGGAGGGGATGTGGGGAAATTGGGACACTAATACATTGCTGGTGGAGTTGTGAAAGAATCCAGCCATTCTGGAGAGCAATCTGGAATTATGCCCAAAAAGTTATCAAACTGTGCATACCCTTTGACCCAGCAGCGCTACTACTGGGATTATATCCCAAAGAAATACTAAAGAGCGGAAAGAAACATATATGTGCCAAAATGTTTGTGGCAGCTCTTTTTGTTGTAGCTAGAAACTGGAAGATGAATGGATGTCCATCAGTTGGAGAATGGTTGGGTAAATTATGGTATATGAAGGTTATGGAATATTATTGCTCTGTAAGAAATGACCAGCAGGAGGAATACAGAGAGGCCTGGAGAGACTTAAATCAACTGATGCTGAGTGAAATGAGCAGAACCAGAAGATCACTGTACACTTCAGCAACAATACTGTATGAGGATGTATTCTGATGGAAGTGGAAATCTTCAACATAAAGAAGATCCAACTCACTTCCAGTTGATCAATGATGGACAGAGGTAGCTACACCCAGAGAAGAAACACTGGGAGGGGAATGTAAATTGTTAGCACTAATATCTGTCTGCCCAGGTTGCATGTACCTTCGGATTCTAATGTTTATTGTGCAACAAGAAAATGATATTCACACACATGTATTGTACCTAGACTATATTGTAACACATGTAAAATGTATGGGATTGCCTGTCGTCGGGGGGAGGGAATAGAGGGAGGGGGGGGTAATTTGGAAAAATGAATACAAGGGATAATATTATAATATATATATATATATATATATATATATTTATAATAAAAAAAAAGAATGAAAATACTGCCAAATTTTTACTTTAATAAATTTATCCCTACTAAAAAAAAAAAAAAAAATGCTATGTATAGTGAAAAAAAAAAACCTAGGCAAGGACACAGACAGAAGATTTTGTGGAGGTTCAATCAAGAAAACTTGGTAGCTGATTGAATATGAGGGATGATGGACATTAAAGAGTATAAAAACAAGGAAGCTGTAAAGAATCCCTCTATAAAAAGGGAAAGTTCCGATGAGATAAGTTTTTTGGGGGGAAAGGTCATAGAATTATAATTTTCTAAAAAGAAGGAACTTTTTAAGGTAATCTACTCTAACTACTTTATTCTATAATTGAGAAAACTAGAGTACAGAGGTTAAAAGACATGTTTAAGCTCATAAAGGTATTGGTATATAAAAATACTGAAATCAGTGCTATATTTTCTTATTTTTTTTTTTTTTGGTTCAAACCTAAGAAAGTTCCTTCCACTGATAAAGGTTGCCAACTCATCTGTAATTTATCAGCTTAGAGAGTTGTCCAGAACACTAAGAGTTTAAGTTGATTTCCCTAAGTTTTCTAAACTAGCTTGTGTCAGATTCAGACCTAAGTCTTTCAGACTGTAAGGCCAGATCTCAATGTAATATTTCATGATGCTCCTCTGCAATGGTCATTCCACTACTGCAAATACATTTGGTTATGAAACTCAGCCAATCTTTCTTCTTCCTACATAACCTGTGTATTAAGCAGAAACTCCCTCAGTATACTCAATAGAGAGGTGACCTTTGTACCAAAAGTTTCATCCTCCTGGACCTCACCAGCCTAATTCCATTTCTTATGCACATCATCCTTTAAGGATCATATATATTTTTTCGAACAAAGAATAGGTTGAGTTTTCTGAAATCAGACAATGTGGGAAGGGGGAGGTGAAGAAAGGAGCTCTCTCTCTAAGGAAAATTACCACGAGAACAAAAGCTTGTCCAAATTATGCAATAAGTTCTCATCATGCTACAAAATTGCTCTTCAGCTGGGGGTGTCGTGATGGAAGATTTAAGAATTTTAAATAGTTCTTTTCTCGATGGGGATTCACAAACCAAATGAGTGTATGCATACTCAGGCAAGAAATGAAGCTTAAAACATGTTCCCAGAATTCTTCAGCTCTGGAAAGAAACCAAGGGAGGAGCGACCATCAAAGTACACACTGAGTGCCTCAGCTTTGATTTTTATAGTGGGATAGCTGAAAACAATAGATCTAATCACAAAAGGTCCCAAGATGTTGTAAGAGAAAACACAGTGGACTCAGGCCAAGAAATAATAGTTCTGGTTCTGTCTCTGTTACTGGTTAGCTAGTTGACCTCAGTCACAATACTTAATTTCTCTCAGGGTCAATGTTTTCACCAATAAAATGAAATAGTTGAACTAGATTGGGAATTCCCAGACTTTTTCCATTTTCTGAGCCCCTTGCATTCAGCAAACCTTCCCACAGCTCTTATTGGATATGAAAGTAAAAAATTCATGATGCTCCTCTCATACATGTCATACATATGCACCAAAGAAATAAAGCTAAGAGTTTAATTAAATTCAGTAGGATAATATAAAGAAACAGCATGGTATAGTGGATAGGGAGCTGTTCTCAAAGCCAAGAAGGCACATAACTAACTGTCTTTGGAATCCTGGGTAAACTTAACTTCTTAGTGTTTTAATAAGTCAGTGAGCATTTATAAAGCACTTTCTCTTTCTCAGATACTGTATTAAACTGTGAAGATACAAAGAAAAATAACTATCTAAGACTATAAATCGCAGAGAAGGTACAGACCTGCATTGCTAAAGCAATATTTTTTACCTGGGAATTCCCTATATCAGAAGCTCTCAAACATTTTGGCTTAAGAACCTCTTTACACTCAAAAATAATTGTAAAAGAATCCAAAGAGCTTTTGTTTATTAAATTGCCTATCAATGTTTACCATATTAAAAGTTAAGATTTCTTTATATTATTTAATTTTTACCTCATAGACTCCTGAATCTCAAAAAGTTCTAGGAGTTCCTCAATCACATTTTGAGATTTGCTGCCCCACACCATTGAAATCACACAAATAAATTTATACAAGTAAAGTTTTCTAACTTTATATATGACTAAGATACATATATCCATATACACATATATGTGTTTATGTGTGTGAGTGTGAAGGTATGTGTATAGAGAGATAGATATATATGCATACATACATATATTTGTATATATATATATATATATATATATATATATATGTGTGTGTGTGTGTGTGTGTGTGTGTGTGTGTATCCCTAGGATAATATGTTATTTGCCAAATATTACCCATACTCCTTAGAGGTACATGTATATCAGTTTAAGAGCCTTTGAACTAAATAATATCAGCCAACAATGTTCTGGAATCAACTCTGACCCACTTGCAAAAAACTAATTGTTCTATTTTCAGTATAAGTGTTTAAACTAGAAATTAAGAAATGGTTTAAGTCTAGGCTTGATTTGTTGTCAACAACATTGATTTATTGTTGTATTAATAATATAGACTTAAGAAAGTGATAGAGAATTTGTTAGTAATATTGATTAAATTTAAAGTGTGTATACCTTTTGAGAAAGTCAGTTATTAAACATTTACACATTTAAAGTTAAATGTGACTTATTGTGACCCCATTTAGGTTTTTCTTGGTTAACAAGCAAAGACACTGGGTGGTTTGATATTTCACTCTAATTCATTTTACATTTGAGGGAACTTAGGAAAACAGGGTTCAGTCATTTGCCCAGAATGATACAACTAGTGTGTGTTTGAGACTGAATTTAACCCAGGTTCCATGACTTACTTTGTCTTTGTCACAGGATTCTAGGAGGTCAAGTCAGCTGACTCCAAGCCCAGCATTCTTTCTATTTTACCACATTGGTTCTGTTACTCAACCAGGACAAACCAAAAAAAAGTATGATTGCCTCAAGACAGGCCGACAAATTCGGCAGCCTTTCACCTCAACTCTGGAATCACCAGGGTCTAGCCACAACATCCTATATAGCTATACTGCCATAGATAGTCTCTTCCTATTGTCCTTACTGACTGCAGCCCCATTGTTTGCTTCTCCTATCTGCTTACCCCATGACTCTCACACAAAGCACACATCCTCAAAATTAAGAGAATAAGTTCTAGAGTTGCTGTGATTTATAAATTCTTGAAGTGCTGAAGTATTCAATTATGATAGCTTTCCAAGTGGCTCCTTCTTCAAAAACTTCTTTAGAGTCTTGTCTGCTTTATTTAATGTTGATCCTGGGTATGAGATGTATGGGTGTTGATGTGTATGTGAATATGAGAGAGAGTACAGGAAAAAGAGAAAAAGACTGGATAGAATACAGAGGAAAGAGTGGAAAGGAAGAAAGGAAGGGGAAAAGAAGGAAGGGAGGAAGAGAGGGGAAAAAAGGAGGGAAGGGGAGGAAGGGAAGAAAAAATAGAGGGAGGAAGGAATGGAGAGAAAAAGAAAGGCAGGAAGAGAAGGAGGAAGGAAGGGAGGGAGGAAAAGAAGGAAGGAAAGGAGGAAGAGAGGGAAGGGAGGAAGAGAGGGAAGGAGGGAAAGAAAGGAAGGAGGGAAAAAGATGAAGGGAAGGAAGGAAGAAAGGAGGGAAAGAGGGAAAGAGGAAAGGGGGAGGAAGGAAAAGGTAGAGAGAGGAAGGGGAGGAAGGAGGAAGGGAAGTGGGAGGAAGGAAAGGAAAGAAGGAAGGAAAGAAGGAATGAAGGAGAGGAAGAAGGAAGGAAGGAAGGAAGGGAAGAAAGGAAAGAGGAAGGGAGGGAGACAGGGAGAAAGGAAGGGGAAGGGATAGGAAGTCCATTCATGATTCCTTTTTATCCAAGAAATTATTATGTGATCCCAGGTATATAGATATGTAAAATAGTTCTGCAAATCAAACCTTTACTGATAATAAATCATAATTTCATGACCCTCACATTATTAGGTCCCATATAGAGTCACAATCCACAGTTTAAGAAGTTAGGTGCTATATTGTGGCTATCCATATTTTGGGTAAAATTTCACATTTTCCACATAAATCAGAGATGTATTCAGGGGCAATTTATTTAATTAAATCTAATTTTATTGAAATCAATAAACATTTTTTAAGTATCTACCATGTTCATAGAATTCTGATAGTTAACTAAGAAAAAAATTTACATGAAATACAAATACAAATTTATATGAAATATAGTTTTTATCTCCATTGAGCTTATATTCAAATATGAAGGTAAGACATAAGAGAATGCAATATTTAAAAGGTGCAAAATAAAGCTCTGTGTTTGTGTACATGTGCAAAAACACAGAGATGGGGAGGAGAATAGTTCATAGTTCAATTTGACTCGATTTCCTAGAATATAAGCTCCATGTCAGAAGGAAACTTAGCTGAATGAATTATATGTAAACAGGGAATTATGCTCAAAGTTGGGAGAGATACATAATTCAGATGGGATGGGATTTGAAGGAGAGGGGAGGAAAAAAGAGGGAAGGGGAGATTAAATGGGAGGGGAGAAATGGTAAGGGGAGACATAGGAGGAGAGAAGAGAAGAAAAGATAGAAAAGAGTGGCATAAAATGAAATGGGATGGGAGAAGAAGAGAGAGGAGAGGACAGGAAGAGATGGGTCATAAAGGGATAGGTATAAGATAGGATGGAATGGGAGAAAAGGAGTAAGGAAAAGATAGGAGGGATGGGATGAAATGGATGGGATAGAATGGGAGACCATGGGATGAAATGCAGGTAGTTAGAATCAAAAGTATATGAATTCATATAGAGTCTACAACTCAGCTCAGAAACTACTTAATCACTCTGACCCAATTGCCTATGCATATGATAATTAGGTAAAAGATAGAATTTAAAAGATAGAAGATAAAGATGAAAAATTAAGAGAGTGAATGTTGATTTGGGGCTGCCATCTTTGGTGAGATAAATCTTATAAGCCAGGAGTTTCCAAAACCTCATTGAGAACATCTCCACTGGTAAAACTGTCTTTTCCTCTTAAGAATCAAGTGAACACACACACACACACACACACACACACACACACACACACACATACATACATATATATACTAGCCCATAGCTAGTATGAAAAATAATTCAAAATGCAGCTTCTCTAGCAGATGGGAATAAGAAGCCCTTGGAGCTTGGATACAAACATACTAAATAAACAAGCAAAATAAAAATAAAAATAAATGAAGGAAGGAAGGAAATAAACATTTACATAGCCTACTATATACTAGGAATTATGAAAAGCACCTTACAAATATTACTTCATTTTATCCTCACAATAAAGCTGACATTAGGTACAATTGTTATTCCCTTTTTATAATTGAAGAAACTGAGACAAAAAGAAGTTAAGTGATGTATCCACCTCTGCCTACGTTTCATCATGTGCAAAATGGGGATAATAATAGTGTCTATAGAATTGCACATGTTTTGGATTGTTTGGTATCTAAGAGGGGAGAGAGAAAAAATTGGGAATGCAAGGTTTTGCAAGGAGGAATGTTGAAAACTGAAAATTGAATAGATAAATAAATATGAAGTGCCTCAAACCAGATATGTGCTTAGAACTTTCTAACTCCAGTCCCAGTGCTCTACTATGCTACCCCTCTGTTATAGGATGAAATGAGGTCTGATATATAGGACAGTCCTAGTTCCAGTGTGTGTACATGTGCATATGTATCATATTCATAGAGCATCCACAGGTTCTCCCTGCTTGCTTCCAGACTATAGAAATTTGGCGGATTCTTCTAAACATGTGGTAACTCCTTGCTGAAAGGACTCAGCCTTTTAATGTCATATGAAGGACCTTGAGTCGATCCAGAGCTTCCCCTCTTTCCAAGACAGAAACAAGAGGGTGGAGTGTTAGAAAAACAATGACTAGCTGGCTTTCTTTTAACTATAGTTCTCCATTTGACAAGGTGTGATACAAGTCTGGATTGGAGAAGGAGGTTGTTCACTACTTTGCCATTATTCTCCCATGTAGCATGGACTCAACTAGCATAGCTGAGGAAGTAACAACCTCCAACATTTACTATAGCTGTGTTATTCCTGGCAAATCATTTAACCTTCATTTGCCTACATTTCCTCATATGGAAAAAGAGGATAATAAAAGTATCTAGGAAATTGCATATTTTAAACTATATTGGATTGCTTGCAGTCTAAGCGGGGAAGGAGAAAAATTTGGAACACAAGGATTTGCAAAGAAGAATGTTGAAAACTAATTTTCCATGTATTTGGAAAAATAAAATACTATTAATTTAGAAAAATAAATAGAAGAGTAGATAAAGTAATTAATAAATACACAAAACTAGTATCTGTTTCCCAGATAAGACTTGATATTCATTCATATCTGACTCTTTATTACTCCATGAATAGCAAACCAATGCTATCCAAGAGATTTTCTTCAGGAAAATACTGGAGTGGTTTGCTAATTCTTTCTCCGTGGGATTAAGGCAAAAAGAAGCTAAGTCCCATAGATAATAAATATCTGGGACTGGATTTGAATTCAGCTCTTCCTGACTCTAGGCATATCTTTATATCCAATGAGCCTTCTTGCTGCTCCCTAGGTTTAACCTTCTAAGTTAAATTACTTGCTCAGGGTCACACAGCTAGTAAGTGTCTCAGGTAATATTTGAACTCAGGTCTTTCTGACTCTAGGGCCAGCACTCTAGCATAGTATCTGGTACATAATAGGTGCTCTATAAATATTGGTTTAGGGTTTGTTGTTATACTATGCAGGTTTGTGATACAGGTAACTTTGCCTCTCCTTTGTGTTTCCTTTGCATAAGTAGGTGACTTTATGAGTTTTGAGTAATAGAGGTCACATTTAGCAGGGTAGTTAGAATTACCCATTAGAATTACTGAAACAGATTGGGAATGAGGAAAATATCTGCATCAGGGAGAGCAGACAGTACCAGAATTGGCCTAATTCACTGGCAGGTTTGTACAGACACTGCCAGAGGGCAAATGTGTACGGGCTATTTAACAGCTTCGCAAAAACTGTTTTAAGTCCCCTCAAGGTTTAACTACCAGCTACCTAGTAGACTGTACCAATAGTTCTAAGTTAAATAGCTGAAATCTGTTCTAATCCTTTTTATTTTAGGTTATCATTACTTGCAACAAATGTCCTGTTTTATAATCAATTAACATCTGGCATTGGATACCACCTTTACTTTTCTCTTTGGGAAGATCTACACAGAAGAGCCACAACTTTTATTATAATTAACAACATCCTGGGATGGAGGAGTCAGGTTTATCAGAAAGCTAGTGAGCATAAGAACTGAGAACCTTCTTTCTCTGCCAGGCTTACCAACATATGAATCAGGGTAAACTGTGAAGGTTGACAATAGGTCAAAAACTACTGGGGGTCCCTGGTCCCTGTGGCATCAGTCAAATAAGTAATATCTCTATGATAGATCAGTAAATAGTTAGACAAAAGACAGACAAGTAGATAGGTAAGGAGAGAGAGGCAGAGACAGAAAGAGAGAGAGAGAGAGAGAGAGAGAGAGAGAGAGAGAGAGAGAGAGAGAGAGAGAGAGAGAGAGAGAGAGAGAGAAGGACAGAGAGAGAGAGAGGAAGAGAGGGAAGGAGATCAAAGTGAGAGAGGGGGGAAGACTGGCATAGAGAAAGAGACAAAGAGACATATAAAGGTATACAGAAACAGAGACAGAGAGAGACAGAGAGAAAGAAAGAGAGATGTCTCAGGACTTTGAGGAAAATAAATGATATTTATAGAGCCATTCTAAATAGAGAAAGGCAACTTATAATATCTTTCATAACATTAGATTTGATGCATATTTCCTCTTTGTTTTGCATTTTTTAACTTTTTTAAACCACATTATTACCTCACTTCATCCTCTGAAGAATAAGATTGACAAGACATTTTGTCTATGAGCATGTCCCAGAGGAGTTGAGTTGTCCCTCCCCACCACTCAGGGTTCAAAGTGAAAAGATGCTATTAGAACCTTTAGATTCATTAGATCTTTAGAATATTAGATCAGACACCTCTTTAAGATTAGACCTTCTTGGGCCAGCTAGGGGCACAGTGGATAGAGCACCAGCCTTGAATTCAGGAGGACCCGAGTTCAAATGTGATCTCAGACACTTAACACTTCCTAGCTGTGTGACCCTGGGCAAGTCACTTAACCCAGCCTCAGAAAAAGAAAAAGAAAAAAAAAATTAGAGCTTCTTCTCTCATTTTACTTTGATAACTAAAATGAACAGAAAGTGAACACTATTTTATTTTCTATGAGTAGTGGTATAGAAAAAGCACCAGAATGACTGACAGAAGACCACTTTCCAAGGATGTAATAGTGAAAATTCCTTTCAATGATTAAATTGGATTAGATGGCCTCTGGGAGCCTTTCCAACTTTCAAATTGTGTGATTCTATGATCTGGATTTAAGCCCTCCAGTTCATCTATTAAAGCAGTACATAACCTGACCCCAGCCTCTTTGGCTATTACTTCCCCCTCTCAAATTTTTCCATCCAATCAAACTTGTCTTTTTTTTGTCCCTTACACACTACATTCCTTTTTTACTGGGCTATACCCCATGCCTACAATGCACTCCAGCTTCAACTGTGCCTCATAGAGTCTTTTCCTACTCAGATTAAATGCCTTTTTCTGCATGAAGCTCTTCCTGATTCCCCAAATTTTAGTATTTTCCCTTCTAAATTACCTTGTTTTTAACTCCTTGGTTGTATGTATATATATATATATATATATATATATATATATATATATATATATATATATATATAAAACTTTATTTTTATGCTAAAATGCATGGATAGATATATATATATATATAATGTTAATATATATTTCAAGTATCCTCATTAGAATATATTCTTGCACATTAGAGATTATTTCATTCTTTGTACTTGTACCCCCAGCTAGGGGTACACAGTGTAGGCACACAGTTGGCAATAAGTACTAAATGATTTATTGATTGGATTCTAGTTCTATCTCCAACATTTGCAAGCTGTATAGCCACAGTCAAGACTTCCTCAAAGCTCAGATTCTTCATCAAATGGTGACAATTTTTGTAATATAGAACAATTCTCAAGGCTGTTTTAAATATTGAATAATATGTTTGCAAAACACTTTTAACCTTTATTAATATAATCACTATTATGTTACCAATAGGAAATATGGTAAATTTATGTCTATACTTACAATCGAGCTTAAGTAAAAAAAGACCTCAAAGACCATGTTCTAAACCCTCTCTTTTATAGATGCATCACCTGAGGTCCAGGTAGATTAGATACATTATCTAAAGCTACTGGTCCCTAGTTACATGGAGATTTGAACTCAAATCCTAACTCTATAGTCTATGTTCCTAAGCTAGCTTAGTGCATTGCTAAGTGAGAATATTTCTAATGGTCTTAAATCTAGAATCAAGGGGAAAATTTTTTTCTTGCAAATTAACTAAAAGGAAAATGCTATTTCTAAATTGCTATCTTAGGGGAATAATTAAGCCAACCCACAATTTGCCAGATTTTTTTGTCACTTTCATCAGGTGAGACATTCTGTACTTCAGAGATGTATAAGATGGGGGAAGTGGGGGGGAGGGGGAGAAAAATAGTGAAAGTAACAATGTACCAGAATAGAAATTTCTAATTATAAGCTATAAAGTGAGAAGGTTGCACTGGGTTTTGAGGAGGAGTAACCTGCTTTGGAAGAAGCAAGTAGGAAAATTCAGAAACAAGATTTCAGGTATACATATAAAGAATAGGAGTAAGGGACAAGGAAGATGCTTCTTTGTTTCATTTAATATCTACAGAGTACCAGTAAGTAAATCACAGAACTATATCTGCCCAAATATGCACTGGATGCTATTTTACCTTAAACACACAAAACCATGTGAGCAAAGTACTCTTTGGAGCATAACGAAAGATGGGAAATCAGTCAATTAAAAATAGATAAATAGTCAAAAGCTATGAACAATCACTTTTCAGATGAAGAAATTAAAGTTACCTATAATATACAAAAAATGCTAAAGCATTTGTTGATTAGAGAAATACAAATTAAAACAACTCTGAGGTACTACGTCATATTTATCAGATTGGCTAAATGACAGAAAATTTATAAATGTTGGGGATGTGGGAAAATTAGGACACTAATGCATTACAGGTGGAGTTGGGAACTGATTCAACCATTCAGGAAAGCAATTGTTCAGCCAGTCAAACTGTACTTATCCTTTGGCCCGGATTGTTCAGAATCAATATAAATATCAATTGTTTCTGTTTTGGCCAGAAACCCTGAGGATCTTTCCCTTCAATATTGTTTTTGTTTATTTGTTTGGTTTTGGTTTTGACTATGTAAAAGAGGCCATTCTCTGCCTCATTCCTTACCTATCCTTAATCATTGATTGAGCATGCCTCAGTCAAAATGAAACCTGTTAAAGAGGACTGGATTCCATGCCAAATGAGACTAGTTGAAGACTATAGCATCAAACCCCTGGCAGCACCTTAATCATAACATATGTGTATGTGTGAACAATTTAAGTAACAATCATTAAGAATCCCCAAAAAATCACGACATAGAACAATATATTTTTGGGTTAATATTTAGAATTGTTGTCTTATCAACATACTTTCTTTTCCAGATTCCTAAAATAAACAAAGGGACATCCTCTTTTCCATAAGTATTTTTATTCTTTTTTGAATGGAGAAGTCTAGGTTTTAGAGCCACTTTGGGTGGATAGGAAGACTATCATAGATCACCTGTCTTAACATATCAACCCCAATCTATTTGCCTTCAATATAAAGATATCTTATTCTAATGTCTTACTTTTATAACAGTAGATTCAATGTAAGTTTTTTTTTTTTTTTGTTCTCTCATCTTTCCCCTTTCAAAGGTGGTTTTCTAAAGATTTTGGAAAGGTCTTTTGAAGAAAATATTATTTCTTAATATATTACATCTTGTTATAAATGGAAACTAAAATATTATAAATATTATTCCAAAAGTAGTATCTCCAAGATTATCCATTCTGCTTCTAGCTTGAACAAGTACGGAAGAAATCGCTATTGAGAAAGAGCCAAATTTCTTCTTCTATAACCATTACCAAATGCCATAGATAAGCATGGGAAGAATTTCATGAGAGGTACCAATTCCTAAACCAGTAGGCCAGTTTCCAGTTAGTTAGACCTTTGCAGTCATCATCTTGGGAAACTACCTTTATGGAAAGGCATCCTGGCAACTGCTTGTGTGGTACTGTGGCCATAGCAACAGAAGACCCAGAAAAGAAAATTCTTGCCATCCAAGTCCTTGGCACTTTCAAATAGTTCAACTTCAGAAATGGATATTATTTTGTCAGTGGACATGATGAGGTTCGGCGCAGGGCAGAGAGTTGTGGGAACCCCTTCTGGTCAGTGCAGGTCTTTTGTAAAAGAATTTATGAACTCAAAAAGTTAGACTGGCAAAAAGAAGTTTATTGTTGGCACTGAGAAGTCAGCCTTTGCTAGGAAGACTGACTTTCTCAGTGGTAAGGTCCTGACAGGGAGATAAAGTTCCTATGAGAGAAATCTTGGCAGAAGGATAAAGAGAGGTGTTAACATTGAGAAGAGGGAGTCTTTTCACAGCAGTCAAGAGGTTCTCACAGGTGGCTATGCCAAGGAGAAAGAGAAGTATCTTGGCATGGTATGTTCCTTGCTTTTGGCCCTCTGCAAGGAAGTACCCCAACTTGCCCCTTTTTATGAGGAATTTAAAACTTTGGCTATGGGTCTGGGAGTAGTTTGAGTTGAAATCAGATTGAGATCTTCAAATTGAATAGAAATTTTTCAATTGAATGAGTAGTCCTAGACTAATCTCCAACTCAATAGACATTGATAGAAATCTCTCTCTCCAGTTTGGACTAAGTAAGATTGGTCCTGGACTGAATTAGTCGCACCAAGATTACAGAATGAAACCACTTTATCTTGATTCCTTGGGATGGGTCTCTCAGGGGCAAGAGTTTTCTCAAGAATTTCCCCCAAAGTCAGAGGACAACTTCAGGGTTCCTCCCATCAGACATGGCATTAAAAATGACGCATTATAGTCCAATTTTCCATGGGAACTCTTCATCTGACTCTTATTCTATATGTAGTCCTCCCATTAGAAAGTCAATTTTCTATGAAAGTCTTCAAGCAATAAAAGCTGCTTGAAAGTCTTATATTTATTTGATTCTGCATAATTTGGCAGAGTGTGTGACACACAGTACTGTGATTAATAAATGCTTTTTATTCATTCTTTCAAGTTTTTAACGTGTTATCAGACATAAGAGAAATTAATCAGTTCTTCTTAGACCCAGGAGCTAGAGTTAGGGACAATGGCAGAGAGACTGATTTTGGATTCCTATCAGATGAAAAACTTCCTAACAATTAGAACTGTCCAAAAGTGGAAGAAATAGATTGACTCAAGAGGCCATAGGAATCCTCACTTTGGGAGATGTGGAATAGGAAATTCCTTTTCAAGAATCTGTGCCTTACTTAACAGTGAGCTTCTTGAAAACAGGAGACTTTTGACTTTGCTTAGCAGAGAGCATTAAACATAATTAGCATGTTAAAAGATAGCTAGATGGCACCATAGTGCATAGAGTGCTAGATTTGGAATTGGGAAGAATCATCTTGAGTTCAAATCAGCTTCAGACTCTTGCTGTGTGACCCTAGGCAAGTCATGTAATCCTGTTTACCTCAATTCCTCATCTGTAATATGAATTAGAGAAGAAAATGGTAAACCACTCCAGTATATCTGCCAAGAAAACCCCAAATGGGGCCATGAAGAGTCAGACATGATTGAACATACACACACAGCATTTTAAAATGCTTTCATTTATTCATGCATTCATTCATCCAACTCTGAGGTTGCACTAGGTAGCTCTAAGATCTTTCTAACTCTGAAATTCTTTGACTGGAAGATGATTTGTTAAAGCAAATATGGTAATAATGATAATGATAATTACGTTGCTCAGTTGTATGTGATGCTTCATGTCCCCATTTGGGGTTTTCTTGACAAAAATATGGGAATGGTTTGCCATTTCCTTCTCCAGCTCATTTTATAAATGAGGAAACTGAGGCAAACAGAGTTAAGTGACTTGTCCAGAGTCACACAACGAGTAAGTATCCACAGCTATATTTGAATTCAGGTCTTCCTAATACCATGTCTGACACTATCCACTGTACCACCTAGCTGCCTGATGATAATAATTAGTATTTTTGTATCATTTTAAGATTTGCAAAGCACTCATTTTTTGTCTTCATAACAAACCTGGGTAATAGATACTATTACAATCACCATTTTGCATGTAAGGAAACTGAACCAGACAGTGGTGAAGTTACTTGCCCAAGCTCATGTAGCCAAAAAGTATCTGAGGTCAGATTTAAATACAGATCTTACTGTTGAGACTTCTGCCACAGAATCAGGGATGTATTCGTTTAAATCTCACTTATGATATTTACTTTTTGAGCATGGGCAAATCATCTGAACTCTTTGAGCTAGTTTCTTCATCTGTAAAAGGAGGATAATTAATACATTCCTTATGAGGTTACTGTGAAATTCAAGGTATAAACTGATCAGTAGGAAGTCACACATCTGGCCTAGACTGATAGTTATCTGGGGAAAAACATGATCCTGTGTGGTGGGGAAAAGCACTGTTAGGTATTCTACAAAGGAACAATCTTCTGAATCCAACAGAGAGCTCCACAGGAAAGGAGCTTCGTGAGTACTCTGTAGACCTAAAGACAAAAGAAAATTTCCAGTAATCAGGAATTGCAATTTATCCCTTTGCTAGACATTTCTATGTATTTTTACTTTAAGTTTATGCTCATTCTCCTCCATAATGTATAAGGGGTACCCCTCTCCTCATTAATTGCTTAGGTTATCAGAAAAGAACTTACTTGTATTCTCATGCTTCTAAGGATAATCCTGAAGAGATGAATTTATAGAACTTACTATTCCTCATATGCTTACTGGTGTGCTTACCATTAAAAATCAACTGGACTTCATTTTACAAAAGCATTTACTAAAATGATATAATAAATTCCATGTAATAGCTACAAAAATATTTTCTCTAAAAGTCTGAGCACAACCTTTGACTAATAATCATAAAGCAGGATCCAGAAAGGTGATTATAGGGATTGAATGTGGATCACAACATAGTATTTTTGTCTTTTTTGGTTGTTGTTTGCTTTTTTCTTTTACAATTTTTTCCCTTTTTGTTCTTATTTTTCCTGTTCAACATGATAAATGTGGAAATATTTTTAGAAGAAATGCACATTTAACAGATATTGGATTATTTGTTATCTGGGGAAGGGGTGGAATAAGGAAGGGATAAAAACTTAAAACACAAGGTTTTGCAAGGGTGAACACTGAAAACTATGTTTGCATGTATTTTGAAAATAAAAGGCTATTTTTTAATAAAAAAAGGAAATAATAATAATAATATAGCAGAGTACATGTGGAGAATGGACACAAGCTTAAAGTACAAATGCATAGAGAAAATGGGTAGCCAAGGGATAACTCAATTTCTTATTACTAGAAAATTTGTCTTGTTTTGTCTTAAGGTCTAAAAGGTCCTAATGAAGCTCATTTTCCATGGAGTTCTCAGCTGGACTCAGCAGATTGGTGCTTTTGTAGAATACATAACTAGTGCTTCTCTCTGCCACATAGAGTTAAGCCTTTCCACAGATAGCTATTACTGTAGACTAGATGTGCTCCCTCCTACCAATTAAATCTTTCAGAAGGAGAAAGAGGGACATAGCAATTCTGTACTGTCCTCTTCATTCCCCAACAGAGCTTTTCAAAGGCCACCCTCTAACTCTCAGACTGGAATGTTTTGAATCCTTTAATTTCTAGGCTGGTCCAATGCTGAACTGACTTCTCTTTTATTATATAGGCCTAAGAATATTTCTTATTCCTTCAGCCAGTCATGATACATTTCTTTTGTGGTGCCATCTGCTTCATTTAATTGTCAAAGCACTATATGTCATTTCTACCTTAGGTAGGGCTTATTCAAACTTTGTAGGGTGCAGTGGATAGAGAAAGTGGAAGACTCACTTTCCTGAATCCCAGTGCAGCCTGAGACATTTACTAGCTGTTTTGACTCTGGGCAAGTCATTTAACGATCTGTAAAATGAGCTGAAGAAAGAAATGGCAAACTTCTCCAGTAACTTTGCCAAGAAAACTCCAAATGGAGATCACAAAGAATTTGAAATGACTAAACATTCATTTGATTAGCTGGTTTAGTGGTGATATCTAGACATTCTGTGATCACATTAATTGGGAAGGGAATTTTAAATGCATGAAAACTTTAAAAGTCTATAAATATCATTATTAGCGCATCCAGGAGGCCCAGGAAATAAAGTGCCAGGCCTGGAATCAGTAGACCTGAGTTCAAATCTGGCCTCAGTTATTGTCTATCAGATACAGATACTCAAACTTTGTAGGCATTTAACCATTTGCCTCAGTTTCCTCATTTGTAAAATGAGCTGGAGAAGGAAATGACAAACCAATCCAGTATCTTTCTATCTAATATTTTCAGTATCTAATCTCAAATAAGGTCACAAATAATCAGATATGACTGAAATAACTAAACAACAATAATAAGCATCATTTTTATTATTATTATTAGCATAGAGAGATAGGATGGGTTACTAGATGAAGAGTCAGTTTAAGAACCAGGATAACATGGGTTCAAGTCCAGCCTCTGATACTTGTTGGCTATGTGACCCTGTGGAAAGCATTTATATTTTCAGTATTCTAGGCAGAGAATATAAGTTATAGAGAAGGTGCCAAACTGCATCGATAGAGGGAGAAAGGAAGGAAACAAGCATTTATTAAGTGCCTACTCTTTGCCAGGCCTATGCTAAGCACTTTGTAAATATTGTCTCATTTGATCCTCACAACAATCCTCTGTGGTAAATGTCATTATTGTTCCCATCTTATAGTTGAAAACACTGAGGTAAATAGGAGTTTAGTGACTTGGCCAGGGTCACACAACTAGTGAGTGTCTGAGGATAGGTTTGAATTCAGGTCCTTCTGAAGTCTCCTGGGTTTCCTCAGTGGGGAATTCCCTAAATCAATGAGCTTATAGGTCCAGTTTCTATCCTTAATCTTGTGTGTTTAGTCATATTCTATCATGTCTGACTCTTTGTGACCCTCCAACTCATTTTACATATGAGGAAATTAAGGATTAAGTGACTTGCCTAGAATCACATAGATTGTAAGTGTCAGGAGTCACATTTTAAACTCAAGTCCTCCTGACTCCAAATGTGGCACTTTATCCATAGAGCCACCTAGCTGCCCATCTTCATCATTACACTGCTTAAATTGGACTCTTTAGAATTCCTACTTTCCTTCAAAATCCAACTCAAAATTTTCATAAGGCCTTTCCTTATCTCCCCAAATGCTCTTGCCTTCTATACCTCTACTAATATTATATTTATTTTATATATTCTTGTATATATTAGTTTTGTTTCCCTTATAGAACGTAAGTTTCCTGAGGACAGGAATACTTTAACTTTTGTTTCCCTTTGTTCTAACACAGTGCCTGGCACATAATTGATATCTAATAAATGGTTGTTGAGTGATTTATTGATTAATTTACTCCATTTTATACCATAGAATTCACTTATTGAAGTCCTGCAGTCCATATCCTTTGGATTTTTTTAATTCTGGATATCCCATAAGCAGTTTTTTTCATCCCAGATATCTCTAAAATGATCTTGACCTTCAACATAACTGCCATCCAGAATCCCCAGCCTCCCTTCCCCCTCCTCAGTCATATTACACAATCACCCATTCAAGGGTTAGCCAAATACATACTTTGCATGTAAAAATAATCACCCTTCTTCCCTGTGAAGTCTCCATTATTTTCATTCAAATATTTAAGACACTAAAACCTTCACAAATAGATGTTCTGGTATGAATAAAGGTTTTTCTCTGAGTCTGAAAGATCTGTATTCAAACCCTCCCTCTTCATGGACTAGATAGGTAACTCTGAGGTAGCAAGAAGATCCTATGCATGGAGCCCTGGACCTAGAGTCAGAAGGATCTGAGTTCAAATTCAGCCTCAGGCTATTATTAGCTGTGTGATCCTGGACACATCTTTTGGGCTCTGTTTGCCTCAGTTTTTTCAACTGTAAAATAGGTATAAGAATAGCACTGACTTCACAAAATTATAAGGATCAACAGTAAAGCACTTGACACCTGACATTATACTCTGCACATAGTAGGTATCTTATAAATGCTTACTTCCTCCCCACCCTCTTATTTGAACAAGTACTCCAACCAGTTCTCCTGAGATTATAAACTACAAAACAGTTACAGATCAGCATTTACAGGATCAAAATATTTAGGGCTAAAAGGTACCTTAATAATCAGCTGGCCCAACCCTTTATTTTTACAAATTAGGAAACAGAAGCCAAAAAAGCTTAAGTGGCTTGCTCAAGATGGCCTACGTGTTAAATTATAGATTGTAAGTAACTATCATAAGTAACATTACATGCACTTTAAAATAGCATTTGCTTCTTAATCTATTATATATATTGGAATGGGCAGCCCAATTGATAGAGTGCAGGACCTGTACTCAGGAACACTTAACTGGAATTCAAATCTGGTCTCATGCACTGTCTAGCTATATGATCCTGAGCAAGTCACTTCATCCTGCTTGCCTCCGTTTCCTCATCTGTAAAATGAGCTGGAGAAGGAAATAGCACAGCACTTCAGTATGTTTGCCAAGAAAATCCCTCATGGAGTCATGAAGATATGAGTAAAAGCAACTAAACAATAACAAATATATTAAAAGTATAAGATAAAAACAGTTCCCATAGCCCATAAATTTGAATCCAGATCCTTGAAATTCACATTCAGTATTTTTTTTGCACATCACCATGCTGCCTTATTATTAGAGGGAGTTTCCAAACCAAGAGTTCCTTACTCTGATAAAATCACACATCAACCAAAACAAAAAAGATGTCATATATTAACATTTTAACATGGAAATCATAGTCCTTATGTTTCCAAACTTTTCTTGAAAGTTGAACAAGCGATCTGCCTCCTTCAGAAAGAATTAGTGTTCATCTTCTGAGAATTCTCCTCAGTAATCTATAATCCATTGCCACTGCCCTTCCTGACTATACATTTTCACTAGCTGTTTGTTGTACATAGTTGTTGTGCAGGTTGTCTCCCCTTTTAGTCTTAAATTCTAAATTTAGTTTAAATTCTTTAACGGAAAGAATTGTTTTGCATTTGTTTTTATTTCATCTATTTATTTATCTCTCCATTTAGTATTCATTTGTTTAACTGTTTATTAACTTTTTTCTTCTTTTGCCTTACTTCATATCCCAAGTACTTTGCACAGTACTTCAAACATTGCTATTTGGTCTCCTCATGACATCTTTTGGGAATTTTTTTGGCAAAGATATTGGACTGATTTGCCATTTCCTTCTCCAGGTCATTTTAAAGATGAGGAATTTGAGGTAAAAACAGGATTAAGTGACTTACCAAGCCCATAAAACTGTAAGTGTCATATTTGAACTCACTAAAACTTTGCATGCAAGCCCAGTGTTCTAGCCACTTCACCACTTAGAGCACAACAGATTCTTAATGCATGCTTTTTGATGATTGATTGAAAGAAAAAATGGAAAGCAGGGAATTAGGCTCCTGCGAAATTCAAAGGTATCAGTCTTGACTGTGCCCACACTGGTTTCAAGGTTCCTCTATCTCACCTCACCCCACCCCCAGTTCCTTTATTGTTGAAAGTTTCAAGTCTCCCCTGCTGAAGAATGCCAGTCAAACCTGCCAAGGATCTGCCCAACGGGTCTTATTCCACTTAAGTGACAAGATCTTACAAGTCAGAATGCTTATGCTACTAGCTTTTCTGTTTGTTTTATTGAGAGCTCTCAGTACATATAAATCAATCAAAAAACATTTATTAGGTTCCTACTATGTGTCAGGCACTCTGCTAAGCCCTGGAGATACAAAAAGAGGCAAAAGACCAGGCCTTAATCTAATGTTGGAGAGACAATATGCAAATAAATAGATACAAAGTAAGATAAATGCAGGATAAATTGGAAATAATGAATAGAGAGAAGGTATTACAATTAAGAAGAGTTAAGTCTTCTTGTAGAAGGTGAGGTTTTTGTTGGGTCTTAAAGGAGTTCAGAAGTGGGGAGAGAGGAGGGAAGATGTTCCCAGCATAGGGGGAATATTAGGGAGAATGCCCTGAGCCAGGAATCCCCTAGTTTACAGATGTTCATCATTCAAAATGCCAGAATGCATCCTTAAAAAAAAAATAAAGAGGCTTTTCTCCCTCTATTCAAGCTGCTCCTACTATACTCCTGCTAACCGTACGCTTGGGTTTTTGTTGGTGATTTTTTAAAAAAGAAACTGCAAAGATCAAACAATTCCTCCTATTGCTCAGACAGCATGTAGAAACACTCCCACCCTCAAGTCTAACTTCCTGCCCCCAAAACCCAGGGCCTGCTTGCAAAGTAGATAGCTGTTTGGGGTTTGAGCAGCTACAACACCTGGGACTGCAAGAAAGTAGTTACCTATGAGAATCTAGCAAGAGACCCAAATAGTGCTATCCTCTTTTAAATGCTGGTGATTCCCTTCTAATTCACATTCTGTTCTACCTACATTTGTGTCAGATTCCTTCGAGAGCCAAATACATTAAAATAATTACAATCAATGATTAAGACAGCCTGGTCTCTTTGTATCCAGGTCATAATGATAAAATTAGGGAGTTAGATGATGAGGTAGGTTTGGGGCTCAGGGAACCAAATGAAGAGAGGTTTGGCTCCCCCAAACCCCTTTATGAGTGGCACAAGGTAGGGAGTTATGGGAACCCCCTTCTGGCAGCGCAGAGGTCCTTCGTAAAGGAATTTATGAACCCAAAAAGCTAGACTGATAAAAAGAAGTTTATTATAGGCATTCGGAAGTCAGCCCTTGCTATGCATGAATAGAAAAGCTGAATTCCTTAGTGGCAAGGTCTCAACAGAGAAGTAAAGTTTCTAATAGAAACTGACAGAAAGGTATGAAGTCTTAGGTGAGGATAAAGAGAGGGTAATGTTGAAAGAGAATATCATTCCAGCGGGTAGAAGTTTCTTGGCATAGCATGGCATGATATGGTGTAGCTTGTTAGGTCCTCTGCGAGGATTGGGTTTGAAATTGCAGTTTTTATAATAGAAGCCTTTGAACACAAACTGCAGCCTGCTCCCCTTCCCGATGGGGGCTGGTGGGTGGAGTTTGAGCTGGAATTGAATAGAAAATATTCGATTGAATAAGGTTGGAATTCTCCCGCTCAGGACTCAACCAGACCCACCTAGATAACAGAATGAAGCTGTTTGTCTTCAGACAGGGTCTTTACAGTGTCAGGATTCAAGGAGAAAGTCTCCCTGAAGGAGCTTCTCAAGTGCTGTACCTCAGGGCTCATTCCCAGAGTCAGAGAGAGAGAGAAAGAAAGAGGAAGTTTGGGGCTCTCCCATCAATAATAGAGCAACATGGCTGGGAGGTCATGTATTAAATGCTTACTAGTTGCTAGACCCAGGATAAGTAGGTGGCACAATGAATGAAGCACTGAGCTTTGAATCAGGAAGACCCATCCTCATGAGTTCAAATCCAGTCTCATATATTAATTAGCGGTGTGACTGGGGGTAAGTCACTTACCCCTGTTTACCTCAATTTCCTCATCCATAAAATGAGGTAGAGAAAGAAATGGCAAACCACTCTATCATGTTGGCTAGAAAAATATAAATGGGGTCACAGTGGTTAGACATGACTGAAACAACACTCGATGCAAACTCAAGTATGAAATTAGACAAGCCAGTTAAGCTCCTTGGCTTTTGTTTAGTCATCTGTAGAATGAAGGAATTGGAACTAGGTGGACCCTGAGCTCCTTTCCAGTTTTGATCCTATGGAAAGCCACATTTTGTCTAATCATTCAAGAAATATTTCTAAAGCAGCTGGGCTCTGGGGAAAAGACCAAGAGGGAGTATGCTTTTCCTCTGAAATGTGGATAGCTCCTATTACTCAAAGATCCCATTAACACCTTCAGGGTGTCTGGAGAAAAATAGTTGTGTGGTGAGAGAAAGAGCTAGGAGGAAGATAGAAATGTGTTGTTCACAACTCCCTAGATGACACCCTGAATGCATCTTCCCACAGAGACATGTGGTGGGGGGTTGGTGTGTTAGCACTATTACTATTATCAGAGGAGCAGTATACTTCAGGGATGTTCTGCTTTAAATAGAGTTTTATGGGCTAGCCTGGGGATCTAACAATCATTTCCCTAAAGGGGCATTGTAAGTTCTAAGCAATCAATTTACAGAATGAATTTATCAAGCACAACTCCCATATAAATTGAAATTTCTTCTTTCACTTAGAGGAGAAAATTATATTCTTCTCAATCATTGTATTGAATACTGTTTCAGTTGTTGTTCAGTTGTGTTTAACTCTTCATGACCTCATTTGTGGTTTTCTTGGCAAAGTACTGGCATGGTTTGTCATTTCCTTCTCCAATTCATTTTACAGATGAGGGAACTGAGGCACACAAAATTAAGTGATTTGCTTAGATTCACATAGCTAGTAAATATCTGAGGCCAGATTTGAATTCAGAAAGATGAGTTTTCCTGACTCCAGGCCAGCATTCTATCCACTACATTAACTAGCTCTCCATTTGCATTGAGTACAGATACCCAAAATCAAACAGCAAGCATTTAAGAGCTTCCTATATAAGTACCTTTATAAGCTTTGGAGATTGCTGTTATAGATCTTTAATTCTCAAAGAGGACCATGACATTAGGGAGGTGATACCAAGACATGCAAGTCAATTGGATTTAAATGAGGGATGGCTGGGCAAAGTTCCCAGCTTCACTTTCTCCTCCAGAGCCATCTCATTCCAGATATAAAGATATAAAATCAGGATGACTGGAATGGTCCCCGATATAAAGTCAAACATGAAACAATCTCTTCCCTCAAAGAGTTTACATTCTGTCAGAGGAAACAATGTGTTCCTATATACAGATTTATTTGGAGTTTCACTTCAGAAAACATGCTATCTACCTGCTTCTGGCTCACTACTTATCCTGGCTCAGCAGTGAAGAGAAGCTGGTACTTTGATAGGACAAGGTAAACCCTTTATTGATAATTGTTCAGGAAGCAGGGCTGATGCAATAGACTTTTAAAAAGGAATGATCCCATTTTCTACATAAATCTGTTTCCATATGTAGAGCTTGTTATAACTACATAAGTCTATCCCTATAAGGGAGAGGATAGAACTGTAGTCTTTTTCTTCTATCCTAACAGCATGGTGACTGGTAATTGTGTGTATTATGTATTAAAAAGGCAGAATACCAAGTAAGATGTTAATTATTATTTATTATAATTAATATAAATAATTATTATAATTAATTAATAGTCTATGAGAGGAGTGACAAGGACCTAAATTGGGGTAATAGTTGTGACTGTAGAGATAGGGGAATATATAAGACAGTTGTTATGAAAGTACAAATGAAAAAAAAGGGGGGGGGCAATAGACTGGATATTCAGAATAAATGAGAATGAGAAGTCAAGGAAAACACAGAGATTTGAAACATGGTTGTTTTAAAAGTTGATAGTTTTCCTCAACAGAAATAGGCAAATTTAAGACATGGGTAGATTTGGAGGAAAATGTGATGAGTTCTATCTTGGACATCATGAGTTTGAAATGTTAGTGCCATATCCAATTTGAAATATCCAGGCAGTTGGTTGCAGTGACTATGAACTCAGAAGAGAGACAGGAGCTGTGAGCAATCTGCATAAAGATGATAGTAAAAGCCATTAGAACTGACTAGATCATTAGATGAAAGAATGGAGAGAGAAAGTAGGGCAGAGGACAAGGTCACAAGGGGTCTGTTGACATAAATAATAATCTTGCAAAGAAGTCAAAGAAGGAGCCATCAAAAGAAAGCAGTGTCACAGAAACTCAGAGAGAAGAGAGGATCCAAGAGGAGGATCAATGGTGCACAAAACCTCAGAAAAATCCAAAAGTAAGGTACAGGCTCATAACAGGCAATTGGAGTTAAGTGTCTTGCTCCTATCTGAAATCTGAGGGCACCAGAGCCAGTTATTATCCCTGGGCTTTGTCACCTGGATGGGGGGGGGGGGGAGATGGAACATACTTTTTATTTTAAGTTATCAGTTCAACTTCCTTGACTGTGCTTGTGGTATGATTGCCACAAGTGTTAACTCATTTCTCTTCACTAAAGTTGTCTTTGCTACTTGTGCTAAATTATGATGGCAGAAAAGAAAACATCTTTGAAGAAGAGGAGGGGGGAGGATAGACAGAGAGAAAAACCACATTAAAAGCAACCTGGGTGTTCAATTTGGGCTCACTCATGTTTGTAAGAGGATTTAAAAATACCTGAGGCCTTTTCCTGCTCTGACACTTTTTAATTTGCCAATGTCTCCATTTAAAAGCAGTATAATTTAAAAGCAGTTCTTTTAATAGTCTCTTTACACCTTTCCTCCTAGTGAGAGGACAAAGCCTTTATAACCTCTCATTTCCCCCGGCCTTTGGCTTCTAGTCTCTAACCCCAAATTGAGAAGAGTCCTGGATTGAAAATAATAACTTAGAACAATAACAAAAGGTAATCATCCTGCCCCACCCATCCCATGCTCACACACCCCATTCAAAACAAAGTTAAACCCCACACTTGTGGCATATGTTTTCCATAAACTATTACCTGAATCACAAGATGTAGAGTGAGTTGATTGCTATGATTTCAGGTGCTATATGATTCAGAGTTAGAAGATACCATAGGAATCATCTCGTTGACTCTACCCCACTCTCTTGTGTCAGATGAGAAATCTGAGGTCCAAAGATTTAGGGTAAGGGATTTGTTCAAAGTCATACAGATGGGGAAAACATAGCTATGATCAGAAGTCACATCTACTAATTCCAAGGAAAGTTGGAGAATTTTCTTCTTTTAAAGTCTTCAGAAACAATTGTGAAACATAGAATTACATCCTATTTGTCTATAGTCATTTCTGACTAACAAGGAAATACCAGAACTGGGGAAGGAGAATGTGGATCCCAAACATTGCTCAAAGGTCTCTCTAGTCTCATTATAACTTCAATGGAGAAATTATTGACTTCTTTTGTTAATGGTCTATTTAAACATGTTTTTTAAAATGTATGTTCAAAAGTATACTTAAGTCATATTGATTCTCTCTGGCCATTTTCAGACTATATGTTCTCATCTCATCCTAATACCCTCCCTTTCAATTACTGGGAATATTCCTCTGGGAATAAGAATCAAAGCAAAACCCCAGTTCCTAGAAGGGACGCGTCAATCAATTGTCTGATAAGTCTGCTTACCTTCCCTGGGACTTCCCCTCCCAAAAGACCCTTTCCTGGAAGCCTCTTCCTTATGATGAGGGAGAAAAGCAGACAGTCCAAGCCCAGTATGTAAATGACCAACAAAACCTTACATCCTCTAGAGAAAAATTCCTTTCTTATACAAACTTACAGTCTCTGGAGAAACTCCTTTGTTATACAAACTTCTCCATATCCTATGGAAGCAGAAAAGTATTATCAGATACAAATCCTGTTCTATCATCCGGTTGTGTATAAAATAAATATCTCAAGCTATGCCTCCTCGCAATATGATTTCTCACTGGAAGCATATTGCTCGCCAAGACATCTTGGTGTTATTTTCCTAATCAATAAAGACTTTCTTGTCACAGCTTTGAGTAGGTGAATTCTTTCACCATGAATCCAGCCTTGGCACTTTGGAGGGAGGAGAGAGAGACAGAGACAGAGAAAGAAACAACAGACCCATCTCTGCCCAGTATCCCATCCTCTTCACTTATATGTGTTGTTAATATATTCCCTTATTGGAAGGGATCTGTCTTTTTTTTTTTTTTTTTTTTTTTTTTTGTATTTACAGCACTTAGCACATGATTTGGAAAATGGTAATGTCTTTAAATATGTTGTCTTTTTAAAATTTATTTATTCATCTTTGATTCAGTTGTCCATATTTTTGGGGAATGCAGATGATCAGATCATAAACTCATATATGATGGTCTGAATACTATCATCCATAAGGACCTTATATTCTAACCTTTGTTTTTGCAGTAAAAGAAGCAAATATCTTTTTTTCTCAGCCATACATCTATTTCTTTGATAACATCTTTTATGTTGTCTCCCATGCATAATTCTTCATCTCTTAATATATTTTATTTCACTAAATATTTCCCAGCTTAACATTTATTTTTAAATTTTTTGAGTTCCAAATTCTTCTCCTCCCTCCTGCTCCTACCCCACTCACTGAGAAGGCAAGCAATATGGTGATTATGAAGCAGGTTGTGGTCCTTTAAGAAACGGTATTTCCTATTGATTTGTGATTGCTTTCAGATTCCTTTCAGAATCCCAGCACCTCCTGACTGATACATAATCAGGCCAGGATGCCAGGGCCTCTGATCCACAAATCCTGGTTAAAAGCATCCCTTTGAATTCCAATAGGAGATCTGGGCTTGTCCTAGCCCCCACTGGATCTGAGTCAACTTGGGCTCTCCCAGTCCCCATGGGTTCTGATCTGCTCTGGTCATCCCAGCCCCCATTCTGATGATCTGTTCTGGTTTCCCAACCCCCATCAAGACAAACAATATAATAATAAGCTTCCGTCAACTAAGGTCTTTGCAGATGGACCTTGGCAGTTCCCTTTTCTGCCAGGACCTTCTGTCCACTGAGAACTGCATTCTCAGTGCAAAGCTCCATTTTCCATAGATCTGCCTATTGGAATAATATTCTTTTCCAGCACCATCCTCTTTATCCTCACCTATTTCCCTAACCAGACTTTATACTTCTAATCCCCATAATAAACCTCTTTTATCAATCTAAGTTTTCGGGTGTGTAAATTCCTTTACAGAGAACCCCTGTGCCTCCAGAAGGGAGTCCCCAAAACTCCCTACCTTGTGCTGAATCCCAAGGGGTTGCAGGGGAGCCAAACCTCTCCACTGGTTCCCTGAACTCCAAATCTGCCACTAGACTGGGCTTTTTAAACTTTTTCCATTCATGACCCCTTTTCTTTGAAGAAATTTTTATGTGACACCTGGTATATGAGTATATAAAACAAGTATAGACAACAAGCATTTACTGATAATAAATCTTCATTTTGTGACCTCTCACAAGATTCCATATGAGGACTTGCAATTGCAAGAAGGATGATGAAATGCAGGTCTTCTAGATGCCAGCTTCTTAAACTGTGGGTTGAGATAAGTCACTTATGATCATACAACTAGTTTGGAAGAGTGACACATTGGCAATTGGGCCTTCCTGATCCCCAAACCAGAACTCTATTCATAACACCATGCTACCTCTCAGACATGACAGGGAGTTTGGCTATTTGGGGGTCATATAAGTATAGATAGAAAGATGGATAGATAGATATGACATATAAATATAGACCAAAGTTATAACTAGTACATATATAATGGAATTTGAACTAGATATATAGATATACAAATATGTATACATTTATTTGTTGTTCCTCAGTTGTGGCCAACTTTCCATGACCCCATTTGGGATTTTCACAAAAAAAGTGTGGTTTGCCATTTCTTTCTACAACTCATTTTATAGATGAGGAAACTGAAGCAAATAGGATTAAGTGACTTACCCAAGGTCACATAGCTAGCAAGCATCTGAGATCACTTTTTAACTCAAGAAGATGAGTCTTTCTGATTCCAGGCTCAACATTCTATCCACTGAACCACTCAGCTGTAAAATATCATAGATATTATATATATATATGTTTGTATGTATGTATATATATATATATATAAAATATATATTATATATGTACACACATATGTATATATAATATATACACTGTATATACATATATACATACAAACACATACATGCACATATTTGCATATATAGTATATATACACATATATACTATGTGCATACATATATACAAATGCATACACATGTGCATGCACAAATACATGTGTGTATATAAATGTAGTATGTAGATTAATATAATGCACATATATGTATGTGTGTATATGTATGTATATACACACATACATATGTATATATAAATTTTCAGATATGACCAGCTATGAATGCCTAAATTAGCCTTATTTAGAGTTTCCTCAGATGGTATAACTGCAATTTGGGTGCCAAAAGCAAGTAGTACCAACTGGAGCCATGAAGTGTTCAAGTTCAAAATTACAATGTAACATGAAAAATTAAGATAAATTCACTTGAATAGGAAAGGAAATTTATTATCGAGGAGGTTTGGGATTTTTTATCTCAGTTATAAAGGACCTCAGGTGCATCTAGTTCAATGATATTTGGGACCCAAAAATCTTTTTTTTACTTCATCAGAGAGAATGAAGCTACTCGGCATTTGGGAGGGAAGGGAAGTGTTGCTACTTGAGAAGAAAGGGAAGAAAGAGGGTAATCTATCCTGAAAATAGGGCAAAAACAAGATCTGAATCCAAAGGTAGCTTTGTCTGAATTTGACAAGGAAAGAGAGACAATGGATCTATAGTGTAGGTCACTATCACTTACAACCCTTAGGGAGCCTCTTCCTTGAGTTTCTGAATGTGTATACAAACTCCCCTTACTCCTTATTACATTAATAATGTACTTGGGGTGTTTTTTTACCCTCTAAATTCATCTACTATAGAAGAAAGCCTCTGACGACCTGCCCTAATTACAACTCTCATTCCTCACTTTTGGTTTTTCTATCTAGCAACCTGAGTTCTTTATGAACTCAGTCCAAATCTTTCCCAGGTTATTTGAGAAACCTGTATTTTCAATCAAATTGTACTCTCTTCTCCTAATGACTCAGTCAAAGCTAGAACCCAGATACTGTTCTCTTAAATTTGAGAAAGCTATATATGTGGTTAAAAGAAAAAGAAAGAAAAAAAAGAAAAACCATATATTTGGGGCCCAGATCTACTTATATGTTATTTGTGTAGACTTGAACAAGTGACTTTCTCTAAGTCATTGTTTCATCTCTGAAAAAAAATTTTGATGGGAGTAGGAAATTAAAGTAGGAAATTAAATGATATTAAGATCATTTCCATCTGTAAATCCTAAAACCTCATCAAAATTAGTTAGGTAGATAGTGTGCCAGACCTGGAATTAGGAAGACCTAATTTTAATTCTGGCCTCTAGATACTTATTAGCTGTGTAACCCTGAGTTTGCTTCAGTTTCCTCAGATGTAAAATGGAGAAGGAAATGGCAAACTATCCCAATATGAGATCATAAATAGTTGGACATGGGCGAAAACTATGGGCAACTAGCTGGAACAGTGGCTAGAGTACCCGACCTGAAGTCAGAAAGACTTATTTTCCTGAGTTAAAATTTGACCTTAAGTATTTACTAGCTTGTGACCCTGAGCAAGTTACTTAACCTTGTTTGTCTCAGTTTCCTCATCTGTAAAAATTAGCTGGAGCAGGAAATGGCAAATCACTCCAGTATCTTTGCCAATTTTTTTTTTTTAAAGAGGATCAAGAGTTGGACATGACTGAAAAACAACTGAATAATAACAACACACAAAGCAATATCATCGGATATATTCATTTCTTGGGTGACTGGTCTCTCTGAGAGGCTTTCTGATGTTCTTAGCATCAAGTGTCTCCTGTTAAGGACACAATATCTATAACTCTCTTCTCTCTCATTCTCAAACTATTCCCTCAATTCCTAGTATATCTTACTTCTCTGGTTTTACTGGGACCTAGAACCCATTTTTTCAAGTACATACCAGGATACTTAATAAGCATAAATATATAAATTCTATTATCCTTCTAGACTCAGCATCCTCATCTGTAAGCGATTGTTGGACTAGATGGCCTTCAAGGTTTTCTCTAGTTCTAAATCTATGATCTTGGTATACTCTTTACTCCAAACAGATATAAAGACTGACCATAATGGCCAGTCAGTTAGTAAAGAAAAATGGATTACATATCTATTATGCACCAGGGACTGTGCTGAGACCTGAGGGCCCAAAGAAAAGTAAAAAGTCATTCCTTTATTTTCCACTCCTTTCTAAGGAGCTCACAGTTTAATGTAGGAGACAATTTGTAAACAAATATGTACAAACAAGATAAATCAGAATAAATTGGAGATAATCCAGAATTAAGGAGGATCAGGAAAGATTTTCTGTAAAGGTGGGATTTTTATCTGGGACTTGAATCAAGTCAAGGAAACTAGATGGTAATGAAGAGGAAGACCATTCTAGGCATTGAGAATAGCCATTCAATTCAGCTATCCGGAGTTATATGGAATATCTTGTTCAGGAAACAATAAGGAATCCATTGTCAATGGGTTACAAAATATGTAGAGTAAAATAAGATGTAAGAATATTGCAAAAGCAGGAAGAAGAAGATAATGAAGGGCTTTGAGCACTATAGAATTTTATATTTAAATTTATAATATTTATAACATATTTACTTGTTATGTTACATTTATTTATGCTATATTATTAGTTTGTTTTATTTTATAGTATTTATTATATTTATCATATTATTTATATTTTATGATTAATATAACATTGTTTAATATTATATTTATAATATAATATTTCTGTTTGATCTGGGAAGTAATAGGGAACCATTGGAGTTGAAAAAATAAAGGAGAGATGGGGTAGCATAGTCAAACCTGCACTTTATTTTTTTTTTAACAGATAATATAGTATATTTTTCTCAATAATATTTTATTTTTCCAAATACATGTAAAGATAGGTTTCAACATTCATTTTTTGTAAGATTTTGTGTTCCAAATTTTTCTCCTCCCACTATTAACCTTCTTTCTCCCTACCAAGACAGCAAGCAATCTGATATGGGTTATACATGTCATGTTTTACAAGAAAAATCTAACTAAAAGGGAAAAGACACAAGAAAGAAAAAAGTAAACCAACTGTAAAAAGGTGAAAATAGTATGCTTTAATTCACTTTCAGTTTCCATAATTTTCTCTCTGGATGTAGATGTCATTTTTCATCTCAAGTCTATTGGAATTGGCTTGGGTCACCATATTGCTGAGAAGTGCTAAGTCAATCATAGTTAATCATCATACAATCTTTCTTTTACTGTATACGATGTTCTCTTGGTTCTGCTCACTTCACTTAGCATCAGTTCATGTAAATCAGGGATTTTTTGAAATCAGTCTGTTCATCATTTTTTAATAGAACAATAATATTCTATTTCATTCATATGCCATAACTTATTCAGCCATTTCCCAACTGATGGGCACTCACTCAATTTCCAGTTCCTTATCACTACCAAAAAAAAAAAAAAACCAGCTTTAAATTTTTGCACATGTGGGTCCTTTTCCCTTTTTATGATCTCTTGGGGATACAACCCCAGAAGAGACACTGCTGGATCAAAGGGTATGAACAGAAACCTGCACTTTAGGAAGATCACTTTTGGATCTGGGGGAGCTGGGGAGGTTACCTAAAGAAGAGTGAACCAGCAGCCTAAGCCAGAAAAGAAACAGGTCAAAGCTTTTATGCAAATTAGCAATGGGATGGGGCAAGTAAGAAGCTACTTCATATCCAGCTTAGGCAAAATAGGGAGATTCAATCTCCCCTGCTCCCCTAATTTTTACCTAGTTCAACTGGTTTACTTTATAGATAAAGAAATTGAAACCCAGGGTGATTTAATGACTTGAATCATGTCCTAATGTGTGCAGAACTAGACTGAGTCAGAAAGCCAAGGTGTTAGTCAGTCACTGGGCAGTCACCATGACTGACCATGGGCAGGTCACTTGACTGGACTTCCCTTCATCTTTAAAACGGTAAGAACAATGCCTACAGGACAGTTGTTTATAAACTGCAAAATATTACAAAACACAAGTCTCAGCTTTACCCACCTAATTACCTATGCAGTGTTTTGTGTGAGAAGTTTGTGTCTCCCCAACTGGTGAGCTCCTTGAAGGGGAATCTTTCTGTTTGCTTTTGTCTCTTCCTTTGGGTACCTAGCACCAGAAACAGTGTGAATGCCCTCCCAGTTTGTTGCCATGACAACTCCATTTGGAGTTTAGCCCCTAAAAGTCATACCTGCTTCTAGGAAAACAGTGCAGCAATTAACAAGGTTGAAAAAATATCCCAAAGAGAAAATGAAAAAAAAAAAAAAAGAAAGAAAGAAAAGTCAACTTCTCTTTCATAGAGTTGGGAAACACTTGGAATTGTTCATGAATGGAGCTTTTCCTATCACAGAAGACCCGAAACACCTGGAGAGGGCAGTGAAGAGCTGAAATAAAAACTGCATCATGGTCAGAATAGGACACAGAGCTGACCCTAACAGAATTCCCAGTTCTTATGAAATATTTCCATAATGAAATGTGGGCTTTTATTTTTTTAATTTTAAAATAACTAACTACTCCAATATCTTTGCCAAGAAAACCCAATAAATTGTATTAGCATGTGTCAACTCTGAAAAACAAAAGACCCAAGAGTCCCAGAGATTATGCAACTGCTGTCAATTCTGAAAATACCATAGTGCTCACAACCATAGTTAACCCTGAGAACAGTAAAGAACTCACATAAGTTATTAAAACCAGTCAATTCCAGGAAATAAAATATAAATAAGCAAACAAACAAACAAACAAAACAAAGAGCTAACTGGTCTTAAACAGAAAAACTTTATTCTGTTGAAGGAGGTAAACTAGACATATTATGGAACCTTCTTTTTAGTATGGGCAAGTCTAAATACATATACCAATGGCTACACAGTGACAATGAGGAGAAATAGCAACAATGAAACAAGTTTGATTCATAGCAGGGCTTTATGACCAGAACATGGTGTCTGTAGGTCCTTGCCAGAGTTCAGGAATCAATCACCTGGGGATGATACGGAAATACTTCTGGGATTTTGCTGTGACTGAGTTCACGTAGAGGGTGAGCACAAAGGATTGTTGTTACGCCAAGCACAGGGCACAGCTTGCTCTCTGGACCTAAGCTCTGGAAAACAGGGGGTCTCCTAATAGTAAAAAAAGAGGGGTAGTCTTGGCAGAGGGATCTATGGTCCATGAGGTCACAAAGAGTCATATATAACTGAACAACAACATACATAGCTAGACATTTTAGTAGAAACAAATTCTTTCAGAAATATACGTTTTAATCTTTCTTATCTTTCTATAGAATCAATATCCAACATGAATGAATTTCCTTTTTCTTTTGATGAGTATATAGTAATTTATTAATGTGTTCAATAGACACTCCCTCCTACACACATCAGAAAATAAACAGCAAAGCAGAAACCTGAGATGTAGATTAAGATGTAGATGTGTGTTTTACCAGTCATGAAGTGACTAGCCATGCTTCCTGCTTAGGTATTGCTTATAGGAGAAGGGAGGAAGGAAGGAAGGAAGGAAGGAAGGAAGGAAGGAAGGAAGGAAGGAAGGAAGGAAGGAAGGAAGGAAGGAAGGAAGGAAGGAAGGAAGGAAGGAAGGAAGGAAGGAAGGAAGGAAGGAAGGAAGGAAGGAAGGAAGGAAGGAAGGGAGGGAGGAAGGAAGGAAGATGATGATTTACTTTTTTTGTTGTGTTGACTTGTCCAAGGTCACATAGCTAGTAAATGTCTCAGACTGGATTTGAACTCAGGTCCATCCAGACTTCAGGCCCACTAGCCACTTACCTCTTATACAGTGACTACAGTAATGTAAATAAAAACAATATTGAAAGATTTCAAAATCCAAATCATTGCAATGACTAAACTTTATTACTTCATAATGAGTGTTATGAAGAAAGTTAAAAGTAAAACATATCTCATGCCTCTGGACAGAGAGATGGTAGAACATAGGTGGGATATTAGATAGATAGACAGGCAGACACATTAGCGATAAACAGACAGATGTTTGCATACACGCAGCAAAAGTTAAAAATATTTCCAATGTATTACTTTGTTTTGCTTGACTATACTTCTTTAAGAGAATTCTCATTTGGGAATAGAGGCATTAGTGGAAAATGATAAGGATATTTTTAAAAGAAAATAGAATCCATCAATCTTTTAAACAATTCAGAGGTTTAGAACAGAGTTGTGCCTTTTCCTACTGGCTCCCTACCTAGATCAATCAATCTACAAATATTTATTAAGCATCTACTAAGTGCCAGGTACTGTAGATCTGGATCAAACAATATCAAAGAAACTCATTCAAATCAGCCCTGGTCCCAGAACAGGGAGGGACTTTAAAGGGACAGGCTTTCCTTTTCAGTGGTTGCTTGGGATAGAATCACCATATTTAGGAGTTACACTTCTAAAATTATTAGCTTAATAATTTAGAACTGGAAGGGACAGGAGCAACTTTGCCCAAAGTGTCCAAGTAGTTTTTTTTTTTATGTCAAGAACCCATTTGACAGAAATTTAGTGAAACCTATGGAGTCCTTAAAATGTTTTTAAATGCATAAAATAAAATACAAGAATTAAAGAGGAAATCAAACATCCCCTTATCAAAATCTTTGTCAGTTTTTGTTGTTATTGTTATTGTTGGTTTTGCCTTGTTTTTTCAATTTCATGGATCCCAGGTTAAACATCCCTGTTCAAACTAATCACTTTAATTTTACAAATGAAAAAACAAATCCTGAGAGAAAAATTTGCACAATTTGTTCAAGGTCACAAAGTCAACAAGAATCCCAGGCATAATTTGGATCAGAACCTCTTATTCCAGAAGTAGTGCTTCCCCTTATAAATTCTACATTGCCTCCTATAGTCCTTTTTCACTTTTGATCTTATTTTTCTTGTGCAGAATGACAAATATGGAATTGTGTTTATTAGAACTAAACATGTTTAATCTATATCAGATTGCTTGATATTTTGGGAAGGGGGAAGGAGGGAGAGAGGGAGAAAAGTTTAGAACGCAAGGTTTTGCAAAGGTGAATGTTAAAAACTATCTTTGCATGTATTTTGGAAAATAAAATACTATCATAAAAAAGAAGAGAAAAAAGTAAGAGAGAGCTTCTATAAAACAATTTTAGCCAAAAAAATTATATAAAGATACTGAGACAAAAGAGCATGTCTGATTTGGCCAGTTTTATATACCAGGTACATATGAATAATATAAGAAGCTAGAAACTTCTAGAAGCTCCATGTCTTTCCCATTCTGAACTCCCAATTTGACCTTATTTCAAAGCCCTACTCATTGTTATTTAGCCCCAAAGAACAGGTTATTTACAAGCAATTGAGATGTCATCTGATGTCTAGGCAAATTCAGACTCCAGACCTAGCAACCTACAAGCATTTATTAAACCTTAGCTTACTCCTACCTGTATAAACACATACTCCCTCTTACACAGAATAAGTAATCATTATTATAATTGGTCAATGTTTCTTAAGTCCTGAGCAGTACATCCAGATTCTTCCTTTCCAACCTAACCTTAGAAAATTTATTAGGATATTTAACACAGTCCTCAGAGTCCTGTTGTTAGCTTGGTCTGAATGAGATTAGGATTTAAACCTAGATCTGGACCTATTATCCTACTTCAAAGATCAACTCAGATGCCATATTTGATTTAAGACCTTTCCTAGTCCCTGCAGATATTAATGGGCCTCCTCCAAAATTACCATTTATTTTGTATTCATGCATATGCAGTAACCTCAAATACAGTATAAGGTTCTTGGAGAATGCTTTAATATTTGACATTTTTTATCTCCAACGCCTTGTGCAGAGACTAAAATATAATACTCATTTATTATTTCCTAGTTGGCAAATTATTCAATAATTTGCCAACTAGGAAATAATAAATGAGTATTTTATTTTATTATTGAATAATGACATATGACTTGACCAAATGAATTGATTAAAACTTTAATATTGCTACGTCTCAATAAGTACAAAGAAAGAATCCTGAGAAATGATATAATTATTTGAAATCCTATTGTATGTTTCTACTGGGCTACAACCAATTACCATGTTATATATAAAACTTTAAATAATGCAGATGTAAAAAATACAACCACATTATGGGACTATTTATTTGAAATATTCAGGGCCTATTTATAGTAAAGAGATATAAAAGTGAGCAGAACTATTCCTTGAAGGATTATATTGATAGATCCCATGGTGTGTATCACCTATCACACTGATCCTGATGCAATTCTGAGTATCAGTGACAAGACCCCTTGCAGAGTATTTGTGCAGTGCTATTAGTCTTGTAGGAAAACTCAAAAAATTGAGTTTTTACTAAAGTGATCAAGAAAGACAGCTAAGTTACATAGTGGGAAAAGTTCCAGATAAGAACTCAAAACACCCAACATTATGAGTTCAAATCCTGCCTCAGATACTTACTAGCTGTATGGCCTTCGGCAACACACTTACCCTGCTTGTCTCAGTTTCTTCATCTATAAAATTATCTAGAGAAGGAAAAAAAGCAAACCAGTGTAGTATCTTTGCCAAGAAAACCCCAAATGAGGTCACAAAAATCAGACATGACTGAAAAATGATCGAACAAGTAATCAATAAGAGTGCATTATAATATAAGTTTCCTGAGGGCAGGGATTGTTTTAGTTTTAGTTTTTGCATCCCTAGAGACTAACATTTTACCAGTTTGGTAGCAACTAATATCTATTTAATTGAACTCCTCTGCCTTAAGAGGAAATTATTCCAACATTGGGCCTATAATTGCTAAGAAACTATATCTCCATATTATCTTGAATACCATTCTCCTAAGTCGGATTTTCAGTAATGTTCTCCAGAAAGGCAGGTTAATGCAATGAAGAGAGCAGCAGTGGACTTGAAGTTAGGAAGACCCAGGTTCAGACTTGGTCCTCGTATGGACAAGTCTCTTAACTTGTCTTAGCCTTGGTTCCTTATCTGTAAAATGGGGATGATAATAATGATAATAATATTTAGCCTTGTAGAGGTGTTGTAAAGTTCAAGGATATAACATCACAGATTTAGAGCTGAAAAGGGTCTTAGAAGTCATTTAGTTCAACTCCCTCTTTTTATAAATAAGGAAGCTAGAAAAATGATTTGTCCAAATTTCTACAAGTAGAAAGCAATAGAGACAAGATTTGACTTTAGGTGTCTTCACACCAAATCTATCAATCTTTCCATTGTAGCTCTCTGTATCACAAAATGATATATGCATATTTTAAATGTCCCAGTCATCTCCACATTATTCCATCTGATCTCCAGCTCTCATTCTCAGGTTTCCCACTATGAAAGCTGACACTTTGCTCCCAGATCCTCTCATTCTAATAGATAAGCCTTACTATCTCCTCTACTCTTATTTATATGTTGTCTTCCTCCATTAGAATGTAAGCTCCTCAAGACTTATATAAACAGATGCTGAGTGAAGTGAGAAGAATCAGGAGATTCTATCCACAGTAACAGCAATACTGTGCAATAATCAACTATGACAGATTTAGCTCTTCTCAGGAATGAGGTAATCCAAGACAGTTTCAATAAACTAGTGATGGCAAATGCCATCCACATCCCAAAAAACAACTATGGAATCTGGATGCAGATCAAAACATACTATTTCCCCTTGTTTGTTGTTGTTTTTCTTTCTTGTGGTTTTTCCCTTTTATTCTGAGTCTTCTTTCACAATATAACTATTATAAAAATATATTGAGCATGATTGTACACGTATAACTTATATCAGATTGCTTGCTTTTTTGGGAGGTGGGGAGAGTAAAAAAAGGAGAGAAAAAAATTTGGAGTTCAAAATCTTACAAAGATGAATGTTGAAAACTATCTTTACATGTAATTGGAAACAAATTAAATACTATTAATTTTTTTAAATGAAAGATTCTTGAGGATGGACTACCTTATTTATTTATAATTATATCTTCAACCTTCAACACAGTGCCTGGCACATATTAGGCTTTCAATAAATGTTTTCATCTATCTTATCATGATCATTTAATAATGATTTTATTACTAAATCCAGTCAACACCTATGCTCACCATAGAAGCTATTCGAATTAAGAAGTGTGAAGAAATGGTTATCATACAGTCATATGCATGTTAGCATCTCTGATTGAAAATGGGAGTGTGATGCTATATCATGGGTGCAAATGGAGTGTGGGTCAATGTGCTTGACTCATTCTTGGGGACCATTCCCTTTGACCTGGGCAGATTCCCACAAAGCACATGCACTATGTATGTACCTGTATCTAATATACATACAGCGGTGGAACTACAATTGAAAGGGACTTCATGAACTATCATATTGGTTGATTCAGCAGCTTTTCAGGCTGTTTGTATGTTTGCCTGAACCCCTGGAAGGTAGCCTACTCTGTCTGCCATTTCTAGGATGAGGGACAGAACAACTATTGAAGCTTACCCTAAAAACTATGAACACCATCCTGGGAATTTAGTGAAACTGTTTCATAGAGGTTTACTAAACCCTCTAATCAATAGAACAGAAATGGAAAGGAAGAAGGAAGGTGGGGAAGTATCATAGGTTTAAAGTTAGAAAGGAGGTTAGAGGCAATTAAGAACAACCATTTTCATTTTACAAGTTGAGTACCAAAAGATAGTGACTTGTCTTCCTAGCTGTGTAACTCTGGGCAAGTCACTTAACTCTAAATGCTTCGGAGGAGGAGGAGGAGGAGTTGGAGGAGGAGGAGGAGGAGGAGGAGGAAGAAGAGGAGGAGGAGGAGGAGGAGGAGGAGGAGGAGGAGGAGGAGGAGGAGGAGGAGGAGGAGGAGGAGGAAGAGGAGGAGGAGGAGGAGGAGGAGGAGGAGGAGGAGGAGGAGGAGGAGGAGGAGGAGGAGGAGGAGGAGGAGAAGAAGATGATGATGATGATAGTGGCTTGCCTAGGATAAGCTAATAAGTGTCTGAGGCAAGATTTTGGACCAATTAATCAATCAATAAACATTTATTAAGTATCTCCTATGTGCCAAGCACTGAACTAAGCCCTGGGAATACAAAAAGAAGCAAAAAAACAGTCCTTGCCCTTGAAAAGCTTACAATCTAAGGGGGGAAGAGAATGTGCAAATAGATAAAAATAAGATAAGACTTTCCAACTTTCCCTGTAATAGTTTTAATATATTATGGATCAGCATAAGAAATTAAATGGAAATTTCAGGGAAGTTTTGTAAAAGCCACAGACAATAGGAAAAATCCAGCAGATAAGACAGGAAAAAGTTTAGAAACTCAGTAATGCATAAAAATATATGTATAGTATTGCATAATATCAACCCACATTTTACAATAAGATATTATATACACCCTACAAAAGAAAAAAGAAAAAAATTCAGTCCTCTTCTTTTGGTTAGGACCAAAAAATTTTATGAGGATTTATCAGATTATGGAGGAGGGTACCACATCCTTAAACCCAGTGAAGTAGAAGGAATAACTATAAAAAATAAATAAATAAAAATAAAACAAAGCAAGCTATATTGATAAATAGGAAACAATCAATGGAGGGAAGTCACTAGAATTGAGAGGGGTTAGCAATACCCTGTCATCTTGTGAATAACATTTTTTTCCCTGAGGCAATTAGGGTTAAGTGACTTGCCCAGGGACACACAGCTAGGACGAGTTAAGTGTCTGAGTTAGATTTGAACTGAGGTCCTCCTGACTTCAGGGTTGGTGCTCTATCCACTGCACCACCTATCTGCCCCTGCAAATAATATTTTTCAAACCAATCACAAAAACAATTTTTTGCCAATCTAGGGTCAGATTTCTGAAATTTCTTTCCCAAAATAATCCTTGGCTCATTAATCATTTTCAACTTATGTTTCTCGATTAAGATCTAGATTTTTTTTTTGTCTGGAGTTCAAAAATTCCCATAGACTGAATCTTGCATTCCTGAAAATTCCCCTATACTTTTAGAAACTACAGGGTGGTGAATTTAAGCAGAAGCCATCTCATAGCATTTTATAAGTTTCCAAAGTTCTGGGGGAAAGGAGACTTGAATGGAAAAATGACTCCAGAATTTATGTCACATCAAAAGTAAAAAAGGACTAAAAGACATGCATAAACTTTTATTTGTGGGCAAAGAATTGCAAATTGATGGGATGCCCATCAACTGGGAAAGGGCTGAATAAATTGTTTTATGTGATTATAATTAGATAATATTGTGCTATAAATAATGATGAACAAGATGCTCTTAGAAAAGCCTGGAAAGACTTACATGAGTTGATGCAAAGTGAAATGTACTGTGTACAAAGTAAGCTGTGAATGATTTAACTATTTTCAATAATACAATAATCCAAGATAATTCTGAAGAATTTATGATGAAAAATGCTATCCATTCCTGAATAAAAATTGAAGCATGCTTTTTTAAAATTTTTATTTATTTTTCTTGAGGTTTTTTTTTTCTAAATTTATGTTTTCTTTTACTATATGACTATAAAAATGTTTTGCATTTTAACCGATATTGAACTCTTTACCTTCTCAATAAGGGATGGGAAAGGGATGAAGGAATAGAATTTGGAATTCAAATTTTAAAAATAATAAAATGCTTTTCACGTGAAACAAAATGCTACATAAAAAGTTAAAAATTTTAAAAAGTGCTCCATATAGCAGTTACTAGATAGTGAATGAATGAATGATTTGTATTTTCATTGCTATTTCTGGACTCCTAGTAGAGACTAGGCCTCTATTATACCCACTGTTCCTAAGAACTCACACTGAGGAAATCCATATACTTTTGACATTAAAGCAGCATCCCTCCCCATGAAGGAAAAATTGTATGATATTTGCAAAAAGACTTGGAGTTTTTAAGAAAAATGTTATATGAACAACTACAATGTATCCCCAATATTATTAGTATTATCATAAATTATACTCTGAACTAAGCTACATTTTAATCTTTCTCTTTTGAGCCACAGTCACAGCTCAGGCATGTTTTATAACAAGCCCCAGTGGTCTATTGCCTCCTTCCCAAACCCTATTCTTTTTTCCAGGTAGGTGGGTGTGGAATCATCACCATGTTGCTTTGTTAAGGACTGGATAGAAGAGAAAATAACAGGAAAAGTGGAGGAGTAGAAGGGAAAGGGAGGAAAAGTCTGGAATCTCTATAGCAAAGAAACCCTTCATCTAGCCAACCAAATGACTTAACTCTCCTCCCCATTCCAGATGATCTGCTTGCTCACCACCTTCTTTGTCTGATCATTTCATCTATAATTCCTCATACCACACACCTGAGCCTGGAAACCCTCACTCAACTTCATTTCCCTTTGATACTCCCATGGACTGCTAAAAATCCCACCTCCTACACAAGTCTCTAGTAATTCACAGAAACTAAGGTTGTGGTTTGTCTCCAAATTCATTTGTCTGAACACGTTATTTCCCAGCTCTCACTTATCTTTTTATTAAGGAAGGGCAATGGAATATAATACTCTGGACTAGGAGCTATTAGAGTTGGCTTTAAGCCCTGATTTTACTACAAATTAGCTGTCTTATCTTGGCCAAATGACTTAATAATAGAATATTATACACTGTGATGCAATATAGCAAAAAACAATACAATGCAATACAATGATTAAATGTCTACTCTGCACAAAGCCCTTATGGCATACTAAGGCCCAGAAGCATGGTCCTCTCCTCAATCAATCAATCCCTAAGCATTTTGTAAATGCCTATGTGTGCCAGGCACTGTGTCCACTCCTGGGGACAAAAATCAAACAAACTCTGTCCTAGCTTGGGAGTGGAGTAGAACTTAAAACAACTCCTCTCTGCCTCCAAGGAGCTTATAGTTAGTGTAGAATAAAGATGACATCAACACAATTAGCTATACAACCATATTTGGTCTACTCAGAGAGTGACAAAATATAATGCTAAGTGAGGTGTGATTGAGAACTCAGCAAATTCAAGGAAGACTTCGTGGAGGAAAGGACATTTCTTAAAGAAAGGGGACGGATTTATCTCACAAAGGGGAGGAAATAGAGCTTTTGAATTGTGGAATAGTATGAATAAAGATAAGGAAAAGTGAGGAACCAGCATAGATTCTGGGTATAGAGAATAATCTGGACTGCAGCCTGCATGATTTATTTTGTTATCTATGAACACAGTGGGGAAGTGGGGGGAAAGAGGTCAGGGCCTGGGGTCAGAAAGACTGATCTTAGTTGAAATCTGGCCTCAGATACTTACTTGATGTGTGTCGCTACTCTAGTTGATATCCTGTTTGCCTCAATTTTCTTATCTGTAAATTGAGATGCAGGAAGAAATGGTAAGTCAATCCTGTGTCTTTGTCAAGAAAACCCACAAATAGGGACATGAAAAGTCAGACCCAACTGAAGTGATTTTATGACAAGGTTCTACTCAGCAGAATATCAATTCCTTGAGGACAAAGCTTTTTTTGTCCTTCATTTTAAAAACACAATCCCAAGTATATAGTATATATTATTTATTGACTTATTGATTTTGCTCTTTTTTTTTGTACCTTTTAAAATGTTTATGGATTGATTGTTTGAGGAGAGTACCATACCTCTGGGTGTCTCCTCACCTGTAAAATGAGGGTGTTGGACTAAATGTTCTCTGTGGTTCCTTCTCCTTTTAATGTTCTACAATATAAGAACCAAAAATGTCTAAAAGCTATCTAAAAACTGCACAGAGAATTTTATTTATTACATGAATCAAATAAATGAGAAAGCATTAATTAGGCACTGATGATGTGCCAGAAACTGTGTTGAGAGGAAATCAAAACAATCCCTGCTCTTAGGCAACCCACTTGTAATGGGGGAGGAGGGGTGGGATACAAGATATCTAAATGAGTGAGTTGCAAGGTGGAAGACAGGCCGCTGGGGACAGCAACAGGAGAGATGTAAGGGCTTATATGTCCTTAAGGCTCATCAGTGAGTCAAAAGGCAGTCCCCAGGGCCCAGAAGCCAGAGTGACCAAGTCTATCATTAGACTCTTTGCCCATCTAAGATATGTCTGTTTCAAAAAGTGGAGCAGGTCTCATCTATCACCCCTGGGAAGGAAGGCATCTCCCTAGGAGAATGGGAATTCTGGGTTTTTTCCTGCAAGAATGGGGATAGAGAAGGAAGCAGGTATCAGTGTCCAGGCAGGCAAGGAGAAAGGTAAAGGACCAGAAGATTGAAGAAGAGTTCTTAATCTATCAGATTCTTTAATAATCCATTGGTAGTGGGCAGACTTGGCAGGGACACTTGGAAAATTAAGAAAGGTGTCCCCCCCCTTCCCTTTTTTCCCCAATGAACTGTCTCCAGTCAACCCTGGACTTTTCCACCAAGTCCCAGAAAACTTCTCTTGGATTAAGGCACTCCTCCCAGAATCTGGGTTTGAAGGAGGAATTCCTCTTTTTACTTATAACTGATACTGGGCACTTGCTTGTCCATTAGGATATACAATCCTCAGAGGCAGAGTTTTTTTTTTTTTTCTTCTATTTACATTCCCAGGGTTTAGCACAGTGATTGGCACATAGTAAGTACTTAATAAATATTTGTTGAGTCAGGCAGTGGAAGAGATACTGTCCAATTGTCTGAATGTATCAGACCACATCAAGGTCATCTTTTTGTTAATACAAACTTCAGAGAGCAGGAACCATGTCAATTTAAACGGTTCCTACTGTGCCTAGCCCAGTACTATGTTTATTTCTTTACCAGATGCCTTTTAACAATAGAGATGGCATAAGCATGGTCAAAAGAATTATAGCCTTAAACAGGAAATTGGTTCTTGACAGGGTAGGTTGTCATTACTGTTTGGGGACAGATCTTTGCAAATAGCATAAGGGCAAATTCTTGAAACAGGGGCTTTTTTACAGGCAATCAAAAGTTATTGAAGAAAAACGAGCTGAGGGAAAAAAAAAAAGGAAATCCTCATATCAGTTGCCTCCACATTGGAGAACTGCAGGGTCATTCACTATAAGGAAAGTCTGCCTCACTGTTCAGGGATGGGGAACCTGGTAAATTTATTTGTTGTAAATGTCAGCCTGGTTTGCATAAAATGTGCTGCCTGAGTCTTTATTTAAAACATAAAAGCTGCAGCTTTGTTCTTGAAGACTTAGATAATAAAAGGATTTCAAATAGGATCTTTGAAATGTCAATCAGATCTTGTATCTCTTAGGAACAAGGATGCTGCTGAAATGTCACCTGAAAAAAAATGTTGAAGGGAAGGGATGGTCTGGCTTTTGGAAGATGGATTCCATTGTGAATTTAAGTTCCCAATCCCCCATACAACAGAGGCTACATGAAGCTAGGAAATAATAATAATAATGATAACCTACTTTGATACAATGCATTATGAGTGACAATTTACCAAGATCCTTTCCTTATAGAAATCCTGTGAGGAATCCCAAAATCTGAATTGGAAGGGACCTCAATCATCACCTAGTCCAACCTATATCCAAAGAAGAACCCATATAATGCACAAGCAGCCATACAGCCTTGATGGAGTAAAAATAATGTTCTACCTCCCATGGCAGCAGCTTTTAGACAGCTCTATTTGCTCACATATTTGCTCTGACTTCAGTCCTAAATCTGACCTAGCAGATTTCAGCCATCACACTTTTAGACCAAAAAAAAAAAAAAGTTTAATCCTTCTATTACAGGATAATCATTCAAATATTTGACAGAATTACACCCCCCCCATTTCCACCCCTATCTTTTTTTCCCTAAATTAGATATTCCCAGTTACTTCAACCAGTCATTATGATCTGAATACCCTTCCTAGTCCTGGCTGATACTCCCCGAATAGTCTCCAACTTATTATCTTTGATGTTTTGCTAAAAAAGGAACACAATACTCTAGGTGTGCTCTAAGCAAGGTAGACCTCAGCAAAATCAGCACTTACCTAGCCTGTGACTTGTGCTATCTATCAATGGTCCTCATGTTCCAGAGAAGGTGACCAGATACCAGATAAGATCATGTAAATTGCCTTTCTGGCACTGTTTATTTTGTTCTGCATAAATTTATGTAACTCTTCCTGTTTTTTTTCCCCTAAATTCTTCATGTTCACTCTCTGTTTCAGTACAATAATACTCCACCACATTTTTAGTTTCTCACATGCAATTGATGCTTGACTGAGCTAATGGAATCCCCTATGTCTCAGCACTAAATGACCATCCAGAGTAATGTCAAACCTGAGCCACCTTGGAACCCTAAGGATTAATCAGAGATTCAGCTTTCCCCCTTTACTGGGAATTTTTTTTATCAATTTGCCCTCTGAAATTGTGATTAAAATATTATATTTCTCTCTCTCTCTCTCTCTCTCTCTCTCTCTCTCTCTCTCTCTCTCTCTCTCTCTCTCTCACACACACACACACACACACACACACACACACACACACACACACACACACAAAACCCTCTATCCCTTTCCCCCAGTTGGAACTGAGAGTGAAGCAACTAGGTGGAGCACTGGGATTGGAATCAGGAAAATTCATCTTCATTAGCTCATGGCTGGCTTCAGCTACCTGTTAGCTATGTGACCCTAAGCAAGTCACTTCACCCTATTTGCCCCAGTTCTTCATTTATAAAATAGATGGAGAAGGAAATGGCAAATCACCTCAGTATCTTAGCCAAGAAAACTCCAATACGGACACAATTAAATCAATTCACCAATGAGGGGAGCTCCTGTCCCTTTAAGGATTCAGACTTTCCTCTATAACACCTCCCTTTAGTCTCACTTCCCTATCCATAAACTCAGACACTAAGCACAACAAATAACTGTTAGTTTACATGCAGCATAAACATATAAGAATAAGCATCTAAAGAATCAGGTTCCCAACTGCAGACTGCAGGAAAGATGATACCCAGCAGGCAATTGACCATCAGTGACTGGAATTCCAGGGAGAAATTAGAATCAGATATATAGATTTGGGATCTATATAGATCTATATAAAGTAATCTCTGTTTGCCTTGGTTTCTTCATCTGTATAATGTAAAACCTTCCAGGGTTGTGAAATCAAATGAGACAATAGTTGTAAAAGGTTTAAAATAGTCCCTGGTACATAATAAGTGCTATATATAATGTTAGATTTTATTGTCATCATTATGACTATCTAGTGACATTACTCTTTTGCTCAAAATTGTATCATGTTTTCTTATTTCATACAATAAGTGATAAAACAAAATTTCATTTCCCTGGAATTCAAGTTCCTCTACATTTTTCCCACTATATTTTCCAAGAATGCTACAGTGGAAGAATGCTAAATTTTGAGCCAGAAACCCTGATTTCACAACTTAACTTATCCACTTACTATCTGTACAACCTGTAAGCAATTCAAGGAACATCTCAGTTTTCTCAATTATTAAAAAAAAAATGAGGGCGGTGGGGGAAGACTCATGCATTGGATTTATTTTTACTATACAAACACACCACATTATTGCAATAACTCTATACATTTGATTATTTACATTACTAGCCATTTTAGGTGTAGGCTCTTTACCTTTGTTTAGGCTAGGTATTATGATTAGAATGTCTTCCCCTTCCACTCACTCCCACAATTTCTGCCCACTGTAGCCATCCTGATCTCAGATCAAGCAAAAGCAAAAATTGATCTAATTAAAAGAGATAAGAAAGGACACTATATCTTGCTAAAGAGTAGCATAGATAATGAAGCAATATCAATATTAAACATATATGCACCAAATGATGTAGAATTTAAATTCTCAAAAGAGAAATTAAGAGAGCTGCAAGAAGAAATAGACAGCAAAACTATAACAGTAGGAGATATCAAACTTGCACTCTCAGAATTAGATAAATCAAACCACAAAATAAATAAGAAAGAAGTCAAAGAGGTAAATAGAATACTAGAAAAGTTAGATATGATAGATCTTTGGAGTAAACTAAATGGAGACAGAAAAGAGTACATTTTCTTCTCAGCAGTTCATGGAACCTATACAAAAATTGACCATATATTAGGACATAAAAACCTCAAACTCAAAGGCAATAAGGCAGAAATAGTAAATGCATCATTTTCATACCACAATGCAATGAAAATTACATTCAATAAAAAGCCAAGGGAAAACAGACCAAAAATAATTGGAAACTAAATGATCTCATACTAAAGAATAATTGGGTGAAACAGCAAATCATAGACATAATTAATAACTTAACCCAAGAAAATGACAATAATGAGACATCATACCAAAATGTCTTGGATGCAGCCAAAGAGGTAATAGGGGGAAATTTCATACTCTACAGCCCTACTTGCATAAAATAGAGAAAGAGAAAGTTAATGAATAAGGTTTGCAACTAAAAATGCTAGAAAAAGAATAAATTAAAAAAACCCCAGTCAAACACTAAACTTGAAATTCTAAAAATAAAAGGAGAGATCAATAAAATTGAAAGTAAAAAAAACTATTGAATTTATTAATAAAACTTAAAAGTTGGTTCTATGAAAAAACGAACAAAATAGACAAACAGTAAATCTGATTTTAAAAAAAGGAAAGAGGGAAAACAAATTGTTAGTCTTAAAAATGAAAAGGGAGAACTCACCACTAATGAAGAAGAAATTAAAGCAATAATTAGGAGTTACTTTGCCCAACTTTATGCCAATAAATTCAATAACTTAAATGAAATGGAAAAATACCTTCAAAAATATAGCTTGCTCAGATTTACAGAGGAAGAAATAAATAGTCTAAACAGTCCCATTTTAGAAAAAGAAATACAACAAGCTATTAACCAACTCCCTAAGAAAAAATCCCCAGGACCAGATGGATTTACAAGTGAATTCTGCCAAACATTTAAAGAACAATTAACCCCAATGCTATATAAACTATTTGAAAAAATAGGGAATGAAGGAGTCCTACCAAATTCCTTTTATGACACAGACATGGTATTGATACCAAAAGCAAGTAGGTTGAAAACAGAGAAAGAAAATTATAGACCAATCTCCCTAATGAATATTTATTCTAAAATCTTAAATAAAATATTAGCAAAAAGATTGCAAAAAATCATCCCCAGGATAATAACCTATGACCAAATAGGATTTATACCAGGAATGCAGGGCTGGTTCAACATTAGAAAACTATTAGCATAATTGAATATATCAATAACCAAATTAACAAAAAATCATATGATCATCTCAATAGATGCAGAAAAATCATTTGATAAAATCCAATATCCATTCCTAATAAAAACACTTGAGAGGATAGGAATAAATGGACCTTTCCTTAAAATAGTCAGGAGCATATATTTAAAACAATCAGTAAGTATCATATGTAATAGGGAAAAACTGGAACCTTTCCCAGTAAGATCAGGAGTGAAAGAAGGTTGCCACTATTACCATTATTATTCAATATTGTATTAGAAACACTAGCTTCAGCAATAAGAGTCAAGAAAGAGATTAAAGGAATTAGAGTAGGTAATGAGGAAACCAAACTATCATTCTTTGCAGATCATATGATGATAAAAACTTAGAAAACCCCAGAAATAATTCAGAACTTTAGCAAAGTTGCAGGATACAAAATAAATCCACATAAATCCTCAGCATTTTTATATGTCACCAACAAAATCCAACAGCAAGAGATACAAAAAGAAATTCCATTCAAAATAATTGTTGATAGCATAAAATATTTGGGAATCTATCTACCAAAGGAAAGTCAGGAATCACATGAGCAAAATTACAAAACACTTTCCACACAAATAAAGTCAGATTTAAATAATTGAAAAGATATTAAGGCTGAGCAAATATAATAAAGATAACTATACTCCCTAAAATAATCTATTTATTTAGTGGTATACTAATCAAACTCCCAAGAAACTATTTTAATGACCTAGAAAAAATAACAACAAAATTCATATGGAAGAACAAATGGTCAAGAATTTCAAGGAAATTAATGAAAAAAAAAATCAAATGAAGGTGGCCTAGCTGTATCTGATCTAAAACTATATTATAAAGCAACAGTCACCAAAAGCATTTGGTATTGGCTAAGAAATAGATTAGGTGATCAGTGGAATACGTTAGGTTCACAACATATAATAGTCAATAACTATAGCAATCTAGTTTTTGACAAAGCAAAAGATCCTAACTATTGGGATAAGAATTTATTATTTGACAAAAACTGCTGGGAAAACTGGAAACTAGTATGGCAGAAATTAGGCATGGACCCACACTTACCACCATATATCAAGATAAGATCAAAATGGGTCCATGATTTAGGCATAAAGAACAAGATCATAAATAAATTAGAGGAACATAGGATAGTTTACTTCTCAGACTTGTGGTGGAGGAAGGAATTTGTGACCAAAGAAGAACTAAAGGTCATTATTGATCACAAAATAGAAAAATTTGATTGCATCAAATTAAAAAAAAAACATTTGTACAAACTAAACTAATGCAAACAAAATTAGAAGGTAAGCAACAAATTGAGAAAACAGTTTTACAATTAAAGGTTCTGATAAAGGCCTCATCTACAAAATACACAGAGAATTGACTAATTTATAAGGAATCAAACCATTCTCCAATTGATAAATGGTCAAAGGATATGAACAGACAATTTTCAGATATGAAATTAAAACTATTTCCACTCATATGAAAGAGTGTTCCAAATCACTATTGATCAGAGAAATGCAAATTAAGACAACTCTGAGATATCATTATACACCTGTCAGATTGGCTAAGATGACAGGAACAAATAATGATGAATGTTGGAGGGGCTGTGGGAAAACTGAGACACTGATGCATTGTTGGTGGAGTTGTGAAAGAATCCAACCATTCTGGAGAGCAATCTGGAATTATGCCCAAAAAGTTATCAAACTGTACATACCCTTTGATCCAGCAGTGCTACTACTAGGCTTATATCCCAAAGAGATACTAAAACCTGAATGTGCCAAAATGTTTGTGGCAGCCCTTTTCATAGTTGCTAGAAACTGGAAAATTAATCAATGCCCATCAATTGGAGAATGGTTGGGTAAATTATGGTATATGAATGTTATGGAATATTATTGCTCTGTAAGAAATGACCAGCAGGATGAATACAGAGAGCCTTGGAGAGACTTACATGAACTGATGCTGAGTGAAATGAGCAGAACTAGGAGATCATTATACTCTTCAACAATGATAATGTATGAGGATGTATTCTGATGGAAGTGGATATCTTTGACAAAGAGAAGATCTAATTCAGTTCCAATTGATCAATGATGGACAGAATCAGCTACACCTAGAAAAGGAACACTTGGAAATGAGTGTAAACTGTTTGCATTTTTGTTTTTTTTTTCCCAGGTTATTTTTACCTTCTGAATCCAATTCTCCCTGTTCAGCAAAAGAACTGTTCAGTTTTGCATACATATATTGTATCTAGGATATGCTATAACATATTAACATGTATAAAACTGCTTGCCATCTAGGAGAGGCGGTGGAGGGAGGGAATGGAAAAGTCGGAATAGATGTGAATTCAAGGGATAATGTTGTAAAATATTACCCAGGCATATGTTCTGTCGATAAAAAGTTATAATAAAAAAAAGAAAAAGAAAAAAAATTCTGCCCACTATACCCTTATTTATTCCTTAAAGGCAAACTCTATACTACTCCTTTCATGAAACTTCTTGAATACCCATTCAGTAATGGTAACTCTTCTCATCTCTTGGACATTACTTAGTGTCAGGGGATGTTGAAAAATAATTAACAACTAGCTTTCTAAAGGGGAAAAATATTCCTGATACACTTGGGTGAGGGAGAGGGAGCACAAGGCAATAAGTGTTATATAACTTACCCAGGATCACACAGCTAGTAAGTGTCAAGTGTGTGAGACTGGATTTGAACTCAGATCCTCCTAACTCTAGGACTGATGCTTTATTTATTTACTACACCTTGTAGATGAGCCTCATATCCACAAATTAAATTTGATCTGAATTAGTAACATTTTCTCTATCTGAGAGAAAATATCTGGACAATCAGCAAAACAAAAAATCAAGCGCTGGTTTACATTCACACTGAAAACTTAACAATAAACTCTTACAAGCCAATAGGAAGAGTTGGCTCTGGCATACCTCTACTTTTTTGCACTGTTCTTAGTCATTTAAAATGTATGAATTCTCATTCTAATGATGTATATGTCATACATATCCCCCATAGAAGCACAAGGACTAAATTTTGCATCTCCCTGTCCTCCATCCCCACTTAGTACAATTCTCTGCAAAGAGATAGGTATTAAGTAAATGTTTGTTAAATGTAATCTAATGTACATAAGAGTTAATATTTATATAACTTTACCAAATACTTTAAATCATTATCTCATTTGATCCCCACAACAAACCTATTAGGTCTCCCATTTTACAGTATAAGAAATTGAAACACAAAGGAGTTATATGACTCAGGGAAGAGTATTGAAGATAGGATTCAAAATCTCAAGTCTTCTTCACTTCAAATCCAGAACACTATCAACCATACTATCTGGATGACAATTACAAGTAAATAAATGTTCTTTATTTACCTCCTTACACTTTGGGGTACTTCAGCCTTCTCTACCCTTTCTGCCCTAAAGGTCATTGCATGCAATATTTATAAGCTAAAAAGTGATTAGATCATAGATTTAAAGGTCAAAGTCACTTTAGAAGTAGAAATACATCTAACCCCCTCATTTTATGAGTAAAAAAAATAGCTACAAAAGGATAAATGACATATTTTGCATCACCCAGTTAATAAGTATCTAAAGCAAAATTCAAACTTGACTCTAATGAATTTAAATCCAGCATTCCATCATTGTCCCACACTATCTTTAATGTGTATTCTTCCCCAAATTCTGTTGTAGGTAAAGCACCTTTTCATTTTGTTACTCATAGATATAGAAAACAGCCATTCAGCTATACCACTAATTGTAAATGTGTTAGTGGCCATAGAATGTAGAAGTGAAATTCTGAACTCATGGTTTAATTAGTATAGGGAATTTCCTGTGTAAAATCTCTCTCCACTGTTGCAGAATAGTAACATATCTGCAATTTATAATCTTAGAGGTATCTATTATTTGCTCTTCATTTTTTAAGAGGACCAGTGACATCTTCATGTTCAGGTGAAAAAGTGAATGATGGTTGAAGTCTTGACTTGCAAGTGAATTGCGAAATCATCACAGTCCAATGTCAGCACAAAAGTCAAAATAACTAGCAATGGTCTGGAATGCAGTGGATGACTTTGACAAAGTCATCTTTGATGTTTGAGCTTCAAGCAGTCTGCAGGACCTGAATTCAGCCACCTTCATGGCCTTTGCAACATATTGTTGTCATTTGTCCATTCCACTATGGGAAGTCTTCACATGATTGGGATGGACATCTGCCTAAAACACTGATGGGATTAACTGAACTGTCAGTTAATGTTGACTTGGATTAGCCCATCCTTTAAAATGGTTTTGCCACAGTGTGGCTATTATACATGCTTCTTAAAGCCACAGGTGAGAATTGGGTGATAAATGAATACTAAAGGTAGATAAATAACCTTGAAAAAGGCCAGTTAAGCCTTCACAACAAAGATGCTAGCTAGTTCTCCCTGAATACCCTATACAACCTTAGAGGAATCTAAGGGCATAGTGATAGGTTAGTGACTTAACCACTAACTCTTACATCCCTTTCTATAATCCAGGTAAAGTACTTTATAAATCTTAATGATATGTGTGTGGGGGGGTGTATACACACCTAAACAGACATATGGCAGTCATTTTTATTCCTCAAGTTTCCTCAGTTCCAATCTAAATGAAATCATTCTCTTTAACTTTTTTTTTAATTCCCATTTCCCCACCATTTCATTGTTCTCTTCTAGACTGTATGTGTTTTCCATTTCATCTTGAGATCAATCTTTTCTCTGGGTTGCCTTGGATAAGTTAAACACTCTAATTATTCAAAAAACAGCAGAGCTGAAGAAGAATAGTTTAATTCAAAGAGAACTGAGATTTTATTTATTTTGGGAAGGATGGGGAGAATACTATAGATGAATAGATAGAAAGATAGATGCATAGATAGATAAATAGAGAAAATAAAGAGAGACAGATGTAGAAAATAGACTGGTGGATAGATAAAGAATTAAGCATGTATTAAGTATTATATGCACAGTAAGTATTAGAGATATAAATTCAAGCAAGTAATCAGTATCTGCCTTCAACAGATTTATATTCAATGGAAGAAGACTACACATAAAAGGAAGTTATAAAGGAGGAAAGAAGGATAGTTGGGGTGAAAGAGTAGAGAGGCATTGGGACTGGTGAGGATTCAGAAGATTCTGGAGAAAATTCAGGCATGAGTGAATAGAAATGTGGCCTAGAGTTAGGAAGACCCAATTACAAATCCAGTCTTAGTCACTTAGTAGTTGTGTAATCATGGGCAAGTCACTTCATCATTATCTGCTTCAGTTTTTTCATCTGTAAAATGGGAATAATAATAGAAACTACCTCCCAGCATGGTTGTAATGATAAAATGGAATCATGGATATTACAGAGAGAATTTGCAAATCTTAAAGCACTATAGGAATACCAGTAATATTAAATTTAAAAAATGAGCTTACATTTTAATGGAAGACATAAAAAGTATACATTTTAAAATATTGCATAAAAATAAAGTGAATAAATACAAATATATGCAAAAGTATTGAATAAATAAAAGGGCCTCCTGACTTTGAACCATGGCTCTGCCACTTAACTTTCAATGTAATCTTGAACAATTAATCAACCCTTTGGGTCCCAGTTCTCTCATTTGGAAAATGAGGAGATGAGACTAAATGATGTCTAAGGCCTTTCCCGCTCTAAGTCTGTGTAATCTCATGAGATTTGGGTGTACCAAGGAGCTAGCACAGTCAAGAAATTCTATTCAATTTATTTAAAAATATAGGCTGCAACTAGAGAGCCTGGATTTTTCTCTAAGGAGGGCTGCTTGCCCCCTGATTCTAAAGCCTTCTTGAGCTCCAACTATTTCTTTCAAGGGTTATTTTTCCTGTTTTTGATCTCCTTTGCTGAAACAAGTTAAACCTTTTCTTTCAGTAGCCAGATCTGATGCTGGCAGGTTTTGCATTTGAAATCTGATTCCAAACAGTATATCTGACCCTTCCTGACTTCCAAATCCACCTCCACATTCTCTATAAACACAACTGAGCATGTGTGCTTGGATAACTGAAGACTGGAGGACTCCACCACTGTCTCCTCCCTAGTCACTCCCACTACCACTTTTATCAGTCCAGAAGAGAGGAAGCAGCTCCCTCTTCGCACTCACATTCCAGGAGACTTTTATCTTGATTGTCATTCTCTCCTGCCATTTGCAGACCTCTGTAAAGGCATCACACCATAAATCTTTCTTCCCCTAAAGGGCTCAAAGACTAATGCAATTTGCCATCTTTTCCCCCCTTCCTGGCCTCAAAGGGAAGTGGCTACTATCACAAACAGACTTTTCTTTTCTCTGCCATAGGCGATATGAGAAAATGTATTGGTCATTGTTTACCTTCAGACCTGCAATTTTCTAACGTAAATGAACTTTTCACAATGGTCCCTTTCTTTCATCAGTATGCTAGTGAATTTTAATAAAATATTTTAAAAGGATATAGAAGATACTTTAAAGTTTAATCTGCCTTATCTATATCTCAATTTTTTAAGTCTAGACCACAAAGAAAACAATGAATTAAGTCTTAATTTGTAATGTTTGCCAATTTCTGAAATTTAATAATCAGCTTTCTGAGCAGCTGAACTGATTCTATACGTTTCAGCTTTCTCTCTACTCAAATAGTCATTACCCTAGGCCTTTCTTACTTTTTACATGGACCATCACAATAGTTTCCTAATTGATCTCCTTGCTTCTTCATTCCTCTCTATCCAATCTCCCCTCCCTCCTGCCAAATCTATATTCCTATTCCACAGTCCTGGCCATGTCACTTCCTTATTCATGAAGCTTATGGTGGCTTTCTATTAACTAAAAATGGATGTACCTGTAGTTTTTACTATTTATCAATTTGCCACCTAATATAAGGCAAGACCCAGGAAGATAAGAATGAATTTTGTTCATATGCTAAGCTTAGCATGTCACTAATAACTATGTCATTCATTCATTTGAGAAACATTTATTAAATGTCTACTGTATAACAAGTATGTTAGACTCTATCATTTTTAATTCATATGTTTATCACATACAGAAATTGAGTTTATTTTGTATATATTTGTTTGCATATTTTTTCCTCTATTAGATTGTAATCTCCTTAAGGACAAGAATACATTTTGGCCTCTTTTTGTATCTCCAACTAAAATGTGCTAAGTGCACAATGCCTGGCACATGATTGTTGTTCATTGGCTTTAATCATGCCTGACTTTCCATGATGTCATTTGGGATTTTCTTGGCAAAGATACTGGAGTGGTTTGCCATTTCCTTCTCTGGCTCATTTTACAGATGAGGAAACTGAGGCAAACAGGTGACTTGGTTAGGTTCACACAGCTATTAAATGTCTCGGAGCATATTTGAACTGAAGAAGATGTATCTTCCTGAGTCCAGACTCAACACTCTATCACTGTGCCACCTTGTTGTCCCCAGCACATAATAGTGGCTTAATAAATATTTATTGATTGAAGAGATGACTCATCTAATATTGAGTGGGCAATATTAAGTCACAGAATCTTTAATATTGAAAAGACCCAAAGAAGTTATTTGCACTAGTCTATAAATTACAATATAAATAACAGCTATTTATATAGCACTTTAATTTACAAAGAACTTTACATAGCTTATCTTCACCACAAACTCTTGAGAAGATAAAATTAAATAATTAATTTTATTTAATTAATAAATTAATTTTATTAATTTTAAAATTAAATTAATTTTAATTTAATCTCCAAAATTAAAATTTTGAAAAAAATTAAATAATTTGCCAAAGCTTTTAATACTCTGCACTAGGCATGATTTGAATCCAGGTCTTCCTGAAAAGTTATATATTTTGCTATCATACTGAACTACCTCCCATATGGAAATAGAATTGTATTTAAGTTTTTCCACTTAGCTAGTCAGTTCAGATTTCAAAGTACAAAGATGATACCTCACACCCAGTGAGATTTTTGGTAGAATAAGAAACTGATTCAGTGAGAAAAGACATTGAAAAATGCCCTTGTCCAGTCTGCTTCAGTGCCATCCATGATTCAGATATTTGATATTTGTTTTGGATGCTAGAGTTTGAATAAAATTAAATAATTTGCCAAAGCTTTTAATACTCTGCACGAGGCATGATTTGAATCCAGGTCTTCCTGAAAAGTTATATATTTTGCTTTAGAAATCTTATTTTATTTTGATCCTTATAACAAGGCTATTATTATCAGTTTACAACTCCACCAACAATGTATTAGTGTTCCAGTTTTCCCACATCCCCTCCAACATTCATCATCTGTCATTTTAGCCAGTCTGAAAGGTGTATGGTGGTATCTCAAAATTGTTTAAAGCATCTCTCTGATCAATAGTGATTTAGATAAGCTTCCAAATTCTTTTGAAATGTCCTTGACATTGTCCTGGAACCTATATTTTGGGGATCTCTTAAACACCTCAATCTCAACAATAAGAAGCCCAAATCTAGAATAACAGGAGCTGAGTTTGAGACCTACATCAGCTTCATTTTACCTTTGTGACTTTGGGCAAAAGATTTCCTGTCTCTATGTTTCCGTTTTCTTAGCTTCTATATCTATATGTATCAAAAATATTCATAGCAACTCTCTTCACAAGGCAAAATAATTAGAAATTGAGGGGATGTCCCTCAGAAATTAAAAAAAAAAACCTGGAAAGTCCTCCACGAACTCAAGTAAAGTGAAATGTATTGTATACAAAATAATAGCAACGTTCTGAGATGATGAGTTGTAAATGACTTTGCTATTCTCAGCAGTACAATCTTTCATGGCAACTCTAAAGGACTTTTTATGAAACATCATGAATTCTTAGGTTCCTTCCATTAGTAGAACTTTGACTTTATATCTTGACTCTCAGGTCAGTCTAGTACATGGGTTTGCAACAAAGAGAAGAATGCAGAGGTGTGCATTCTAATCCCCACCTGCTAACTTCATCTTAAGGAAAGAAGGAAAGGAAAGGAGAGAACTTTTTGGTGTGAGGAGCTTCTCTACAAATTTCTCTGCACTTTGTAATCTAGAGTTGTCTAGAGTAAAGCTTCTTAAACTGTGGATTGTAAGCCAATATGTAAGGGTCATCAAAAATTTGGCAATAGTAAAAGGTTTCAAAATTTTCACCAAGACTCAATTCTTTATATAAAAATAAACAAGTACATGCATTTTATTAACATGCAAATTTGTTTTCATTTTTAATAAATGGTAAAATTATTTGCATATCAAAGAATTGTTTTATAATAAATTTCTTTATGATTAATTATAGTAAATGTTTGATTTGTATACTATTTTATATATCTATATACCCCCAGGATTATGTAAAAATTTCTCAGTTGAAAAAGTGTCACCAGTGGCAAAAGTTTAAGGAACCGTGGTGAAGAGCATTAAGAGATTATGCCTCTACTTGGTTGGAGGTCAATTCTCTTATCTCTATCACATCCACCTGCCTTTGGAAAGTGATTTCATTTCTCCTAGATAAGATTCCCTTCAATTTCCTCTGTCTGGTCTTGGAAGGATTGAGTTGTAAAATGATTTGTGGTCTCTTGTTATAGAAGATCTAAATAGTAGCCTAAGAGGATACTCAAGCCATCTGAAACTTATTTGGAGGGTAAATAAGGAAGGATGGAAAAAGTGGGGGAGTGAAAAACATAATAATTCATCTTCATATAGATCTTTTCAATCTTAAAGTGCTTTCTCCACAACTGTATGCAGTATTTTAAATATTATTATCCTCATTTTACAGATGATGAAATGAAGCTCTAAGCAGAGCCTCCAATTTGGCTAAGGCAGCAAGATAGCATAATAGATAAAGCACTGGTCTGGAATACTCATCTTCCTGAGGTTAAATCTGGCCTCAAACACTTAGTAGCTTTGTGACCCTGAGCAAATGACTTAATCCTTTTTACCTCAGTTTCCTCACCTGTAAAATGAGCTAGAGAAAGAAATGGTTCCTTTGACCTAACAATACCACTATTAGACATAAATATCAAAAGAGATTCAAAGAGACTTTTTTAAAGAGGAAGATGACCTTTTTGTACCAAAAATATTCATAGCAGCTCTCTTCACAAGGCAAAATAATTAGAAATTGAGGGGATGTCCCTCAGAAATTAAAAAAAAAAACCTGGAAAGTCCTCCACGAACTCAAGTAAAGTGAAATGTATTGTATACAAAATAATAGCAACGTTCTGAGATGATGAGTTGTAAATGACTTTGCTATTCTCAGCAGTACAATCTTTCATGGCAACTCTAAAGGACTTATGATGAAACATCCTAGCCATACCCAAAGAAGGAACTGATAAGTGTCTGAATACAGATTGAAGCATTCTCTTTTTTTCTGTATCTTTCTCTTTCATTTTAACTTAAATTTTCTTGAAGGTTTTTATTTTTATTAGGGTTGAAGATCTATGTTTTTTTTTTTTCACAACTTAACTTTTATGGAAATGTTTTGTATAACTTCACATGTGGTTTCTTGATTATGAATGGGGATAAGGGAAATAAACTAAAACTCAAAAACTTTAAAAACAAATGTAAACAGAATTTTTGTTTTGAATGTAACAAACTATTAAATAAATTAAATTAAATCAATTAAAAAAATAAAAAAAGAAATGGCAAACCACTCCAATATCTTTGCCAAGAAAATTCCAAATATGGCCCACAAAGAATTTAACATGACTAAAACAACTCAACAACAACAAATTTTACCAAGGGGACACAATAAGGATATGAGATGGGATTCAAATCTAGGTCTTTCCTGACTTCAAGTCCATCTTATCTTTCTATATCACTGAATATAAAATAAGATGAGAAAAAGGAAAAAGACAAAATGTTATAAAAGGGAACAAGGGGGAAGATTAGAATTAAAGGTAAGATTGAATGGGAAAAAAAAAGAAAGATAAAAAGGGCAAGGAAAAGAAGAAAGGTCTTATTAATGGCTAATCCCCTCCATGATCTGTTCATTTTACTTCCAGGATATTGTACTTCCTGATCTTTCCCATATGTTTGGAAGCCCATCATTTGTGTTTGTATTTATCTATTCATTGCCTATAATAGCACTGACAGAAGTGGGGACTTGCCAAGATGATCTGGTTGAAGAAGATAGATTAGAAGCTGGTTTATAATCACTTTGACTTTGAGATAAAAGCAGCAATTCCAAAGAAAGTAGCAAAAACAGGCAGAAAAATGATGGGGAAGTATTTGTGAAAGTTCAGGGCTCAAGTTCCAGAAATGCAAGTTAACACTGTGAGAATGGATGAATTCTCTAAGAAAAAGCATTTAGAAAGAGAAAAGTATCACTTTGAGCACTGTTTCAGGCAATGTGGAGACCACAGTAAGAATGGAGACTTAAAAGAAAATGGGCACTCTTATTATAAAAGTCAAGTATTTGTAGAGCATTTTTAAGGATTTGATTGTGTTTGGTGTCAAAAGGACTAGGGAAGTTGTTGTTGGGGAAGTGGAGGAGCAGGGAGGGGGAAGAAACTATTGTTTAGTCATGCCCAACTCTTCATGACCCCATTTGGGGTCTTTTTAGAAAAACACCAAATTGGTTTGCCATTTTCTTTTCAAGCTCATTTTACAGATGAGAAAAGTGACAAAAACAGGGTTCACACAGCTAAAAATGTAGGAGCTCAAATTTGAATTCAGGTCTTCCTGATTTCAGGTCAGGTATTCTGCCCAAAGTGGCCAATTAGAGAATGATGAATGAGTTATGGTCTATAAATGTGTTGGAATACAATTATGTTATAAGAAATAATGAATGGGATATTTTCAGAAAATCTGAAGATTTGTATGAACTGCTTCTAAGTGAAGAGAACAAATCCAAGAGCACAATTCAAATAGCTACAACAATGTTGTAGCAATAATCAGTTTTGAAAGACTTCACTCTGATCAACACAATAACTAATCATTATTTCAAAGGACTTATGGTGTAACGTTGTATCCATATCCAGTTAGAAAACTGATGAACTCAAAGTATAATTTAAAACATATTTTCTTTCTTTCTTTTTCTTTCTTTTTATATTGGAAATCACTAATGAAGGGATTTATAAAAAGTAAGTCAATCAGTTGTCCAAAGATTCCATTCACCATTCTTATCACCACCCTGAATAAAATACTTCTCCTGGCTCTGATTCCCCCAATACATGTCACCCTACCCTTTAAATTCTATTAGAGCAGGCACCATCTTGCTTTTTATATTTATATATTCGGTGCTTTAGCACAGTGACTGCTACATAGTAAATACTTATTAAATGCTTTTCTCCTTTCTTCCTTCCTTCTTCCTTTCCTTCCTCCCTTCCTCCCTTCCTCCCTTCCTTCTTTCCTTCCTTCTTTCTTTCTTTCCTTCCTTCCTTCCTTCCTTCCTTCCTTCCTTCCTTCCTTCCTTCCTTCCTTCCTTCCTTCCTTCCTTCCTTCCTTCCTTCCTTCCTTCCTTCCTTCCTTCCTTCTTTCCCTCCCTGCAAGTAGCATGACATTTTTTTAAAAGCACATTTCTCATACAAATTAAGACAACTCTGAAATACCACTACACACCTGTCAAAATGGCTAAAATGACAGGAAAAGATAATGACAGATGTTGGAGGGGATGTAGGAAAACTGGGACACTGATACATTATTTGTAGAGTTGTAAATGGATCCAATCATTCTGGAGCGCAGTTTGGAACTATGCTTAAGTTATCAAACTGTGCATATCCTTTGATCCAGCAGTGTTTCTATTGGGCTTATATCCCAAAGAGATATTAAAGGAAGGAAAGGAACCCACATGTGCAAAAATGTTTGTGGCAGCCTTCTTTATAAAAGCAAAAAATGGAAATTGAGTAGATGCCCATTAATTTGAGAATGGTTGGGTAAATTATGGTATATGAATGTCATAGAATATTATTGTTCTATAAGAAACAACCAGCAGCATGATTTCAGAGAGGCTTGGAGTGACCTACAGGAACTGACACTAAGTGAAATGAGCAGAACCAGGAGATCATTGTGCATGGCAACATCAATATTATAGAACAATCGATTCTGACAGACATGGCTCTCTTCAGCATTGAGATGATTCAAACCAATTCCACTTGTGCAGTGATGAAGAGAACCATTTACACCCAAAGAAAGGCCTGTGGGAACTATGTGGAACATAACATAGCATTCTCACTCTCTCTGTTGCTTGCATTTTGTTTTCTTTCTCAGTTTTTCTTTTTCTTCCTTCTTGATCTGATTTTTCTTGTGCAACAAGATAACTGTATAATTATGTATGCATATATTGGATCTAACATGTATTTCAACATATTTAAGATGTATTGGACTACCTGCCAGCTAGGGGAGGGAGTGGGAGAAAGAAGGGGAAAATTTGGAACAAAAGGTTATGCAAGAGTCAATGTTGGAAAAATTACCCATGCATATGCTTTGTAAATAAAAAGCTCTAATAAAAAAATAAATAAAAACACATTTCTCACAACAAAATTTTGAAGTAGACCACAGGAACATAAGACCAAAGATTGAGCCTCCAAATGGCCTCAGAGAACATCTAGTCCAACTCAATCCTTTCATGATGAGAAAACTGGAACTCAGAAACTTTAAGTGATAGTACAAATATTATCATTACCATTTTACAGGTAAATTAACTGAAGTTCAGAATGATTAAAAAAAAAAACTTCTCTAAGATCACATAGCTAGTAAAAAAAGGTGTTAAACTCAAGGTTTCTGATTGCAAATTCTCATTACTTTCCACTAATCCAACCTGATAATAGAGACTTCACTTTACAAATTACATTGTGTATGGGGTTTCATTTGATCCACACAACAATCCTTCGTAGGTTGGAAACACACAAAGAGGTAGACAAACTCTACAAAATCTATGATCCCTTGGAAATCTACAGAGATAAGTCTCTATAAAGCATAATAAGAACCTTAGAGCTAAGCATCATATTCTCCCATTCATAGAAGAATTGAAGCATATTTGATTTAACATATTTGAACATGTATAACATATATTGAATTGCTTGCCATCTAGGGGAAGTGATGGGGGGAAGGAAGGGAAAATCTGAAGCATAAGGCTATGCAAGGGTCAATATTGAAAAATTATCCATGCATATATTTTGAAAATAAAAAGCTTTTAAAAAAATAAATAAATAAATAATTTTTTAAAAAAAAGAAGAATAATTGAAGGTAAATGAGATGAACTGGATCTTAGGCCTAAGTGTAAACTGTTGACCAAAAAAAAAAAAAAAAAAAAAAAGCCTTGCATTACAAGGGTGAGAAGTGTCTAAAGGTTTCAACATGAGTTTAGTAATCATCTACTATATGCTAGATGCTCAAGAGCTACAAAAATTAGATAAAGCAAAATTATTGACCTGATGGAGCTCGGTTTATTTTGCTGATAATATTGCTTTTTTGGAAGGATGGGCTTGGAACCTTAACATTGGTACTTGTATTATCAATCAGGTCACATAAGATCTACTGAAAAAAGAGATTCCATGTCAATGTTCCCAGGATCCCAGCCACATTGAAGCATATGGAAGGACTCTATTTGGAGATATCAAGACTGTCTGATATCTGGAGATATCAGACACCGTTTCTCATTGAGCATTTTTGTTTACCTGTTTTTCTTTCTTCACAAGGGAGGCTTCATCTGAGAGAACATGGAAGGGAGGAAATAAATGGTATCTGAAAACATATTCAGTATTCTACTCTAGCAATCTCCCTTCTTGGGAAAGTTAAATGGTACAGTAGATAGAGCATCAAGCCTGAAGTCAGGAGGTGAATTCAAATCTAGCCTCAAACACTTACAACTTATTAGCTGTGTGACCCTGAACAAGTCACTTAATGCCAATTGTCTTGCCAAAAATGGTTGGGAGGATCTTCCTTCTTTTTGAAACAGAGGAACCATCTTGAGTAAGAGGACCTAAGTTCAAATCCTGAATCTGATGTCTGACTATGTAACTTTGGGGAAATCAACTTAAAGCAGAACAAAAAGGTTTCAGTAGGTGTAGTGTTCTCTAAAATGTAATCATTCTTTGGGGGCAGATTTCTTGGGGAGCTTCTGGAGACAGCCTTGGCTTTAGTTTCAGTTCAATAATCCCAAAATGCAGCCAGGAGTTAAAATCCTTTACTGTCTCTTTCCAAATCTTATCTCCAGATCCTTTATTTTCTCCTTCAAGCCTTGTCTCCTTCACTTGGGGATCGGCTAGCTTTCTTAGAGGCCTCTCTCTCTCTTTGGTTCCCCGATGAGCTCTTGTCAGAATGTCCCCAGCCACCTTCAGTCTCTAGCTCCCTCTGAATCCAAAGCCTCCAGCCAGCACAAAGGTTGAAATTAGAATGAATCAGACTCTGCCTCCAAGAGTGTGGGACTGTGGGTTTCCCAGAATTCAATCCTAGTTGTGAATCTCCTGGAAGTCCATGAGGCTTTTCCTTTAGAGTTGTGAATCTCCTGGACTTTTGAATCTCTCCACTGAAATCCTCGCTCTCTGAATCTCCTCAAGTTTCCTTGAAGTTCTCCCAGGAAGTTCTCTCCTTGACTCATCCAGACTCTGTCCTCCTTCCCACTGAATACTGGCTCCTTATATCCTCCCAGAGAGTGGACTTGTGGGAACTCCCTGGGCTTGTGGGAGTTCCTTAAAAGTATGCTCTTAAAGGTGTGAATCTCATGTGTGGACCATGAGTGAACTCCTTTAAAGGTTTTGAACTCCTTTAAAGGCATGAACTAAGTGCATAAGCACCTTGTAAGAATCCTAACAAGTAGGGTCCCTTTTTATCTTGCTGAATCCTTGCTCCTATGGCTCTATAATGTGACCTGAAGTAAAAAAGTATAAGTGCAACTAGCTCAGGGCATTGAGCCAAACCATCAACAAGGACCATTAAAAGCATTTCTGTGGCTGGAAATTTTGTAGTTGATGACAAGGGGGGAAATACTGGCAGTTAGTTCTGTCAGACCGGTGCTGATTGTGGGCATTGTAGGCAGACTTGTAACCACCTATGAGGCTCCTTCTGTGTCAGAGAAGGAGGGCAAGAAAGGTAAGACTGACAGAAGAAAGGAGACTGTGTATAACAGGTATGTATACATTATATAGGCATCTAAGGAAAAAGCTGGATAAGAAATGGAAATTAAACCTTTGACACTAATACACAAGAAAAGCTTTTCTCCAGGCTCTATAAAAGTGTATTGAACTATCTCATAAAGAGTTTGGAGTGATTCTAGCTGATGACAAGTGATGATAGGAAGACTCTACAGATTGACAGTGGGCTGACGCTAAGATGATAGTAACTTCCTATAAGGAGGCTGATGGCAGATAAATCTTATTTTGCAAAAAAGAGGTGAACCTGTTGTGAGGCAGGTGGAAAATGAGTATGAGGACATGCCCAAATGAGATCTGGGAATGTGTTGTAGAAAAGGGGCACAGAATTGATAGAATGTCCTGGGAAACTCCAGTCATTCCCTATCATTGATAAATCTTTGTTGAAGAATCTTCAACTAGGCTTTCATATTTATGTATGTATACATGCATGCATGTGTTTTTGTGTGTGCAAAAATGGCCATGAGTATACTCTCAGCTTCCCAGATTATATTTATAAAATTACAAATATATATATGTATATATATATATATATATATATATATATATATATATATACACATAGGTATGTGTATGTAAACATATTTATATGCGCTTATATATATACACATATATATTCATTAAATAAGAATTTATCTAAAATTTATTGTATAATATATACTATATGCAATGAAATTTTTAAAAAAGTAATCCTTCAAAAAATGTCACTGTAGGCAAGTACATTATTTAAATTCAGAGCCATATCTAGTAATTCTGGCTCCTACAACAAATTCAGTGATACAGGAAAGGTTTTAGCATGAGAGACAACTGGGTATAGAGTTGAAAGGATGCTGTGTATCACTGGACCTGGTTCAAATTTTAAATCTTATATTTGACTGTGACTTTGGACAAATCACTTAACAGAGGAAAGAAGAATTCAGAAACCCTCTAAGGCTCCTTCCAGTTTTGAGTCTATGCTCCTGAGGCCCTGTAATGTGACTTTCAAATAATCACGAGGCTATTAGAGGAATGAATGTGTCACAGTATGATAATTTGTAATAATGATAAGATCTATAACTGATTTCTTACCATATTGGTGGGGGGGGAATGGAAGGAGGGATGGAATTTGGAACTCAACACTTTAAAAATATTTTTGAAAATTTAAATAATGAAAAGGACTAGACCATAGTGTGTCCTATTCTGCCTATGGGTTTCCTTTCTCTCCTTGGTCATTGCCCTGTAAAATAGTCCTGAGCTTAGTGCTGAAATGTTTCCATTTTCTTTCTTCTTCAAGTCCCTCTCTTCTTAGGGCTAAAGTTTGCCTGTATTTCAAGATAACAGTTCTCTAATCTAGTTAATTCATTGTGCTAATTTGCCAAAGGGGGGTGAGAGAGGGGATTCTTAGGAACTAAGTTCTTAAAACTACTTAAATATTTCAGTAAGAGTCTTTTAGAGGTCTGTCTCTTTATTGTATCATTTAGTTGTCCAAATAAAACATTTATCTATCTATACATATATGTATATATTGAATTAACTTATTTATGAGTCCACATATATTTATATATCCATATAGATCTATAGATATATGATATGTTATAATAGAAAGAAGACTGGGGACCTTGATTCAAATCTATCTGTGTGACCTGGAGCAAGTCAAGTCACTTACCCTCCTTTGACCTCAGTTTTCTCATCTGCAAAATGATAAGGTGAGATAAGATGATCTCTGAGACCTCTTACAGTTGTAGACTCCAACACATCCTTGATTTATAATGAAGTCCTTTAAAAAGTTATTTTCTGTAATATTCTCTTTAAAATGTAATATTGTCTGTTGAGGTTTCCTTGGGATCTCTGGAGGCAGCCTTCGTTTTGGTTCAGTAATTACCACAAGTGCACCCAGGGATTAAGGTTCAAATCATTTATTGTCTCTTTCCAAGTCTTGTCTCCTTTCCTGGGACCCAGTTAGCTTTCTTAGAGGCCTATCTCTCTCCTTGATTCCAAGAGTTTAAACTCCTGCCGCCAGTCCTTTGTCTTCTCTTTTTCTGCCAATTTTTTGAGGTCCTCCTGAATGTGTCTTGGTTTCTGTTGGGGAGACAGGAGGACTGCCAACACTTCTCTGGTTTTCCCTAGTTCTGATTCTGGCTGAGTTTGTCAGAGCTTATATCCTCTCTCATAGGTGTGATCTTGTGGAATTATAGTAAGTACTAAGTACATGTACTGAACTAGAGAAATGTTAAACACCATGGCTAAATTAGATAACTATTGTCTCTATCAATTCCACTGACTTAGCACCTTGTTTCACGTTCTGTCCCATAACAATTTCCTAACCATATTTTCAAAAAATGTATTGAGGGTAAAATAATGACTCACTCCCCCCCCAAAAAAAAAACACTGAACTTTCATATCTCGTAGCTGAGATATTCCAATGCTAGTTCTATATCTTGAAGGAGATTATTACTATCAAGAAAGGACCCATGTATGCAAAAATAATCTTAGGCTTCTAATTTGAAATCAATCAATTAATCAACATTTGCAAAAGACAATTACAATTACAATATGATTTGCAATAACATAAAATATATCCTCAACAATTAGAGAACAGCTGAATAAACCATGGTGTAAGAATGTAATAGAGCATTACTGGATGAGTATATGAATATACATTCAGAGAAAGAATAATGAACAATATTATACGATGATCAATTCTGATGGATATAGCTGTTTTCAGCAATGAGATGATTCAGACCAGTTTCAATGATTTTGTGATGAAGAGAGGCATCTATATCTAGAGAAAGGACTGTGGGAACTGAGTGCGAGTCACATAGCATTCTGACTCTTTTTGTTGTTGTTTGCTTGCATTTTATTTTCTTCATCATTTTTTCTGGTTTTATTTGATTTTTCTTGTACAGCAAGATAATTATATAGATATGTATGCATATATTGGATTTAACGTATATTTCATCATGTTCAACATATATTGGATTACTTGCTGTCTGGGAGAGGGGAGTGGAGGAAGGGGGAGGGGCCCTGGAACACAAGGTTTTACAAGGTCTAATGTTGCAGAATTATCCATGCATATATTTTGGGGGAAAAAAAGCTTTAATAAAAAAGAGAAATAATAATGAATATTAAAAATTCAGAGGAACATGGGAAAATGTGTATGAGATAACAGTTAAGAAAATAGAACAAAAGAAAAATATGTTATGATACAACATCATTAACAAGAAAAAGTTAAAACTGGTCAAATATAATTTGTTCTATACTATCCAAATAAAAAGACACATCCTTCTTTCTGATAAGAAATGATAAACTTTTTCAAAAAATGTATTTTATGAAGGGGTTTATTTGAGTGATTATTGGAAAATATCTGATGGGTTGAAATAAATATATCAAAAAAGTTTTTTAAGTGAAAGACATGGCAATTCTGATAAAAATAATGATTCAAGACAATCTAATGTTAAAAATTGTCTCCACTTCCAGAGAGAGATCTGATGAAAGTGCAGACTGAGGCATTTTCCCTTTATTTTTCTTGGGGTTTTTTTGCATTATGGCTCATGCAGAAATATATTTTGTATAACTTCATAAATATAATTTGAATAATGTTGATTGCTTCTTCAATGGGTGGAACAGGGTTTGCAAAGAGAGAAGGAATTTGGAACTTGAAATTTAAATTTAAAAAATTAATTTACTAAAAGAATAAAATTAATCTGCCTAATATTTGAGGAATAGGGTTGTAGGGATGCAATTTTTATTAAAATGGTCGCTATAACACTGTAAAGTTTGTAGTGTTCATTCCTAGGTGGGATGGGGACCAAGCTGGACAGTAATTCATCAATTTCTGATGAATGGGTGATTACATTAAATCAATGATTAATTGGAGACAGAAAAAATATCTTGCTTCTACTAGCCCTAAAGTATATTTATTCACTTAGTTTGGTCAAAAATGGGGAACTAGAGAGTATCTCCAAGTGGGAATCCTAATCCAGAACTGGAAAATAGATTGACCTGTAAACAACATGGTATTAGGGAGAATGAGGGTATATATGAAAGAGATGGGGTTCCTTCTCTATAATTAGTTAAAAGATCACATTATCTATTGAATATTATAGAAGCAGATTCTAAAATTAAAAAAAAAACATCAGGCCAGTCAAATTCTTACAATGAGACATTTCCAATAGACTCGAGATGGAAAAATGCCAATCATTATCTAGAGAGAGAACTATTGAGACTGAATGGGGATCAAAGAATAGTATTTTCACCTTTTTATTTGGTTGTTTGGTTTTTGCTTTCTCAATTTTTTTTCTTTTGGTCTGATTTTTCTTGCATAACATGACAAATATGTAAATATGTTTAAAATGATTGCACATATTTAACCTGTATCAGATTGTTTTCTGTCTTGGAGAGGGGGGAGGTAAAAGAAAGAGGAAGAAAAATATCAATAGAACACAAAGTTTTACAAAAATGAATGCTGAAAACTATATTTACGTGTATTTGGGAAAATACAATTCTATTGGGGGGAGAACAAATCTTTGCAATGGAACTAGAATTAAGCAAATAGCAGGACCCAGGCCAAGCAAGAGTTAGGCAGGAAAGAACTAAGGAGAGTAAACAAATGCCCTTGAGCTAAATGCCTCAGAGTTCCAGGTAATAATTCTAAGACCTCTTATGGAATATGAAAATGTTCACTTTTTTCACCTGCAATTATAATGTCCATTTCTGCCCTACCTTTTTGCATGCTTCCCTGTAGTGCTTTATACTAAATGCTCTTTAAATAGTTTAAGATGTTGGTGAGCTGCTATCATAGAAAAAGAGTGTTGATAGAGGAAACCCTGCAGTCTTCTTCCTGTAAGTGAGCAGAACTAGTGGTGACAAGAAACCATTTGAGGTTAACAACAAACCAAGTCTTGGGTATGCTGTGGAAAAAAATAGTGAGTTATGGGGTAGAGGAGAATCATTGTACCTCATGACACCATATTTGCTTCTTACTCAAAAGTATGCTAACCCCTGTCCTCGGTTGCTATGTAGCTGTTTTTGTTCTTGCTTGTGTATTTTTTACTATAGCTTTTTATTTACAAGATATATGGATGGGTAATTTTACAGCACTGAGAATTGCCAAGCCTTTTGTTCTAATTTTTCCCCTCCTTCCCCCCAGCCCCCTCCTCCAGATGGCAGTTTGACCAATACATGTTACATATGTTAAAGTATAAATTAAATACAATATATGTATCCATTTCCATACAGTTATTTTGCTGTACAAAAAGAATCGGACTTTGAGATAGTGTACAATTAGCATGTGAAGGAAATAAAAAATGCAGGCAGACAAAAATAGGGGTATTGGGAATTCTATGTAGTGGTTCATAGTCATCTCCCAGAGTTCTTTCACTGGGTGTAGTTCATTACTATTCTATTGGAACTGATTTGGCTCACCTCATTGTTGAAGATGTTCCATCAGAAGTGATCATCATATAGTATTGTTGTTGAAGTATATAATGATCTCCTGGTACTGCTCATTTCCCTCAGCATCAATTATGTAAGTCTCTCCAGGCCTTTCTGAAATCCTCCTGCTGATCATTTCTCACAGAACAATAATATTCCATAACTTTCATATGCCACAATTTATTCAGCCATTTTCCAATTGATGGATATCCACATAGTTTCCACTTTCTGGCCACCACAAAGAGGGCTGCCACAAACATTCTTGCACATACAGGTCTCTTTCCCTTCTTTAAGATCGCTTTAGGATATATTGCTTGTGTATTTTAAATGTCTATGATCTGGAAAGACAACCTGGACTATGAGTGAGTATTGGGGCAACTCTAAGAGAGGCAGATGGTTCTAAAGAAAAAAAAAACCAAGACACAGAACATGGCAGACCTGGATCCTAGTTCCAAAAATGACATCACCAACTACTATGTGACCTTCAGCAAATTACAACCTCTCTGGCCCTCAATTCCTCACCTTTAAAAAGGAGGAAATGCTGTGAGTGACTTCTAAGGTCCTTTCCACATTCTAAATTCTATAATATCTTTAATTAGAACATTATTGAAGTATTTAGAGAAGAAGAACACCATGGCAAACTTAAAGAATTTAAGAAAATTTTAATTAAAAGAAATTTTTAAAAATTTAAGAAATACTGGTCTAGAGAGATATATATATATAGGCTCTCAAAGAATAAAGTTCTATGATTTTAAATATAAGGGAATAAGGAAGAAAAGAAACTACCTGAAAGAAAAAAAATAGCAAAATATTCTAGAAAAAAAAACACAATAAAAAATACTTTCCCCTTCAGAGCAGAGAGGTAAAGTAAGGGAACTAGAAAACAAAATTGTGAATATTGTCAAAACTCAGTCTATTATCTTCTTTCTTAGGGCAAAGATTAGGATGAGGATGCTAAGAAACACTATTATAAACATCACTCATCATAGATTTTGTACCAGATGTGTTTCCATAACTGTTTTTCTTTATCAGGAAAGAAAGAAAGAAAGAAAGAAAGAAAGAAAGAAAGAAAGAAAGAAAGAAAGAAAGAAAGAAAGAAAGAAAGAAAGAAAGAAAGAAAGAAAGAAAGAAAGAAAGAAGATAAAGGGAAAGAACCTGTGAACCTAATATATTCCACTGATCAACTAGTCTATTTCTTAGCCAATACCAAATAGTTTTGGTGACTGCTGCTTTATAATATAGTTCTAGATCAGGTACAGCTAGGCCACTTCATTTGACTTTTCACCATACCTTAATTAATTTTTCACCATTTTTCTTAAAGGGAAAATAGGAATAGAAGTAGAAAGTTGTCGATATGCTCTTCCTTGGGGAAGGGGCTTTTAGAGAAGAGGTCAAGGACGCCTTTGATATCCACTGTCCTTCAAGTATTTTTAAATCAGTACTTCCCATTACTCATTTTTCATTTTCAGTAACTTGTCCCAATGAGACAAAAAGTAGTTGCTTTATTTGCATACCATACCTTTCTTTCATTTTTATTCTTTTTTCTATCTTTGTACTCATTTTTATCTTTGTTCTTACAAGTCCATGGTCTGAATGGACACAAACAGCTGATTCAGGAAATCAGTAACAAGACATTTCCCAACTGTTAAAATTTTGGTGATATTGCTCAGGTCTTATCATGTCTAGTTCTTAGTACTTATTTTCTTAAAGCAAATATTCATGATGTTCCTTGTTCCTTATTCCTTGTTCCTTGTTCCTTAGTCAACAATTCATGTTTTCCAATATATTTTTTGCCACTTATTTTCCATCTTTGCACTGAAGTCACGAAGGATTTGACTGTGCCTTCAAGTATTTGAACGGCTCTTTTGTGGAAAAGAAATCATATTTGTTTTCATTAACCCTAGTAGACAGAAATAAACACAATGGGGGAAAGCTACAGAGAACTAAATTTGGATTAGATGTGAGGTAAAATTTAGTAACAGTTAAGGTCTACCCAAAAATGGAATGACCTTGGGGAAGGTGGGAGAAGGAAGGAAATAAGCATTAAGTGCTTCCTATGTGCATTGTATTAAACATGGGGAGAGGGGAATAAAAACACAAACAAAAAGAATACCTTATCCCAATGGGGAAGATCATCCAGTAAAGGGAGTTTAAAAATGTGAGGCAGAAAAGGGAGAATGAAAGTGTGGTTCAGAAGCAGTTTTGATGTCCAGAGAAACTCAGGGCTGTGAAGAAAATGAAAGCAGGCTAATATTAACCTTCCAGAAAATGGTGATTCCAGGTAAATGGAATGGAGCAAGAAGAGAAGAACAGGCCTCATGGAAAGATATAACAAACGGAGGAGGCCCCAAGTACTAAGGAAAATCTCAGGATACTTCCACAATAGTGGAGACATGGTTTTGAATTTAGAAAAAATCCAGAACAGGGCCATGAAGGGAAGGACAACAGGCCAGACAGTGCCCCTCTTTGAGAGGGTTTAGGAGATTCCCAATAGATAGTGACCTGAAAGCAGAGAACAAATGCCTTTTCAAAAATTTTAATAGTATATTTTTCTAAATACACGCAAAGATAGTTTTCAACATTCACCTTTGCAACCTTGTATTCCAAATTGTTCTCCCTCTTATCCCCTCCCCATCCCCAAGCACCAAAAAATTCTATTGTTAAATATCTGTAAAATTGACTAGGACAGCTAGATGATGCAGTGGATAGAGCACCAGCCTTGAAGTCAGGAGATCCTGAGTTCAAACCTGGTCTCTGACACTTAACACTTTCTAGCTGTGTGACCCTGGGGGCAAGTCACTTAACCCCAATTGCCTCAGGAAAAAAAAAGACTATTAGGACTATAAGGGGCATGTTCAGATGATTTTTGGTCAGGTATGGGTTGGACTAGATTCCCTTTGAGATCCCTTTCATTTCTGAGAATCTCTGATTTCATGATTTGCAAACAATTTTTAGTATACTAATGAGATCTTCATAGGATTTCTCTGTATTCATCTTCTGCAATAGATATTGGCATATAAGATTTTATTACCACTTACAAACACTTAGCAAGAGCACTTTAATATAGCACAATCTAGTGTCCCATGAAACGATGCTTTTTGTTACCTTTTGTTTGTTACCTGGTGAAATGCCCTCCTCATTCCTTACCAAGGCTAAATCTCCCTACTTATTCAAGTGATCCCATCCCACCTGAATTACCCCCTCTCACTTATTTTAAATCTCTCCATTTCTACTGGGCCATTTTCAATAGCCTATATACTTGTTTCTATGTCCCCTATACAGAAAAAAACCCTCACTTGAAAAAACACACTTCTGTCTCTGCCATCTTCTTCTACAACTTCTCTTCAGCCCTTGTATCTAAATTCTGTGAAAAGACTGTTCTGTCTCCCCTCTCTCTTTTCTTACTATTTTCTTTACTAAATACATGTAGCTTCTGATCTCATCATTCCACCAAAACATCTCTCTCCAACATTGATAATGATCTTTTAGTTGACAACTCCAATGACCTTTTCTCAATTCTCATTCTCCTTGACCTCTTTGTAGCCTTTGACACTGCTGATCAATCTCTTTTCCTGAATGCTTTCTTCTCTCTGGGTTTTTGGCAAATCATTCTTCCCTTGTTTTTCATCTACTTATTTGATTGTTCCATCTCTATCTCCTTTTCTGGATACTACTCCATATCATGCCTTCTAACCATAAGTGTCCTCTGGGTCTCCTTATCTTCTCCCTCTATACTACTCTATCTCATCAACTCCTGTGGATTTAATTACCGGCTTTATGTTGATGATTCTCAGATCTACCTTTCCTGCCCCAGTGTCTCAACTGACCTCCAATTTTGCATGTCCAACTGCCTTTTAGACATCTCAAACTAATGTATAGCAGACATGTTATATTCGATTTGTCCAAAATCAAAGTCATTATCTTTCTCCCAAGCCCTTTCTCCTACTTTTCCTATTACTGCAGAAAGCAGTATCATCCTCCCAGTCCACCAGAATTAGGCATCATACTGGATTCCTCATTATCATATCATCCTATATATTCAAGCTATTGCCTCCTTTCCTCAACTACTCTTTATTCTAGTGTTTCCTTCTGTTTGAAAATTTCCCTATTTATCCTGTATATAGCTTATCTTGTATACATTTTGTATACATTATTCTGATGTTGTCTTTCCCATTAGATTGTAAGCTCCCTGAGGGCAAGAACTATTTTTAGCCTCTTTTTGTATCTCCAGTGCTCAGCACAATTCCTAGTAGATCTTTAATAAATGCTTATTGAATAGAATTGAATTTGTCTGTTCAAGGAGAACCTATAATCCAGCCTTCCATTTGATTGCAACTTCCTTATACTTTCTGGTTTTGTTTCTAGGAAGAATGTCAAGTTTGATATGATTCAGTTATTCCAGGAGTCTGTCTCTTTGTTGATTACTGGACCAGGATTTCACTAAAGTATCTACAGCCAAGATGTTTATAGACAGTCTGAAAACTACATGATTCAGAGTTAACCTTTATCCCCTTTCTTAGCTTTCTACTACTGTTATTGTTGAAGTAAGAGGGGATTATACAGAACTGAGAATCATTTTTGTGTTGTTGTTGAGTTATTTTGGGTCTTTTGTTTTGTTTGTTTTTTTTTTTTTATATTGCAATGAAACATGAAATTCATCACTGAATGACCATCCTACTATTGGCTAGCCTTTTTGTACTCAGCCAGCAAGGTTCTCAGAAAGCAAACTCCTTTTGTTGTCAAAACCACATGCAGAGCCTTGATAGCATGGTGAGACATGTCAGAGCTCATAATCTGATAGCTTAACTTTTGAGAACCCAACCCACCCTCGTACCACAATGATAGATCCAAGTAGAATTGTTGATGCAATTGTTATGGACAGGCATTTACTGGGAAGTGTATTGGTTGTTATAAATAGGACACAGAACTGAGTGCTTTGATTTACTTTCACTGTTTTTATCTTTGTGGATCCAGTGATTGCCTTTGGTAGGTTCCTCAAATACAGTGCTATTACCTGAAACTTATTTTAATATAATTTATTGATGCTTAATATTTTAGCTCACAGTTATTTCTACAAGAGGGTAAGCTTACTTTAACTTTGCAATAAATGGTGCTTCACAAGAAATATAATGCTGCTCACAAAGGGTGTTTACTTCCACATATCCATGTCAATGTTCCCTAGAATTTGACCTAAGTTATATGCAAAAGAAGAAAAAATTGACCCCACACATTCTAGGAAAATCCATTTATGTCGGATCTAATGATGACTTTTTTTCCTTCCTTCTACATGAGAAGATGCTGCCTTACTTTACATCTTTATGGGCTTGATTGTAACAAAGTAATTAAAAGAAACAATAAGCCAATAGACAGACAGCTCTAAGTGAACACCAATCATTTGGGAAGAATCTCTAGGCCCGTGGGAATTGGTAGATTTATTTCACAGAAGGTTACCTCTTCCTTCAGTGATATATTGATTCATATTTGTTGAATATCAAAGTCAGTGAGCAGTTGTCTTTGTAGTATGACCTGAGACAGGTGGATAGGACCCTCTCATTTAAAACAACAAAATACAAACAAAAAAATAAGCATATAAAAAATCTAATTCTTCACTAAACTATCTCATTGAACAAATATCATTAGAGATTTATTCTTTTGGGTCTGTTAAAGCTTTACATCTTCAAGAACGCCTTGTTAAGATGCTATAGGGAATTTAAAATGTTTTCATTATATTGATACATTTAGTTTATCAGCTAGCTAAGAATTCCCTTAAAAAGAAAAGCGAGTCTGGAGAACTAGTACGCAGAAGAAATGAGTTCTGAAAAGGGAAAAAGGTAGAAAGTCCAAAGGATAGCATCCCCTGAGAGGATAAATCAGTAGGAAAACATAGGCATCCAAAGACCAGCACAGAATGCATTTCTGGAAGAGGAGGGAGCTGAAGAAAAGACTGATTTAACTGGTTTCATACTTTTGATTGGGGCTGGCCCAAACAGCTGGATAGATCACTCTTGCTAAATTAATGCCCTAAATTAGTGCATAAGCTTCCTAGTGAACTGAATATACTGCAGGAAATAGAGTGATAACTTGAGATTATATAGTCCTATCACATGAAGGGGCATTTCTCATCATTTATTTCACTTCCCAAAAGGATTCCTCATAAAAACATGCTATTTTCCTGTAAAAGAGGGGGTGTCAGAAATGCATGACCAAGATGGTAATTATTTGGGCTGCCAGCTCCCTAGAAACTATGTGCCAAGTGCTGGAGGCTGTGACCAGGCTGGATTAAACAGGATTTTCCAGATATTTTGGCACAACCAGCTGTTCAAGATCTTCCCTCCAAATATTGGGTGTCTCTTCATAAACATCCCTCATTTTCTCTCATTTGGTTTTCCAGTGTCTTATAAATGGGGACACGATAGAAAATGATAGTTAAGCAAGAATTGTTGCTAACTTAAAACCTTCTCCCTAACTAGGTTCTGGAGGGCTCTGGCACCCTAGTAAATAAGAGCCTTTGCATTTGGAAGGTGAAGCTGCAACTGTAGAAATGTAAATGTGCATTTAGGATATGGTATTTTGGCTTAGAAGCTCACATGTGTTGATTGCAAGCCTCAAAACAGGCTAGATTCAAGTCACAAAGGACATGCATATTGCCACCTGTTTGGGCTTGCTCAGGCTTTTCTGCACTTGGCGAGCCAGTCCTCTTAGAACCAATCTCCAAAGAATTAAATCTCAAAAAACAAGAGCCCTGAGCTTGGCTATGAGAGAGATCTGGATTTGAATCCTCCATCTGACTCTTGCTAACTGTCACCCTGAGCAAAGTCCTGTGTCTTTCTTAGCCTCCCTTCTCTCATTTATAAAATAATAACAACAACAACAACAACAACAACAACAACAACAACAAAAGTTCCATGATGTTGTATACAAAGCATTGTGTGTGGAATCACCAACATGTGGGTTCAAAACCTACCTTAAATACTTACAACCTGTATGATCCAGATAATTGGTTCAATTTCTCCATTCCTCAGTTTTCTCATCTGTAAAATGAGAATATTAGACCCAGTGGCTTCTAAAGTGGCAACTAGGTGGTGAAAATGATAAAACAATGGATCTAGAATTAGGAGAACCTGATTTTAAATATAGTTTCAGACTTCCTAGCTATGTGACCCTGGACAAATCATTTAAACTTTGCCTCAGTTTCCTCAATTGTAAAATGAGGATAATAATAGTATCTGCCTCCTAGGGTTGTTTTAAGGAGCAAATGAAATAATGTATATAAAACTCTTAGCACAGTGCCAAGTACTGAATAAATACTTTTTTTTTTCTTCCTAAAGATGTTTCTATGGGAACTCTATAGGATCTATGATTTTTTTGCCTTTAGTACTGACCCCACTGAGCTGTTGTGAGGATCAAGTGAGATAATGTACTGAAAAGTAATGCTATGTAAATGTCAACTATCATTATTGAAATTCAAGCAAGATTACTCCATCTGTATGAAGCCCTTTTGGCCTGTTTTTTCTTATATTTATTAGTTACATGATTCTAGGCAAGTCATTTAACCTTTGACTGCCTCAATTTCTTCATATGAAAATAAGAATAATAATAGCACCAATTTCCAGGGCACTTTTGGAGATAAAATGAGATAATATTTCTAAAATATTTTGCAAAAGTAGAAATGCTATGTAAATTCTAGTTATTATTATTTTAATTTTATTGCTTTGATACACAGCGATCTTTTTCAAATATGACCCAATGCCACACTTGAACACAATATGTTATTTATTACTGCAACACCATATTACAATGGAATGAGTATTGGCTTCAGAACTGGCAAGTCTTATGTTCAAATTCTATCTAGGATTTTGGCTTTATAGTCTCCTGGGATTTAGTCTCTATATTTGGAAAATGGAGGAATGAGGTGGATTAGATGCCCTCTTTCTATCCTATCCCTCAAATAAGGGATCTTAACCTTTTTTTTTTTCATATCTGGATCCTTTGAGCAGTATGGTGAAGCCTTTGGACCCCCTTCTCAGAATTTAATTGTATAAACTAAGATACATAGCATTACAAAAGAAACTATTGATATTGAAATTTAGTTATAATTTTTTTTAATTCATGGAGCTAAGAAGTTAAGAACCCCTGCTAGAAGTTAGTATAGTATTAAGGACTTAATATAATAGGCTTAATAAATATTTGTAGATTGATTGGCTGGCCTACAATTCTCTTTTTCAAGAAATTAAATAAACTATCAGGAAAATGATTTTTCCCCTCTAGGCACTATCCTTACATGGTGATATAAATTCCCAAAAAATACCCCTCGAAGTGTGCTAAAAATATTCCTGATTGATTGTAGTAAATTTGGCCTATTAGCTAAGCTCCTATTTTCTTCTAACCCTTCCTTCTAGTTTGAGTATATATACAATTCTTCAGCCTGAACTGATGGAGGTAGCCAAAAGATTTGATTTTCATTAGGATGGTATGGCTTGATAATATATTTAAATTGAAAATGGCTCGGGCAAGAACAATCTTAATTTTCCTACAACTAGCCAAATGAGACTTGGCCATTCTCCTTGGCAGGATAATCAAGGGCAGGACCATGTGGGAAGTGGAAATTTTCTCAAAGGTGCTGGACCAGAAATTCACTCTGACTGAGTCGACACTCAGCTAACCTCTCCCTTCAGCTCCTCTGAAGTCACGGGTTTTAGCATAGTTGATCAGTCAGGAATTCAATTCTATTAAAAATCTATTCAGTGAAAGACAGACATGGAAGAGTGTCTGCTAACCTGGTCTTGAAATCATGAAGATATGTATTTGAAATCTGCTTTTTATACAGCCTAACTGCATGTGCCTGAACAAGTAACTTCACCTCCAAATGTCTCCCCCAGAAGAATCTCTAAGACTATAAGTTGCAGAACTGGGTACTTGTCAACATTAGTTTGGGGAGTTTCCTCACTGAGAGTTCCCTACATCAATGAAAACCAAGGTGGAACCCTTCTACCTCCTCCCTAAAAAAAAAGTAAGAAAGAAAGAAAAAATTAATACAAACACTAAGACCTAGAGAATACAAAGAGTAAAAAACTGCATAATTTCCACAGCTTCTCCAGGAGTTTTTAAGTTCTGGGGGAAGATATGAGATAGATAAATAAAACACATGAGTGTGTGATGAGCAACTTGTGAAGCAATGGATAGAATATTGGGTTTGGAATCAGAACGACCTGAACTTAGATCTGCTTTCAGATACTTACCAGCTATGGGACCCTGAACAAGTCACTGAAACTGTTTGCCTCAGTTTCCCAACTGCAAAATGAGGATAATAATACCATCCACCTCCTCAGGGATGCTGTGAGGATCAAATGAGATAATATTTATAAAAAATGCTTAGCACACTGCCTGGCACTAAGTACTAAATAAATGCTTTCTCTCCATTCCCACCCCCAGTGGAATGAACTGTATAGATACCCTAGGGAACAATAAGGAAAGAAATTATACATTCAGGATCAGGGGAAAATTTTTATGGAAGATTTAATGCCTTAAATGGATCTTGAAGGATGGGAAGAAATTGGAAATATGACAAGGAGAGAATCTTTTCTACAAACTGAGAATGTCACAAAAGTGGTACAAATGAATGAAAAGGACAGAGATGAAAAGGCAAGAGAAGAACATCTTCTACTCCAGTATGATTGGAATGTTGGATAAAATGAAATGAGGCTAGACAAGTAGGTTGGCACCAAGTAGGTTGGCTTTCAATGCCAGACTAAGAAGTTTGCATTTTTTCCTGTAGATATTAGGAAGTCATTGAAGTGTTCTGAATATTGGAATTATATGACCTGGGATACAGAGCAGGAATGACAATGATGATGATGATGATGATGATGATGATGATGATGATGATGATAGAGCATACACATATGTAGCACTTTAAGATTTCCTATGCTTTACTTTCATTATTTCATTTAAGCTTTACGACAATCCCTTTGATGTAGGTATTACAGGCATTACTACTCCATTTTACAGATGAGGAAACTGAGATTCAGAAAGGTTTTTCCAAGGCCATACAGCTAGTTTTTGCCATAGGTGAGGTTAGGTCTAAAGTCTTCCTGATACTATGTCCAGTAGGTACAGGGCAGCTGTGGATGTTATAGAGATAAGAGTCAGAAAAACTAACCAGGATATTATTATCATAGTACAGAAAAAAAAGAATAAATGAACTTGAAGTAGAATGGTTGAAAATAGGAGAAAGATTTCAAAAATACTAGGACTCAGCAATTAATTGACTATGATTCAGGAGGGAAAGGAAAAGAGAAATATAATCCTAAATTTGAATCAGGATGGGAACAAATGAATTTGGAAGCTGGAAAGATGATGGAGTCTTCAGCAAAAATAAAGAAATATAAAAGAAAGGCAGAGGGAAACTATGTATCGGTTGAGACAGGGAGCTGTTGTTTTTGGAGGAGATACAGCTCAGTTTTTGACTTAATAGGTTTGAAATGTCAATAGAACATCCAGGTGGTAATTGAGTCGTCTGCATAAAAAGAAAGAGAGGGGAAGGAGGAAGAGAAGAAAGGAGGGAGGTAAGAGGGAAAGGAAGAAAGGAGAGAAGAAAGGAAGAAGGAAAGAAGAAGGGAACAAGAGAAGGAAGGAGGGAACTAGGAAAGGAGGGAAGGAGGGAGGAGCCTAGAGAAGGGAGCAAGCAATTGAATCAAATGTGTGAAATAAAACCAAATTCTTAATTCCAGATCCCAGATTTTCTTTTTTAATCTGTCTTAATTTCTTCAAACCCAAATGATTTCAGACTGTAATTGCCACATTACTAAGAAGAACAAGACTAAATATGAATTCCAGAAGCAGTATACCTCTTTAAGAAAACATTGGAGAAGAGTATGACCTCTTATCTCTTTTCTTAGTTTAGGCTGATTAATTCTTATTTTTAAAGCAACAAATGTACTTTATAGTTCTGCAGATAGTAGCTGGCTGGTAAAGATTACTAATTGCGTCTTTCCTTCTGGATGATATGTAACTTGATGAGCCCATAGAAGCAGAAGAGTATTAAGAGTCAGGGAGTACCAATTGTTCAATTGTAAGCATTTATACCTCTAAAATTGACAAATGCTACAAATCAGGACTTGATTTATTGTTTTGTTGATTTCTAGACTTAAGAAAATAATTTAATGGTGCAGATTAAATTTAAAAGTGCCTCTTGTGTGCTTTTCCCCCAAAGAGCCAGTTGTTAAATATTTACCAACATACCACTGTATGAAAGTCATGCCAGTTTTCATTGTAGCATATTATTTACATTTTTAAGTTAACTCGTAGGATTAGGAAATCAAAGAATCATTTCCTAGTATATGGCTGATCTCTGATTCCAGTCTGTTTTCTACACTAGATTTGCCTTTTTTAGTTCTATTCTGGCAATATAGACTCTCATTGAATCTTCTTCAAATGCCCCATTCAAAGAATTTGGAGCATCCCACTTAACCTTATCAAGCAAGTCCAATTACTTTCTATATTTCCATTTCTCACTGTTCCTTGTGTGCAGTGACTATAGATGGATTTCATCTCCTTATCATTTGGTTTAATCTCCAGGATTTTTATTTCTTCCAAGCTTTGTTAAAGTTATCTAGCAGCAGTAGCTAGTAGTATTAATTAGCCCGAAGTACAGGTTAGTTTATGCATTCAGACTCTTAACTGGCTTTCCTCGATCATAATTTTATTGTCCAGTTTCATTTACTTTGTGGTTCCAGTACTTTCTGTTTATATTATTGATGTCCATTGAGTATATTGTCCTCCTGGTTCTGCTTTCTTGACTAAATCAGTTCAGATGAATCTTCCCATGTTTCTCTGTATTCATCACATTCATTGTTTCTTACTGTACAATAATATTTCATTTTATTCATGCATAGCAACCTACTTAATCATTCCCTAATCCATGGGCATTTTCTCTTCAATTTTTTTAAGAACAGCTATATGTCATGTACTATGTTAGGTAAACAATAAAGGGACTCAAACATCAAAATGAAACATTCCCTCCCTTTAAAACTAGGTTTTTGTTGCCCTTTTTTTAGTTCACAAATGGAGCCAGTTTTTTTTTTTTCCAGACAAGAACAACTCATCCCTGGGCCACCTCTCTAACTCCCCAACCCTGCCCCCACTGGTTTCCTCTTTGAGTTTTCTGTTTTTCTGAAAGGTCAGAGTATTTTGTCCCTGAAAGTTTAGGTTCTGCCCATTATCTACAGACATCCCTCTCAGGAAGTTGTCCACCTTTCTCCCTGCTCAGTAAGGGAAATATTTTATTGGAGAGAAGGGTGCCCTTATCTCTTTTCTCTATGGCCATTAGGTGAAACTGATAGAGATCAGAGCTGGCCCAACCTCTAACTTCTAGACCTCTGTAATCTCCAGTCCCTAGCAAATCTTTTGTTATTTCAAGGAGATGGATCTGCAGCTTTCGTTTTAAACAGTTGCCAGAGCTTGACAGTAGGAAAAAAAATAATAATAAGGCAAGGGCCTTGCTTGGATCCAAGCCTGGGAAATGGAAGGAGCTCTATAGGAGGAGTGAAGTGAGTAGACTGCCTGGCTATACGATCATGGGCAAGTTACAATCACTCCAAGCCTCAGTTTCCTCATCTATAAAATGGAAACACTAATATGTATACTACCTATTTCAAAAGACTGTTGGATGGAAAGTACTAACCTAATTATAACCTACTATTAGAGTACCAGCAATATAGCAATAAAGCTATCTTCAAAACAATAATAACACCTGCCACCTCTGTGGCGTCTCACTGAAAAGAGACTTAACAGAAGGCTGTCATTTCTGTAATCTTGTTCCTTGTCATGATATTTTTGAGGAGGCTAAGTTACATAGATTTAAGTTTACAGACCAGAAAACCAAAGCCTGGGGAGGGAAAATTTCTAGACATTAATAGAGTGAATCAGCATCAATCTTGGTTCCTTCTTGGGTATCCACCCATGTTTTTCATCTTCTCTCTAGAATGAAACTTGTGACCGGAAAAAAAAAAAAAAAAAAAAAAAAAAAAATATATATATATATATATATATATATATATATATATATATATATATATATATATATATATATGACTACTTTTCTGCAGCTCCATTTAATGCATTTGCCTAATTGTTTGCATAGATCTAGAAATATTACAAAGTCATATTTGCTATTCTAAGTACTAAGGCTTAAAATAATATTTTCGGTGTCATTTTTTGATTTTCTCTTCTCTATCATAATAACACCTTTAGAATGCACTTTAAGGTGGGGGTTTATGAGTATGCATCATTGCATAGACAGTCAAACATGTTGGCTTATTCTGTTGTTTTATCTTTGTTACAAGAGAAGATTCACTGGTCAAGGAGCTTAAAGGGGAGGAGTATGTTCACTAATAAATGCAAGATAAAAGCAAAAATCATAGATAAAAAGACAATGTGGCATGAAAACCAAAAATCTTAAAAAACTAATTTCCACTTTTCAGTTTACAATGTTCTTTCCCCATAATAATCCCATGGGGTAAGGAGAGAAAATGATATCCCAAATAAGAAAAATGACGCACAGAGAAGTTGACTTTTTTGAGATTCATGGAATTGTCAGAGAAGAAAATATCACTTAAGGACAAATAACAAGTGTTGGAAGGAGATGAATATTAGTCTCCTGATACTTAATTGGCTGTGTGAAGCTGGACCAGTCACCTTACTTCCTGGGTACAATGAAGTTCCTTCTAAAAATGTGGGTTCCTCTAAGGTTCCTTCTGGGCAGTTAGTTGGGGGGCACAGAGCGCTAGACCTGGAATCAGGAAGACATCTTCCTGAACTCAAATCTGGCTTCAGACACTTCCTAACTACGTGACCTTAGGCAAATCACTTAATCCTGTTTAATTCAGTTTCCACACAAATCACTATTGATCAGAGAAATGCAAATTAAGACAACTCTGAGGTATCATTACACACCTGTCAGATTGGCTAAGATGACAGGAACAAATAACGATGAATGTTGAAGGGGCTGTGGGAAAACTGGGACACTGATGCATTGTTGGTGGAGTTGTGAAAGAATCCAACCATTCTGGAGAGCAATCTGGAATTAAGCCCAAAAAGTTATCAAAATGTGCATACCCTTTGACCCAGCCATACTACTACTGGGCTTATACCCCAAGGAACTACTAGAGAAGGGAAAGGGTCCTGTATGTGCCAAAATGTTTGTGGCAGCCCTTTTCATAGTGGCTAGAAACTGGAAGATGAATGGATGTCCATCAATTGGAGAATGGTTGGGTAAACTATAGTATATGAATGTTATGGAATATTATTGTTCTATAAGAAATGACCAACAGGAGAAATACAGAGAGGCTTGGAGAGACTTACATCAACTGATGCTGAGTGAAACGAGCAGAACCAGAAGATCATTATACACTTCAACAATGATACTGTACGAGGATGTATGCTGATGGAAGTGGATTTCTTCAACATAGAGAAGAGCTAATCCAATTCCAATTGATTAATGATGGACAGAACCAGCTACATCCAGAAAAGGAACACTGGGAAATGAATGTAAACTGTTATTTTTACCTTCTGAATCCAATTCTTCCTGTGCAACAAAAAATTCGGTTCTACACACATATATTGTACCTAAATTATACTGTAATATATTTAACATATATAAGACTGCTTGCCATCTGGGGGAGGGGGTTGGGGGAGGAAGGGAAAAAATCTGAATAGAAGTAAGTGCAAGGGATAATGTTGTAAAAAATTACCCATGCATATGTACTGTCAAAAAATGTTATAATTATAAAATAAAATAAAAAATTTAAAAAAAAAATTCAGTTTCCACATCTGCAAAATGAGCTGGAAAAGGAAATGGTGGACTACTCTTTGCCAAAAAACCCCAAATGGGGTTACAAAGAGTCAGAAAAGACTAGAAGGATTGAAGAAACAACAAGGTCCCTCCCAGTTCCAATATTAAGATCCTTTGATTCCAATTCCAGTTTTGTTTCCATACTTCCACATTCATTGTTACCAGAGTGACCAGATGGAGAGAGCAATGAATCTGGAGTCAAGAGACTTGAATTCCACATCTTTATTATCTCATACTATCTATGTGATCTTGGCCAAGTTCCTTAACTTCCCTGAAAGTCATTTTCCTAACTTGCAAAAATGAGGTAGTTGACTACAAGACCTCTGAGGTCTCTTCCAATTCCAAAATCTATGACTTTGATCCCAGTTCCCACAGCTCTTTAGAATATTCAGAGTTTGGAGACTGAATGTAAATAAGAAAAAATGAAATAAAATGGAAAAAAAATCAAATAAAAAAATTAAAAAGAATATTCAGAAGTCTTTTATCCCAATGACTCTGGAAAGAAGAGGGTAAAACAGCATTATCTCCAAAACACAGAAGAGGAAATCAGTGATAATTGGTGACTTCCCATGGTCATATGGCTATCAAGAGAAAGTTGGCATTCTAGCTGCTCAATAATAGAAACATGGAATGAATGTTTGGTTCTTGGATTTCACTTATATTCTATTTTTACATTGTAATGTTCAATAAGAAAGCATACTTTTGATCTTTGCCTGAAATATACTTTGATTATTTCAGGTCTTTAAGGCTGAGCTATTGTCCTGTTAACATGTATAAGAAGTTGTTTTGCTAGACCAGGATCTGTAATTGAAATAAATTCTTTAGCTCTGCTTTCCATGGTTATTTTTGATTAAGAAGATGTCCTATAAATTGAATAAGTGATTCATTGAATAAAACAGATGATGCTTTGTAATGCACGTGTTTTTGAAGAAACCACTGGTTTGACTCCCAGTCCTAGAGGATGACGACTAGTGATCATAGGATAAGGTGATTAGAAATAAGGACAAGAGGACTTCCGGCCAAGATGGCAGAGTGGAGGGAGACAGCTGCCTGAGCTCCGTGTTTTCTCTCAGGACTTACTTCATGACAAGCCTCGGAATTAATCCTTGACTGGAAAAGAAACCCACAAATAATCACCAACAGAAGACATCCTTGAAATTCACCAGAGAAGGTCTATGTTTGCTGGGGGGGAAAGGGGGGAAGGGTGTAGAACAGACTGGGCGCAGACTGAGGGCAGGCAGCCAGAGCGAGACAGGCAGTTTACACAGCTCAGACCAGAGGGTGGAGGGGTGCGATCTTTGCCTTTTCTTCGAAAAGACTTTTACCCCAGTGTGGATATTCCATTTTGGCAGCAAGCCAGGAGCAGCAGAGAGGGTGTAAACACTGGAGGTGAACAATAAAACCCCTGAAAGCTAGCATCTCTTGGGACCAGGCCACCCCTACCCCCACATGGAGTGACTCAGCACGTTCTCAGAGCCTCAGAGCACAGAGGCAGCACAGCCATCTCTGTCCTGTTAGTGGCTCACTGCTGCCCTCCCCCCCAGTCTACAGAGGAAGCCCAGTAAAACCATACAGCACCATCCCCCCCCAGAAACAGACCAATTGTTTCTCTTGTCAATTTGTTTTCTTTGAGTCCTGCTCTGACAAAATGAACAAAAAATTCAAAAGGGCTGTAACCATTGACAGCTTCTGTATGGAGAGAGAGCAGACTTCAAACAGTGAGCAGACTGTCTCCAGAGGAATCCCCTAGGGGGGATATGAGCTGCTCCTCAATACAAAAGAATCTCATAGATGAAACCAAAAAGGCTCTCACAAGAGAGATAGAAGAGAAATGGGAAAAGGAAAGGGAAGCTTGGCAAGAGAGCCTGGAGAAGTCATTCCACGTATTTAAAGACAGAGTAGATAAAGAAAACAAATCATTAAGAAACAAAATTAGTGAATTAGAAAAGGTAAATAACTCCAAAGTAAACAGGATTAATGAGCTGGAAAAAGAAAATAGCTCTCGAAAAATAAAATGGATGAAAAGGAAAAAAATTCCATAGAAGAAAAAAACTCACTTTAAAAAATTGGATAATTACAAAAAGATATAAAAAAGTGAGTGAAGAAAATACATCATTGAAAATTAGACTCAAACAAGTAGAAATGAATGATTCAAGGAGAAAACAAGAAGTAGTCAAGCAAAACCAGAGAAATGAAACAATTGAAAAGAATGTCAAGTACCTTACCAGAAAGACAACAGACATGGAAAACAGATCCAGGAGAGACAATTTGAGAATAATCGGACTCCCTGAAAAATGTGAGGAAAAAAAGAGCTTGGACACTATTTTTGAGGAAATTATCAAAGAGAACTGCCCAGACATTTTGGAAACAGAGGGTAAAATAGACATTGAATAAATTTATTGATCACCTACTGAAAGGGACCTTAAAATCAAAAAGCCAAGAAATATAGTGGCTAAGTTCAAGGACCATCAGACAAAGTAAAAAATACTGGAAGCTGCTAGAAAAAAGCAATTCAGATATGGAGGAGCCACAATAAGGATAACCTAGGGTCTAGCAGCATCCACATTAAAAGAACGAAGGGCCTGGAACATGATATTCCGAAAGGCTAAGGAACTTGGTATGCAGCCAAGAATTACTTACCCAGCAAAAATGCGCATCGTTTTCCAGGGAAGAAGATGGACATTTAACGGAATAAATGAATTCCATCTATTCTTGATGAAAAAACCAGACCTACACAAAATGTTTGATCTTCAAATACAGAACTCAAGAGATTTCTAAAAAGGTAAAAAGAAATCTTGAGAACTATATTTTGGCCACAAAGATATGTAAAGAACACATATATAATTTGTCCTAGAAACTAGAGGTGGAAAGGAAATTATATCATAAAAAAGGGTAAAGTGGTGGTACTACATCTCATGAAGAGGCAAAGGTAACATTATATCTGAGAGAAGGAAAGGAGGGGATGAACACAGCATGTATCAATAGACATATTCGACTTATGGTGAAACTTCTTCCACTTCATTGAAAAGTGAGAGGGAAGGAGTAAGCTAAGGGGAAGGGAATACAGAAATTGTGAGGAAAGGGGGTAAAATAAGGGGAGGAACTTTAAGGTGGGGGAGGGATACTAAAAAGGGAGGGCTGTGAAAAGCAAGTGGTGTTCACAAGTTTAATACTGGGTAGGGGGGTAAGAGAGAAGGAAAGGAGAAAAGCATTAGCAGGGGTTAACAGGATGGCAAGCAACATGGGATTAGTCATTCTAACCATAAATGTGAATGGGGTAAACTGCCTCATAAAGAGAGTTAGCAGACTGGATTAAAAGTCAGAATCCTACTATATGTTGTTTACAGGAAACACACCTGAAACAGGGTGATACATTCAAACTAAAAGTAAAAGGGTGGAACAGAATCTAACTACGCTTCAGGTAAAGCCAAAAAAGCAGGGGTAGCCATCCTCATCTCAGATCAAGCAAAAACAAAAAGTGATCTAATTAAAAGAGATAAGGAAGAGCATTATATCCTGCTAAAGGGTAGCATCAATAATGAAGCAGTATAAATATTAAACATATATGCACCAAGTGGTGCAGCATCTAAATTCTTAAAAGAGAAATTAAGAGAACTGCAAGAAGAAATAGACAGCAAAACTATAATAGTGGGAGATCTCAACCTTGCACTCTCAGAATTAGACAAATCAAACCACAAAATAAATAAGAAAGAAGTCAAAGAGGTAAATAGAATACTAGAAAAGTTTGATATGATAGATCTTTGGTGAAAGCTAAATGGAGACAGAAAGGAGTATACTTTCTTCTCAGCAATTCATGGAACCTATACAAAAATTGATCATACAGTAGGACATAAAAACCTCAAAATCAAATGCAGTAAGGCAGAAATAGTAAATGTATCCTTTTCAGACCACAATGCAATTAAAATTACATTTAATAAAAAGCCAGGGGAAAATAGACCATAAAATAATTGGAAACTAAATAATCTTATACTAAAGAATGATTGGGTAAAACAGCAAACCATAGACATAATTAATAACTTCACCCAAGAAAATGACAATAATGAGACATCATACCAAAATGTATGGGACACAGCCAAAGCAGTAATAAGGGAAGTTTTATATTTCTAGAGGCCTACATACATAAAATAGAGAAAGAGAGAGTCAACGAATTGGGCTTACAACTAAAATTGCTAGAAAAGGAACAAATTAAAAATCCCCAGACAAACACGAAACTTGACATTCTAAAAATAAAGGGTGAGATTAATAAAATTGAAAGTAAAAAAAAAAAAAAAACTATTGAATTAATTAATAAAACTAAGAGTTGGTTCCATGAAAAAAACCAACAAAATAGACAAACCCTTAGTAAACCTGATTAAAAAAAGAAAAGAGAAAAAGCAAATTGTTAGTCTTGAAAATGAAAAGGGACAACTCACCACTATTGAAGAGGAAATTAGAACAATAGTTAGGAGCTACTTTGCTCAACTTTATGCCAATAAATTCGATAACTTAAATGAAATGGAAGAATACCTTCAAAAATATAGCTTGCCCAGATTAACAGAGGAAGAAGTAAGTAGTCTAAATAGTCCCATCTCAGAAAAAGAAATAGAACAAGCTATTAGCCAACTCCCTAAGAAAAAAATCCCCAGGACCATATGGATTTACATGTGAATTCTACCAAACCTTTAAAGAACAACTAACTCCAATGCTATATAAACTATTTGAAAAAATAGGGATTGAAGGAGTCCTACCAAATTCCTTTTATGACACAGACATGGTACTGATACCTAAACCAGGTAGATTGAAAACTGAGAAAGAAAACTATAGACCAATCTCCTTAATGAACATTGATGCTAAAATCTTAAACACAATATTAGCAAAAAGACTACAGAAAATCATCCCCAGAATAATACACTATGACCAAGTGGGATTTATACCAGGAATGCACGGTTGGTTCAATATTAGGAAAACTATTAGCATAATCGACTATATCAATAACCAAATTAAGAAACACCATATGATAATCTCAATAGATGCAGAAAAAGCATTTGATAAAATCCAACATCCATTCCTACTAAAAACGCGTGAGAATATAGGAATAAATGGACTATTCCTTAAAATAATAACGAGCATATATTTAAAACCGTCAGTAAACATCATATGTAATGGCGATAAACTAGAACCTTTCCTTGTAAGATCAGGAGTGAAACAAGGTTGCCCACTATCACCATTACTATTCAGTGTAGTACTAGAAACTATAGCCTCAGCAGTAAGATCAGAGAAAGAGATTCAAGGAATTAGAGTAGGAAATGAGGAAATCAAACTATCACTCTTTGCAGATGACATGATGGTATACTTAGAGAACCCCAAAGACTCTGCTAAAAAGCTATTAGAAATAATTCAGAACTTTAGCAAAGTTGCAGGATACAAAAAATCCACATAAATCCTCAGCATTTTTATACATTACCAACATAATCCAACAGCAAGAGATACAAAGAGAAATTCCATTCAAAATAACGGTCGATAGTATAAAATATTTGGGAATATATCTACCAAAGGAGAGTCAGGAATTATATGAGCAAAATTACAAAACACTTGCCACAAAAATAAAGTCAGATTTAAATAATTGGAAAGACATTAAGTGCTCTTGGATAGACCGAGTGAATATAATCAATGACAGTACTTCCTAAACTAATCTATTTATTTAGTGCTATACCAATCAGTCTCCCAAGAAACTATTTTAATGACCTAGAAAAAATAACAACAAAATTCATATGGAAGAATAAAAGATCGAGAATTTCAAGGGAAGTAATGAAAAAAAAAATCAAATGAAGGTGGCCTAGCTGTACCTGATCTAGAACTATATTATAAAGCAGCAGTCACTAAAATCATTTGGTATTGGCTAAGAAATAGACTAGTTGATCAGTGGAATAGGTTAGGTTCACAGGGCAAGATAGTGAATAAAAATAGCAATCTAGTGTTTGACAAACCCAAAGATCCCAACTTTTGGGATAAGAATTCATTATTTGACAAAAACTGCTGGGAAAACTGGAAATTAGTATGGCTGAAACTAGGCATGGACCCACACTTAATGCCACATACTAAGATAAGATCAAAATGTGTCCACAATTTAGCCATAAAGAACGAAATCATAAAAAAATTAGAGGAATATGGGATAGTTTACCTCTCAGACTTGTGGAGGAGGAAGGAATTTGTGTCCAAAGGAGAGCTAGAGACCATTATTGATCACAAAATAGAAAATTTTGATTACACCAAGTTAAAAAGTTTCTGCACAAACAAAACTAATGCAAACAAGATTAGAAGGGAAGTAACAAATTGGGAAAACATTTTTACAGTTTAAGGTTCTGATAAAGGCCTCATCTCCAAAATATACAGAGAATTGACTTTAATTTATAAGAAATCAAGCCATTCTCCAATTGATAAATGGTCAAAGGATATGAACAGATAATTTTAAGATGATGAAATTGAAACTATTTCCACTCATATGAAAGAGTGTTCTAAATCACTATTGATCAGAGAAATGCAAATTAAGACAACTCTGAGATATCATTACACACCTGTCAGATTGGCTAAGATAACAGGAACAAATAACGATGAATGTTGGAGGGGCTGTGGGAAAACTGGGACACTGGTGCATTGTTGGTGGAGTTGTGAAAGAATCCAACCATTCTGGAGAGCAATCTGGAATTATGCACAAAAAGTTATCAAAATGTGCATATCCTTTGACCCAGCAGTGCTACTACTGGGCTTACATCCCAAGGAAATACTAAAGAAGGGAAAGGGACCTGAATGTGCCAAAATGTTTGTGGCAGCCCTTTTTGTAGTGGCTAGAAACTGGAAAATGAATGGATGCCCATCAATTGGAGAATGGTTGGGTAAATTATGGTATATGAATGTTATGGAATATTATTGTTTTGTAAGAAATGATCAACAAGAGGAATACAGAGAGTCTTGGTGAGACTTACATCAACTGATGCTGAGTGAAACGAGCAGAACCAGAAGATCATTATACACTTCAACAATGATACTGTATGAGGATGTATTCTGATGGAAGTGGATATCTTCAACATAGACAAGAGCTAATCCAAGTCCAATTGATCAATGATGGACAGAATCAGCTACATCCAGAAAGGGAACACTGGGAAATGAGTGTAAAGTGTGAGCTTTTTGTTTGTTTTTGTTTGTTTTGTTTGTTTTTCTTCCCAGATTATTTTTACCTTCCAAATACAATTCTTCCTTTGCAACAACAACAAAATTCGGTTCTGCACATATATATTGTACCTAGGATATACTATAAGATATTTAATATGTATGGGAATGCCTGCCATCTAGGGGAGGGGGTAGAGGGAAGGAGGGGAAAAATTCGGAACAGAAGGGAGTACAAGGGATAATGTAAAAAAAATTACCTATGCATATGCACTGTCAAAAAATATTATAATTTAAGGGTCCTGTATGTGCCAAAATGTTTGTGGCAGCCCTTTTCATAGTGGCTAGAAGCTGGAAGATGAATGGATGTCCATCAATTGGAGAATGGTTGGGTAAACTATGGTATATGAATGTTATGGAATATTATTGTTCTATAAGAAATGACCAACAGGAGAAATACAGAGAGGCTTGGAGAGACTTACATCAACTGATGCTGAGTGAAACGAGCAGAGCCAGAAGATCATTATACACTTCAACAATGATACTGTACGAGGATGTATGCTGATGGAAGTGGATTTCTTCAACATAGAGAAGAGCTAATCCAATTCCAATTGATTAATGATGGACAGAACCAGCTACATCCAGAAAAGGAACACTGGGAAATGAATGTAAACTGTTATTTTTACCTTCTGAATCCAATTCTTCCTGTGCAACAAAAAATTCGGTTCTACACACATATATTGTATCTAAATTATACTGTAATATATTTAACATATATAAGACTGCTTGCCATCTGGGGGAGGGGGTTGGGGGAGGAAGGGAAAAAATCTGAATAGAAGTAAGTGCAAGGGATAATGTTGTAAAAAATTACCCATGCATATGTACTGTCAAAAAATGTTATAATTATAAAATAAAATAAAAAAATTTAAAAAAAAATATTATAATTATAAAAATTAATAATAAAATACATAAATAAAAAATAGAAACAGGCAAAAAATTTTAAATTAAAATTAAAAAATAAAATAAAATAAGGACAAGAACTTCCAGAATGAAGGAAGGGAGGGAGGGAGGGAGAGAGGGAGGGAGGGAGGGAGAGAGGGAGGGAGGGAGAAAAAGATGTAAGAAGGGAAAGAAAGAAGGGAATAGGGAAGAAGAGGGAGAAGTAGAGGGAGAGAAAGAGAGAGAAGAGAAAGGGAAGAGAGAAAGAACGAGAAGGAAAGGCCTAGTCACTATGATCACATTCCTACACCAAAAACAAATTTCATGTAATCTTCAAAGGGGCACTGAACCTCTAGTAAAGAAATGGATTTGGCCAATCTATATTCAGTCCCTGAAATATCTGCTGGTCTCTTGCTGCATCCCAAGTAGCAATGGCTTACTAGCTAGAATGTATATAGAGCTGAACATCTATTATCTCTTTTAATCCTCACAACAACCCTGAGAGTTACTTGCTATTATCATCTCCATTTAACCCCTAGGAAAACTAAAACTAAGAAAATTAAAATGACTTATCCAGGGCCACACAGTTAAGTGTCTAGGACAAGATGTGAAATCAGTTCTCCCTGACTCCAGATTCAAAACTTTAGCAATTGCGCCAACTACCCATCTCATACCTAGTTGTGAATTAGGAAAAACTCATGATTCTTTTTTTTCTCCTTCGCTCCTGATTCCTGAAATTCCTGCAGTTTGGTACTTCAGCATTAGAATTAGAAAAAAAATGCATTAATGGCCCTAAGATTGCCCTGCAGGGGCTTCTCTTCCCAGTTCAATCTCCAGGAGGATCCAGTTAGGGAAGCAGTCATGGAAAGCCTGTCCTTTTTATTAGTTGTGTGACTTGTTGAAGGGAGGGGGCATTAAACCTCCCTGTCCTCCAGTTTTTGTATTTTATGTTATCTGCCTCACCAAGAAACATTCAAATGAGAACATTTGTAAAGTACTTTGCACATTTTAAAGTGCTACATAAATGGCCCTAATTATTAAGAATATTTCCAGCTAGATACAGATCAAGAATCTTTGTATTTCTGGTAGATTCAGTTCTTAACTCATGTTGGAACAATGACATATAGTAATTGTTATGAAGAATTTTTTTCAATTTTTTAAAACATTTTTATTTAAAGTTTGAGTTCTAAGTACTATCTTTCCTTCTCTCCCTTCTCTCCTCTTTCCTTGAGATGGTATGTTATATGAAGTTTTCACTGGAAAATTGACAAATTCTTGAACCATAATTATTGTGCAAGGTCATGATTCATATTATTCTATGTATTTATAATAGGTGATCATCTTGACTTTTCACAACCTAATAGAGAACAGAATAGGGACACTTAAAAGGATAAACATGTCATCATTCTGTGAATATTCCCACCATGAATGAGAAGCCCAACATATCTATCTTTATATAGATATTTGTTAGGGCAGCTAGGTTATGCAAAAGATAGCATGTCAGTCCTGAATTTAGGCAGACATGAGTTTAAACTAGTTTTGTGACCCTGGATAAGTTATTAATTTCTTTACCTCAGATTTCTTATCCGCAAAATTGTGGTAACAGTAGCTTAGGGTTGTTGTGAGGATCAAATGAGATAATATTTGGCACATAGAAATCACTATATGTTAGATATTACAACTATTTCTATATTTTCCCATCTTTTATGATTCTTCCCCATGTTTTCCCACAGCATTTCAACAAAAAAGTACCTTCAGTGGAGTAGTGGCCTGTGTCTATGTCATTCTGTTTCAAGGGTACTAGAACTTCTTTCAAGCTGTTCATCTATTAGGCCCTCCCTCTTGCTACATGACTGGTCTACTTCCATTTCCTCAGGAATATTCCCTTCTAATTGCACATGTTTAATCTATATTAAATTGCTTGCTTTCTTAGGAAAGGAGGACATAAGACAGGGCAGGGGAAAATGAATATTGAGAACTATCTTTAAATGTATTTGGAAAAATAAAAAAATATTGAGGAAAAAAAGGAATATTCTCTTCTATCCAAAGACAAAGTTGTATGGAGAAAGACAGCTGACTTTTCAGGCAGGAGGACACGGGTTCAAGTACTGTTTATAATACATACTGGGCAAGTCACTTTATCTTTTAACCTTCTAGGCAACTCTCTACAACTGGAATTTTCAGAAAAGAAGTCAATTTGCCTTAGGAGAGAATGTGTCTCACTAGAAGGCAACAATAGCAAAGAAATCACAAATATTATCCCTATTCCCTTTCCTTTATATTATCCCTCATAAATAGCTTGTCAGATATTTCCCATACCAGTTTTTAGAGTAGCCATTCCATTGTCCACTTGCCAGCTTCCATTAACTGTTATTTTCCCTGTTAAAATTTAACTTTTTTGAATATGGTAATTGTCTTGCTGTCTTATATTTCTATCCCCAGTGCCTGGCCTATCATAAGCACTAACAAATGCTTTATCCATCCATCCATCCATCTATCTATCTATCCATCTATCTATTATTTATCTATCTTAAATTTAGTATCTCAGGGAGACAGCAAGTTAAGAGGTAATGAATAAACTTTTAAAAATCTAATATTTATATACATATACTCAGACAAAGCAAGGCAGATGGTGCAATCCCTTTTTTTCTCTCTTTCCTCAGGCTGCATTTTTCTATTGCAATAATTATAGCTCATATGTATATAGAACTTCCCATTTTATAATGCTTTCTTTGCAGGCCTACAATGTAGGGCAGATATTATTACCCTCATTTTGCAAATGAAGAAACTGAGATTTAGAGAGGTTAAAGTGACTTGGCTAGGGCCACATAGCTAGCAAGTGGTATAATGTTTAAAAAGTTTGAGAGACAAAGATTCTGGGTAATTCATCATTTTGTTAGTCATGCTAGCATTTTATTAATAAAATGAATTGTCATTGGGCTCTCTTTGAGCAAAGACCATTCATGATGGTGGGCTCACAATTTATATGCCCTTGGAAAAGATGGTATACCTGTTGGTGGAACTAAACTCTGATTGGTTAAGAGGTAATGAGAGAATAAATATTATAATGAGAGGTGGGCTTATTTCAATGAGGGTTTTGAAATAAGTGACACTGAGCATCCAAATCTTGATCAAAGAGATTTATGTATATTTATGTTGCCTGACTGACAAAGGGAGAATTCACATTTTCCTAGACTTGTCTGAGTAAATACAATGAGCAGAAATCTACCTATTTATCTAAACTTAGGATCATTTCCAGACTTCCTGATCTATATTTCAGATGACTTTCAGAGGGGAGGGTGAGGCTGGTGACATCATACAACCCTTCCTAACTTAAATCTAACTCACCTTTAAGTCATTGTATCACTTTCTCAAGTCATGGTCCTCTTCAAAAACAAAGGACAAACAACATGAGTAATAGTTGGCCCATTGTGGACCCAACTGCCCAATTCCAATTGGGCAACACAGCTCCTTCTTTCCTTTCTTCTTTCCTTTTTTCCTTCCTTCCTTCTTACCCCACTGATCCCATTAGTAAAGTTAAGTAAAGGTTATACAAATAGTAAAAGGCTCATATATTGTTAGCTACCTATGGAAACCCTTGATAGATCTACTCATAGCCCTAATACTGAGCTCAGAAACTCAGACTCAGGTCTGTAATCTAGAGGCTTTGGGTAGAAGAAGCAGGTATGATGATAAAGACTAGATACTAGTATGAGAAGATCTTTGATAACAGGTTTGAGAAAAATGAGACTTTCTGGGAAGTAAAGGGACTTCACAGCTCTGCTTCACTTAAATCTAATTCACTTGCATATTATGGCATCACCTCTCTGATATCATGGTCCTCTTCAAGAATGAAAGACAAACAACAACATATTCACTTATATATCTCAGATAGCAAACCTGTATCAGAGTATTGATATAAAGATTTTTTCCCTAATTGACTATTGTCATTTATTTCTTAGATAGCCTGATTTTGTTTATTGGGAAAATGTTTTTAATGTCAACTAATCAAAATAATCTATTTTTTGCAATTTGTTATGTCTCTTGTTGGGTTAAGAATTCATCCTCACTAGCTGTGTGACCCTGAGCAAGTCACTTGACCCCAATTGCCTCAGCAAAAAAAATAATAACAATAATTCATCCTCAATCAGCTATGGAGATATGCTTCTCTTCTATATTTTATGATATAATCTTTGGTCTCAGATCATATATCTATTTTGAATTTATAATAGCATATGGTACCAATGTTATTCTAAGTCTCATTAGTGTTTTCTAGTTTTCCTAGTACTTTCTATCAAATAGAGAGTTCTTAGGCAATTTATGATTTGGGGTTAACCAAACTCTGATTTATTGAGTTTCATTATTAATTATTCTCTCTTGTCTAGTATGTTCCATTGGTATAATTTTCTATTTTTAATTAAAACTAAGTGGATTTTCCATTTGGTATTGGCTAAGAAATAGACCAGTCGATCAGTGGAACAGATTAGGTACACAGGACAAAATAGGGTACAACTATAGCAATCTAGTGTTTGATAAACCCAAAGATAACCAACATTTGGGATAAGAATTCATTATTTGAAAAAAACTGTTGGGAAAACTGGAAATTAGTATGGCAGAAGTTAGATATGGACCCACACTTAACACCATATACCAAGATAAGATCAAAATGGGTCCATGATTTAGGCATAAAGAATGAGATCATAAATAGATTAGAGGAACAGAGGATAGTCTACCTCTCAGACCTGTGGAAGAGGAAGGAATTTATGACCAGAGGAGAACAAGAGATCATTATTGATCAAAAAATAGAAGATTTTGATTACATTAAATTAAAAAGCTTTTGTACAAACAAAACTAATGCAAACAAGATTAGAAGGGAAGTAACAAATTGGGAAAATATTTTTACAGTTAAAGGTTCTGATAAAGGCCTCATTTCCAAAATCTATAAAGAACTGACCCTAATTTATAAGAAATCAAACCATTCTCCAATTGATAAATGGTCAAAGGATATGAACAGACAATTTTCAGATGATGAAATTGAAACTATTTCTACTCATATGAAAGAGAGTTCCAAATCACTATTGATCAGAGAAATACAAATTAAGACAACTCTGAGATACCACTACACACCTGTCAGATTGGCAAAGATGACAGGAACAAATAATGATGAATGTTGGAGGGGATGTGCGAAAACTGGGACACTAATGCATTGTTGGTGGAGTTGTGAAAGAATCCGGCCATTCTGGAGAGCAATATGGAACTATGCTCAAAAAGTTATCAAACTGTGCATACCCTTTGATCCAGCAGTGCTATTACTGGGCTTATATCCCAAGGAAATACTAAAGATGAGAAAGGGACCTGAATGTGCCAAAATGTTTGTGGCAGCTCTTTTTATAGTGGCTAGAAACTGGAAAATGAATGGATGCCCATCAATTGGAGAATAGTTGGGTAAATTATGGTATATAATGGAATGTTATGGAATATTATTGCTCTGTTAGAAATGACCAGCAGGATGAATACAGAGAGTTTTGGAGAGACTTCTATGAACTGATGCTGAGTGAAATGAGCAGAACCAGAAGATCACTATACACTTCAACAACAATACTGTATGAAGATATATTCTGATAGAAGTGGGTATCTTCACATAAAGAAGATCCAACTCACTTCCAGTTGATCAATGATGGACAGAAACAGCTACACCCAGAGGAAGAACACTGGGAATTGAATGTAAACTATTAGCACTACTGTCTTTCTACCCAGGTTACTTATACCTTTGGAATCCAATTCTTAATGTGCAACAAGAAAATTGGATTTACATACACATATTGTATCTAGGTTATATTGTAACACATGTAAAATGTATGGGATTATCTGTCTTCTAAGGGAGGGAGTAGAGGGAGGGAGAGGAAAATTTGGAAAAATGAATACAAGGAATAATGTTATAAAAAAAGTTACTCATGCATAGGTACTGTCAAAAAAGTATAATTATAAAATTTATAAAAAAAGAAAAAAAACTAAGTGGTTTTTGATGATTCTGTCTTATAATATTGTTTGAGGCCTAAAATAACCATTCCCCCTTCATTTCTATCCTTTCCCATTATTTCACTTAAAATTATAGGTCCTTTGTTTTTTACAAATGAATGTTATTACAACTTCTGTAAAATACCCTATTGTTTCTGGAGAAGACAGAACTAATCTAAATGCAAGCATCTTTCTGATTTCTATTTTTATTTTTTCATAAACTAAAATGCCTGAGCACAGAACTAGTACATGAGGCTCAACCTGAAAAATAGTCAGAGAAGCACCACCAGAGGCCATTGTCTGAGTAATATTTATGTACATATATAATGTTGCTTATTATCATATATAACATTGTATATTATTTTATATTGTACATTATTGCATATATATTATAGAGATATATACAAATATATATGTATACATATATATATATATATATATGGAGAGAGAGAGAAAGAGAGAGTATTGCAGCAGGAAGGAAACACAGACATCATGTACTCTCTCTGATCTCTTTATCAAAAAGGGAAACTGAGATCCAGAGAATTCAAAAGGCATACAGTTAGTGACCAAGTCAAGTCTTCTGAATCCCAATTTAATCTCTCTTCTTGTTATATTCTTTTCAGACTTCTTTTCAATATCAAGTTGAACAATATAAGATATGGGAAACAGGTTATAAAAAAAATCATACCACTTTAATCAAATTTCACTCGAGAAAACTGTGGGGGTTTTTATTTACCTGTTTTGCCTACTCACATTTTGCTTTGAATGAAAGAAGGTTTATTAAGTGCAGGTCTGGAAAGAGAATATGTGGTTTCGATGGGCATATGTCCAGATTGGCAGGAAGCGGTCAAAGGCCTAATTCAGTCTTAGCTTAAATTAATAGAAAGGAGGGAAATTCCTATACTGTACATCCTGCCAGTGATAGGTTGAGCTGTCAGTCAGCATTAAATCACTTTTAAAATTGTTGCTTTCTGGCCTAAGGTTGCTTGACCACTCAATCTGCTGGTATGAAGTGGAGGAAGGCAAAAAGTATTTGATTTTCCTGTCCCTCTCACTGCCATCACCTACATTCTCAAATATATCACAATTATTTCAAGGATTACCACAAAATCTATGCTCCCTGGCCATGGAGGATCTCTGCTTCTTTGTCATTATCACATTATCACATTATCACCCACTTTTTGCTACCTTGTACAAGACACAAGCTGAGCTGACTTTGGGAATGCATGGGGGAGAGTGGAGGGTGAAAGAAATATTTGGAGCAGTTCTGGTCTGATAGATATGGTTCATGTTTTTGGAAACTACTAACAAGACCAAATTTCTTTCCTGATTTTCACTGGGATTTTTGAAGCATTTTAGTATCTGTTACCCCTAAAAAATATTAATGATTTGTACACAAGCTTCTTATGCTAGACACAGCTTGGACTCTGATTTAATCACTAATACACACCTCTCAGGCCTTTCACAAGAGTCTTATTCCTCTTAAGTCCCTGTCAGATACATCTTTTGTATTTACCTAGAATAGTTTAATTGGAGCAATCATTTCAGCATTTCATCCTGTGAAAGAAGAGAATCAACTCACTTAAAATTTTGACAGATTTTTTTTTCTATTTTTTAAAGACAAATGTGGGGCTACAACTCTCAAAGTCTTTTATTTTCAATCAAGAGAGAACTTTACCACATGTTCAATTAGTTTTCTAGACATATTTTCATGGACAATAAAATCACTTTGAAATTTGCTCTTGTTTTTAAGTTTTAATTTTCCCAAGTGCAATTCTGATCTGGGTGATGGAGGAGAGAAGTAGGTACATTTAAATAGCTAAAACAGTAAAACAGTAATATATAATAGACAGACATGAAGAAGTTAAGAAGCATAATTAACCTATAGAACTCAGAAGACAGGACAGGTTATGTTTCTGAAACAGAGCTTATTTGCTAATCATTTGATTTTTGCTAAGGCTTGTTCTGTTTTTGTGCCCTGTTCCCAACACTAGGAGATAAACATGGAACCTTCAAGAATCTTACAATTCAGATGGAGGAATTATTCCCATACTTTAGGTTAGTCTGTCAATAAGTATTTATTAAATGCCTACTGTGGGCCAGGCAGTGGGCTAATTGATATGATGCTATTGCAACTCCTCTCTAATTTAATAATTGGTCTTCAAGAGTTGCTCAAGTCAAAAATTCATCTCCCCTGCAGAAAATCTTGCAATAAACCCCCTAAATTTAGCTTGGCTGTTCCTCAGACAGAAGACATACATTTTAACACCAGGTCTATATTGGTGGAAAGCCTTCACCATCTTGAAGGATCTGCCACTGCTTCCACTCTACTCAAATAGTCTTCCAAAATCCATGGATGCTACCTGCAAGAGGAAGCACTGAATAGAATTTAGTATTATAGGATCATGGATTTAAGACTAAAGGATGTCTGGAAGTCCTCAAGTCCAGTTCCTCATCTTGTTTTATATTTATTGTCCAAAGAGATCAAATAACTTGCCCAGGATCAGTTAATCAATAAGTATTTATTAAGAACCAACTTTGTGCCGGGCACTATGCTAAACACTAAGATTACAAATACAAGCAAAAAGATAGTTTCTGCCCTCAAGGTGCTTATATTCCAATGGAAGAAGTATTATATAATGTATAATAAGAAAAATCTGAAAAGGAGAAAGGGGGTAACAATTGAGTCTGTGCACAAACCAACATGTCAAATGGAGGTTCTTAGAGTTCAAAAGGGAAGGACTGAAGCTAGCATCTGAGGAAAGATTTGAACTCAAATGTTCCTGATTCCAAATTCAACCTTCTAGCCACCATACCAAGCGGCATTCCATGCAAATAAACCAATTAGAAAATATTACAAGAAAGAATGTGACTAAGCAATAAATGATATGGAAATTAAACCCAATAGTAGTAATTGTTGTTCATCCTTCATTTTCAGAGGGGATCAATGATATCACAGAGAATATTTTGACTTGCTCATGAATTGAATTTGTGAGACAGAGTTGCACAAAGCCAGGAGCCTCATCATTTCTTCCAGAGTCACTGAAGTGCAGTGGCAAGACAAAAGCCAAGACAATTGGCAACAACTTGGATGCAATGGATGACGTTGGCACTCCATAGCCCCTCTTTTGCCACTTTCATGGTCATAGGAACAAATTGTTCTCATCCATCCATTTTGGAAGGTAAGTCTAACTCATTGACAAATTTAAAGTCTTCAACCTTTTTTTAGCCCATCTGCTGAAATAGTTTATCTGGCTGCTTTTTGGAGCTACAGGTAAGATTTAGCAAGAGAAAAGGGAAAGATTGGAAATGGTCAACAGAGGAGACATAGGGAAAAGTTTCATGACTTGAGTGAGGTCATGAAGAATAGGAAAAGTAGAACTGAAAAGCAAAAGGAATGAGGAAATGAGTCCTCCAACTATGGGGGACGGTGTGTATCCAGCACTAAAAAGTTACTGTGCCCTTCTTATCTGACTTGAACAGAGGGGAAGTGACCTTAGGAACATCATCTGACTATAGGACAGAATGGAACCTAGAACTGTGTTTGTTTTTGAAACGCACATATTAATTTAACATAATGGTAACAAAATTTTCCCATTTATGCTCCCTTACAAACCTCTTTTCATTTACTTTTTTGTTTTGTGGATTTTTTTTGTAAAGTTTTATCCTCTACCAGTGGAAACCCTTCTCTTTTAATAAATCCACATACATTTTTTAAAATTGTATTTTATTTTTCCAAATACACATATAGTTTTCAACATTCATTTTTGTAAAATGTTTGTGTTTTTAATTTTGTTTCCTACCTCCCCTAACTTCCTCCTCCTCAATACAGTAAACAATATGATATAGGTTAAATATGTACAATTCTTTTAAGCCTATTTCCAAGTTTATCATGTTGTACAAGAAAAATCAGATGAAAAGGGAAAAAAAAACCACAAGAAAAAAATGAGAAAACAAACAACAAAAAGGTAAAAAAAAACTATACTTCAATGCACATTCATTCTCCATATTCTCTCTCTGGAAACAAATAGCATTTTTTATCTCAAGTTTATTCAGCATATATTTTAAAAGAGATTTTTGGTAATTTTCAATAATAAGCATATCTATACATAACAATCTTTATATAAGGTATTCTAAATCTGTTGGTCTAAATCTAAAATATCATCATTTTTTTCTTCTTTTCCTCCTCTAGTTGGCTCAACTTAATGTGACAGGCCCCCAAGATACCTAAAGCTGAAGGGGAAGGATAATGAATAATTTGGGGGGATGATAAAATAAACTAACCCTTCTGAATTATATCTACACAGTTCTCATCAACATGTTAGGACAAGGGGAAGGTAGCATCTGGTGGTCACAGGCCAACATGTCAAAGCAAGACAAGGGTGGAATGTGAGTTCCCCTACATGGGGTGGAGCATATTGGAGGAAAACTATCAGATAAACTATTATTTCCCAAGCATTCTTCATAGATTTCTGGTTTAGGTTCCTGTAAGCATCTCAGATTAAAAACTTCTTCTCTCACTTTGGTTCCTGCTTCCATGTCAATTCTCAGACTCTGGATACTCCCCAGAAGTCCTAGTTCTTTAAAAATCACCTATGGATTTATGGTTGAGTCACAATTTAAACCTCACCCATCTTTCTCCAGGAGTTTTTGATTAGGTTAGTTGACTAATTGCTTGAATCACCATGCATGGCTCAAGTTTGAATTCCCCTTAAATTGTTGATATCAGTCAGTGTTGATCAGAATAAGGCTCAGACCCAACAGGATTACAAAGAAGCAAAAGAATCATAAGAGAAATTACAAGAAACTAGACACTAAAAACATAGAGGAAAGAAACAGAGATGGCTGAGTCTTCAGGGTTTTGCTGGGAACCTGCTGATTGAAAGAGAAACTTTGCTTTACTGATTAATTGGGAAAAGACTAGGTTGGCTGAGAAAACTCTTCAATCGTTATGTCAGTTGGTATTGAATCCTGCTGCTGTGAAAGGGCTAAGAATGAGGAAATGGTGGACAAGGTACCAAGGAGCACAGATAATTTTTTCCCCTGAGGAAATTAGAGTTGTGACTTGCCCAGGATCACACAGCAAGGAGATATTAAGTTTCTGAGGCTAGAACTCAGGTCCTCCTCACTCCAGAGTCTGTACTCTATCCATTGCACCATCTAGCTGCCCCATGAGCACAGACATTTCAAGGGTCACAGGTCCAACAACTTAGAATGCACAAATACATACAGATACTCCTGGTAGCTTAATGACTTAAGGGAACTTCTTGTCACTTATTAAGTGAAATGTTGACTTTTCTTGACACTTCCTAGAGACCTGTATTATTTCCTGATATTGCCTTTTTATGGTGGCTACTTATAAGTTTACTATACTGATTGGAAGTAGAAAGGAGGAGGGTGGTCAAGGAAACCAGAAAATACAATTTTAATACAAGTGGGAGGAAAAAAATCTCTCCCCATTGCATTTGACATTTCCTTCTTTTTAATGTTGTTTTTTTTTTTAATGTTATTGTTCAGTTGTTTTTCAGTCATGTCTTGCTCTTTCTGACTCCATTTCGAATTTTTTTGGCAGAGATATAGAAGTGGTTTGTTATTTCCTTCACTGATTCACTTTATAGATGAGAAAACTAAGGTAAACAGGGTTAGGTGATTTATCTAGGGTCACACAACTAATAAGTATCTGAGACTGAACTCAAGAAAAAGAACCTTCCTGATTTCAGGTCCGAGACTATATGCACTGTTTCACCTTTCACATAGCATAGAAATGGAGATAGAGAGTTAAAGGATTAAATCTCCCAAGTGTCATCTTTTTGGTTGCAAAAAGAGACAAAAATTTCTTCCCCCCCACTGGTTTAGAAGAAGGAAAAAAGGGAACAGTTAGACATGTACATGCAGAGTACCTTCCCAGTCCTTAGGGAAAGAAGAAAACATAGAAAAGAACTGTCCATTGGGCTGGGGGATCTTGCTGACTCCTTGTGTGCTAGTTCCTCCCAAATCATACCCATATTTGGTTGCCATCTTGCTCCATTATCCTCTATACATACATCTTGGCAAGCAGAGGGAGATCTTAGCCAATAGGGATGCACCCATATGAACCTTTGGAGCCCCTTTTCTCCACCTATCTGGATGGGTACTTTTTTTTTTAAGTTTAAGAAGACCATTTATTGAAGGACATTTATGAACAGACATTTTAAACAAAACCAATGGTCCTGCCATCCTTTGTTTCTCATAATAAATCTTTACAAAAAAAAATCATTGTTAGCTTTTAAATTCTGACAACTACAATTTTGTTGAGGAAGAAAATAAGAGTGGATCTCTTTAAGACATTTTAGCGCCTCTATCTTTATGAATAAAAACTACATTAACTTTAATGACAATAATTTTATTTGCCTCATGAATTTATGATGGTAAACTTTATTTAATTATCAGAACAGTGTGACTGTAGACTTAGACAAGGTCTAGGAAGCTGAAATTCTAGTCCTGTTTCTATCACTCATTCATATTCAACTTGTATCTCCAACCCATAATCTGGGTTGATATAATTTTAGAGATCATTTATCCCAAGGAAGGCTTTGACACAGGGGTGAGGTAATTCAATTCTTGAAAGGAACATAAAGTTTTCTCTTCTGGGTTGCACACTGGGCAACTAGAAGAGTACTAAGTTAACAAGTAGATATTGCTTTAGAAGCTAATGTCACTTTTTGGTTGTTTTCATCTTGTAAGTCACTATCACTGATCACTTTAAAACAATATATTTAAGCTTACATATGTTATTTACATTATAGAGCTATCTTTTTGGAGGTGAAAACTTAAAGCTTAGAGAGTAACTTAGTACAAACACTGGTGGATGGGTACTTCTAAACAGAAGTACCTGGCCTTCCAGGTCAAAAACCATGAGACCTTGGAGAAATCTTGGTAATGCTCCTATCAGTTTGGGGGACAGAGACTTTCCATGGCAACAACTCTACCACAGGGTCAATCTGCACCAAAACATCAGCTTCGTGAGTGCCCAGGAAAACACCAGATTCTTATGAACTCCTTTTCAGTTCATGGTCGTATTTTCTGCAGCAGCCTGTGATGCAAACATAGTATTGATTAAGAGAAACAAAGTCTCTTTCCAAATCTTTCCTAACATTTTCTGTTATAGCACTTTAAAAAATACTCAAATACATAGAAAAATCTTTAAATATTGTCCATGAAACTATAAATTCTATCTTTTAAAATTTGGGTTTTTTTTTCAAATGTGCTAACAGACTCAGAAAGGACTTCAGAAGGCATCTAGTTCAACCCATTTTTTGTTGTTCAGTCATTTCAATTTTGTCTGATTCTTCTTGATCCCATCTGGGGTTTTCTTGACAGAGATACTGACGTGGTTTGCCATTTCCTTCTCCAGCTCATTTGACATTTGAGAAAACTGAGGCAACAGGATTAAGTGACTTGCTCAGAGTTATATAGCTAGTAAGCAATTGAGGCAGTATTTGAACTCGGGTCTTCCAGGCTCCAGGCTTGGCACTCTATCCACTGAGCCACCCAAATGCCTTCATTTTACAGACGAAAAATCTGAGGCCCAGGAATTTAAAGAATTTAAATCTGAGCCAGGATTTTGGCTTAATGAAAATCAACAATAATTCTTAGCATTTTTGTATGACTTTAAGAAGTACTTTACACATATTAATTCATTTTATCCTTACAACAACTTTGGGAGATAGGTACTATTATGATCTCCAGCCCTAGCTAAGAAAACTGGGACAACCAGAGCTTGTCTTGCCTAGGGTCATGTATCTAACCCTAAAAAGTATCTGAGGATAAATTTGAATTCAGCTCTCCCTGACAGGGACAGATAAGTGGTACATTGTACAGGGTGCCATCCCTGGAGTCAGGAGGACCTGAATTCAAATACTCCCTCATTTACTAGCTGTGTGTCCTTCTGCAAGTCACATCACCCTGTTTGCCTCAGTTTCCTTGTCTATTAAATGAGGTGGAGGAGGAAATGACCAACCATATTTAACTATCCCCAATAGATGAGAATAAAATTTTGTTTCTCAATCTTTTCTACCACAATAAATGTTGCTGGGAATATTTTGGTTTCTATTCTCCCAATGATCTTCTATCCCTATGAACTACTTCTCTCCTTCCTCGATAGTTTGATGTTTAAAGATCAACCTTCTCTTCCTATGCTAAGGAAAGAAAATGATTCCCTTTCCTGAAGATTAAAAAACCAAAGCTCAAAGAAACTATAATGGGAAAAAATCAGATTGTGAATCAAGAGTTCCTGCTTCTGAAATTAAGTGGTTGTGTGATCTACAACTACTCATGAAAGCTGTCTGGACCTCAGTTTCCTTAACTTCAAAACTGAGATTATATAATCACTAAGTTTCTTCTAGCTTAAAAAATCTATTACTTCGTTACCTAATCATTATGTCACCTTCTTTCCACAAATTCCAAGTCTTAGAAATTCTCCCTAATTCAAGAGGTTTTTTAATGTGTTGATTCCAGGACACCTGAAAGTCATTTCTTTCTAGGTTAACTCCACAGCCCTATTCTAGGATCCTGTTTTTTTTCTGATTTTGCTTTTAAGAGGAATCTATATCTGATGAAACACTTGGCTACCAACAGGGTGACCACCTGATAAGGAGATAACTATACTAACTAGTCTTGGGAAACCTTGCTGATAGCAATCGCCAAAATAAGTAGTCGTACTGTGTGTGTCTGGATGTCTGCCTTCTTTCAGAACAAATCAGATTGTCTGAAATGAAGAGTTTATTATTAAAGGGGAGTGGAGGAGGATGCAGCACCCTAATAGAACAAATGATATCATAGGTGGACCCTGAAATTATGCTCAGGCTCAGTAGCCAAAAACATAATTTTGAAAAGCCAAGACAAAAAAAATCAAAACAGAAAAATACTAAGGAGGAAGACCTAAATTACAGGTGACATGGTCATCTATGAGATAGGAATTATTCATTAATATCTTTAGTATCTATCTCATAGAGTTGTTTCTAAACTCAAATGACATCATGTTAGTTGAATTACTTTGCAAACTTTAAAATGTTATATAAATGCCAGCTTTTCAGTAAGTAAGAGCCAAGTTCAAATCCTACTTCTTACCCCCAATGGGATATGCTAGTTACATCTCTCAGCACTCTAGGCAAGTCTCTAAGACTTGTAAAAATTAGAGAGCAGGTGCTAATATGCATTGATAGAGGGAATTTTTTTACATGGAATTAAATGAATGAAATCATAGATCCAATCTCCCTCACATCAGGGAGAGACAGGCAGGCAGGCAGACAGACAGATGGATAGATAGATGGACAAATGGATGAAATGAATGAATCTATTATAATTCTCTTCCATATCTGTTGATTTTTCTAGGCAGACAATTCTCAGGAACTCATATTATGCAAATAATTCCCAGGAATGACATGCTCTAAGAAATTAACTTAGGGAATGAATTGGGGAATGATTATGACTGAAGCTAGGGCAGAAAAACACAAACCATTTAAAAATCTACATTAATCTATATCAAAATTTCTTTTTAAAATATTTATTTATTTGTGAGGCAAATTGGGGCTAAGTGACTTGCCCAGAGTCACACAGCTAGTAAGCATGAAGGCTGGATTTGAACTCGGGTCCTCCATTACTCTATTCATTGTACCATTTGGCTTCTTAAATTCTCAAAGCTTCTTAAATTGTGAGTTGCGACCCCATATGGGGTTTTATAACTAAATCTGGAGATCACAAAAAGTTTGGCAACAGTAAAAGTTATCAAATATTACATCAAGATTTAATTCTTTATGTAAAAATAAACAAGTACATCTGCCTTGTTAGATGCAGATTTGCTTTTGTCTTCAATAAATGGTAAAATTATATGTATATCAAAGAATCATTTTAAAATAAATTTCTTTATGATTTATTATCAGTAAATATGTGATATATATACATATATATGTATCCAAGGTTGGGTAAAACTTTCTTGGGTGAAAAAAAGTCTCAAGTGGAAAAATTTAAGAAATCCTAATCTATAAGAAGCAGCCCAATGTTTGTAATGATCAGGTGCTCAGCTGAAGTACTTTTTCTTTTACTGCTACCAATCAATAAATAAACACTTATTAAGTCCCTACTATGTGCAGGTTATTGTACTAATTACTGGGGATACAAACAAACAAGCAAAAATAAAGACAGAACCTGTTCTCCAGGAGCTTACAATTTAATAGAGAAGAAAACATGCAAACAGATAAATGCAAAGCAAGATATATGCAGGATAAATGGGAAATAATTAACAGAGAGAAACCACTGGAATTAAAAGAGGTTGGGTAAATTTTCCAGTATGAACTGGAATTTTAATTGGGATTTAAAGGAAACCAGAAAAGTCAGTAGTTAGAGTGAAAAAGGGAGAGCATTCTAGACCAGGAAGATAGAGACAATGCCAGAGAACTAAGAGGTGGTATGCCTTAATTATGGAACACTCAGGAGGCCAGTGTTACTGATTCAAAGAATAAAAGAGCATAACTCCTTTAGATCAATCAACCAATTTACTTGTTAAATTTGGACTATGCAGCTAGATGGTTCAGTGGCTATGGCACTGGGCTGGAAATTAGGAAAACTCATCTTATCTTGGCCTTCAAAGGATCTATACTGGGCTGTACTCTGCCCAAAAATGATATCACACATTATCCATTTTTAGATCACCCCAGTGGGAAGTGGGGATTGACTAGGAATTTTCCCCTTTGAGTTTTGCATTTTATATTTCACTCAGAGAAGTCCACCTCTTTGCCTGTTCTATCATGCAGGGAGTCTGTGATAAAATTAGGAGTAGAATCCCAGTATCCCAGTCCAGAACTCCAACCAGTAAAAGATTCTATCTTTTCAAACAATCCTTGCAAAAGTTTATAGCTTTAAATAGAATATAAACAACCTAATATGAATATGTATAAATAACAGTTATATCACAAATCTTATTCTTGGAAGTTCCAATCCTTTTCTACCAAAGACCCTTTCTTCATATTTTTATTGACTTCCCTTCCCAAGCAAGTTCAGTACATGAAAGCTTACAAAAGTCGTTTACCTAGCATCACTTATTTTATTCTTACATTAGTCCTTTAAGGTAAGTATATTTATGTACCAGACTTGTGCTTTCATTAGCATAGGGAATTCCCCAAGAGGAAACTCCCTCTTATAAGGCAGTTCTTCACATGCTCAGCAATTTATAATTTTGGAGGGCTGCCTAGGGCACTGCCTGAAAAAAGGTTGGGTAGTCAGTATTCCTCAAAAGTAAGATTTGGATTTGAGATTGATTTACCTGCTACTAGCCAGAGCTGCCTCTACAGATACTTATTAAACCTATTTTATAGCATGAAATTATTATGTTATTCTAAGGGTATTATTCACCCCTTATATTGATGAGAAAGTTAAGGCTTGCTTAGGATCACACAGCTCAAAGGTATCAAAGTTGACTCAGGTCTCACTTTATTCTAAGTGTAACACTTTTCCACAATATCCTCATTATTCCCCATCTCCCAGGCATTTTCCCCATACTTTCCTTATTTTCCTCAATCTCCTAAATAGGAATGGATATAAACACATATACAAAAATTATGGCCAACTTCACAGAGGTCCTCAGAATAAACTCAAAAAATAAATATTGTCACTCAAAAACCACTAGCAGTTCATATTCATCAATACCTTGTTAATTTGGGTTAATGGAAAAAGGCCAATGAAAAATTTTTTAATCCATATAAAAGTTTTACAAAGAAAAAGAGTTTGCTGGTTTTCAAGCATTCATAGGAGCTTAACATAACTTCTGCTGGCCAAAGAGAAGGACATATTTTAATGAACAAATAAGACTCATTTGTCATTAGCAATATTGGATCAACATTTGAGACTAAAATCTTCCCAAAAAATTATTTTTAAAGGGATAAAAATTTCTCCCAAAATATTTATGTTAATCATTGTTCTTAGAAAGTCTAAGATGTCATGAAATAAAATTAATACTGACTCTAGAAGAAGGAGTTTAGCCTTTTACTTTTGTAACTCTGACCAAATCACTTAACACCCACTGCCCTCAGTTTCTATCTCTGTAAAATGAGGGGAATGGACTATGTAAAAGAATCCTTGGAGAAGATTTCCTGATCATCCTTATTATTATGGGGGATAGAGAATATTTGAAAAGAAGAAAGATGATATATTTTAAGTATTTAAGATGCTGTCCAGTACAAGAAGGACTAGACTTATTCTGCTTGGTCTCAGAGGGCAGAACTAGCAAGCCGAAGGTAGAATTTGCAAAGCAAATTTAGACTTGACTTAAGGAATTTTTCCTTAAAAATTGAATTATTCCAAAGTGGAATGTGCTATTTTAGAAAGTGTTGAGTTTCCTTGTGCTGAATGTCTTCAAACAAAGACTGGATGACCATTGATGAGGAATATTATAAAGGAAAATCTCACTATGGTGTGAGTTAAACTAGATAGCCTCTGCAAACCTCTTTGATTCTGTGAGCTCTTCTGGAAGTTCTGGTAGACTACTGGACCTGCCTGGGACTTTCTCATCCTTATACACTAAGGCTATAATATGCCTTAAAACTTCCAGGAAATTAGTCAGACCTTCCAACATCCTCCACATCAAGACTGAAATGTAGGGCTGGATCAAACCTCTTAAAGTAGACATTGCATTGAGATCTATCTAGTCTACTAAAATAAGCAAAGGAGAGGAGGAAAGATAGAAGGAGATGTTAGTGGCCATTTACTCTCTTTACATTCCTAGTGGATTATCATTGTTTAACATTGTCCAATTGGTTTTATGGCTGTTACTACAATTGTAGTAGACTAAGGAAAATAGGGATGAGAAGAGAATTGAAGGCAACCAAAAGATTATTTTCTTTTAACTAAATCTGATGCTAAGCAGGAAATAATATCTTCTTTTAAATGGCAGCTGACCTACCTACAGAACTATTTGTGTTTCAAGTAACATTGTTCTGTGTGATTTATCCCCTTTGAATAATGCTGGTTTAATGAGGGTGAAACTCAGAACTGTAGGGAGTGAAAGGGGCAATGTGTTAAACAATCTTTTGAAATCTTAATTTCCTTTAGCCCTTCTTATTATTCATGCTGCTCAACAATGGCTTACTGTTCCATGCCATCTTCATCTGCCAAAAAAGAATCACGTCACTACTAAATCTCAGGAGAGATCTTACAGGCTTGAATTACTTATAACCTGGCAATAGTTGAGCCATCATAGAATACCAGGACTGAAATGAACCTGAAAAGATCCAACCCCTTCCTCCAAATGGAAAGTTGTGGAAGCCAATTTATCTTGGTCACTAATGAACAACCATTCTTATTAGTATTGAAAATGAGGCAGGATGGGTTTAAAAGCCATCACATGCTTTTATGGAAAAACCTGAAAAACACACACACACACACACACACACACACACACACACACACACACCTTAAAACAAATAACCACAGAAGATTTGTAATAAAACATCTTACTTTTCTTGTTTTGTCCATAGAATCTTATTTCCTAACAAGAAAGTATATAAGTATTATTGGATTTAAACATAAAGTTACTTTCTATGATTCATTGTCAATGATAATACTTCTAGGGTTTACTTTATAATGTAGGTAATAGTCTGGGTTGGTGGCATTCCAGCTTATAGCTAAGTCAAAATAAGTTGTTTTAATTTAACAGGAGAGAAAATATAAAGTAGAATTAGGACATTCTGATCAAAGAACAAGAGAAAAGGAAGAGATGAGAATAAATGGATGAGCATTTAGAATTCTGTTGCTGAGGGAACTGTCTGGAATGCCATTCATTCTGCTTCCAGGTAAAAGAAAACAGAAAGTGGTCTGAGGAATCAATAAGTAATTGTTTTCTGTTTTCTCAGATCTACTTAAGGGAGGCTCTATCTAGTGCTATGGGGAAATCACAGTATATTGAGACAGAAAATAACAATTTCTCAGATAGAAGATGGGAAGGACCTGAGCCAGAAATTCCAGGACTTAGATGCCTGGATAGAGGGAAGACAATTTCTAAGCTGTAAACATTTACATTTTTTAATTTTTCTACACCTAAAACTAAGAACTCTGAAAAGTCACCTATTAACAATTAATAATTGTTGTGACCTCAAGATGAGATTTTCTTATCAAAGGTACTGAAGTGGTTTGTCATTTCCTTCTCCAGCTAGTTTTACAAATAAGGCAACTGAGGCAACTGAACTAAGTAATTTGCCTAGGGTCACTCAATTAGTAACTGAGGTCTGAACTCAGGTCTTCCTAACTCTGGGCTTATACTCCATCCACCATGCCACCAATTGCCACAATACATGTATAGACTCTATTCATAAGAATATTTGGGATAGATTGGAAAATGGGTATACAGATGAATAATCAGCAGTGTTCTCCCAGTTGATTTGTTTTGGTGGTAAAAAGACATATGTTTATTTGATTTTTTCCCTATCCCTATGATATGCCTTTGAAGAAGAGCTTGTGAAGCAATTCAACAGTCTTAAAATTGTCATCTCCACTGAGTATACTGAGTATAATCCAACAACTTTTCTCATCTGTGTTTTTTCAGTGGTATTTCTACTTTTCTATATAGCATGTTTGAACCTAAGATGCCTAAACATTTTGTCTTCATGGTCCTTGCTGGTAAAGTTTGCTTGCTATTTTAATCTTTATGGATATTTTCTATTTTTTGTTATTGCGAACTTGACAAACATCTAAACAGAAAAAACAGAAAATGAGGATCTCATATGAAATTTGTTTTTTAAAAATCTCTATTACATTCAGCTTGTGTGTTTTAAGGATATAATATATTTGTTGTGTTAGTTTCAAAGCTATCCTGCTTGTTTCTCTCTCCTTTGAGCTCCCTTCCTCTTTTTTGGTAGTTTATTTTTTTAAATAGGGAAATAATATTTAAAAAACAAATAGCTAGAGTCACTAGTTCCTCTTTCACCTAACCCTCTCCCCTCAAATTAAAAAAATATATATATTCTAACAAATAAACATAGTCAATCAAAACAAATGTACACAGCAAACCATTTCCCAAAATGGTTTCTGTACCTATAGTCTATCACTTCTCTGTCAGGATGTGGTAACATGCTTCATTATCAGTCATATAGAGTATAGGTAGTCATTGACACTGATTTGTGCCTACTCTGGTGTATCTGTGACCAGAAGACTAGCAGTTTTCATATGAGTTCAGAGTGCTTTTTTGGTCTTTGGGGTCCTGAACTATTTCAGATGATATTGTTCATCATGGATGATGAGATTATTCCATCCCTAAACCAAGGGTAGACAAGACACAGCACTGGCAGTTCCCATCATCATCTCCATAGTCAGAGTACTGAGGACTTCTTACCTCCCTGAGCCTTTCTCATCCAAGTACTCTAGGACTTCTCTCCCATCTCCTTCCTGTAAAATACTTCAGGCTTCTGCTGGTCCTGGAGAATTTCTAAATTGATTGCCAGCAGACTTCCAATTTATTTACATAAAATAATCCTGATTTTCCTTATGGAGGTATCCTATAGTTTCTAGATGTTTTGTGCCATTCTAGGTTTCAAAAGGGCATTATTTTTAAAAATTCTACTCAGATTAACTTTTCATCTTATTTGCCAGAACAAACTATGCAATCATCTGTTTAAATACCAAAGAATTGTAATATATGCATTAGTATAGATACTGAATACAGTGATGGAATTACGGACATTTTGATTGTGTATATATTGAGGATAGGATAGAACTACATCTCTAAGGATGCAACTCATAGGAAACAGTACTCAGATTAGAAACCCTTGCTCTAGAAACTGGCTATACTTCAACTTCTAAATAATTTCAAGGTTTAAAAAGAGAAGGCATCAGGAAAATAACACCTTGTGATTATTAAAACATCTAAAGAATTCATTTCAGTCTTTGCTGCATCCATCACTACAGTGTTTTTCAGCTATCTTACCACAGCCAAAATAGTTTAACTATTCTACCTCTTCTGGCCCAGCCAATGTAAACAAGGCATTTAATCTAAATACTTCATTTACATAGCCATCTGTTAAGTTTACCTGGCATATATCAGAGATAGAAATCTTTCCACTCTCAAAAGCTGTATCAGGCAAAACCCATTAGCTGATCTACCATGAAAATGGTTTTGAGAGACTTGAGAGTATTTCTCCTCACCATTCATAATCAAAAACCATGCTTTGAGGAAAATACCCAGGGCATCTTCAAAGAGAAAACTGATTAAAATCATCTTCTACTGCCCACTTCCACTGCCACAACCCAAAGGAGCAGCAGCTGGTATAATGGATCAGGAGTTATGATCCAAATCATATGTGAAGTGTTAAATAGATACTATCTGTATGTTCCTGGGCAAATCTGTAAAATGAGGGGCTTCACTAGAAAGTTCCCTTACAGATCTACATCTATGACCCTTTAAGGTTTCTCTCATTAGGACTCTGTGATAAAACCTCCTGTTCTGTATCCTTAAAACCTTGCCCCCGCCTTTTTTTTAGTGATATTAACACTATCAGAGAAAAAACTGATACATGGAAGCATATATAAAATAATTATATATGTGTGTGCATCTGTGTACATATATACATGTGTGTGTGTCCATTTGTGTCTGCGGATCTCTAGGACAGAGTGAAGGGAGGGTAGAAAAAAAGGAGAAAAAAAGAAATTTACATTATAATTTTGCTGTATATTTAAAAAGAATAATAAGTTATGCATAATAGATTTGCAACTTCCTATACAATCTTTTTTTATTATACCATAATATGGAAATGCTTATTCTATTCCATAAATATGTATTAATGTAATAAAAATAAAAGAGGGAAAAAGTCAGAGAAGTTAAAAGTCTCTGTCCTCTATTTGTACACCAAAGCTGAGTAATAAGAATCCAAGAACTCTTTTTTCCTTCACTGCTTCCCTTTCCCTCCTTCTCTCCAAAATGGGCTTGTGTCAGTGCCTGTGAAAGGAAATAGAGAGGGAAGTGGGGTAGTGGTGATACTCTAGGACCATGAAATAAATTTCATACTTGGAAACTACTCTTCCATTGTCCTTAATTCTAAGAGGTTTCCAGGTTACAACCCACCTCGTCCACTCTTTTCTGATTCCTCTAGTGCCAAACCATTGCTGGGGAGTTTTGGACTTGTCCAGAAGGGTTGACCAGCCTCTCTTCCAGGCACTGACTATTTTTCTATCTACTGGCAATAAGTGGCTCAAGGTTCCACTTGTTTGAGTAGCACATCTGGTACAGCTTTTTAGTCAGGGACAAGTTTAGAAACAGAAAAAGTAAAAATAGCCTATCCATTGCATATCCACGTATATAAATTGAATAAGAGAAATGTTTGTTGAAGAGGGTTAGAAGGAAGAAGAAATAAAGACTTGTTAATAAAAAAGAAAAATTGTAAAATGAAAATAAAATTTTATTAGTTTATTATAGTCAAGATAAACAATGCGAAGACAAGTAAAGCAAGAAAAACAACAAAAAAATCCAACCTTGTAAGCATAAAAATAGTCAACCCTCTCTTCTTGCTTCATTTTATAACTGTCTTATGCTTTTCCCCCTGCTTTGTTTAAAGCAAGAAAGCTTGAGAGAGAAGACTGTGCCAGTCTCCCCAATCTCTTTATTTTCTTCAAATCTCTTTAACTTCTTGAGTTGTTTTGAGCTCACAAAATTTATGCTAGGAGCTGTGTGAATGGGCACCTGAAAGCGACACTCTAACCAGTTGTTTTAAGTCAGTGGTTCCTTGTAGTCACAGAAAAAAAAAAAAGATGCAACTCAATTGATTCTTGTGGTAAACTTTAGTTTTCGGTTTTGGTTTGTAATGACTGCTTTTCAAATTTTCTAATTTCTCAACAGTGACCTACTAAAATACTTAACTTTTTTTCATCACCTATTAACTACAGAATGTTCAAAGTACATGAAGATTGGCTAGGCTAAAAAGAACATATTCAGATTAGCAAAAGGTACAGAGACAGTGTGCTAAACTTGGAATCAGGATGGATCTGTGAAACTTCTGTCTCAAATATTTATCTATTTGATCCTGGGAGAGTGATTTAACCTTTCTGAGCATCAGGGTCTCTATCTGTAAAATGGAGACAATAGTAACACCTACTTTGCACTGTCATTGTTAGGGTCAAATAAAATCATGTATTGGAAGCATCATGAATATCTTATAAATTTGAGCTATAATTATTGAGCTATAATCTTCCTGATTCACAATCAACAATCCAGCCAATAATATTTATTATGTGCTTTATTGTTATTTAGTCCTGTTCAATTCTTTGTGATACCATATGGGTTTAAGATGTTTTTTTTTTTTTGATGGGGGATAAGAAAGGGGGGAGATGTTTGGTTTTTGCAAAGATACTGGAGTAGTTTGCCATTTCCTTCTCCTGTGGATTAAGGCAAACAGGTTAAGTGACTTAGCCATGGTCACATAGCTAGTATCTGAGGACATATTTGAATTCAGATTTTTCTTGACTCCAGACCCAGGACTCTATTCACTGAGCCAGCTATTTGCCTTTTTTTTGTGCTTATAATGTTTGTTGTTGTTCAATTATTTTTTAGTCATGTCCAACTCTTTGTGACCTCATTTGGAGTTGTCTTGGCAAAGATCCTGGAAGTTTGCCATATTCTTATCCAGCTCACTTTACAGATAAGGAAACTAAGGTAAACAGGGTGAAGTGATTTTGCCCAGAGTCACACAACTAGTAAGCATTTGAGGCCAGATTTGAAATAAGGAACATGAGTCTTCCTGACTTCTGGCTTGCATTCTATCCACTGTGCTATCTCTATGCTAAATGCTAGAAATTTTTTTAAACAGTGGGCCAAAAAACTCCAGTACCTGCCTTCAAAGAGAATACATTCTAATGAGATGGATAACAATTTGAAAAAATAGGCACATACAATATGCATGCAGAGTAGATAAAAGTTAACTGAAATGAAGGTTAATGAAAAGGAGAATAGCATCTAAGGCAGAATTTCAGCATAACCTTAAGGAAAAATACAGATTCTAAGGAGAAAGGACATTGTATGCATGAAGGACAGTTTGTATGAAAACACAGAGACAGAACAGTGCCAATTTCAAGAAATAGCTGGGTTCTATAGTATGTAAAGAGGAAAGTTGAATTAAACTAAAAAGGCAGGAAGGAGAGCAGGTTGTAAAGAGTTTTAAATACCAAAGAATTTCACATTTGATCCTGTAAGTGACAGGGAAGCAATGGAGTTTATTGATAAGAGAAGTGAAATCGCGAGGAAAATCACGTTGGCAACTTTGTAAAGGACAGATAGAAGTAAGGAGATAGGGCAAGGAGGAATGTTCTCTTAGGAAGAGAAAGCTCTGACTGAGATATTACAAAGACGTACAGGAATGAATTGTCATATTCAGACTGGGTGGTTCCAAATCTTTAGATATTTCTTTAGTGGATCTGCAATCTCATTTAAATATGGGTGATATCATCCCAGTAGGCAACACATCCACAGTTGTCTATTTGATGCTTCTGTTGTCATTCCATAAATCTTATATAGGAGCATTGGAGGTACTCCCATCATAATGTGACCCTCTCTTAGGTTTGCTGACATTTCAAGAATATTACTAGCACACAAAGTTGCCAAATGGTTATTCCTCATATTTACGATATGACCAACTACCTCCTCCCTTTCCCCGCCATGTTCTTTTTCTCTTTTCTGCTCAGACATGTCTGAGAAAATCCTTTACATACAATTCTTCTCTATCATGTTTTGCAGTCTGCTGACACATGCCCTGTGCCTCTCTGTTGACCTTTGGATGACATTCAATTTTAATTCTTCAGATGCTATGTCATAGCAATAGAGCATATCTAAAATAATTTTTGTTTGTTTTCATCCTAGCCTACAATTTTATTGGAACTAGTGATATGGAAGCTACCTGTGGAAGCTATCAATATTACCAGTATTGATCAGAAACTAGGACACTGAAGTTAATCAGTACAAATCCTCAAATCTAGAGCATCTAGAGAACTTTATGGGCAACTAGGTGGCACAGCAGATAGATTACCAGGCCTTAAATTAGAAGACCTGAGTTCAAATTTGACCTCAGAAACTTATTAGCTGTGTGACTCAGGGCAAGTCACTCACCTCTGTTTTACTCAGTTTTCTCATTTATAAAATAAGTTGGAGAAGGAAACAACAGCAAATCCCTCCAATATCTGCCAAGAAAACCCCAAATAAGGTCATAAAGAGTTGGATATGGCTAAAACAGCTGAATAACAACTAAATCCTTTATACCTTTCAGTCAGTTGTGATTCTAAAGACATCATCTGTTGAAAAAGCACCATTCAGCTTTACAGAAAAGATCTAAGAAAACTGGGTCTGTTTATTTAGAAATATACATATTGAAGTTCCTCCATTTATAAGTTTGGCAGCATTACTACTAAAAGCTATACTTTATCCCTGTGGTTTTGGAAACAAAACTTAATAATTTAAAATAATGAGGTCAATTTTCTCTTTGGAGACAAGAATTAGGCTACAGAGTGAATAATGAATCCTTTCGTCTTCTTCATCTGTCTTCATTTTTTTCACCCTTGATTCATTCTACTATAATCTTAAAAGGCCCTCTGCTTGCCTATACTAATGCCCAGAGGCATAGTGTAGGACAAAGTTACTTACTTCAGAGATTCAGATGTACTATTCTCTCTTTCCATTAATGCCCATTTGAAATTGTACTTTCCAAATGACCTTAAATAAATCTTTCCAAGCACTAAGGGGCCAACGCTATGGTGGATGGCTTGGCCAAGATCTTTAATTTTCCTTTCAGCCCTACAATGGAAAGAGCATGTTTTTCTAAAGTCATAGGAATTAAATTCAGACCTGACACCTCTGATGTTTACCTTGTCACTTTGGGCAAATCATTTAATATAGTTGGGCCTCAGTTTCCCTAACTGTAAAATGAGGGAGTAAATCCTCTAATCAATTCTGATTAACTGAAGATTCCTCTAAAGTCCCATCCAGCCCCAGATTGACTATCTTAGAATTCTAAATGGTTCTTCATTTAGTGCAGATGCTTTGGAGATTCTACAGGGAAGACAAGATAGCAGGTAGATTCTACTTCCTACATTACTTTAATCCTCAATAGCTAATTTTCCCTCACTTAATATGTTTGAGTATATTGTGGCAATATAAATATAATATGTATATTATGTATGTATATATATATATATATGTGTGTGTGTATGTATATAATATATTATTTGTGTATATATGTGCATCATAAATATACACATGTATATATATATATGTATTATTTATATTACATAGAATGTGTGTATTATAGATAAGTCTACCTATCAATAGGCAACCAAAAGAACTATAATTAGAGTCAGGAGGACTTAAATTAGAATCTGACCTCAGACACTTCACCTCTTGCTTGTCTGCGTCAGTTTCCTCATCTATAAAGTCAGGCTAATAATAGCATCTATCTCTCAGTATTGTTGTGAGGAATAAATGAGGTCATAAATATGTATGTGAAGTGCATATATATAATTGTTATTCTTTTTTTTTTGAAGCAGATCAATGACATCTTGACTTGCTGATGAATTGAATTTAAGTGAGACAGAGTTGCAAAAAGTCATGAGCCTCAATCTCTCTTCCAGAATCATTGCAGTCCAGTGGAAAGACAAAGTCAAGATGACAGGCAATGGCCCACAAGCTCTAAGCCCTTCTTCAGCTGCCTTCATGGCCATTGAAACAAATTGTCCTCATTCACCCATTTCACTGCTTGGAGTAAACAGGATCCCAATTTACTAATGAGTTTCAGGCCCATAGTTAAATCCCAAGCTGGTTTAGCCTGTCCACTATGACAGTTTATCAGGATGTAGCAAATGCACACACTACAGCTTCTTGGAGCCACAGGTGAGTTGTGTCACCAAAGATGGATGAGCAGCCCTCACCGCAAAAATGTTAGTCTTTATTTGTAATTATATGTAAAATGCTTTACAGATCCTAAAGCTCTCTATAAAAGTAGCTGTTATTATTCATATTATTATTTTATGTATATGTATTTATATGCTTATCCAATCTGTCATCTCCTTAGTATTGCTATATCCTTCATTAGAACAGACTAAATTTTTACAAATCTTCTCATCCCACTTGATTCCATAAATTTTCCATAGAGGTCCAATCCATTATGCCAGAGATTTTCCTCTAATTCTTTTAATATTTTAGAAGCTAGTTCCTTTAGGAGTATGTCAATTAGCTGGCAAAGATTGGATAAGGACCATAAATGATGAATGTCAATGGTTAAACTAATATTTTCAGATAGTCTAACAACTGATAAATACTACAATTCAACAGCCTGGAAAAATGGAAGAGTTCTGAATTTGGTTTTAAAGCTAGGGGTTCTGATTCTGTCTCTTTTACTATCGTCTTGGGAAAATCACTTAATCTCTCTAGGTCTCAGTTCCTTATCAATAAAAATGAGAGAATTGGACTAGACAGACACCAAAGTACATTCACACTGTGGTATGTTGTCTCTTAGTCTGCCAATATCACTGGGGA